>NW_027476103.1:0-1200000 GCF_051020955.1 Megalopta genalis
AACTCGTTTGTTTCCCATGCATTTGTAGCTATATCACTTATATAACAAGTATCTGATGCTAAATCATTTGATTCGCATGGATTTGAAGCTAAACATTCTACATCGCATTGATTTGCAGCTAAATCATGTGTTTCGCATGGACTTGAAGCTAACTCGTTTTTTTCGCACGCAGTTCAATTAAATCATGTACATCATAAGTATCTGCGGCTAAACAATTTGTTTCGCTTGTATTTGATGCTAAACCATGTGTTCCCCATGAATTTGAAGATAAATCATTTGTTTCGCATGGATTTGAAGCTTCCTTGTTTGTTCCGCATGCAGTTGAAGCTAAATCATGTTTATCACAAGTATTTGATGCTAAATCATTTGTTTCGCATGGATTTGAAACTAAGCCTTCTACTTCTCATTGACATCAAGCTAAATCATGTGTTTCGCATTGATTTGAAGCTAAATCATGTGTATTGCATTGATTTGAAGCTGATTCTTTTGTCTCGCATGGAGTTGAATATAAATCACGTTTCTCACAAGTATCTGAAGCAAATCCATTTGTTTCGCAAGTATTTAAAGCTAAATCATTCGGTTCGTATGGGGTTGAAGCTAAGCCTTCTACTTCGTATTGATTTGAACCCAAATCATGTGTTTCGCATGGCTTTTGAAGCTAACTCGTTTGATTCGTCTGCATTTGAAACTATATCAATTATATCGCAAGTATTTGAAGCTAAATCATATGTTTCGCATGTATTTGAAGCTAACTCGTTTGTTACGCCTGCAGTTGAATCTATATCACTTATATCACAAGTATTTGAAGCTAAATCATTTGTTCCGCATGGATTTGAAGCTAAGACTTCTACGTCGCATTGATTTGCATATAAATCATATGTTTTGCATGGATTTGAAGCTAAACCTTCTACGTCGCAATGATTTGCAGCAAAATCATGTGCATCGCATGGAGTTGAAGCTAACTCGTTCGTTTCGACTGCATATGAAACTATGTCATTTATATCGCAATTATTTGAAGCTAAATCATTTGTTTCGCATGGATTTGAAGCTAGGCCTTCTACCTTGCATTGATTGGAAGCTAAATCACGTGTTTTGCATGTATTTGAAGCAAACTCGTTTGATTCGCATGCAATTGAAACTAAATCATGTATATCACAAGTATTTGCAGCTAAACCATTTGATTCGCATGGATTTGAAGCTAAGCCTTCAACTTCGCATTGATTTGAAGCTAAATCATATGTGTCGCATGTATTTGAAGCCAACTCGTTTGTTTCCCCTGCATTTGAAGCTATATCACTTATACCGCAAGTTCCTGTGCTAAATCATTTGTTTCGCATTTATTGGTAGCTAAACCTTCTACATCGCATTGATTTGAAGCTAAATAATTTGTGTCGCATGTATTTGAAGCTAATCCTTCTACATCGCATTGAGTTGAAGCAAAATAATGTGTTTCGCATGGATTTGATGCCAACTCGTTTGTTTCGCGTGCAGTTGAAGCTAAATCATGTATATCGCAAGTATTTGAAGCTAAACCATTTGTTTCGCATGGATTTGAAGCTAACCCTTCTACTTGGTATTGAAATGAAGCTAAATCATGTGTTTTGCATGGATTTGAAGCTAACTCGTTTGTTCTGTCTGCATTTGAAGCTACCTCATTTATATCGCAATTATCTGAAGCTAAATCATTTGTTTCTCATGTATTTGAAGCAAAGCCTTCGACTTCGCTTTGATTTAAGCCTAAATCATTGTTTTTGTTGGATTTGAAGCTAACTCGTTTGTTTCGCATGCAGTTGATGCTAAACCATGTTTATCACAAGTATCTGAAGCAAAACCATTTGTTTCGCAAGAATATGAAGCTAATCCATGTGTTTCGCATGAATTTGAATCTAAATCATGTGTTTCGCATGGATTTGATGCTAACTCGTTTGTTTCGCATGCAGTTGGAGCTAAATCATGTATATCGCAAGTATTTGAAGCTAAACCATTTGTTTCGCATGGATATGAAGCTAATACTTCTACTAAGAATTGACTTGAAACTAAATCATTTGTTTCGCCATGGATTTAAAGCCAACTCGTGTGTTTCGTCTGCATTTGAAGTTATCACTAATATCGAGAGTATGTGAAGCTAAATCATTTGATTCACCTGCATTTGAATCTATATCACTTATATCGCAAGTATTTGGAGCTAAATCATGTGTATCGCATGGATTTTGATCCTAACTCGTTTGATTTGTCTGCATTTGTAGCTATATCACGTATATCACTAGTGTTTGAAGCTAAATCATTTGTTTCGCGTGGATTTGAAGCTAAACCTTCTACTTCGCATTGATTTGAAGCTAGGTCATGTGTTTCGCTTGAATTTCACGCTAAACCTTCTCCATCGCATTGATTTGAAGCTAAATCATCTGTGTCGCATGGATTTGCAGCTAAACCTACTACATTACATTGATTGGAAGCTTAATCATGTGTTTTGCATGGATTTGAAGCTATCTCGTTTGTTTCGCCTACAGTTGAATCTATATCACTTATATCACAAGTATTTGAAGCATAACCATTTGTTCCGCATGGATTTGAAGCTACGCCTTCTACGTCGCATTGATTTGAAGCTAAATCAAGTGTTTCGCCTGGATTTGTAGCTCAACCTTCTAGATCGCGTTCATTAGCATCTAAGACATGTGTTTCGCATGGATTTGAAGCTAACTCTTTCGTTTCGCCTCCATTTGAAGCTATATCACTTATATCGCAAGTATATGAAGCTAAATCATTTGTTTCGCATGGATTTGAAGCTAAACCTGCTACTTCGCATTGATTTGAAGCTAAATTATGTATTTCGCATGGATTTGAAGGTAACTCGTTGTTTCGCATGCCGTTGAAGCTAAATCATGCATTTCACAAGTATTTGAAGCCGAACCATTAGATTCGCACGGATTTGAAGCTAATCCTTCTACATCGCATTGAGTTGAAGCAAAATAATGTGTTTCGCGTGGATTTGGAGCTCACTCGTTTGCTTCGATTGCAGTTGAAGCTAAATCATGTATATCACAAGTATTTGAAGCTAAACCATTTGTATCGCATAGATTTGAAGCTCTGCCTTCTACATCGCATTGATTTGACGCTAAATATTGTGTTTCGAATGGATTTGAAGCTAACTCGTTTGTTTCGCATGCAGTTGAAACTAAATCATGTATATCACAAGTCTTTGCAGCTAAACAATTCATTCGCATGGATTTGAAGCTAAGCCTTCTACTTGGCATTGAATTGAAGCTAAATCGTCTGTTTTGCATGGATTTGAAGGTAACTCGTTTCTTCCGCATGCAGTTGTAGCTAAATAACGAATATCACAAGTATTTGTAACTAAACCATTTGTTTCGCATGGATTTGAAGCTAAGCCTTCTACTTCGCATTGATTTGAAGCTAAATCATTTGTTTCGCATGGAATTGAAACTACCTCGCTTGTTCCTCCAGCTTTTGAAGCTATATCACTTATATCGGAAGTATTTGAAGCTAAATCATACGTGTCGTATGGATTTGAAGCTGAACCTTCTACATCGCATTGATTTGAAGCAAAATCTAGTGTATCGCATGGATTTGAAGCTAAACCTTCTACATCACATTGATTTGCAGCTTAATGGTGTGTTTCGCATGGATTTGAAGCTAACTCGTTTGATTAGTCTGCCTTTGAAGCTATATCACTTATACCCCAAGTGTTTGAAGCTAAATCATTTGCTTAGCATGGATTTGAAGCTAAACCTTCTACTTCGTATTGATTTAATGCTAAATCGTGTGTTTCACATGGATTTGAAGCTAACTGGTTCGTTGCCCATGCAGTTAAATCTAAATAACGTATATCACAAGTATTTGAAGCTAAACCATTTGTTCCGCATGGTTTTGAAGCTAAGACTTCTACTTCGCCTTGATTGGAAGCTAAATCATGTGTTCTACATGGATTTGAAGCTAACTCGTTTGGTTCGCCTGCATTTGAAGCTATTTCATTTATATCGCAAGTATTTGAAGCGAATCCATTTGTTTCGCATGGATTTAAAGCCAAGCCTTCTACTTCGCATTTATTTGAAGCTGAATCATGTGTTTCGCATGGATTTAAAGCTTACTCGTTTGATTCGTCTGCATTTGAAGCTATATCACTTATATCGCAAGTATTTGAAGCTAAATCATTTGTATCGCATGGATATGAAGCTAACTCGTTTGTTTCGCCTGCAGTTGAATATATATAACTTATATCACAAGTATTTGAAGCTAAATCATTTGTTCCGCATGAATTTGGAGCTAAGCTTTCTACTTCAACAGTGATTTGAAGCTAAATCATTTGTTTCGCATGTATTTGAATCTAATCCATCTACATCGCATTGATTTGAAGCTAAATCAAGTGTTTCGCCTGGATTTGTAGCTCAACCTTCTAGATCGCGTTCATTAGCATCTAAGACATGTGTTTCGCATGGATTTGAAGCTAACTCTTTCGTTTCGCCTGCATTTGAAGCTATATCACTTATATCGCAAGTATATGAAGCTAAATCATTTGTTTCGCATGGATTTGAAGCTAAACCTGCTACTTCGCATTGATTTGAAGCTAAATTATGTATTTCGCATGGATTTGAAGGTAACTCGTTGTTTCGCATGCCGTTGAAGCTAAATCATGCATTTCACAAGTATTTGAAGCCGAACCATTAGATTCGCACGGATTTGAAGCTAATCCTTCTACATCGCATTGAGTTGAAGCAAAATAATGTGTTTCGCGTGGATTTGGAGCTCACTCGTTTGCTTCGATTGCAGTTGAAGCTAAATCATGTATATCACAAGTATTTGAAGCTAAACCATTTGTATCGCATAGATTTGAAGCTCTGCCTTCTACATCGCATTGATTTGACGCTAAATATTGTGTTTCGAATGGATTTGAAGCTAACTCGTTTGTTTCGCATGCAGTTGAAACTAAATCATGTATATCACAAGTCTTTGCAGCTAAACAATTCATTCGCATGGATTTGAAGCTAAGCCTTCTACTTGGCATTGAATTGAAGCTAAATCGTCTGTTTTGCATGGATTTGAAGGTAACTCGTTTCTTCCGCATGCAGTTGTAGCTAAATAACGAATATCACAAGTATTTGTAACTAAACCATTTGTTTCGCATGGATTTGAAGCTAAGCCTTCTACTTCGCATTGATTTGAAGCTAAATCATTTGTTTCGCATGGAATTGAAACTACCTCGCTTGTTCCTCCAGCTTTTGAAGCTATATCACTTATATCGGAAGTATTTGAAGCTAAATCATACGTGTCGTATGGATTTGAAGCTGAACCTTCTACATCGCATTGATTTGAAGCAAAATCTAGTGTATCGCATGGATTTGAAGCTAAACCTTCTACATCACATTGATTTGCAGCTTAATGGTGTGTTTCGCATGGATTTGAAGCTAACTCGTTTGATTAGTCTGCCTTTGAAGCTATATCACTTATACCCCAAGTGTTTGAAGCTAAATCATTTGCTTAGCATGGATTTGAAGCTAAACCTTCTACTTCGTATTGATTTAATGCTAAATCGTGTGTTTCACATGGATTTGAAGCTAACTGGTTCGTTGCCCATGCAGTTAAATCTAAATAACGTATATCACAAGTATTTGAAGCTAAACCATTTGTTTCGCATGGATTTGAAGCTAAATCTTTCGTCTCGCATGAATTTGAAGCTAAGCCTTCTACTTCGTATTGATTTGAAGCTAAATCATGTGTTTCGCATGGATTTGAAGCTAACTCGTTTGTTTCGCCTGCAGTTGAATCTACATCACTTATATCACAAGTGTTTGTAGCTAAATCATGTGTATCGCGTGGATTTTGAAGCTAACTCGTTTGTTTCGCATGCAGTTGAAGCTAAATCATGTATATGACAAGTATTTGAAGCTAAACCATTTGTTTCGCATGTATGTGAAGCTAAATCATGTGTTTACCATGACAATGAACCTAAATTATGTGTTGCCCATGGATTTGAAGCTTAATCACGTGTTTTGCATGGATTTGAAGCTAAGTCTTCTACTTCGCATTGATTTGAATCTAAATCGTGTGTCGCATAGATTTGAAGCTAACTCGTATGTTTTGCCTGTATTTAAAGCTATATCATTTATATCGCAAATATTTGTAGATAAATCATTTGATTCGCATGAATTTGAAGCTAAATAACGTGCTTCGCAAATCGTTTGTTTGGCCAGCATTTGAAGCTATATCTTTTACATCGCAAGTATTTGAAAGTTACTCATTTCTTTTGCATGGAGTTGAAGCTAAGCCTTCAACCACGCATTGATATGAAGCTAAATCATGTGTTTCGCTTGGATTTGAATCTAACTCGTTTGTTTCTCATGCTTTTGAAGCTATATCACTTATATCGGAAGTTTTTGAAGCTAAATCATATGTGTCGTATGGATTTGAAGCTGAACCAACTACATCGCATTGATTTGAAGCTAAATCATGTGTATCGCATGGATTTGAAGCTAAACCTTCTACATCGCATTGATTTGAAGCTAAATCATGTGTTTCGCATGGATTTAAAGCTAACTCGTTTGATTCGCATGCAGTTGAAGCTAACTCGTTTGTTTCGCATGGGTTTTAATGCTAAGCCTCCTAGAACGCACTGATTCGAAGCAGAATCATGTCTTTCGCATGGATTTGAAGCTAAGCCTTCTACTTCGCATTGATTTGAAGCTAAATCATTTGTTTCACATGGAATTGAAGCTACCTCGTTTGTTCCTCCAGCTCTTGAAGCTATATCACTTATATCGCAAGTACTTGAATCTAAATCATATGTGTCGCATGGATTTGAAGCTGAACCTTCTACATGGCATTGATTTGAGGCTAAATCTTGTGTATCGCATGGATTTGAAGCTAAACCTTCTACATCGCATTGGTTTGCAGCTTAATCGTGTGTTTGGCATGGATTTGAAGCTAACTCGTTTGATTAGTCTGCATTTGAAGCCATATCACTTATACCCCAAGTGTTTGAAGCTAAATCATTTGCTTAGCATGGATTTGAAGCTAAGCCTTCTACTGCGCATGGACTTGAAGCTAACTCGTTTTTTCCGCCTGCATTTGAAGCTATATCATGTATATCACAAGTTTTTGAAGCTAAATCATGTGTTTCGCTTGGATTTGAAGCTAACCTTCTACATCGCATTGATTTGAAGCTAAATCCTATGATTCTCGTGGATTTGAAGGTAACTCGTTTGTTTCGCATGCAGTTGATGCTAAATCGTGTCTTTCACAACTATTTGAAGATGAACCATTTGAATCGCATGGCTTTGAAGCTGAGCCTTCTACTTCGCACTGATTTACACCTAAATAATGTGTTTCGCATGGATTTGAAGCTAAACCTTCTACATCCCATGGATTTGAAGCTAAATCATGTGTTTGGCATGGATTTGAATCTAAACCTTCTACATTGCATTGATTTGCAGCTGAATCATGTGTTTCGCATGGATTTGAAGCTAACTCGTTCGTTTCGCCTGCATTTGAAAGTATATCACTTATATCGCAAGTATTTGAAGCTAAATCATGTGTTTCGCTTGGATTTGGAGCTAACTCGTTTGCTTCGAATGCAGTTGAAGCTAAATCATGTATATCACAAGTATTTGAAGCTAAACCATTTGTATCGCATGGATTTGAAGCACTGCCTTCTACTTCGCATTGATTTGACGCTAAATATTGTGTTTCGAATGGATTTGAAGCTAACTCGTTTGTTTCGCATGCAGTTGAACCTAAATCATGTATATCACAAGTATTTGCAGCTAAACAATTGATTCGCATGGATTTGAAGCTAAGCCTTCTACTTGGCATTGAATTGAAGCTAAATCGTGTGTTTTCATGGATTTGAAGCTAACTCGTTTGTTTCCCCTGCATTTGAACCAATATCACTTATACCGCAAGTTCCTGTGCTAAAGCAATTGTGTCGCATGTATTTGAAGCTAAGCCTTCTACATCGCATTGATTTGAAGCTAAATCATGTGTTTCGCGTGGATTTGAAGGTAACTCGTTTGTTTCGCATGCAGTTTAAGCCAAATCATGTCTTTCACAAGTATTTATAGATGAACCATTTGAATCGCATGGTTTTGAACCTGAGCCTTCTATTTCGCTCTGATTTGCACCTAAATAATGTGTTCCGCATGGATTTGAAGCTAAACCTTCTACATCCCATGGATTTGAAGCTAAATCATATGTTTGGCATGGATTTGAAGCTATGCCTTCTACTTCGCATTGATTGGATCCTAAATCACGTGTTTTGCATGGATTTGAAGCTAAGCCCTCTACTACTCACTGATTTGAAGTTAAATCATGTGTTTCGCGTGGATTTGGTGCTAACTCGTTTGCTTCGAATGCAGTTGAAGCTAAATCATGTATATCATAAGTATTTGAAGCTAAACCATTTGTATCGCATGGATTTGAAGCTCTGCCTTCTACTTCGCATTGATTTGACGCAAAATATTGTGTTTCGAATGGATTTGAAGCTAACTCGTTTGTTTCGCATGCAGTTGAAACTAAATTATGTATATCACATGTATTTGCAGCTAAACAATTCATTCGCATGGATTTGAAGCTAAGCCTTCTACTTGGCATTGAATTGAAGCTAAATCGTGTGTTTTGCATGGGTTTGAAGCCAACTCGTTTGTTTCTCCTGTATTTGAAGCTGTATCATATATATCGCACGTATTTGAAGCTAATCCATTCGTTTCGCATGGATTTGAAGCTAAGCCTTCTACTTCGCACTGATTTGCACCTCAATAATGTGTTTCGCATGGATTTGAAGCTAAACCTTCTACATCCCTTGGATAGGAAGCTAAATCATGTGTTTGGCATGGATTTGAAACTAAACCTTCTACATCGCATTGATTTGCAGCTGAAACACGTGTTTCGCATGGATTTGAATCTAAGCCTTCTACTTCGCATTGATTGGATCCTAAATCACGTGTTTTGCATGGATTTGAAGCTAAGCCTTCTACATCGCATTGATTTGAAGCTAAATCATGTGTTTCGCGTGGATTTGAAGTTAACTCGTTTGTTTCGCATGCAGTTGAAGCTAAATCATGTCTTTCACAAGTATTTGAAGATGAACCATTTGAATCGCATGGCTTTGAACCTGAGCCTTCTACTTCGCACTGATATGCACCTAAATAATGTGTTTCGCATGGATTTGAAGCTAAACCTTCTACATCCCATGGATTTGAAGCTAAATCATGTGTTTGGCATGGATTTGAAGCTCTGCCTTCTACTTCGCATTGATTTGACGCAAAATATTGTGTTTCGAATGGATTTGAAGCTAACTCGTTTGTTTCGCATGCAGTTGAAACTAAATTATGTATATCACATGTATTTGCAGCTAAACAATTCATTCGCATGGATTTGAAGCTAAGCCTTCTACTTGGCATTGAATTGAAGCTAAATCGTGTGTTTTGCATGGGTTTGAAGCCAACTCGTTTGTTTCTCCTGTATTTGAAGCTGTATCATATATATCGCACGTATTTGAAGCTAATCCATTCGTTTCGCATGGATTTGAAGCTAAGCCTTCTACTTCGCACTGATTTGCACCTCAATAATGTGTTTCGCATGGATTTGAAGCTAACTCGTTTTTTCCGCCTGCATTTGAAGCTGTATCATGTATATCACAAGTATTCGAAGCTAAATCATTTGATTCGCATTGATTTGAAGCTAATCCTTCTACACCGCATTGTTTTGGAGCTAAATCATGTGTTTGGCATGGATTTGAATCTATCCAGTGTGTTTCGCATGCAGTTGTAGCTAAATAATGTATATCACACGTAATTGTAGCTAAACCACTTGTTTCGCACGGATTTGAAGCTAAACCTTCTACTTCGCATTGATTTGAAGCTAAATCATTTGTTTCGCATGGAATTGAAGCTACCTCGTTTGTTCCTCCTGATTTTGAAGCTATATCACTTATATCGCATGGATTTGAAGCTGAACCTGCTACATCGCATTGATTTGAAGCTAAATCATTTGTTTCGCATGGAATTGAAACTACCGCGTTTGTTCCTCTAGCTTTTGAAGCTATATCACTTATATCGGAAGTATTTGAAGCTAAATCATATGTGTCGTTTGGATTTGAAGCTGAACCTTCTACATCGCATTGATTTGAAGCTAAATCTAGTGTATCGCATGGATTTGATGCTAAACCTTCTACATCGCATTGATTTGATGCTAAATCATGTGTTTTGCATGGATTTGAAGCTATCTCGTTTGTTTCGCCTGAAGTTGAATATATATCACTTATATCACAAGTATTTGAAAAAATAACCATTTGTTCCGCATGGAGTTGAAGGTAAGCCTTCTACTTCGCATTGATTGGATCCTAAATCACGTGTTTTGCATGGATTTGAAGCTAAGTCTTCTACTTCGCATTGATTTGAAGCTGAATCATTTGTTTCGCATGGAATTGAAGCTACCTCGTTTGTTCCTCCTGCTTTTGAAGCTATATCACTTATATCGCAAGTATTTGAAGCTAAATCATATGTGTCGCATGGATTTGAAGCTCAACCTTCTACATCGCATTGATTTGAAACTAAATTATGTGTTTCGCATGGATTTGAAGCTAAACCTTCTACATCCCATGGATTTGAAGCTAAATCATGTGCTTGGCATGGATTTGAAGCTAAGCCTTCTACTTCGCATTGATTGGATCCTAAATCACGTGTTTTGCATGGATTTGAAGCTAAGCCTTCTACATCGCATTGATTTGAAGCTAAATCATGTGTTACGCGTGGATCTGAAGGTAACTCGTTTGTTTCGCATGCAGTTGGAGTTAAATCATGTCTTTTACAAGTATTTGAAGATGAACCATTCGTTTCGCATGGATTTGAAGCTAAGCCTTCTACTTCGCACTGATTTGCACCTCAATAATGTGTTTCGCATGGATTTGAAGCTAAACCTTCTACATCCCTTGGATAGGAAGCTAAATCATGTGTTTGGCATGGATTTGAAACTAAACCTTCTACATCGCATTGATTTGCAGCTGAAACACGTGTTTCGCATGGATTTGAATCTAAGCCTTCTACTTCGCATTGATTGGATCCTAAATCACGTGTTTTGCATGGATTTGAAGCTGAGCCTTCTACATCGCATTGATTTGAAGCTAAATCATGTGTTTCGCGTGGATTTGAAGTTAACTCGTTTGTTTCGCATGCAGTTGAAGCTAAATCATGTCTTTCACAAGTATTTGAAGATGAACCATTTGAATCGCATGGCTTTGAACCTGAGCCTTCTATTTCGCACTGATATGCACCTAAATAATGTGTTTCGCATGGATTTGAAGCTAAACCTTCTACATCCCATGGATTTGAAGCTAAATCATGTGTTTGGCATGGATTTGAAGCTAAGCCTTCTACTGCGCATTGATTGGATCCTAAATCACGTGTTTTGCATGGATTTGAAGCTAATCCTTCTACACCGTATTGTTTTGGAGCTAAATCATGTGTTTGGCATGGATTTGAATCTATCCAGTGTGTTTCGCATGCAGTTGTAGCTAAATAATGTATATCATACGTAATTGTAGCTAAACCACTTGTTTCGCACGGATTTGAAGCTAAACCTTCTTTATCGCATTGATTTGCAGCTTAATCGTGTGTTTCGCATGGATTTGAAGGTAACTCGTTTGTTTCGCATGCAGTTGAAGCTAAATCATGTCTTTTACAAGTATTTGAAGTTGAACCATTTGAATCGCATGGCTTTGAACCTGAGCCTTCTACTTCGCACTGATTTGCACCTCAATAATGTGTTTCGCATGGATTTGAAGCTAAACCTTCTACATCCCTTGGATATGAAGCTAAATCATGTGTTTGGCATGGATTTGAAGCTAAACCTTCTACAACGCATTGATTTGCAGCTGGACCATGTGTTTCGCATGGATTTGAAGCTCAGCCTTCTAGATCGCATTGATTTGAAGCTAAATTATGTGTTTCGCTTGGATTTGAATGTAACTCATTTGTTTCGCATGCAGTTGAAGCTATATCACCTATATCCCAAGTGTAGGAAGCTCAATCATTTGTTTTGCATGGATTTGAAGCTAAACCTGCTCCTCCGCATTGATTTGAACCTAAGTTATGTGTTTCGCGTTGATTTGAGGGTAACTCGTTGTTTCGCATGCAGTTGAAACTAAATCATGCATTTCACAAGTATTTGAAACCGAACCATTAGATTCGCATGGATTTGAAGCTAAGCCTTCTACTACGCACTGATTTGAAGTTAAATCATGTGTTTCGCATGGATTTGAAGCTAAACCTTCTACCTCCCATGGATTTGAAGCTAAATCATGTGCTTGGCATGGATTTGAAGCTAAGCCTTCTACTTCGCATTGATTGGATCCTAAATCACGTGTTTTGCATGGATTTGAAGCTAAGCCTTCTACATCGCATGGATTTGAAGCTAAATCATGTGTTTCGCTTGGACTCGAAGATAACTCGCTTGTTTCGCACGCATTTGAAGCTCTACCATTTATACTGCAAGTATTTGAAGCTAAATCATTCGCTTCGCATTGATTTGATGGTAACTCGTTTGTTTCGCACGCAGTTGAAGCTATACCACCTATATCCCAAGTGTTTGAAGCTCAATCATTTGTTTCGCATGGATTTGAAGCTAACCCTTCTACATCGCATTGATTTGAAGCTAAATCATGCGTTTCGCATGGATTTGAAGCTAACTCGTTTGTTTCGCATGCAGTTGTAGCTAAATAATGTATATCACAAGTATTTGTAACTAAATCATTTGTTTCGCATGGATTTGAAGCTAAGCCTTCTACTTCGCATTAATTGGAAGCTAAATCACGTGTTTTGCATGGATTTGAAGCTGAACCTTCTACATCGCATTGATTTGCAAATGAATCATGTGTTTCGCATGGATTTGAAGCTAACTCGTTCGTTTCGCCTGTATTTGAATCTATATCACTTATATCGCAACTATTTGAAGCTAAATCATGTGTTTCGCTTGGATTTGAAGCTAAACCTTCTACATCGCATTCATTTGAACCAATTCATGTGTTTCGCGTGGATTTGAAGATAACTCGTTTGTTTCGCATGCACTTGAAGCTATATCACCTTTATCCCAAGTGTTTGAAGCTCAATCATTTGTTTCACATGGATTTGAAGCTAAACCTTCTACATCGCATTGATTTGAAGCTAACTCATTTGTTTCGCATAGAACTGAAGCTAAACCTTCTACATCGCATTGATTTAAAGCTAAACCATTTGTTTCGCATTGATTTGAAGCTAAGCCTTCTACTTCGCATTAATTGGAAGCTAAATCACGTGTTTTGCATGGATTTGAAGCTGAACCTTCTACATCGCATTGATTTGCAAATGAATTTTGTGTTTCGCATGGATTTGAAGCTAACTCGTTCGTTTCGCCTCTATTTGAATCTATATCACTTATATCGCAAGTATTTGAAGCTAAATCATGTGTTCCGCTTGGATTTGCAGCTAAACCTTCTACATCGCATTCATTTGAACCAATTCATGTGGTTCGCGTGGATTTGAAGGTAACTCGTTTGTTTCGCATGCAGTTGAAGCTATATCACCTTTACCCCAAGTGTTTGAAGCTCAATCATTTGTTTCGCATGGATTTGAAGCTAAACCTTCTACATCGCATTGATTTTAAGCTAAATCATGTGTTTCGCATGGATCTGAAGCTAACTCGTTTGTTTCGCATGCAGTTGTAGCTAAATAGTGTATATCACGAGTATTTGTAGCTAAATCATTTGTTTCGCATGGATTTGAAGCTAAGCCTACTACTTCTCATTGATTTGAATCTAAATCGTGTGTCGCATAGATTTGAAGCTAACTCGTATGTTTTGCCTGTATTTAAAGCTATATCATTTATATCGCAAATATTTGTAGATAAATCATTTGATGCGCATGAATTTGAAGCTAAATAACGTGCTTCGCAAATCGTTTGTTTGGCCAGCATTTGAAGCTATATCTTTTACATCGCAAGTATTTGAAAGTTACTCATTTATTTTGCATGGAGTTGAAGCTAAGCCTTCAACCACGCATTGATATGAAGCTTAATCATGTGTTTCGCTTGGATTTGAATCTAACTCGTTTGTTTCTCATGCTTTTGAAGCTATATCACTTATATCGGAAGTTTTTGAAGCTAAATCATATGTGTCGTATGGATTTGAAGCTGAACCAACTACATCGCATTGATTTGAAGCTAAATCATGTGTATCGCATGGATTTGAAGCTAAACCTTCTACATCGCATTGATTTGAAGCTAAATCATGTGTTTCGCATGGATTTAAAGCTAACTCGTTTGATTCGCATGCAGTTGAAGCTAACTCGTTTGTTTCGCATGGGTTTTAATGCTAAGCCTCCTAGAACGCACTGATTCGAAGCAGAATCATGTCTTTCGCATGGATTTGAAGCTAAGCCTTCTACTTCGCATTGATTTGAAGCTAAATCATTTGTTTCACATGGAATTGAAGCTACCTCGTTTGTTCCTCCAGCTCTTGAAGCTATACCACTTATATCGCAAGTACTTGAATCTAAATCATATGTGTCGCATGGATTTGAAGCTGAACCTTCTACATGGCATTGATTTGAGGCTAAATCTTGTGTATCGCATGGATTTGAAGCTAAACCTTCTACATCGCATTGGTTTGCAGCTTAATCGTGTGTTTGGCATGGATTTGAAGCTAACTCGTTTGATTAGTCTGCATTTGAAGCCATATCACTTATACCCCAAGTGTTTGAAGCTAAATCATTTGCTTAGCATGGATTTGAAGCTAAGCCTTCTACTGCGCATGGACTTGAAGCTAACTCGTTTTTTCCGCCTGCATTTGAAGCTATATCATGTATATCACAAATTTTTGAAGCTAAATCATGTGTTTCGCTTGGATTTGAAGCTAACCTTCTACATCGCATTGATTTGAAGCTAAATCCTATGATTCTCGTGGATTTGAAGGTAACTCGTTTGTTTCGCATGCAGTTGATGCTAAATCATGTCTTTCACAACTATTTGAAGATGAACCATTTGAATCGCATGGCTTTGAAGCTGAGCCTTCTACTTCGCACTGATTTACACCTAAATAATGTGTTTCGCATGGATTTGAAGCTAAACCTTCTACATCCCATGGATTTGAAGCTAAATCATGTGTTTGGCATGGATTTGAATCTAAACCTTCTACATTGCATTGATTTGCAGCTGAATCATGTGTTTCGCATGGATTTGAAGCTAACTCGTTCGTTTCGCCTGCATTTGAAAGTATATCACTTATATCGCAAGTATTTGAAGCTAAATCATGTGTTTCGCTTGGATTTGGAGCTAACTCGTTTGCTTCGAATGCAGTTGAAGCTAAATCATGTATATCACAAGTATTTGAAGCTAAACCATTTGTATCGCATGGATTTGAAGCACTGCCTTCTACTTCGCATTGATTTGACGCTAAATATTGTGTTTCGAATGGATTTGAAGCTAACTCGTTTGTTTCGCATGCAGTTGAACCTAAATCATGTATATCACAAGTATTTGCAGCTAAACAATTGATTCGCATGGATTTGAAGCTAAGCCTTCTACTTGGCATTGAATTGAAGCTAAATCGTGTGTTTTCATGGATTTGAAGCTAACTCGTTTGTTTCCCCTGCATTTGAAGCAATATCACTTATACCGCAAGTTCCTGTGCTAAAGCAATTGTGTCGCATGTATTTGAAGCTAAGCCTTCTACATCGCATTGATTTGAAGCTAAATCATGTGTTTCGCGTGGATTTGAAGGTAACTCGTTTGTTTCGCATGCAGTTTAAGCCAAATCATGTCTTTCACAAGTATTTATAGATGAACCATTTGAATCGCATGGTTTTGAACCTGAGCCTTCTATTTCGCTCTGATTTGCACCTAAATAACGTGTTCCGCATGGATTTGAAGCTAAACCTTCTACATCCCATGGATTTGAAGCTAAATCATATGTTTGGCATGGATTTGAAGCTATGCCTTCTACTTCGCATTGATTGGATCCTAAATCACGTGTTTTGCATGGATTTGAAGCTAAGCCCTCTACTACTCACTGATTTGAAGTTAAATCATGTGTTTCGCGTGGATTTGGTGCTAACTCGTTTGCTTCGAATGCAGTTGAAGCTAAATCATGTATATCATAAGTATTTGAAGCTAAACCATTTGTATCGCATGGATTTGAAGCTCTGCCTTCTACTTCGCATTGATTTGACGCAAAATATTGTGTTTCGAATGGATTTGAAGCTAACTCGTTTGTTTCGCATGCAGTTGAAACTAAATTATGTATATCACATGTATTTGCAGCTAAACAATTCATTCGCATGGATTTGAAGCTAAGCCTTCTACTTGGCATTGAATTGAAGCTAAATCGTGTGTTTTGCATGGGTTTGAAGCCAACTCGTTTGTTTCTCCTGTATTTGAAGCTGTATCATATATATCGCACGTATTTGAAGCTAATCCATTCGTTTCGCATGGATTTGAAGCTAAGCCTTCTACTTCGCACTGATTTGCACCTCAATAATGTGTTTCGCATGGATTTGAAGCTAAACCTTCTACATCCCTTGGATAGGAAGCTAAATCATGTGTTTGGCATGGATTTGAAACTAAACCTTCTACATCGCATTGATTTGCAGCTGAAACACGTGTTTCGCATGGATTTGAATCTAAGCCTTCTACTTCGCATTGATTGGATCCTAAATCACGTGTTTTGCATGGATTTGGAGCTAAGCCTTCTACATCGCATTGATTTGAAGCTAAATCATGTGTTTCGCGTGGATTTGAAGTTAACTCGTTTGTTTCGCATGCAGTTGAAGCTAAATCATGTCTTTCACAAGTATTTGAAGATGAACCATTTGAATCGCATGGCTTTGAACCTGAGCCTTCTACTTCGCACTGATATGCACCTAAATAATGTGTTTCGCATGGATTTGAAGCTAAACCTTCTACATCCCATGGATTTGAAGCTAAATCATGTGTTTGGCATGGATTTGAAGCTAAGCCTTCTACTTCGCATTGATTGGATCCTAAATCACGTGTTTTGCATGGATTTGAAGCTAAGCCTTCTACATCGCATTGATTTGCAGCTGATTCATGTGTTTCGCATGGATTTGAAGCTAACTCGTTTTTTCCGCCTGCATTTGAAGCTGTATCATGTATATCACAAGTATTCGAAGCTAAATCATTTGATTCGCATTGATTTGAAGCTAATCCTTCTACACCGCATTGTTTTGGAGCTAAATCATGTGTTTGGCATGGATTTGAATCTATCCAGTGTGTTTCGCATGCAATTGTAGCTAAATAATGTATATCACACGTAATTGTAGCTAAACCACTTGTTTCGCACGGATTTGAAGCTAAACCTTCTACTTCGCATTGATTTGAAGCTAAATCATTTGTTTCGCATGGAATTGAAGCCACCTCGTTTGTTCCTCCTGATTTTGAAGCTATATCACTTATATCGCATGGATTTGAAGCTGAACCTGCTACATCGCATTGATTTGAAGCTAAATCATTTGTTTCGCATGGAATTGAAACTACCGCGTTTGTTCCTCTAGCTTTTGAAGCTATATCACTTATATCGGAAGTATTTGAAGCTAAATCATATGTGTCGTTTGGATTTGAAGCTGAACCTTCTACATCGCATTGATTTGAAGCTAAATCTAGTGTATCGCATGGATTTGATGCTAAACCTTCTACATCGCATTGATTTGATGCTAAATCATGTGTTTTGCATGGATTTGAAGCTATCTCGTTTGTTTCGCCTGAAGTTGAATATATATCACTTATATCACAAGTATTTGAAGCATAACCATTTGTTCCGCATGGAGTTGAAGGTAAGCCTTCTACTTCGCATTGATTGGATCCTAAATCACGTGTTTTGCATGGATTTGAAGCTAAGTCTTCTACTTCGCATTGATTTGAAGCTGAATCATTTGTTTCGCATGGAATTGAAGCTACCTCGTTTGTTCCTCCTGCTTTTGAAGCTATATCACTTATATCGCAAGTATTTGAAGCAAAATCATATGTGTCGCATGGATTTGAAGCTCAACCTTCTACATCGCATTGATTTGAAACTAAATTATGTGTTTCGCATGGATTTGAAGCTAACTCGTTTGTTTCGCCTGCAGTTGAATCTACATCACTTATATCGCAAGTATTTGTAGCTAAATCATGTGTATCGCGTGGATTTTGAAGTTAACTCGTTTGTTTCGCATGCAGTTGAAGCTAAATCATGTATATGACAAGTATTTGAAGCTAAACCATTTGTTTCGCATGTATGTGAAGCTAAATCATGTGTTTACCATGACAATGAACCTAAATTATGTGTTGCCCATGGATTTGAAGCTTAATCATGTGTTTTGCATGGATTTGAAGCTAAGTCTTCTACTTCGCATTGATTTGAAGCTAAATCGTGTGTCGCATGGATTTGAAGCTAACTCGTATGTTTCGCCTGTATTTAAAGCTATATCATTTATATCGCAAATATTTGTAGATAAATCATTTGATTCGCATGAATTTGAAGCTAAATAACGTGCTTCGCAAATCGTTTGTTTGGCCAGCATTTGAAGCTATATCTTTTGCATCGCAAGTATTTGAAAGTTACTCATTTATTTTGCATGGAATTGAAGCTAATCCTTCAACCACGCATTGATATGAAGCTAAATCATGTGTTTCGCTTGGATTTGAATCTAACTCGTTTGTTTCTCATGCAGTTGAAACTAAATCATGTCTTTTACAAGTATTTGAAGTTGAACCATTTGAATCGCATGGCTTTGAACCTGAGCCTTCTACTTCGCACTGATTTGCACCTCAATAATGTGTTTCGCATGGATTTGAAGCTAAACCTTCTACATCCCTTGGATATGAAGCTAAATCATGTGTTTGGCATGGATTTGAAGCTAAACCTTCTACAACGCATTGATTTGCAGCTGAACCATGTGTTTCGCATGGATTTGAATCTAAGCCTTCTACTTCGCATTGATTGGATCCTAAATCACGTGTTTTGCATGGATTTGAAGCTAAGCCTTCTACATCGCATTGATTTGAAGCTAAATCATGTGTTTCGCGTGGATTTGAAGGTAACTCGTTTGTTTCGCATGCAGTTGAAGCTAAATCATGTCTTTCACAAGTATTTGAAGATGAACCATTTGAATCGCATGGCTTTGAACCTGAGCCTTCTATTTCGCACTGATTTGCACCTAAATAATGTGTTTCGCATGGATTTGAAGCTAAACCTTCTACATCCCATGGATTTGAAGCTAAATCATGTGCTTGGCATGGATTTGAAGCTAAGCCTTCTACTTCGCATTGATTGGATCCTAAATCACGTGTTTTGCATGGATTTGAAGCTAAGCCTTCTACATCGCATTGATTTGAAGCTAAATCATGTGTTACGCGTGGATCTGAAGGTAACTCGTTTGTTTCGCGTGCAGTTGAAGTTAAATCATGTCTTTTACAAGTATTTGAAGATGAACCATTCGTTTCGCATGGATTTGAAGCTAAGCCTTCTACTTCGCACTGATTTGCACCTCAATAATGTGTTTCGCATGGATTTGAAGCTAAACCTTCTACATCCCTTGGATAGGAAGCTAAATCATGTGTTTGGCATGGATTTGAAACTAAACCTTCTACATCGCATTGATTTGCAGCTGAAACACGTGTTTCGCATGGATTTGAATCTAAGCCTTCTACTTCGCATTGATTGGATCCTAAATCACGTGTTTTGCATGGATTTGAAGCTGAGCCTTCTACATCGCATTGATTTGAAGCTAAATCATGTGTTTCGCGTGGATTTGAAGTTAACTCGTTTGTTTCGCATGCAGTTGAAGCTAAATCATGTCTTTCACAAGTATTTGAAGATGAACCATTTGAATCGCATGGCTTTGAACCTGAGCCTTCTATTTCGCACTGATTTGCACCTAAATAATGTGTTTCGCATGGATTTGAAGCTAAACCTTCTACATCCCATGGATTTGAAGCTAAATCATGTGCTTGGCATGGATTTGAAGCTAAGCCTTCTACTTCGCATTGATTGGATCCTAAATCACGTGTTTTGCATGGATTTGAAGCTAAGCCTTCTACATCGCATTGATTTGAAGCTAAATCATGTGTTACGCGTGGATCTGAAGGTAACTCGTTTGTTTCGCATGCAGTTGGAGTTAAATCATGTCTTTTACAAGTATTTGAAGATGAACCATTCGTTTCGCATGGATTTGAAGCTAAGCCTTCTACTTCGCACTGATTTGCACCTCAATAATGTGTTTCGCATGGATTTGAAGCTAAACCTTCTACATCCCTTGGATAGGAAGCTAAATCATGTGTTTGGCATGGATTTGAAACTAAACCTTCTACATCGCATTGATTTGCAGCTGAAACACGTGTTTCGCATGGATTTGAATCTAAGCCTTCTACTTCGCATTGATTGGATCCTAAATCACGTGTTTTGCATGGATTTGAAGCTGAGCCTTCTACATCGCATTGATTTGAAGCTAAATCATGTGTTTCGCGTGGATTTGAAGTTAACTCGTTTGTTTCGCATGCAGTTGAAGCTAAATCATGTCTTTCACAAGTATTTGAAGATGAACCATTTGAATCGCATGGCTTTGAACCTGAGCCTTCTATTTCGCACTGATTTGCACCTAAATAATGTGTTTCGCATGGATTTGAAGCTAAACCTTCTACATCCCATGGATTTGAAGCTAAATCATGTGCTTGGCATGGATTTGAAGCTAAGCCTTCTACTTCGCATTGATTGGATCCTAAATCACGTGTTTTGCATGGATTTGAAGCTAAGCCTTCTACATCGCATTGATTTGAAGCTAAATCATGTGTTACGCGTGGATCTGAAGGTAACTCGTTTGTTTCGCATGCAGTTGGAGTTAAATCATGTCTTTTACAAGTATTTGAAGATGAACCATTCGTTTCGCATGGATTTGAAGCTAAGCCTTCTACTTCGCACTGATTTGCACCTCAATAATGTGTTTCGCATGGATTTGAAGCTAAACCTTCTACATCCCTTGGATAGGAAGCTAAATCATGTGTTTGGCATGGATTTGAAACTAAACCTTCTACATCGCATTGATTTGCAGCTGAAACACGTGTTTCGCATGGATTTGAATCTAAGCCTTCTACTTCGCATTGATTGGATCCTAAATCACGTGTTTTGCATGGATTTGAAGCTGAGCCTTCTACATCGCATTGATTTGAAGCTAAATCATGTGTTTCGCGTGGATTTGAAGTTAACTCGTTTGTTTCGCATGCAGTTGAAGCTAAATCATGTCTTTCACAAGTATTTGAAGATGAACCATTTGAATCGCATGGCTTTGAACCTGAGCCTTCTATTTCGCACTGATATGCACCTAAATAATGTGTTTCGCATGGATTTGAAGCTAAACCTTCTACATCCCATGGATTTGAAGCTAAATCATGTGTTTGGCATGGATTTGAAGCTAAGCCTTCTACTTCGCATTGATTGGATCCTAAATCACGTGTTTTGCATGGATTTGAAGCTAATCCTTCTACACCGTATTGTTTTGGAGCTAAATCATGTGTTTGGCATGGATTTGAATCTATCCAGTGTGTTTCGCATGCAGTTGTAGCTAAATAATGTATATCATACGTAATTGTAGCTAAACCACTTGTTTCGCACGGATTTGAAGCTAAACCTTCTTTATCGCATTGATTTGCAGCTTAATCGTGTGTTTCGCATGGATTTGAAGGTAACTCGTTTGTTTCGCATGCAGTTGAAGCTAAATCATGTCTTTTACAAGTATTTGAAGTTGAACCATTTGAATCGCATGGCTTTGAACCTGAGCCTTCTACTTCGCACTGATTTGCACCTCAATAATGTGTTTCGCATGGATTTGAAGCTAAACCTTCTACATCCCTTGGATATGAAGCTAAATCATGTGTTTGGCATGGATTTGAAGCTAAACCTTCTACAACGCATTGATTTGCAGCTGGACCATGTGTTTCGCATGGATTTGAAGCTCAGCCTTCTAGATCGCATTGATTTGAAGCTAAATTATGTGTTTCGCTTGGATTTGAATGTAACTCATTTTTTTTCGCATGCAGTTGAAGCTATATCACCTATATCCCAAGTGTAGGAAGCTCAATCATTTGTTTTGCATGGATTTGAAGCTAAACCTACTCCTCCGCATTGATTTGAACCTAAGTTATGTGTTTCGCGTTGATTTGAGGGTAACTCGTTGTTTCGCATGCAGTTGAAACTAAATCATGCATTTCACAAGTATTTGAAACCGAACCATTAGATTCGCATGGATTTGAAGCTAAGCCTTCTACTACGCACTGATTTGAAGTTAAATCATGTGTTTCGCATGGATTTGAAGCTAAACCTTCTACCTCCCATGGATTTGAAGCTAACTCATGTGCTTGGCATGGATTTGAAGCTAAGCCTTCTACTTCGCATTAATTGGAAGCTAAATCACGTGTTTTGCATGGATTTGAAGCTGAACCTTCTACATCGCATTGATTTGCAAATGAATCATGTGTTTCGCATGGATTTGAAGCTAACTCGTTCGTTTCGCCTGTATTTGAATCTATATCACTTATATCGCAACTATTTGAAGCTAAATCATGTGTTTCGCTTGGATTTGAAGCTAAACCTTCTACATCGCATTCATTTGAACCAATTCATGTGTTTCGCGTGGATTTGAAGGTAACTCGTTTGTTTCGCATGCACTTGAAGCTATATCACCTTTATCCCAAGTGTTTGAAGCTCAATCATTTGTTTCACATGGATTTGAAGCTAAACCTTCTACATCGCATTGATTTGAAGCTAACTCATTTGTTTCGCATAGAACTGAAGCTAAACCTTCTACATCGCATTGATTTAAAGCTAAACCATTTGTTTCGCATTGATTTGAAGCTAAGCCTTCTACTTCGCATTAATTGGAAGCTAAATCACGTGTTTTGCATGGATTTGAAGCTGAACCTTCTACATCGCATTGATTTGCAAATGAATTTTGTGTTTCGCATGGATTTGAAGCTAACTCGTTCGTTTCGCCTCTATTTGAATCTATATCACTTATATCGCAAGTATTTGAAGCTAAATCATGTGTTCCGCTTGGATTTGCAGCTAAACCTTCTACATCGCATTCATTTGAACCAATTCATGTGTTTCGCGTGGATTTGAAGGTAACTCGTTTGTTTCGCATGCAGTTGAAGCTATATCACCTTTACCCCAAGTGTTTGAAGCTCAATCATTTGTTTCGCATGGATTTGAAGCTAAACCTTCTACATCGCATTGATTTTAAGCTAAATCATGTGTTTCGCATGGATCTGAAGCTAACTCGTTTGTTTCGCATGCAGTTGTAGCTAAATAGTGTATATCACGAGTATTTGTAGCTAAATCATTTGTTTCGCATGGATTTGAAGCTAAGCCTACTACTTCTCATTGATTTGAAGCTAAATCATTTGTTTCGCTTAGAACTGAAGCTACCTCTTTTGTTCCTCCTCCTTTTGAAGCTATATCACTTATATCGCAAGTATTTGAAGCTAAATCACATGTGTCGCATGGATTTGAAGCTGAACCTTCTACATCGCATTGATTTTAAGCTAAATCATGTGTTTCGCATGGATTTGAAGCTAACTCGTTTGTTTCGCATGCAGTTGTATCCTAAATAATGTATATCACAAGTATTTGTAGCCAAATCATTTGTTTCGCATGGATTTGAAGCTAAGCCTTCTACTTCGCATTAATTGGAAGCTAAATCACGTGTTTTGCATGGATTTGAAGCTGAACCTTCTACATTGCATTGATTTGCAAATGAATCATATGTTTCGCATGGATTTGAAGCTAACTCGTTCGTTTCGCCTGTATTTGAATCTATATCACTTATATCGCAACTATTTGAAGCTAAATCATGTGTTTCGCTTGGATTTGAAGCTAAACCTTCTACATCGCATTCATTTGAACCAATTCATGTGTTTCGCGTGGATTTGAAGGTAACTCGTTTGTTTCGCATGCAGTTGAAGCTATATCACCTTTATCCCAAGTGTTTGAAGCTCAATCATTTGTTTCACATGGATTTGAAGCTAAACCTTCTACATCGTATTGATTTGAAGCTAAATCATGTGTTTTGCATGGATTTGAAGCTAACTTGTTTGTTTCCCCTGCATTTGAAGCTATATCACTTATATCGAAAGTATCTGAATCTAAATCAATTGTTTCTCATGTATTTGAAGCAATGGCTTCTACTTCTCATTGATTTGAAGATAAATCATGTGTTTCGCATGGATTTGAAGCTATCTCGTTCGTTCCTCTTGCATTTGAAGCTATACAACTTATATCGCAAGTATCTGAAGCTAAAACATTTTTTTCGCATGGATTTGAATCTAAACCTTCTTCATCGCACTGATTTGCAGCTTAATAATATGTTTTGCATGGATTTGAAGCTCACTCGTTTGATTCCCCTACATTTGGAGCTATATCACTTATATAACAAGTATCTGATGCTAAATCATTTGTTTCGCATGGATTTGGAGCTAAACCTTCTACATCGCCTTGATTTCCAGCTAAATCATGTGTTTTGCATGGTTTTGAAGCTAACTTGATTGTATCCTCTGCATTTGAAGTTACTTCATTTATATCGCAAGTATTTGAAGCCAAACCATATTTGTTTCGCATGGATTTGAAGCTAAGTCTTCTACTTCGTATTGATTTGAAGCTAAATCGTGTGTTTCACATTGATTTGAAGTTAACTCGTTTGTTTCGCATGCAGTTTGTAGCTAAATAATGTATATTACAAGTATTTGTAGCTAAACCATTTGTTTTGCTTGGATTTGCAGCTAAGCCTTCTACTTCGCATTGATTTGAAGCTAAATCATATGTTTCGCATGGAATTGAAGCTACCTCGTTTGTTCCTCCAGCTTTTCAAGCTATATAAATTATATCGCAAGTATGTGAAGCTAAATCATTTGTTTCGCATGGATTAGAAGCTGAACCTTCTACATCGCATTGATTTGAAGCTAAATCATGTGTTTCGCGTTGATTTGAAGGTTACTCGTTTGTTTCGCATGCACTTGAAGCTATATCACCTATATCCCAAGTGTTTGAAACACAATCATTTGTTTCGCATGGATTTGAATCTAAACCTTCTACATCGCATGGATTTGAAGCTACGCCTTCTACTTCGCATTGATTTGAAGCTAAATCATCTGTTTCTCGTGGATTTGAAGCTAACACGTTTGTTTCACATGCAGTTGAAGCTAAATCATGTATTTCACAAGAATCTGAAGCCGAACTGTTAGATTCGCATCGATTTGAAGCTGAGCCTTCTACTTCGCACTGATTTCAAGCTAAATCATGTGTCTCGCTGGGATTTGAAGCAAAGCCTTCTACTTCGAATTTATTTGAAGCTAAATCATGTATTTCGCATGGATCTGAAGCTAACTCGTTTGTTTCGCCTGCATTTCAAGCTATATTTGATGCTAAATCATTCGTTTCGCATGGATTTGAAGCTAAGCCTTCTACTTCGCATTGATTTGAAGCTAATTCATTTGTTTCGCATAGAATTGAAGCTACCTCGTTTGTTCCTCCTGTTTTTGAAGCTATATCACTTATATCGCAAGTATTTGAAGCTGAATCATATGTGTCGCATGGATTTGAAGCTGAACCTTCTACATCGAATTGATTTGAAGCTAAATCTTGTGTATCGCATGGATTTGAATCTAAACCTTCTACATCGCATTGATTTGAAGCTAAATCATGTGTTTCGCATGGATTTGAAGCTAACTTGTTTGTTTCGCGTGCAGTTGTAGCTAAATAATGTATATCACAAGTATTTGTAGCTAAACCATTTGTTTCGCATCGATTTGAAGCTAAGCCTTCTACTTCGCATTGATTTGAAGCTAAATCATTTGTTTCGCATGGATTTGAAGCTAAACCTTCTACATCGCATTGATTTGAAGCTAAATCATGTGTTTCGCGAGGATTTGAAGGTAACTCGTATGTTTCGCATGCAGTTGTAGCTAAATATTGTATATCACAAGTATTTGTAGCTAAACCATTTGTTTCGCATGGATTTGAAGCTAAGCCTTCTACTTCGCATTGATTTGAAGCTAAATCATATGTTTCGCATAGAATTGAAGCTACCTCGTTTGTTCCTCCTGCTTTTGAAGCTATATCACTTATATCGCAAGTATTTGAAGCTAAATCATATGTGTCGCATGGATTTGAAGCTGAATCTTCTACATCGAATTGATTTGAAGCTAAATCTTGTGTATCGCATGGATTTGAAGCTAAACCTTCTACATCGCATTGATTTGAAGCTAAATCACGTGTTTTGCATGGATTTGAAGCTGAACCTTCTACATTGCATTGATTTGCAAATGAATCATGTGTTTCGCATGGATTTGAAGCTAACTCGTTCGTTTCGCCTGTATTTGAATCTATATCACTTATATCGCAACTATTTGAAGCTAAATCATGTGTTTCGCTTGGATTTGAAGCTAAACCTTCTACATCGCATTCATTTGAACCAATTCATGTGTTTCGCGTGGATTTGAAGGTAACTCGTTTGTTTCGCATGCAGTTGAAGCTATATCACCTTTATCCCAAGTGTTTGAAGCTCAATCATTTGTTTCACATGGATTTGAAGCTAAACCTTCTACATCGTATTGATTTGAAGCTAAATCATGTGTTTTGCATGGATTTGAAGCTAACTTGTTTGTTTCCCCTGCATTTGAAGCTATATCACTTATATCGAAAGTATCTGAATCTAAATCAATTGTTTCTCATGTATTTGAAGCAATGGCTTCTACTTCTCATTGATTTGAAGATAAATCATGTGTTTCGCATGGATTTGAAGCTATCTCGTTCGTTCCTCTTGCATTTGAAGCTATACCACTTATATCGCAAGTATCTGAAGCTAAAACATTTTTTTCGCATGGATTTGAATCTAAACCTTCTTCATCGCACTGATTTGCAGCTTAATAATATGTTTTGCATGGATTTGAAGCTCACTCGTTTGATTCCCTACATTTGGAGCTATATCACTTATATAACAAGTATCTGATGCTAAATCATTTGTTTCGCATGGATTTGGAGCTAAACCTTCTACATCGCATTGATTTCCAGCTAAATCATGTGTTTTGCATGGTTTTGAAGCTAACTTGATTGTATCCTCTGCATTTGAAGTTACTTCATTTATATCGCAAGTATTGAAGCCAAACCATATTTGTTTCGCATGGATTTGAAGCTAAGTCTTCTACTTCGTATTGATTTGAAGCTAAATCGTGTGTTTCACATTGATTTGAAGCTAACTCGTTTGTTTCGCATGCAGTTTGTAGCTAAATAATGTATATTACAAGTATTTGTAGCTAAACCATTTGTTTTGCTTGGATTTGCAGCTAAGCCTTCTACTTCGCATTGATTTGAAGCTAAATCATATGTTTCGCATGGAATTGAAGCTACCTCGTTTGTTCCTCCAGCTTTTCAAGCTATATCAATTATATCGCAAGTATGTGAAGCTAAATCATTTGTTTCGCATGGATTAGAAGCTGAACCTTCTACATCGCATTGATTTGAAGCTAAATCATGTGTTTCGCGTTGATTTTGTATTTGAAGGTTACTCGTTTGTTTCGCATGCACTTGAAGCTATATCACCTATATCCCAAGTGTTTGAAACACAATCATTTGTTTCGCATGGATTTGAATCTAAACTTCTACATCGCATGAAGCTACGCCTTCTACTTCGCATTGATTTGAAGCTAAATCATCTGTTTCTCGTGGATTTGAAGCTAACACGTTTGTTTCACATGCAGTTGAAGCTAAATCATGTATTTCACAAGAATCTGAAGCCGAACTATTAGATTCGCATCGATTTGAAGCTGAGCCTTCTACTTCGCACTGATTTCAAGCTAAATCATGTGTCTCGCTGGATTTGAAGCAAAGCCTTCTACTTCGAATTTATTTGAAGCTAAATCATGTATTTCGCATGGATCTGAAGCTAACTCGTTTGTTTCGCCTGCATTTCAAGCTATATTTGATGCTAAATCATTCGTTTCGCATGGATTTGAAGCTAAGCCTTCTACTTCGCATTGATTTGAAGCTAATTCATTTGTTTCGCATAGAATTGAAGCTACCTCGTTTGTTCCTCCTGTTTTTGAAGCTATATCACTTATATCGCAAGTATTTGAAGCTGAATCATATGTGTCGCATGGATTTGAAGCTGAACCTTCTACATCGAATTGATTTGAAGCTAAATCTTGTGTATCGCATGGATTTGAATCTAAACCTTCTACATCGCATTGATTTGAAGCTAAATCATGTGTTTCGCATGGATTTGAAGCTAACTTGTTTGTTTCGCGTGCAGTTGTAGCTAAATAATGTATATCACAAGTATTTGTAGCTAAACCATTTGTTTCGCATCGATTTGAAGCTAAGCCTTCTACTTCGCATTGATTTGAAGCTAAATCATTTGTTTCGCATGGATTTGAAGCTAAACCTTCTACATCGCATTGATTTGAAGCTAAATCATGTGTTTCGCAAGGATTTGAAGGTAACTCGTATGTTTCGCATGCAGTTGTAGCTAAATATTGTATATCACAAGTATTTGTAGCTAAACCATTTGTTTCGCATGGATTTGAAGCTAAGCCTTCTACTTCGCATTGATTTGAAGCTAAATCATATGTTTCGCATAGAATTGAAGCTACCTCGTTTGTTCCTCCTGCTTTTGAAGCTATATCACTTATATCGCAAGTATTTGAAGCTAAATCATATGTGTCGCATGGATTTGAAGCTGAATCTTCTACATCGAATTGATTTGAAGCTAAATCTTGTGTATCGCATGGATTTGAAGCTAAACCTTCTACATCGCATTGATTTGAAGCTAAATCATGTGTTTCGCATGGATTTGAAGCTAACTTGTTTGTTTCGCATGCAGTTGTAGCTAAATAATGTATATCACCATTATTTGTAGCTAAACCATTTGTTTCGCATGGATTTGAACCTAAGCCTTGTACTTCGCATTGATTTGAAGCTAAATCATTTGTTTCGCATGGATTTGAAGCTAAACCTTCTACATCGCATTGATTTGCAAATGAATCATGTGTTTCTCATGGATTTGAAGCTAACTCGTTCGTTTCGCCTGTATTTGAATCTATATCACTTATATCGCAAGTATTTGAAGCTAAATCATGTGTTTCGCTTGGACTCGAAGATAACTCGCTTGTTTCGCCTGCATTTGATGCTCTACCATTTATACTGCAAGTATTTGAAGCTAAATCATTCGTTTCGCATTGATTTGAAGCTAAGCCTTCTAATTCGCATTCTTTTACATCTAAATCATGTGTTTCGAATGGATTTGAAGCTAACTCGTTTGTTTCGCATGCAGTTGTATCTAAATAATGTATATCACAAGTATTTGTAGCTAAACCATTTGTTTCGCATGGATTTGAAGCTAACCCTTTTACTTCGCATTGATTTGAAGTTAAATCATGCGTTTCCCTAGGATTTGAAGATGAATCGTTTTTTTCGCATGCAGTTGAATCTATATCACTTATATCACAAGTATCTGAAGCTAAATCATTTGTTTCGCATGGATTTGAATCTAAACTTTCTACATCGCATTGATTTGAAGCTAAATCGTGTGTTTCGCATGGATTTGAAGCTAAGCCTTCTACTTCGCACTGATTTGAAGTTAAATCATGTGTCTCGTTTGGATTTGAAGCAAAGCCTTCTACTTCGAATTGATTTGAAGCTAAATCATGTATTTCGCATGGATCTGAAGCTAACTCGTTTGTTTCGCCTCCATTTGAAGCTAAACGATTTGTATCGCAAGAAATTTGAAGATAAGCCTTCTACTTCGCATTGATTTGAAGCTAAATCATGTGTTTCCCTTGGATATCTAGCTAAATCATGTGTTTCGCACGGATGTGAAGCTAACGCGTTTGTTTTGTCTGCATTTGAAGCTGTTTCATATATATCGCAAGTATTTGAAGCTTTCTCGTTTGTTTCGCATGCATTTGAAGCTGTATCCCTTATATTCGCAAGTATTTGAAGCTAAATCATTCGTTTCGCATGGATTTTTAGCTAAGCCTTCTACGCCGCATTGATTTGCATCTAAATCATATGTTTCGCATGGATCTGAAGCTAACTCGTTTGTTTCGCATGCATTTGGAGCTATATCACTTATATCGCAAGTATTTGAAGCTAAATCATTTGTATCGGGCGGATTTGAAGCTAGACCTTCTTCATCGCATTGATTTGAAGCTAATTCATGTGTTTCTCATGGATTTGAAGCTAAACCTTCTACATGACATTGATTTGTTGCTAAATCATGTGTTTCGCATGGATTTGAAGCTAACTCGTTTGTTTCGCATGCAGTTGAAGCTAAATCATGTCTTTCACAAGTATTTGAAGATGAACCATTTGAATCGCATGGATTTGAACCTGAGCCTCCTACTTCGCACTGATTTGCAGCTACATAATGTGTTTCGCATGGATTTGAAGCTAAAACATCTACATCCCATGGATTTGTTGCTAACTCGTACGTTTCGCCTGTATTTGAAGCTGTATCACTTATATTGCAAGTATTTGAAGCTAAATCATGTGTTTCGATTGGATATGAATCTAAACCTTCTACATCGCATTGATTTGAAGCTAAATCGTGTGTTTCGCATGGATTTGAAGCTAAGCCTTCTACTTCGCATTGTTTTGAAGCTTAATCATGTGTTTTGCATGGATTTGAAGCTATCTCGTTTGTTTCGCCTGCAGTTGAATCTATATCACTTATATCACAAGTTTTTGAATCATATCCATTTGTTCCGCACAGATTTGAAGCTACGCCTTCTACTTCGCATTGATTTGAAGCTAAATCATCTGTTTCGCTTGGATTTGAAGCTAACACGTTTGCTTCACATGCAGTTGAAGCTAAATCATGTATTTCGCATGGATCTGAAGCTAACTCGTTTGTTTGGCCTGCATTTGAAGCTATATCACTTATATTCTCAAGTATTTGATGCTAAATCATTCGTTTCGCATGGATTTGAAGCTAACCCTTTTACTTCGCATTGATTTGAAGTTAAATCATGTGTTTCCCTTGGATTTGAAGCTGAATCGTTTTTTTCGCATGCAGTTGAATCTATATCATTTATATCGCAAGTATCTGAAGCTAAATCATTTGTTTCTCATGGATTTGAAGCTAAACCTTCTACATCCCATGGATTTGAAGCTAAATCATGTGTTTGGCATGGATTTGAAGCTAAACCTTCTACATCGCATTGAGTTGCATCTGAATCATGTGTTTCGCATGGATTTGAAGCTAACTCGTTTGTGTCGCATGCAGTTGAAGGTAAATCATGTATATCACAAGTATTTGAATCTAAACCATTTCTTCCGCATGTATGTGAAGCTAAATCATGTGTTTACCATGACAATGAACCTAAATCATGTGTTGCCCATGGATTTGAAGCTTAATCATGTGTTTTGCATGGATTTGAAGCTAACTTGATTGTATCCTCTGCATTTGAAGTTACTTCATTTATATCGCAAGTATTTGAAGCTAAATCATATGTGTTTCTCATGGATTTGAAGCTAATCCCTCTACTTCGCATTGATTTAAAGCTAAATCATTTGTTTCGCATGGAATTGAAGCTACCTCGTTTGTTCCTCCAGATTTTGAAGCTATATCTCTTATATCGCAAGTATCTGAAGCTAAATCATTTGTTTCTCATGGATTTGAAGCTAAACCTTCTACATCCCATGGATTTGAAGCTAAACCATGTGTTTGGCATGGATTTGAAGCTAAACCTTCTACATCGCATTGATTTGCATCTGAATTTATGTGTTTCGCATGGATTTGAAGCTAACTCGTTTGTTTCGCATGCAGTTGGAGCTATATCATGTATATGACAAGTATTAGAAGCTAAACCATTTGTTTCGCATGTATGTGAAGCTAAATCATGTGTTTACCATGACAATGAACCTAAATCATGTGATGCCCATGGATTTGAAGCTAAACCATATGTGTTTCGCTTGGATTTGAAGCTAAACCTTCTACATCGTATTGATTTGAAGCTAAATCATGTGTTTCGCATGGATTTGAAGCTAACTCATTTGTTTCGGAGGCAGTTGTAGCTAAATAATATATATCACAAGTATTTGTAGCTAAACCATTTGTTTCGCATGGATTTGAAGCTAATCCATCTACATCGCATTGATTTGAAGCTAAATCATTTATTTCGCATGGAATTGTAGCTACCTCGTTTGTTGCTCCAGCTTTTGAAGCTATATCACTTATATCGCAAGCATTTGAAGCTAAATCATATGCGTCGCATGGATTTGAAGCTGAACCTTCTACATCGCATTGATTTGAAGCTAAATCTTGTGTATCGCATGGATTCGAAGCTAAACCTTCTACATCGCATTGATTTGAAACTAAATCATGTGTTTCGCGTGGATTTGAAGGTAACTCGTTTGTTTCGCATGCAGTTGAATCTATATCACCTTTATCCCAAGTGTTTGAAACTCAATCATTTGTATCGCATGGATTTAAAGCTAAACCTTCTACATCGCATTGATTTGAAGCTTACTCATGTGTTTCGCGTGGATTTGAAGGTAACTCGTTTGTTTCGCATGCAGTTGAAAATATACCACCTATATCCCAAGTGTTGGAAGCTCAATCATTTGTTTCGCATAGATTTGAAGCTAAACCTTCTACATCGCATTGATTTGAATCTGAATGATGTGTTTCGCATGGATTTGAAGCTAATCCTTCTACATCGCATTGATTTGAAGCTAAATCATGTGTTTCGCATGGATTTGAAGCTAACTCATTTGTTTGGCCTGCATTTGAAGCTATATCACTTATATTCGCAAGTATTTGATGCTAAATCATTCGTTTCGCATGGATTTGAAGCTAACCCTTTTACTTCGCATTTATTTGAAGTTAAATCATGTGTTTCCCTTGGATTTGAAGCTGAATCGTTTTTTTCGCATGCAGTTGAATCTATATCATTTATATCGCAAGTATCTGAAGCTAAATCATTTGTTTCTCATGGATTTGAAGCTAAACCTTCTACATCCCATGGATTTGAAGCTAAATCATGTGTTTGGCATGGATTTGAAGCTAAACCTTCTACATCGCATTGATTTGAAGCTAAATCATGCGTTTCGCATGGATTTGAAGCTAAACCTTCTACATCGCATTGATTTGAAGCTAAATCTTGTGTATCGCATGGATTTAAAGCTAAACCTTCTACATCGCATTGATTTGAAGCTAAATCATGTGTTTCGCATGGACTTGAAGCTAGCACGTTTGTTTCGCATGCAGTTGTAGCTAAATAATGTATATCACAAGTATTTCTAGCTAAACCATTTGTTTCGCATGGATTTGAAGCTAAGCCTTCTACTTCGCATTGATTTGAAGCTAAATCATTTGTTTCGCATGGATTTGAAGCTAAATCTTCTACATCACATTGATTTGAAGCTAACTCATGTATTTCGCGTGAATTTGAAGGTAACTCGGTTGTTTCGCATGCAGTTGAAGCTATACCAACTATATCCCAATTGTTTGAAGCTCAATAATTTGTTTCGCATGGATTTGAAGCTAAACCTTCTTTATCGCATTGATTTGCAGCTTAATCGTGTGTTTCGCGTGGATTTGAAGGAAACTCGTTTGTTTCGCATGCAGTTGAAGCTAAATCATGTCTTTCACAAGTATTTGAAGATGAACCATTTGAATCGCATGGCTTTGAACCTGAGCCTTCTACTTCGCACTGATTTGCACCTCAATAATGTGTTTCGCATGGATTTGAAGCTGTTTCGGCCGAATCGCGGACCGCGGGTCAACGCACGCTCGACTTTCGATGTACGCCGTCTCGCCGTTTTTGCCGAATAAACGGCGAGGCGGCAAGACAATAACACGATCGACGTGCGTTGGCCCGACCGTCAAACGCTCGCCTCGGCCTAATGTATACATGCAGCGTTTTTGCCTTAGGAGGCAATGACCGGCTTTCGACACCTGACGATGCGTCACCTTGAGCATCGGCCAGGTGTCTGTATATACTGCCGCAAATGTGATAACGGCGAGATTCTCCAAGTATCGTTATCGCTTACAGACAGTTTAATTTAGCGCCCCTTGCGCCTATTCGAAGTCGTGCTTCAATTGTTATACTTCTGTCGTAGCCGTGCTACACTGCATACGCCGAACGGAGCCGTGCTCCAAAAGCTTGTAAATCAAAGGACTGTGGAGTCCAAATCAATAAATCGCGTGTCGTCTCCTCCCGAATTCCGGTGTTTTAATTTTGTGCCGTGCGCAACATTTCTGGTCCTTCGAGCCGGATTGCGGAGACGACACAGGAGAGATAAAACATCTCCATCAACAGCGTCGATCACGCAGTCGATCGACGCATACGAGTCCCTATAACACTGCTGGTCAACATGGAGCCACTCATCAAGGAGCAAGAGCTCACCATCGGGGGCCTTTGCCGGATCCTGCCCAATTTCAAGCGCCTGGGAAAGGCGAAATTCACCGAAGCCGCCGCCGAAGAACGCCTTCGCCGCCTGCGGACCGAGTGGGACGCGTGCCGACGCCTCCACCTCCAGTTGGAGCTGAAGGCCACTGCCGAAGAACGGGAAACCCGCGACTACTTCAAACAGGGGTACTTCGAGCGGGCCGAAGCAGAGTTCGAACAGGCGAGTGATTTCTTCGTGGAACTGATCGCTTCATTTAGGAGTGGAGCGTCTGCGCTGGCTGACGCGAGCCAGACCAGGGAGCCCGACTCCTGTAGCGCGCCCGTGGCGCAGCTACCGCGACTCCCATTGCCGAGGTTCGCCGGCTGCTACACGGAGTGGCCGAGCTTCTCGGACCAGTTTGAGTCGCTGGTCGTGAAGAACCGGACTCTTCACGACGTCCAGCGACTACAGTACCTCAAGGGTGCTTTAGAGGGAGAAGCAGCGTCCGAGATTGCTCACTACTCCGTGACAGCGGCGAACTTCGGCATCGCATGGGCGGCCTTGGTCAGGAGGTATGACCGGAAGCGACTGGTCGTCAGTGCGCTCCTGTCGAGCTTCCTGACCCTTGCGCCGCTCACCCGCGATCGCGACGGCAGCGGTCTCGCCTTGCTGCGTCGTCGCACTAACGAGGCGTTGGCCCAGCTGCGAAACTTGGGGCGGCCGTTGGACCATTGGGACGACCTGCTGGTCCACCTAACGGTGGAAAAACTTGACCCGAAGTCGAGGGAGGCGTGGGTCCACGAAATCCGCGCCGCCGTGGATCCACCCACGTATGCCTGTCTCGACGAATTCCTGGAGTATCGGGCCGGGTCCTTCGCGGAGCTTAGGATGGCTCCGGAGCCCTCGGCTACCTCCGCGGAGCGTAGGCCGGCCCGACCTCCACCACCGGTACGCTCCCACGCGATGGCGACGACGACGACGGCGAGTCGTTGCCGGAAGTGCGGCGACAACCACCCGCTGTTCCGGTGCCCTGCGTTCAGGGGCATGGCGATCAACCTGCGCCGGGATTTTGTTAGGGCGCGCGGTTGCTGCTTCAACTGCCTCCGATCGGGACACCCCGCGACATCGTGTCCCTCCGCGTCGCGCTGCTCCGTTTGCAACGGCTCGCACCACACCCTGATTCACCCGGATTCCGGGGTTGGTGGCGGGCCAGAGTCAACCGCGGTAGAACCCGGGCGGGAAACAGCGACGAATATCTCCGCTTCGTCCGTGGTCCACAACTGCGTCGCACGCTGGAGCGGGAGCAGGGCCGTACTGCTCGCGACCGCTCTAGTATGGGTAGAGACACGCGACGGGGGGGGGGGGGTAAGGCCGGTGAGAGCCCTGTTGGACCAGGGATCGGAGGCGACCTTCGTCTCCGAATCCCTCGTCCAGGCCCTCCGCCTTCCGAAGCGGCCTGCGGCTATCACCGTGACTGGTGCGGGGGACGCGCCGGTGGGTCGCGTGACTTCGCGGGTCGATCTGGTGTTACGGTTGACCGGGCGCGGGAACGCTCCTATGCCGCTTTCCGCGTTCGTCCTCCGGAGACTTACCGGGTACGCGCCCAAGACGACCGTCGACATTCGCGTATACCCGCATCTGCAGGACCTCATTTTAGCGGACCCTGATCCGACTAGAGATCTCCCTGTAGATCTCTTAATCGGGGCCGATCGTTACGGTGATGTGATCGGTCCCGGCCTGCGCCGCGGAACACCCGGCCAGCCAATCGCGCAAAATACCATATTCGGTTGGGTCGTCTCGGGCGCCGCATCGACACCCGCGAACGATCCCGATCCCTCCGCGGCGTCCCTGCACTGTCGCGCGGAGGAAAGGTTGCAGCAGCAATTGCGTTGTTCTGGGAGCCCGAGGAGGCGAGTCCCAAATCTGTTCCCCCCCCCCCCCCCCCCCCTGACGAGTCGAGGTGCGGCGAACATTCCGTCAACACCGTCTCACGGCGGGCGGACGGGCAGTGCGTGGTTCGGTTACCCCTTGCGTACCGAACCACCCCTCGCTCTCGGCTCGTCAAAGGGCCGTGCCCTAGCCATGCTCCACGGAGTCGAGCGGCGACTCAAGGGCGACAGAAATCAGAGCAAAAATATTGCTGCAGGAGTTATGGTTGGGGGGTGCGGATTGGGACGCTCCGCTCCCGGACGAGCTCAACCAGACGTGGTGCGAACTCGTCGCCGAGTTACCGCTCTTAAGCGCCGCACGAGTGCCACGCTGGTTTGGCATCTTTCAATCCCCGCGCAGGGGGGAGCAATACGAGTTGCACGGTTCCGCGGACGCGTCTTCGCGCGCGCATGGTGCGGTGGTGTATCTGCTAGCGCGACCGTTCCCGAGCGAACCCTCGGGAACCCAGGTGACCCTCGTCGCCTCGCGGGCCAGGGTCGCTCCCGTCAACATGCTACAGAGCTCTCGCGGCCCTTCGTCGAAGGAGGAATAGTCCCTCGGATTACAAATCGCCGATGCGGCGGGCGAGGATCTTGTGGCTCCGTTGGCTGCAGGGTGGCGCCTTCGCATCGGAGATACGCGCCGTCCGAAAATCCCAATTCGTCGGGCGATCGTCGCCCTTGCGACGGTTGAGCCCATTTCTCGACGAGGCAGGATTGCTCCGCGTGGGGGGACGTCTAGACAACTCGTCCCGCGCGTACGACGAGAAACACCCCATCCTCCTCCCGAAGCACCCAGTGGTGGATTTGCTGGTGGAGGCTGTGCACCTCACGGCCCTCCACAGTGGACCCCAGCTCACCTTGAGCGTGCTGAGGAGGACGTATTGGCTTCTGGGCGCCCGAGATACGGTTAGAAGAGTGACCTGGAGGTGCGTAGCTTGCGCAAGGCATCGCGCATCTCCAGCGTCCCAACTCATGGGCACGTTGCCCTTATCGCGGGTAAACCCTTCGCGGCCCTTCTCGCACGTGGGCGTCGACTATGCGGGCCCCCTCTGGACCCGCATGGGGAAGGGCCGGGGTTATCGGGCCCAGAAGTCATACATCGGGGTGTTCGTGTGCTTCGCGACCCGCGCGATCCACCTCGAGCTGGTGAGCGACTGCACCACGGCGGGCTTCTTGGCTGCGCTGCGGAGGTTCGTCTCCCGTCGGGGTAGGCCCGCTGCTATTTATTCCGACAACGGAACGAGCTTCCGCGGTGCCGCACGGGAGCTCGCAGCGATGGTTCGGGCGGTCCGCGACTCAGCCGAGGTATCGGCCTTTCTCGGAGAGGCCGACATCGTGTGGCATTTCTCCCCACCCGGAGCTCCGCATTTCGGCGGTTTATGGGAAGCGGGGGTTAAGGCAGTAAAACGCCACTTAGCACGGGTGGTTGGCCAGCACACCCTCACCTTTGAGGAGATGTGCACCCTATTGTGCACCGTCGAGGCATGCCTTAATTCCCGCCCCCTAACACCGATGTCGAGCGATCCGACGGACTACGCGGCCCTTACACCGGGGCATTTCTTGACGGGGGCACCCTTGCTTACGCTTCCGGGAGAACGTTCGCCGGACACCGCCGCCTCCCCCTTGTCCCGATGGCAAGGGGTCGAAACCATGCGTGCCAATTTTTGGAAACAATGGAACCACGAGTATCTCCACACGCTGCAGGAGCGCAGCAAATGGTGGCGTGCCGAGAGGAACCTGCAGGTGGGAGATCTCGTGGTTCTTCGCGACGCGAATTGCCCACCGGCGTGTTGGCGTCTCGCACGCGTGCAGACGCTGCACCCCGGTGAGGACGGCCGAGTTCGAGTCGTAACCATTCGCACCGCCGGCGGATGTTACACTCGGCCGATCACGCAGCCCGTGCGCTTGCCGGTGGACATGCCCGCTGGACCCTCCTCAGGACCGGAGCAGTAGCGAGGGAAGGCGAGCGTACATGGCGGGCGGAGCGTGCTCGCCATTTAGTTAATAAGATCAGCGGAGCTGAGGCGGGCGGTATGTTTCGGCCGAATCGCGGACCGCGGGTCAACGCACGCTCGACTTTCGATGTACGCCGTCTCGCCGTTTTTGTCGAATAAACGGCGAGGCGGCAAGACAATAACACGATCGACGTGCGTTGGCCCGACCGTCAAACGCTCGCCTCGGCCTAATGTATACATGCAGCGTTTCTGCCTTAGGAGGCAATGACCGGCATTCGACACCTGACGATGCGTCACCTTGAGCATCGGCCAGGTGTCTATATATACTGCCGCAAATGTGATAACGGCGAGATTCTCCAAGTATCGTTATCGCTTACAGACAGTTTAATTTAGCGCCCCTTGCGCCTATTCGAAGCCGTGCTTCAATTGTTATACTTCTGTCGTAGCCGTGCTACACTGCATACGCCGAACGGAGCCGTGCTCCAAAAGCTTGTAAATCAAAGGACTGTGGAGTCCAAATCAATAAATCGCGTGTCGTCTCCTCCCGAATTCCGGCGTTTTAATTTTGTGCCGTGCGCAACAGAAGCTAAGCCTTCTTCTTGGCATTGAATTGAAGCTAAATCGTGTGTTTTGCATGGATTTGAAGCTAACTCGTTTGTTTCTCCTGTATTTGAAGCTGCATCATTTATATCGCAAGTATTTGAAGCTAAACCATTTGTTTCGCATGGATTTGAAGCTGAGCCTTCTACTTGGCATTGAATTGAATCTAAATCGTGTGTTTACATGGATTTGAAGCTAACTCGTTTGTTTCTCCTGCATTTGAAACTATATCACCTATATCCCAAGTGTAGGAAGCTCAATCATTTGTTTCGCATGGATTTGAAGCTAAACCTGCTACTTCGCATTGATTTGAAGCTAAATTATGTGTTTCGCGTGGATTTGAATGTAACTCATTTGTTTCGCATGCAGTTGAAGCTATATCACCTAAATCCCAAGTGTAGGAAGCTCAATCATTCGTTTCGCATGGATTTGAAGCTAAACCTGCTACTTCGCATTGATTTGAAGCTAACTCATGTATTTCGCGTGAATTTGAAGGTAACTCGGTTGTTTCGCATGCAGTTGAAGCTATACCAACTATATCCGAAGTGTTTGAAGCTCAATAATTTGTTTCGCATGGATTTGAAGCTAAACCTTCTACATCGCACTGATTTGAAGCTAAATCATGTGTTTCGCATGGATTTGAAGGTAACTCGTTTGTTTCGCATGCAGTTGAAGCTAAATCATGTCTTTCACAAGTATTTGAAGATGAACCATTTGAATCGCATGGCTTTGAACCTGAGCCTTCTACTTCGCACTGATTTGCACCTAAGTAATGTGTTTCGCTTGGATTTGAAGCTAAACCTTCTACATCCCATGGATTTGAAGCTAAATCATGTGTTTGGCATGGATTTGAAGCTAAACCTTCTACATTGCATTGATTTGCAGCTGAATCATGTGTTTCGCATGGATTTGCAGCTAACTCGTTCGTTTCGCCTGCATTTGAAACTATATCACTTATATCGCAAATATTTGAAGCTAAATCATGTGTTTCGCATGGATTTGAAGCTAAACTTGCTACTTCGCATTGATTTGAAGCTAAATTATGTGTTTCGCGTGGATTTGAAGGTAACTCGTTGTTTCGCATGCAGTTGAAGCTAAATCATGCATTCCACACGTATTTGAAGCCGAACCATTAGATTCACATGGATTTGAAGCTAAGCCTTCTACTTCGCACTGATTTGAAGTTAAATCATGTGTTTCGCGTGGATTTGGAGCTAACTCGTTTGCTTCGAATGCAGTTGAAACTAAATCATGTATATCACAAGTATTTGCAGCTAAACAATTGATTCGCATGGATTTGAAGCTTCGCCTTCAACTTGGCATTGAATTGAAGCTAAATCGTGTGTTTTGCATGGATTTGAAGCTAACTCGTTTGTTTCTCCTGTATTTGAAGCTATATCATTTATATCGCAAGTATTTGAAGCTATAGCATTTGTTTCGCATGGATTTGAAGCTAAGCCTTCTACTTCGCATTGATTGGATCCTAAATCAAGTGTTTTACATGGATTTGAAGCTAACTCGTTTGTTTCGCAGGCAGTTGTAGCTAAATAATGTATATCACAAGTATTTGTAGCTAAACCATTTATTTCGCATGTTTTTGAAGCTACGCCTTCTACTTCGCATTGATTTGAAGCTAAATCATTTGTTTCGCATAGAATTGAATCTACCTCGTTTGTTCCTCCTGCTTTTGAAGCTATATCACTTATATCGCAAGTATTTGAAGCTAAATCATATGTGTCGCATGGATTTGAAGCTGAACCATCTACGTCGCATTGATTTGAAGCTAAATCTTGTGTATCGCATGGATTTGAAGCTAATCCTTCTACATCGCATTGATTTGAAGCTAAATCATGTGTTTCGCATGGATTTGAAGCTAACTCGTTTGTTTCGCATGCAGTTGTAGCTACATAATGCATATCACAAGTATTTGTAGCTAAACCATTTGTTTCGCATGGATTTGAAGCAAATCCTTCTACTTCGCATTGATTTGAAGCTAAATCATTTGTTTCGCATGGAATTGAAGTTACCACGTTTGTTCCTCCAGCTTTTGAAGCGATATCACTTATATCGCAAGTATTTGAAGCTAAATCATATGCGTCGCACGGATTTGAAGCTGAACCTTCTACATCGCATTGATTTGAAGCTAAATCATGTGTTTCGCATGGATTTGAAGCTAACTCGTTTGTTTCGCAGGCAGTTGTAGCTAAATAATGTATATCACAAGTTTTTGTAGCTAAACCATTTATTTCGCATGGATTTGAAGCTACGCCTTCTACTTCGCACTGATTTGAAGTTAAATCATGTGTTTCGCGTGGATTAGGAGCTAACTCGTTTGCTTCGAATGCAGTTGAAGCTAAATCATGTATATCACAAGTATTTGAAGCTAAACCATTTGTATCGCATGGATTTGAAGCTCTGCCTTCTACTTCGCATTGATTTGACGCTAAATATTGTGTTTCGAATGAATTTGAAGCTAACTCGTTTGTTTCGCATGCAGTTGAAACTAAATAATGTATATCACAAGTATTTGCAGCTAAACAATTGATTCGCATGGATTTGAAGCTAAGCCTTCTACTTGGCATTGAATTGAAGCTAAATCGTGTGTTTTGCATGGATTTGAAGCTAACTCGTTTGTTTCTCCTGTATTTGAAGCTGTATCATTTATATCGCAAGTATTTGAAGCTAAACCATTTGTTTCGCATGGATTTGAAGCTAAGCCTTCTACTTCGCATTGATTGGATCATAAATCACGTGTTTGGATGGATTTGAAGCTAAGCCTTCTACATCGCATTGAGTTGATCCTAAATCATGTGTTTCGCGTGGATTTGAAGGTAACTCGTTTGTTTCGCATGCAGTTGAAGCTAAATCATGTCTTTCACAAGTATTTGAAGATGAACCATTTGAATCGCATGGCTTTGAACCTGAGCCTTCTACTTCGCACTGATTTGCACCTAAATAATGTGTTTCGCATGGATTTGAAGCTAAACCTTCTACATCCCATGGATTTGAAGCTACATCATGTGTTTGGCATGGATTTGAAGCTAAACCTTCTACATTGCATTGATTTGCAGCTGAATCATGTGTTTCGCATGGATTTGCAGCTAACTCGTTCGTTTCGCCTGCATTTGAAACTATATCACTTATATCGCAAGTATTTGAAGCTAAATCATGTGTTTCGCATGGATTTGAAGCTAAACCTGCTACTTCGCATTGATTTGAAGCTAAATTATGTGTTTCGCGTGGATTTGAAGGTAACTCGTTGTTTCGCATGCAGTTGAAGCTAAATCATGCATTCCACACGTATTTGAAGCCGAACCATTAGATTCGCATGGATTTGAAGCGAAGCCTTCTACTTCGCACTGATTTGAAGTTAAATCATGTGTTTCGCGTGGATTTGGAGCTAACTCGTTTGCTTCGAATGCATTTGAAACTATATCACATATATCCCAAGTGTAGGAAGCTCAATCATTTGTTTCGCATGGATTTGAAGCTAAACCTGCTACTTCGCATTTATTTGAAGCTAAATTATGTGTTTCGCGTGGATTTGAATGTAACTCATTTGTTTGGCATGCAGTTGAAGCTATATCACCTATATCCAAAGTGTTGGAAGCTCAATCATTTGTTTCGCATGGATTTGAAGCTAAACCTGCTACTTCGCATTGATTTGAAGCTAAATCATGTGTTTCGCGTGGATTCGGAGATAACGCGTTTGCTTCGAATGCGGTTGAAGCTAAATCATGTATATCGCAAGTATTTGAGGCTAAACCATTTGTATCGCATGGATTTGAATCTCTGCCTTCTACTTCGCATTGATTTGATGCTCAATATTGTGTTTCGAATGGATTTGAAGCTAACTCGTTTGTTTCGCATGCAGTTGAAACTAAATCTTGTATATCACAAGTATTTGCAGCTAATCAATTGATTCGCATGGATTTGAAGCTAAGCCTTCTACTTCGCATTGGTTGGATCCTAAATCACGTGTTTTGCATGGATTTGAAGCTATGCCTTCTACATCGCATTGATTTGCAGCTGAATCTTGTGTTTCGCATGGATTCGAAGCTAACTCGTTCGTTTCGCCTGCATTTGAAACTATATCACTTATATCGCAAGTATTTGAAGCTAAATCATGTGTTTCGCTTGAATTTGAAGCTAAGCCTTCTATATCGCATTGATTTGAAACTAAATTATGTGTTTCGCGTGGATTTGAAGGTAACTCGTTGTTTCGCATGCTGTTGAAGCTAAATCATGCATTTCACAAGAATTTGCAGCCGAACCATTAGATTCGCATGGATTTGAAGCTAAGCCTTCTACTTCGCACTGATTTGAAGTTAAATCATGTGTTTCGCGTCGATTTGGAGCTAACTCGTTTGCTTCGAATGCTGTTGAAGCTAAATCATGTATTTCACAAGTATTTGAAGCTAAACCATTTGTATCGCATGGATTTGAAGCACTGCCATCTACTTCGCATTAATTAGTAGCTAAATCACGTGTTTTGCATGGATTTGAAGCTAAACCTTCTACATCGCATTGATTTGAAGCTAAATCATGTGTTTCGCATGGATTTGAAGATAACAAGTTTGTTTCACATGCAGTTGTAGCTAAATAATGTATATCACAAGTATTTCTAGCTAAACCATATTTTTCGCATGGATTTGAAGCTAAGCCTTCTACTTCGCATTGATTTGAAGCTAAATCATTTGTTTCGCATGGATTTGAATCTAAACCTCCTACATCGCATTGATTTCCAGCTAAATCATGTGTTTCGCATGGATTTGAAGCTAACTCGTTCGTTGCGCATGCAGTTAAATCTAAATAACGTATATCACAAGTATTTGAAGCTAAACCATTTGTTTCGCAAGGATTTGAAGCTAAGCCTTCTACTTCGCATTAATTAATAGCTAAATCACGTGTTTTGCATGGGTTTGAAGCTAAACCTTCTACATCGCATTGATTGGAAGCTAAATCATGTGTTTCGCATAGATTTGAAGCTAACTCGTTTGTTTCGCATGCAGTTGAAGCTAAATCATGTCTTTCACAAGTATTTGAAGATGAACCATTTGAATCGCATTGATTTGAACATGAGCCTACTACTTCGCACTGATTTGCAACTAAATAATGTGTTTCGCATGGATATGAAGCTAATCCTTCTACATCCCGTGGATTTGAAGTTAAATCATGTGTTTCGCTTGGATTTGAAGCTAAACCTTCTACATCGCATTGATTTGAAGCTAAATCGTGTTTTTCGCATGGATTTGAGGCAAACTCGTTTGTTTCGCATGCAGTCGTAGCTAAATAATGTATATCACAAGTATTTGTAGCTAAACCATTTGTTTCGCATGTATGTGAAGCTAAATCATGTGTTTACCATGACAATGAACCTAAATCGTGTGTTGCCCATGGATTTGAAGCTTAATCATGTAATTTGCATGGATTTGAAGCTAACTTGATTGTATCCTCAGCATTTGAAGTTACTTCATTTATATCGCAAGTATATGAAGCTAAATCATATGTGTTCCGCTTGGTTTTGAAGCTAAACCTTCTACATCGCATTGATTTGAAGCTAAATCATGTGTTTCGGATGGATTTGAAGCTAAACCTGCTACTTCGCATTGATTTGAAGCTGAATTATGTGTTTCGCGTGAATTTGAAGGTAACTCGTTGTTTCGCATGCAGTTGAAGCTAAATCATGCATTCCACACGTATTTGAAGCCGAACCATTAGATTCGCATGGATTTGAAGCTAAGCCTTCTACTTCGCACTGATTTGAAGTTAAATCATGTGTTTCGCGTGGATTTGGAGCTAACTCGTTTGCTTCGAATGCAGTTGAAACTAAATCATGTATATCACAAGTATTTGCAGCTAAACAATAGATTCGCATGGATTTGAAACTTCCCCTTCAACTTGGCATTGAATTGAAGCTAAATCGTGTGTTTTGCATGGATTTGAAGCTAACTCGTTTGTTTCTCCTGTATTTGAAGCTATATCATTTATATCGCAAGTATTTGAAGCTAAAGCATTTGTTTCGCATGGATTTGAAGCTAAGCCTTCTACTTCGCATTGATTGGATCCTAAATCAAGTGTTTTACTTGGATTTGAATCTAAGCCTTCTACATAGCATTGATTTGCAGCTGAATCATGTGTTTCGCATGGATTTGAAGCTAACTCGTTCGTTTCTCCTGCATTTGAAACTATATCACATATATCCCAAGTGTAGGAAGCTCAATCATTTGTTTCGCATGGATTTGAAGCTAAACCTGCTACTTCGCATTGATTTGAAGCTAAATTATGTGTTTCGCGTGGATTTGAATGTAACTCATTTGTTTGGCATGCAGTTGAAGCTATATCACCTATATCCAAAGTGTTGGAAGCTCAATCATTTGTTTCGCATGGATTTGAAGCTAAACCTGCTACTTCGCATTGATTTGAAGCTAAATCATGTGTTTCGCGTGGATTCGGAGATAACGCGTTTGCTTCGAATGCGGTTGAAGCTAAATCATGTATATCGCAAGTATTTGAGGCTAAACCATTTGTATCGCATGGATTTGAAGCTATGCCTTCTACATCGCATTGATTTGCAGCTGAATCTTGTGTTTCGCATGGATTTGAAGCTAAACCTTCTACATCGCATTGATTTGCAAATGAATCATGTGTTTCGCTTGGATTTGAAGCTAAACCTTCTACATCGCATTGATTTGAAGCTAAATCGTGTTTTTCGCATGGATTTGAGGCAAACTCGTTTGTTTCGCATGCAGTTGTAGCTAAATAATGTATATCACAAGTATTTGTAGCTAAACCATTTGTTTCGCATGTATGTGAAGCTAAATCATGTGTTTACCATGACAATGAACCTAAATCATGTGTTGCCCATGGATTTGAAGCTTAATCATGTAATTTGCATGGATTTGAAGCTAACTTGATTGTATCCTCAGCATTTGAAGTTACTTCATTTATATCGCAAGTATATGAAGCTAAATCATATGTGTTTCGCTTGGTTTTGAAGCTAAACCTTCTACATCGCATTGATTTGAAGCTAAATCATGTGTTTCGGATGGATTTGAAGCTAAACCTTCTACATCGCATTGATTTGAAGCTAAATCATGTGTTTCGCGTGGATTTGAAGGTAACTCGTTGTTTCGCATGCTGTTGAAGCTAAATCATGCATTTCACAAGAATTTGCAGCCGAACCATTAGATTCGCATGGATTTGAAGCTAAGCCTTCTACTTCGCATTGATTTGAAGCTAAATCATTTGTTTCGCATGGATTTGAATCTAAACCTCCTACGTCGCATTGATTTCCAGCTAAATCATGTGTTTCGCATGGATTTGAAGCTAACTCGTTCGTTGCGCATGCAGTTAAATCTAAATAACGTATATCACAAGTATTTGAAGCTAAACCATTTGTTTCGCATGGATTTGAAGCTAAGCCTTCTACTTCGCATTAATTAATAGCTAAATCACGTGTTTTGCATGGATTTGAAGCTAAACGTTCTACATCGCATTGATTTGAAGCTAAATCATGTGTTTCGCATGGATTTGAAGCTAACTCGTTTGTTTCGCATGCAGTTGAAGCTAAATAATGTATATCACCATTATTTGTAGCTAAACCATTTGTTTCGCATGGATTTGAACCTAAGCCTTGTACTTCGCATTGATTTGAAGCTAAATCATTTGTTTCGCATGGATTTGAAGCTAAACCTTCTACATCGCATTGATTTGCAAATGAATCATGTGTTTCTCATGGATTTGAAGCTAACTCGTTCGTTTCGCCTGTATTTGAATCTATATCACTTATATCGCAAGTATTTGAAGCTAAATCATGTGTTTCGCTTGGACTCGAAGATAACTCGCTTGTTTCGCCTGCATTTGATGCTCTACCATTTATACTGCAAGTATTTGAAGCTAAATCATTCGTTTCGCATTGATTTGAAGCTAAGCCTTCTAATTCGCATTCTTTTACATCTAAATCATGTGTTTCGAATGGATTTGAAGCTAACTCGTTTGTTTCGCATGCAGTTGTATCTAAATAATGTATATCACAAGTATTTGTAGCTAAACCATTTGTTTCGCATGGATTTGAAGCTAACCCTTTTACTTCGCATTGATTTGAAGTTAAATCATGCGTTTCCCTAGGATTTGAAGATGAATCGTTTTTTTCGCATGCAGTTGAATCTATATCACTTATATCACAAGTATCTGAAGCTAAATCATTTGTTTCGCATGGATTTGAATCTAAACTTTCTACATCGCATTGATTTGAAGCTAAATCGTGTGTTTCGCATGGATTTGAAGCTAAGCCTTCTACTTCGCACTGATTTGAAGTTAAATCATGTGTCTCGTTTGGATTTGAAGCAAAGCCTTCTACTTCGAATTGATTTGAAGCTAAATCATGTATTTCGCATGGATCTGAAGCTAACTCGTTTGTTTCGCCTCCATTTGAAGCTAAACGATTTGTATCGCAAGAAATTTGAAGATAAGCCTTCTACTTCGCATTGATTTGAAGCTAAATCATGTGTTTCCCTTGGATATCTAGCTAAATCATGTGTTTCGCACGGATGTGAAGCTAACGCGTTTGTTTTGTCTGCATTTGTAGCTGTTTCATATATATCGCAAGTATTTGAAGCTTTCTCGTTTGTTTCGCATGCATTTGAAGCTGTATCCCTTATATTCGCAAGTATTTGAAGCTAAATCATTCGTTTCGCATGGATTTTTAGCTAAGCCTTCTACGCCGCATTGATTTGCATCTAAATCATATGTTTCGCATGGATCTGAAGCTAACTCGTTTGTTTCGCATGCATTTGGAGCTATATCACTTATATCGCAAGTATTTGAAGCTAAATCATTTGTATCGGGCGGATTTGAAGCTAGACCTTCTTCATCGCATTGATTTGAAGCTAATTCATGTGTTTCGATTGGATATGAAGCTAAACCTTCTACATCGCATTGATTTGAAGCTAAATCATGTGTTTCGCATGGATTTGAAGCTAACTCGTTTGCTTCGCATGCAGTTGTAGCTAAATAATGTATATCACAAGTATTTGTAGCTAAACCATTTGTTTCGCATGGATTTGAAGCTAAGCCTTCCACTTCGCATTGATTTGAAGCTAAATCATTTGTTTCGCATGGAATTGAAGCTACCTCGTTTGTTCCTCCAGCTTTTGAAGCTATATCACTTATATCGCAAGTATGTGAAGCTAAATCATTTGTTTCTCATGGATTTGAAGCTAAACCTTCTACATCCCATGGATTTGAAGCTAAATCATGTGTTTGGCATGGATTTGAAGCTAAACCTTATACATCGCATTGATTTGCATCTGAATCATGTGTTTCGCGTGGATCTGAAGCTAACTCGTTTGTTTCGCCTGCATTTGTAGCTATATCACTTATATTCGCAAGTATTTGATGCTAAATCATTCGTTTCGCATGGATTTGAAGCTAAGCCTTTTACTTCGCATTGATTTGAAGTTAAATCATGTGTTTCCCTTGGATTTGAAGCTGAATCGTTTTTTTCGCATGCAGTTGAATCTATATCATTTATATCGCAAGTATCTGAAGCTAAATCATTTGTTTCTCATGGATTTGAATCTAAACCTTCTACATCCCATGGATTTGAAGCTAAATCATGTGTTTGGCATGGATTTGAAGCTAAACCTTCTACATCGCATTGATTTGAAGCTAAATCATGCGTTTCGCATGGATTTGAAGCTAAACCTTCTACATCGCATTGATTTGAAGCTAAATCTTGTGTATCGCATGGATTTAAAGCTAAACCTTCTACATCGCATTGATTTGAAGCTAAATCATGTGTTTCGCATGGACTTGAAGCTAGCTCGTTTGTTTCGCATGCAGTTGAAGCTAAATCATGTCTTTCACAAGTATTTGAAGATGAACCATTTGAATCGCATTGATTTGAACATGAGTCTACTACTTCGCACTGATTTGCAGCTAAATAATGTGTTTCGCATGGAATTGAAGCTACCTCGTTTGTTCCTCCTGCTTTTGAAGCTATATCACTTATATCGCAAGTATTTGAAGCTAAATCATATGTGTCGCATGGATTTGAAGCTGAACATTCTACATCGCATTGATTTGAAGCTAATTCATATGTTTCGCATAGAATTGAAGCTACCTCGTTTGTTCCTCCTGCTTTTGAAGCTATATCACTTATATCGCAAGTATTTGAAGCTGAATCATATGTGTCGCATGGATTTGAAGCTGAACCTTCTACATCGAATTGATTTGAAGCTAAATCATGTGTCTCGTTTGGATTTGAAGCAAAGCCTTCTACTTCGAATTGATTTGAAGCTAAATCATGTATTTCGCATGGATCTGAAGCTAACTCGTTTGTTTCGCCTCCATTTGAAGCTAAACGATTTGTATCGCAAGAAATTTGAAGATAAGCCTTCTACTTCGCATTGATTTGAAGCTAAATCATGTGTTTCCCTTGGATATCTAGCTAAATCATGTGTTTCGCACGGATGTGAAGCTAACGCGTTTGTTTCGTCTGCATTTGAAGCTGTTTCATATATATCGCAAGTATTTGAAGCTTTCTCGTTTGTTTCGCATGCATTTGAAGCTGTATCCCTTATATTCGCAAGTATTTGAAGCTAAATCATTCGTTTCGCATGGATTTTTAGCTAAGCCTTCTACGCCGCATTGATTTGCATCTAAATCATATGTTTCGCATGGATCTGAAGCTAACTCGTTTGTTTCGCATGCATTTGGAGCTATATCACTTATATCGCAAGTATTTGAAGCAAAATCATTTGTATCGGGCGGATTTGAAGCTAAACCTTCTTCATCGCATTGATTTGAAGCTAATTCATGTGTTTCTCATGGATTTGAAGCTAAACCTTCTACATGACATTGATTTGTTGCTAAATCATGTGTTTCGCATGGATTTGAAGCTAACTCGTTTGCTTCGCATGCAGTTGAAGCTAAATGATGTCTTTCACAAGTATTTGAAGATGAACCATTTGAATCGCATGGATTTGAACCTGAGCCTCCTACTTCGCACTGATTTGCAGCTACATAATGTGTTTCGCATGGATTTGAAGCTAAAACATCTACATCCCATGGATTTGTTGCTAACTCGTACGTTTCGCCTGTATTTGAAGCTGTATCACTTATATTGCAAGTATTTGATGCTAAATCATGTGTTTCGATTGGATATGAAGCTAAACCTTCTACATCGCATTGATTTGAAGCTAAATCATGTGTTTCGCATGGATTTGAAGCTAACTCGTTTGCTTCGCATGCAGTTGTAGCTAAATAATGTATATCACAAGTATTTGTAGCTAAACCATTTGTTTCGCATGGATTTGAAGCTAAGCCTTCCACTTCGCATTGATTTGAAGCTAAATCATTTGTTTCGCATGGAATTGAAGCTACCTCGTTTGTTCCTCCAGCTTTTGAAGCTATATCACTTATATCGCAAGTATGTGAAGCTAAATCATTTGTTTCTCATGGATTTGAAGCTAAACCTTCTACATCCCATGGATTTGAAGCTAAATCATGTGTTTGGCATGGATTTGAAGCTAAACCTTATACATCGCATTGATTTGCATCTGAATCATGTGTTTCGCGTGGATCTGAAGCTAACTCGTTTGTTTCGCCTGCATTTGTAGCTATATCACTTATATTCGCAAGTATTTGATGCTAAATCATTCGTTTCGCATGGATTTGAAGCTAAGCCTTTTACTTCGCATTGATTTGAAGTTAAATCATGTGTTTCCCTTGGATTTGAAGCTGAATCGTTTTTTTCGCATGCAGTTGAATCTATATCATTTATATCGCAAGTATCTGAAGCTAAATCATTTGTTTCTCATGGATTTGAATCTAAACCTTCTACATCCCATGGATTTGAAGCTAAATCATGTGTTTGGCATGGATTTGAAGCTAAACCTTCTACATCGCATTGATTTGAAGCTAAATCATGCGTTTCGCATGGATTTGAAGCTAAACCTTCTACATCGCATTGATTTGAAGCTAAATCTTGTGTATCGCATGGATTTAAAGCTAAACCTTCTACATCGCATTGATTTGAAGCTAAATCATGTGTTTCGCATGGACTTGAAGCTAGCACGTTTGTTTCGCATGCAGTTGAAGCTAAATCATGTCTTTCACAAGTATTTGAATATGAACCATTTGAATCGCATTGATTTGAACATGAGTCTACTACTTCGCACTGATTTGCAGCTAAATAATGTGTTTCGCATGGAATTGAAGCTACCTCGTTTGTTCCTCCTGCTTTTGAAGCTATATCACTTATATCGCAAGTATTTGAAGCTAAATCATATGTGTCGCATGGATTTGAAGCTGAACATTCTACATCGCATTGATTTGAAGCTAAATCTTGTGTATCGCATGGATTTGAAGCTAAACCTTCTACATCGCATTGATTTGCATCTGAATTTATGTGTTTCGCATGGATTTGAAGCTAACTCGTTTGTGTGGCATGCAGTTAAAGCTAAATCATGTATATCACAAGTATTTGAATCTAAACCATTTGATTCGCATGGGATTTGATGCTAAGCCTTCTACTTCACACTGATTTGATGCTGAATCATGTCTTTCGCATGGATTTGAAGCTAACTCGTTTGTTTCGCATGCAGTTGGAGCTATATCATGTATATGACAAGTATTAGAAGCTAAACCATTTGTTTCGCATGTATGTGAAGCTAAATCATGTGTTTACCATGACAATGAACCTAAATCATGTGATGCCCATGAATTTGAAGCTTAATCATGTGTTTTGCATGGATTTGAATCTAACTTGATGGTATCCTCAGCATTTGAAGTTACTTCATTTATATCGCAAGTATTTGAAGCTAAATCATATGTGTTTCGCTTGGATTTGAAGCTAAACCTTCTACATCGTATTGATTTGAAGCTAAATCATGTGTTTCGCATGGATTTGAAGCTAACTCATTTGTTTCGGAGGCAGTTGTAGCTAAATAATATATATCACAAGTATTTGTAGCTAAACCATTTGTTTCGCATGGATTTGAAGCTAATCCATCTACATCGCATTGATTTGAAGCTAAATCATTTATTTCGCATGGAATTGTAGCTACCTCGTTTGTTGCTCCAGCTTTTGAAGCTATATCACTTATATCGCAAGTATTTGAAGCTAAATCATATGCGTCGCATGGATTTGAAGCTGAACCTTCTACATCGCATTGATTTGAAGCTAAATCTTGTGTATCGCATGGATTCGAAGCTAAACCTTCTACATCGCATTGATTTGAAGCTAAATCATGTGTTTCGCGTGTATTTGAAGGTAACTCGTTTGTTTCGCATGCAGTTGAATCTATATCACCTTTATCCCAAGTGTTTGAAACTCAATCATTTGTATCGCATGGATTTAAAGCTAAACCTTCTACATCGCATTGATTTGAAGCTAAATCATGTGTTTCTTCATGGATTTGAAGCTAACTCATTTGTTTCGCATGCAGTTGTAGCTAAATAATGTATATCACAAGTATTTCTAGCTAAACCATTTGTTTCGCATGGATTTGAAGCTAAGCCTTCTACTTCGCATTGATTTGAAGCTAAATCATTTGTTTCGCATGGATTTGAAGCTAAACCATCTACATCGCATTGATTTGAAGCTAAATCATGTGTTTCGCGTTGATTTGAAGGTAACTCGTTTGTTTCGCATGCAGTTGAAGCTATATCACCTATATCCCAAGTGTTTGAAACACAATCATTTGTTTCGCATGGATTTGAATCTAAACCTTCTACATCGCATTGATTTGAAGCTAAATCGTGTGTTTCGCATGGATTTGAAGCTAAGCCTTCTACTTCGCATTGTTTTGAAGCTTAATCATGTGTTTTGCATGGATTTGAAGCTATCTCGTTTGTTTCGCCTGCAGTTGAATCTATATCACTTATATCACAAGTTTTTGAATCATATCCATTTGTTCCGCACAGATTTGAAGCTACGCCTTCTACTTCGCATTGATTTGAAGCTAAATCATCTGTTTCGCTTGGATTTGAAGCTAACACGTTTGCTTCACATGCAGTTGAAGCTAAATCATGTATTTCGCATGGATCTGAAGCTAACTCGTTTGTTTGGCCTGCATTTGAAGCTATATCACTTATATTCGCAAGTATTTGATGCTAAATCATTCGTTTCGCATGGATTTGAAGCTAACCCTTTTACTTCGCATTGATTTGAAGTTAAATCATGTGTTTCCCTTGGATTTGAAGCTGAATCGTTTTTTTCGCATGCAGTTGAATCTATATCATTTATATCGCAAGTATCTGAAGCTAAATCATTTGTTTCTCATGGATTTGAAGCTAAACCTTCTACATCCCATGGATTTGAAGCTAAATCATGTGTTTGGCATGGATTTGAAGCTAAACCTTCTACATCGCATTGAGTTGCATCTGAATCATGTGTTTCGCATGGATTTGAAGCTAACTCGTTTGTGTCGCATGCAGTTGAAGGTAAATCATGTATATCACAAGTATTTGAATCTAAACCATTTCTTCCGCATGTATGTGAAGCTAAATCATGTGTTTACCATGACAATGAACCTAAATCATGTGTTGCCCATGGATTTGAAGCTTAATCATGTGTTTTGCATGGATTTGAAGCTAACTTGATTGTATCCTCTGCATTTGAAGTTACTTCATTTATATCGCAAGTATTTGAAGCTAAATCATATGTATTTCTCATGGATTTGAAGCTAATCCCTCTACTTCGCATTGATTTGAAGCTAAATCATTTGTTTCGCATGGATTTGAAGCTAAATCTTCTACATCACATTGATTTGAAGCTAACTCATGTATTTCGCGTGAATTTGAAGGTAACTCGGTTGTTTCGCATGCAGTTGAAGCTATACCAACTATATCCCAATTGTTTGAAGCTCAATAATTTGTTTCGCATGGATTTGAAGCTAAACCTTCTTTATCGCATTGATTTGCAGCTTAATCGTGTGTTTCGCGTGGATTTGAAGGAAACTCGTTTGTTTCGCATGCAGTTGAAGCTAAATCATGTCTTTCACAAGTATTTGAAGATGAACCATTTGAATCGCATGGCTTTGAACCTGAGCCTTCTACTTCGCACTGATTTGCACCTCAATAATGTGTTTCGCATGGATTTGAAGCTGTTTCGGCCGAATCGCGGACCGCGGGTCAACGCACGCTCGACTTTCGATGTACGCCGTCTCGCCGTTTTTGCCGAATAAACGGCGAGGCGGCAAGACAATAACACGATCGACGTGCGTTGGCCCGACCGTCAAACGCTCGCCTCGGCCTAATGTATACATGCAGCGTTTTTGCCTTAGGAGGCAATGACCGGCTTTCGACACCTGACGATGCGTCACCTTGAGCATCGGCCAGGTGTCTATATATACTGCCGCAAATGTGATAACGGCGAGATTCTCCAAGTATCGTTATCGCTTACAGACAGTTTAATTTAGCGCCCCTTGCGCCTATTCGAAGCCGTGCTTCAATTGTTATACTTCTGTCGTAGCCGTGCTACACTGCATACGCCGAACGGAGCCGTGCTCCAAAAGCTTGTAAATCAAAGGACTGTGGAGTCCAAATCAATAAATCGCGTGTCGTCTCCTCCCGAATTCCGGCGTTTTAATTTTGTGCCGTGCGCAACATTTCTGGTCCTTCGAGCCGGATTGCGGAGACGACACAGGAGAGATAAAACATCTCCATCAACAGCGTCGATCACGCAGTCGATCGACGCATACGAGTCCCTATAACACTGCTGGTCAACATGGAGCCACTCATCAAGGAGCAAGAGCTCACCATCGGGGGCCTTTGCCGGATCCTGCCCAATTTCAAGCGCCTGGGAAAGGCGAAATTCACCGAAGCCGCCGCCGAAGAACGCCTTCGCCGCCTGCGGACCGAGTGGGACGCGTGCCGACGCCTCCACCTCCAGTTGGAGCTGAAGGCCACTGCCGAAGAACGGGAAACCCGCGACTACTTCAAACAGGGGTACTTCGAGCGGGCCGAAGCAGAGTTCGAACAGGCGAGTGATTTCTTCGTGGAACTGATCGCTTCATTTAGGAGTGGAGCGTCTGCGCTGGCTGACGCGAGCCAGACCAGGGAGCCCGACTCCTGTAGCGCGCCCGTGGCGCAGCTACCGCGACTCCCATTGCCGAGGTTCGCCGGCTGCTACACGGAGTGGCCGAGCTTCTCGGACCAGTTTGAGTCGCTGGTCGTGAAGAACCGGACTCTTCACGACGTCCAGCGACTACAGTACCTCAAGGGTGCTTTAGAGGGAGAAGCAGCGTCCGAGATTGCTCACTACTCCGTGACAGCGGCGAACTTCGGCATCGCATGGGCGGCCTTGGTCAGGAGGTATGACCGGAAGCGACTGGTCGTCAGTGCGCTCCTGTCGAGCTTCCTGACCCTTGCGCCGCTCACCCGCGATCGCGACGGCAGCGGTCTCGCCTTGCTGCGTCGTCGCACTAACGAGGCGTTGGCCCAGCTGCGAAACTTGGGGCGGCCGTTGGACCATTGGGACGACCTGCTGGTCCACCTAACGGTGGAAAAACTTGACCCGAAGTCGAGGGAGGCGTGGGTCCACGAAATCCGCGCCGCCGTGGATCCACCCACGTATGCCTGTCTCGACGAATTCCTGGAGTATCGGGCCGGGTCCTTCGCGGAGCTTAGGATGGCTCCGGAGCCCTCGGCTACCTCCGCGGAGCGTAGGCCGGCCCGACCTCCACCACCGGTACGCTCCCACGCGATGGCGACGACGACGACGGCGAGTCGTTGCCGGAAGTGCGGCGACAACCACCCGCTGTTCCGGTGCCCTGCGTTCAGGGGCATGGCGATCAACCTGCGCCGGGATTTTGTTAGGGCGCGCGGTTGCTGCTTCAACTGCCTCCGATCGGGACACCCCGCGACATCGTGTCCCTCCGCGTCGCGCTGCTCCGTTTGCAACGGCTCGCACCACACCCTGATTCACCCGGATTCCGGGGTTGGTGGCGGGCCAGAGTCAACCGCGGTAGAACCCGGGCGGGAAACAGCGACGAATATCTCCGCTTCGTCCGTGGTCCACAACTGCGTCGCACGCTGGAGCGGGAGCAGGGCCGTACTGCTCGCGACCGCTCTAGTATGGGTAGAGACACGCGACGGGGGGGTAAGGCCGGTGAGAGCCCTGTTGGACCAGGGATCGGAGGCGACCTTCGTCTCCGAATCCCTCGTCCAGGCCCTCCGCCTTCCGAAGCGGCCTGCGGCTATCACCGTGACTGGTGCGGGGGACGCGCCGGTGGGTCGCGTGACTTCGCGGGTCGATCTGGTGTTACGGTTGACCGGGCGCGGGAACGCTCCTATGCCGCTTTCCGCGTTCGTCCTCCGGAGACTTACCGGGTACGCGCCCAAGACGACCGTCGACATTCGCGTATACCCGCATCTGCAGGACCTCATTTTAGCGGACCCTGATCCGACTAGAGATCTCCCTGTAGATCTCTTAATCGGGGCCGATCGTTACGGTGATGTGATCGGTCCCGGCCTGCGCCGCGGAACACCCGGCCAGCCAATCGCGCAAAATACCATATTCGGTTGGGTCGTCTCGGGCGCCGCATCGACACCCGCGAACGATCCCGATCCCTCCGCGGCGTCCCTGCACTGTCGCGCGGAGGAAAGGTTGCAGCAGCAATTGCGTTGTTCTGGGAGCCCGAGGAGGCGAGTCCCAAATCTGTTCCCCCCCCCCCCCCTGACGAGTCGAGGTGCGGCGAACATTCCGTCAACACCGTCTCACGGCGGGCGGACGGGCAGTGCGTGGTTCGGTTACCCCTTGCGTACCGAACCACCCCTCGCTCTCGGCTCGTCAAAGGGCCGTGCCCTAGCCATGCTCCACGGAGTCGAGCGGCGACTCAAGGGCGACAGAAATCAGAGCAAAAATATTGCTGCAGGAGTTATGGTTGGGGGGTGCGGATTGGGACGCTCCGCTCCCGGACGAGCTCAACCAGACGTGGTGCGAACTCGTCGCCGAGTTACCGCTCTTAAGCGCCGCACGAGTGCCACGCTGGTTTGGCATCTTTCAATCCCCGCGCAGGGGGGAGCAATACGAGTTGCACGGTTCCGCGGACGCGTCTTCGCGCGCGCATGGTGCGGTGGTGTATCTGCTAGCGCGACCGTTCCCGAGCGAACCCTCGGGAACCCAGGTGACCCTCGTCGCCTCGCGGGCCAGGGTCGCTCCCGTCAACATGCTACAGAGCTCTCGCGGCCCTTCGTCGAAGGAGGAATAGTCCCTCGGATTACAAATCGCCGATGCGGCGGGCGAGGATCTTGTGGCTCCGTTGGCTGCAGGGTGGCGCCTTCGCATCGGAGATACGCGCCGTCCGAAAATCCCAATTCGTCGGGCGATCGTCGCCCTTGCGACGGTTGAGCCCATTTCTCGACGAGGCAGGATTGCTCCGCGTGGGGGGACGTCTAGACAACTCGTCCCGCGCGTACGACGAGAAACACCCCATCCTCCTCCCGAAGCACCCAGTGGTGGATTTGCTGGTGGAGGCTGTGCACCTCACGGCCCTCCACAGTGGACCCCAGCTCACCTTGAGCGTGCTGAGGAGGACGTATTGGCTTCTGGGCGCCCGAGATACGGTTAGAAGAGTGACCTGGAGGTGCGTAGCTTGCGCAAGGCATCGCGCATCTCCAGCGTCCCAACTCATGGGCACGTTGCCCTTATCGCGGGTAATCCCTTCGCGGCCCTTCTCGCACGTGGGCGTCGACTATGCGGGCCCCCTCTGGACCCGCATGGGGAAGGGCCGGGGTTATCGGGCCCAGAAGTCATACATCGGGGTGTTCGTGTGCTTCGCGACCCGCGCGATCCACCTCGAGCTGGTGAGCGACTGCACCACGGCGGGCTTCTTGGCTGCGCTGCGGAGGTTCGTCTCCCGTCGGGGTAGGCCCGCTGCTATTTATTCCGACAACGGAACGAGCTTCCGCGGTGCCGCACGGGAGCTCGCAGCGATGGTTCGGGCGGTCCGCGACTCAGCCGAGGTATCGGCCTTTCTCGGAGAGGCCGACATCGTGTGGCATTTCTCCCCACCCGGAGCTCCGCATTTCGGCGGTTTATGGGAAGCGGGGGTTAAGGCAGTAAAACGCCACTTAGCACGGGTGGTTGGCCAGCACACCCTCACCTTTGAGGAGATGTGCACCCTATTGTGCACCGTCGAGGCATGCCTTAATTCCCGCCCCCTAACACCGATGTCGAGCGATCCGACGGACTACGCGGCCCTTACACCGGGGCATTTCTTGACGGGGGCACCCTTGCTTACGCTTCCGGGAGAACGTTCGCCGGACACCGCCGCCTCCCCCTTGTCCCGATGGCAAGGGGTCGAAACCATGCGTGCCAATTTTTGGAAACAATGGAACCACGAGTATCTCCACACGCTGCAGGAGCGCAGCAAATGGTGGCGTGCCGAGAGGAACCTGCAGGTGGGAGATCTCGTGGTTCTTCGCGACGCGAATTGCCCACCGGCGTGTTGGCGTCTCGCACGCGTGCAGACGCTGCACCCCGGTGAGGACGGCCGAGTTCGAGTCGTAACCATTCGCACCGCCGGCGGATGTTACACTCGGCCGATCACGCAGCTCGTGCGCTTGCCGGTGGACATGCCCGCTGGACCCTCCTCAGGACCGGAGCAGTAGCGAGGGAAGGCGAGCGTACATGGCGGGCGGAGCGTGCTCGCCATTTAGTTAATAAGATCAGCGGAGCTGAGGCGGGCGGTATGTTTCGGCCGAATCGCGGACCGCGGGTCAACGCACGCTCGACTTTCGATGTACGCCGTCTCGCCGTTTTTGTCGAATAAACGGCGAGGCGGCAAGACAATAACACGATCGACGTGCGTTGGCCCGACCGTCAAACGCTCGCCTCGGCCTAATGTATACATGCAGCGTTTTTGCCTTAGGAGGCAATGACCGGCATTCGACACCTGACGATGCGTCACCTTGAGCATCGGCCAGGTGTCTATATATACTGCCGCAAATGTGATAACGGCGAGATTCTCCAAGTATCGTTATCGCTTACAGACAGTTTAATTTAGCGCCCCTTGCGCCTATTCGAAGCCGTGCTTCAATTGTTATACTTCTGTCGTAGCCGTGCTACACTGCATACGCCGAACGGAGCCGTGCTCCAAAAGATTGTAAATCAAAGGACTGTGGAGTCCAAATCAATAAATCGCGTGTCGTCTCCTCCCGAATTCCGGCGTTTTAATTTTGTGCCGTGCGCAACAGAAGCTAAGCCTTCTTCTTGGCATTGAATTGAAGCTAAATCGTGTGTTTTGCATGGATTTGAAGCTAACTCGTTTGTTTCTCCTGTATTTGAAGCTGTATCATTTATATCGCAAGTATTTGAAGCTAAACCATTTGTTTCGCATGGATTTGAAGCTGAGCCTTCTACTTGGCATTGAATTGAATCTAAATCGTGTGTTTACATGGATTTGAAGCTAACTCGTTTGTTTCTCCTGCATTTGAAACTATATCACCTATATCCCAAGTGTAGGAAGCTCAATCATTTGTTTCGCATGGATTTGAAGCTAAACCTGCTACTTCGCATTGATTTGAAGCTAAATTATGTGTTTCGCGTGGATTTGAATGTAACTCATTTGTTTCGCATGCAGTTGAAGCTATATCACCTAAATCCCAAGTGTAGGAAGCTCAATCATTCGTTTCGCATGGATTTGAAGCTAAACCTGCTACTTCGCATTGATTTGAAGCTAACTCATGTATTTCGCGTGAATTTGAAGGTAACTCGGTTGTTTCGCATGCAGTTGAAGCTATACCAACTATATCCGAAGTGTTTGAAGCTCAATAATTTGTTTCGCATGGATTTGAAGCTAAACCTTCTACATCGCACTGATTTGAAGCTAAATCATGTGTTTCGCATGGATTTGAAGGTAACTCGTTTGTTTCGCATGCAGTTGAAGCTAAATCATGTCTTTCACAAGTATTTGAAGATGAACCATTTGAATCGCATGGCTTTGAACCTGAGCCTTCTACTTCGCACTGATTTGCACCTAAGTAATGTGTTTCGCTTGGATTTGAAGCTAAACCTTCTACATCCCATGGATTTGAAGCTAAATCATGTGTTTGGCATGGATTTGAAGCTAAACCTTCTACATTGCATTGATTTGCAGCTGAATCATGTGTTTCGCATGGATTTGCAGCTAACTCGTTCGTTTCGCCTGCATTTGAAACTATATCACTTATATCGCAAATATTTGAAGCTAAATCATGTGTTTCGCATGGATTTGAAGCTAAACTTGCTACTTCGCATTGATTTGAAGCTAAATTATGTGTTTCGCGTGGATTTGAAGGTAACTCGTTGTTTCGCATGCAGTTGAAGCTAAATCATGCATTCCACACGTATTTGAAGCCGAACCATTAGATTCGCATGGATTTGAAGCTAAGCCTTCTACTTCGCACTGATTTGAAGTTAAATCATGTGTTTCGCGTGGATTTGGAGCTAACTCGTTTGCTTCGAATGCAGTTGAAACTAAATCATGTATATCACAAGTATTTGCAGCTAAACAATTGATTCGCATGGATTTGAAGCTTCGCCTTCAACTTGGCATTGAATTGAAGCTAAATCGTGTGTTTTGCATGGATTTGAAGCTAACTCGTTTGTTTCTCCTGTATTTGAAGCTATATCATTTATATCGCAAGTATTTGAAGCTATAGCATTTGTTTCGCATGGATTTGAAGCTAAGCCTTCTACTTCGCATTGATTGGATCCTAAATCAAGTGTTTTACATGGATTTGAAGCTAACTCGTTTGTTTCGCAGGCAGTTGTAGCTAAATAATGTATATCACAAGTATTTGTAGCTAAACCATTTATTTCGCATGTTTTTGAAGCTACGCCTTCTACTTCGCATTGATTTGAAGCTAAATCATTTGTTTCGCATAGAATTGAATCTACCTCGTTTGTTCCTCCTGCTTTTGAAGCTATATCACTTATATCGCAAGTATTTGAAGCTAAATCATATGTGTCGCATGGATTTGAAGCTGAACCATCTACGTCGCATTGATTTGAAGCTAAATCTTGTGTATCGCATGGATTTGAAGCTAATCCTTCTACATCGCATTGATTTGAAGCTAAATCATGTGTTTCGCATGGATTTGAAGCTAACTCGTTTGTTTCGCATGCAGTTGTAGCTACATAATGCATATCACAAGTATTTGTAGCTAAACCATTTGTTTCGCATGGATTTGAAGCAAATCCTTCTACTTCGCATTGATTTGAAGCTAAATCATTTGTTTCGCATGGAATTGAAGTTACCACGTTTGTTCCTCCAGCTTTTGAAGCGATATCACTTATATCGCAAGTATTTGAAGCTAAATCATATGCGTCGCACGGATTTGAAGCTGAACCTTCTACATCGCATTGATTTGAAGCTAAATCATGTGTTTCGCATGGATTTGAAGCTAACTCGTTTGTTTCGCAGGCAGTTGTAGCTAAATAATGTATATCACAAGTATTTGTAGCTAAACCATTTATTTCGCATGGATTTGAAGCTACGCCTTCTACTTCGCACTGATTTGAAGTTAAATCATGTGTTTCGCGTGGATTAGGAGCTAACTCGTTTGCTTCGAATGCAGTTGAAGCTAAATCATGTATATCACAAGTATTTGAAGCTAAACCATTTGTATCGCATGGATTTGAAGCTCTGCCTTCTACTTCGCATTGATTTGACGCTAAATATTGTGTTTCGAATGAATTTGAAGCTAACTCGTTTGTTTCGCATGCAGTTGAAACTAAATAATGTATATCACAAGTATTTGCAGCTAAACAATTGATTCGCATGGATTTGAAGCTAAGCCTTCTACTTGGCATTGAATTGAAGCTAAATCGTGTGTTTTGCATGGATTTGAAGCTAACTCGTTTGTTTCTCCTGTATTTGAAGCTGTATCATTTATATCGCAAGTATTTGAAGCTAAACCATTTGTTTCGCATGGATTTGAAGCTAAGCCTTCTACTTCGCATTGATTGGATCCTAAATCACGTGTTTGGATGGATTTGAAGCTAAGCCTTCTACATCGCATTGAGTTGATCCTAAATCATGTGTTTCGCGTGGATTTGAAGGTAACTCGTTTGTTTCGCATGCAGTTGAAGCTAAATCATGTCTTTCACAAGTATTTGAAGATGAACCATTTGAATCGCATGGCTTTGAACCTGAGCCTTCTACTTCGCACTGATTTGCACCTAAATAATGTGTTTCGCATGGATTTGAAGCTAAACCTTCTACATCCCATGGATTTGAAGCTACATCATGTGTTTGGCATGGATTTGAAGCTAAACCTTCTACATTGCATTGATTTGCAGCTGAATCATGTGTTTCGCATGGATTTGCAGCTAACTCGTTCGTTTCGCCTGCATTTGAAACTATATCACTTATATCGCAAGTATTTGAAGCTAAATCATGTGTTTCGCATGGATTTGAAGCTAAACCTGCTACTTCGCATTGATTTGAAGCTAAATTATGTGTTTCGCGTGGATTTGAAGGTAACTCGTTGTTTCGCATGCAGTTGAAGCTAAATCATGCATTCCACACGTATTTGAAGCCGAACCATTAGATTCGCATGGATTTGAAGCGAAGCCTTCTACTTCGCACTGATTTGAAGTTAAATCATGTGTTTCGCGTGGATTTGGAGCTAACTCGTTTGCTTCGAATGCATTTGAAACTATATCACATATATCCCAAGTGTAGGAAGCTCAATCATTTGTTTCGCATGGATTTGAAGCTAAACCTGCTACTTCGCATTTATTTGAAGCTAAATTATGTGTTTCGCGTGGATTTGAATGTAACTCATTTGTTTGGCATGCAGTTGAAGCTATATCACCTATATCCAAAGTGTTGGAAGCTCAATCATTTGTTTCGCATGGATTTGAAGCTAAACCTGCTACTTCGCATTGATTTGAAGCTAAATCATGTGTTTCGCGTGGATTCGGAGATAACGCGTTTGCTTCGAATGCGGTTGAAGCTAAATCATGTATATCGCAAGTATTTGAGGCTAAACCATTTGTATCGCATGGATTTGAATCTCTGCCTTCTACTTCGCATTGATTTGATGCTCAATATTGTGTTTCGAATGGATTTGAAGCTAACTCGTTTGTTTCGCATGCAGTTGAAACTAAATCTTGTATATCACAAGTATTTGCAGCTAATCAATTGATTCGCATGGATTTGAAGCTAAGCCTTCTACTTCGCATTGGTTGGATCCAAAATCACGTGTTTTGCATGGATTTGAAGCTATGCCTTCTACATCGCATTGATTTGCAGCTGAATCTTGTGTTTCGCATGGATTCGAAGCTAACTCGTTCGTTTCGCCTGCATTTGAAACTATATCACTTATATCGCAAGTATTTGAAGCTAAATCATGTGTTTCGCTTGAATTTGAAGCTAAGCCTTCTACATCGCATTGATTTGAAACTAAATTATGTGTTTCGCGTGGATTTGAAGGTAACTCGTTGTTTCGCATGCTGTTGAAGCTAAATCATGCATTTCACAAGAATTTGCAGCCGAACCATTAGATTCGCATGGATTTGAAGCTAAGCCTTCTACTTCGCACTGATTTGAAGTTAAATCATGTGTTTCGCGTCGATTTGGAGCTAACTCGTTTGCTTCGAATGCTGTTGAAGCTAAATCATGTATATCACAAGTATTTGAAGCTAAACCATTTGTATCGCATGGATTTGAAGCACTGCCATCTACTTCGCATTAATTAGTAGCTAAATCACGTGTTTTGCATGGATTTGAAGCTAAACCTTCTACATCGCATTGATTTGAAGCTAAATCATGTGTTTCGCATGGATTTGAAGATAACAAGTTTGTTTCACATGCAGTTGTAGCTAAATAATGTATATCACAAGTATTTCTAGCTAAACCATATTTTTCGCATGGATTTGAAGCTAAGCCTTCTACTTCGCATTGATTTGAAGCTAAATCATTTGTTTCGCATGGATTTGAATCTAAACCTCCTACATCGCATTGATTTCCAGCTAAATCATGTGTTTCGCATGGATTTGAAGCTAACTCGTTCGTTGCGCATGCAGTTAAATCTAAATAACGTATATCACAAGTATTTGAAGCTAAACCATTTGTTTCGCATGGATTTGAAGCTAAGCCTTCTACTTCGCATTAATTAATAGCTAAATCACGTGTTTTGCATGGGTTTGAAGCTAAACCTTCTACATCACATTGATTGGAAGCTAAATCATGTGTTTCGCATAGATTTGAAGCTAACTCGTTTGTTTCGCATGCAGTTGAAGCTAAATCATGTCTTTCACAAGTATTTGAAGATGAACCATTTGAATCGCATTGATTTGAACATGAGCCTACTACTTCGCACTGATTTGCAACTAAATAATGTGTTTCGCATGGATATGAAGCTAATCCTTCTACATCCCGTGGATTTGAAGTTAAATCATGTGTTTCGCTTGGATTTGAAGCTAAACCTTCTACATCGCATTGATTTGAAGCTAAATCGTGTTTTTCGCATGGATTTGAGGCAAACTCGTTTGTTTCGCATGCAGTCGTAGCTAAATAATGTATATCACAAGTATTTGTAGCTAAACCATTTGTTTCGCATGTATGTGAAGCTAAATCATGTGTTTACCATGACAATGAACCTAAATCGTGTGTTGCCCATGGATTTGAAGCTTAATCATGTAATTTGCATGGATTTGAAGCTAACTTGATTGTATCCTCAGCATTTGAAGTTACTTCATTTATATCGCAAGTATATGAAGCTAAATCATATGTGTTCCGCTTGGTTTTGAAGCTAAACCTTCTACATCGCATTGATTTGAAGCTAAATCATGTGTTTCGGATGGATTTGAAGCTAAACCTGCTACTTCGCATTGATTTGAAGCTGAATTATGTGTTTCGCGTGAATTTGAAGGTAACTCGTTGTTTCGCATGCAGTTGAAGCTAAATCATGCATTCCACACGTATTTGAAGCCGAACCATTAGATTCGCATGGATTTGAAGCTAAGCCTTCTACTTCGCACTGATTTGAAGTTAAATCATGTGTTTCGCGTGGATTTGGAGCTAACTCGTTTGCTTCGAATGCAGTTGAAACTAAATCATGTATATCACAAGTATTTGCAGCTAAACAATTGATTCGCATGGATTTGAAACTTCCCCTTCAACTTGGCATTGAATTGAAGCTAAATCGTGTGTTTTGCATGGATTTGAAGCTAACTCGTTTGTTTCTCCTGTATTTGAAGCTATATCATTTATATCGCAAGTATTTGAAGCTAAAGCATTTGTTTCGCATGGATTTGAAGCTAAGCCTTCTACTTCGCATTGATTGGATCCTAAATCAAGTGTTTTACATGGATTTGAATCTAAGCCTTCTACATAGCATTGATTTGCAGCTGAATCATGTGTTTCGCATGGATTTGAAGCTAACTCGTTCGTTTCTCCTGCATTTGAAACTATATCACATATATCCCAAGTGTAGGAAGCTCAATCATTTGTTTCGCATGGTTTTGAAGCTAAACCTGCTACTTCGCATTGATTTGAAGCTAAATTATGTGTTTCGCGTGGATTTGAATGTAACTCATTTGTTTGGCATGCAGTTGAAGCTATATCACCTATATCCAAAGTGTTGGAAGCTCAATCATTTGTTTCGCATGGATTTGAAGCTAAACCTGCTACTTCGCATTGATTTGAAGCTAAATCATGTGTTTCGCGTGGATTCGGAGATAACGCGTTTGCTTCGAATGCGGTTGAAGCTAAATCATGTATATCGCAAGTATTTGAGGCTAAACCATTTGTATCGCATGGATTTGAATCTCTGCCTTCTACTTCGCATTGATTTGACGCTCAATATTGTGTTTCGAATGGATTTGAAGCTAACTCGTTTGTTTCGCATGCAGTTGAAACTAAATCTTGTATATCACAAGTATTTGCAGCTAATCAATTGATTCGCATGGATTTGAAGCTAAGCCTTCTACTTCGCATTGGTTGGATCCTAAATCACGTGTTTTGCATGGATTTGAAGCTATGCCTTCTACATCGCATTGATTTGCAGCTGAATCTTGTGTTTCGCATGGATTCGAAGCTAACTCGTTCGTTTCGCCTGCATTTGAAACTATATCACTTATATCGCAAGTATTTGAAGCTAAATCATGTGTTTCGCTTGAATTTGAAGCTAAGCCTTCTACATCGCATTGATTTGAAACTAAATTATGTGTTTCGCGTCGATTTGAAGGTAACTCGTTGTTTCGCATGCTGTTGAAGCTAAATCATGCATTTCACAAGAATTTGCAGCCGAACCATTAGATTCGCATGGATTTGAAGCTAAGCCTTCTACTTCGCACTGATTTGAAGTTAAATCATGTGTTTCGCGTCGATTTGGAGCTAACTCGTTTGCTTCGAATGCTGTTGAAGCTAAATCATGTATATCACAAGTATTTGAAGCTAAACCATTTGTATCGCATGGATTTGAAGCACTGCCATCTACTTCGCATTAATTAGTAGCTAAATCACGTGTTTTGCATGGATTTGAAGCTAAACCTTCTACATCGCATTGATTTGAAGCTAAATCATGTGTTTCGCATGGATTAGAAGATAACAAGTTTGTTTCGCATGCATTTGTAGCTAAATAATGTATATCACAAGTATTTCTAGCTAAACCACTTTTTTCGCATGGATTTGAAGCTAAGCCTTCTACTTCGCATTGATTTGAAGCTAAATCATTTGTTTCGCATGGAATTGAAGCTACCACGTTTGTTCCTCCAGCTTTTGAAGCGATATCACTTATATCGCAAGTATTTGAAGCTAAATCATATGCGTCGCACGGATTTGAAGCTGAACCTTCTACATCGCATTGATTTGAAGCTAAATCATGTGTTTCGCATGGATTTGAAGCTAACTCGTTTGTTTCGCATGCAGTTGTAGCTACATAATGCATATCACAAGTATTTGTAGCTAAACCATTTGTTTCGCATGGATTTGAAGCAAATCCTTCTACTTCGCATTGATTTGAAGCTAAATCATTTGTTTCGCATGGAATTGAAGCTAGCACGTTTGTTCCTCCAGCTTTTGAAGCGATATCACTTATATCGCAAGTATTTGAAGCTAAATCATGTGTTTCGCATGGATTTGAAGCTAAACCTGCTACTTCGCATTGATTTGAAGCTAAATTATGTGTTTCGCGTGAATTTGAAGGTAACTCGTTGTTTCGCATGCATTTGAAGCTAAATCATGCATTCCACACGTATTTGAAGCCGAACCATTCGATTCGCATGGATTTGAAGCGAAGCCTTCTGCTTCGCACTGATTTGAAGTTAAATCATGTGTTTCGCGTGGATTTGGAGCTAACTCGTTTGCTTCGAATGCAGTTGAAACTAAATCATGTATATCACAAGTATTTGCAGCTAAACAATTGATTCGCATGGATTTGAAGCTACGCCTTCAACTTGGCATTGAATTGAAGCTAAATCGTGTGTTTTGCATGGATTTGAAGCTAATTCGTTTGTTTCTCCTGTATTTGAAGCTATATCATTTATATCGCAAGTATTTGAAGCTAAAGCATTTGTTTCGCATGGATTTGAAGCTAAGCCTTCTACTTCGCATTGATTGGATCCTAAATCAAGTGTTTTACATGGATTTGAATCTAAGCCTTCTACATAGCATTGATTTGCAGCTGAATCATGTGTTTCGCATGGATTTGAAGCTAACTCGTTCGTTTCTCCTGCATTTGAAACTATATCACATATATCCCAAGTGTAGGAAGCTCAATCATTTGTTTCGCATGGATTTGAAGCTAAACCTGCTACTTCGCATTGATTTGAAGCTAAATTATGTGTTTCGCGTGGATTTGAATGTAACTCATTTGTTTGGCATGCAGTTGAAGCTATATCACCTATATCCAAAGTGTTGGAAGCTCAATCATTTGTTTCGCATGGATTTGAAGCTAAACCTGCTACTTCGCATTGATTTGAAGCTAAATCATGTGTTTCGCGTGGATTCGGAGATAACGCGTTTGCTTCGAATGCGGTTGAAGCTAAATCATGTATATCGCAAGTATTTGAGGCTAAACCATTTGTATCGCATGGATTTGAATCTCTGCCTTCTACTTCGCATTGATTTGACGCTCAATATTGTGTTTCGAATGGATTTGAAGCTAACTCGTTTGTTTCGCATGCAGTTGAAACTAAATCTTGTATATCACAAGTATTTGCAGCTAATCAATTGATTCGCATGGATTTGAAGCTAAGCCTTCTACTTCGCATTGGTTGGATCCTAAATCACGTGTTTTGCATGGATTTGAAGCTATGCCTTCTACATCGCATTGATTTGCAGCTGAATCTTGTGTTTCGCATGGATTCGAAGCTAACTCGTTCGTTTCGCCTGCATTTGAAACTATATCACTTATATCGCAAGTATTTGAAGCTAAACCATTTGTTTCGCATGTATGTGAAGCTAAATCATGTGTTTACCATGACAATGAACCTAAATCGTGTGTTGCCCATGGATTTGAAGCTTAATCATGTAATTTGCATGGATTTGAAGCTAACTTGATTGTATCCTCAGCATTTGAAGTTACTTCATTTATATCGCAAGTATATGAAGCTAAATCATATGTGTTCCGCTTGGTTTTGAAGCTAAACCTTCTACATCGCATTGATTTGAAGCTAAATCATGTGTTTCGGATGGATTTGAAGCTAAACCTGCTACTTCGCATTGATTTGAAGCTGAATTATGTGTTTCGCGTGAATTTGAAGGTAACTCGTTGTTTCGCATGCAGTTGAAGCTAAATCATGCATTCCACACGTATTTGAAGCCGAACCATTAGATTCGCATGGATTTGAAGCTAAGCCTTCTACTTCGCACTGATTTGAAGTTAAATCATGTGTTTCGCGTGGATTTGGAGCTAACTCGTTTGCTTCGAATGCAGTTGAAACTAAATCATGTTTATCACAAGTATTTGCAGCTAAACAATTGATTCGCATGGATTTGAAGCTTCCCCTTCAACTTGGCATTGAATTGAAGCTAAATCGTGTGTTTTGCATGGATTTGAATCTAACTCGTTTGTTTCTCCTGTATTTGAAGCTATATCATTTATATCGCAAGTATTTGAAGCTAAAGCATTTGTTTCGCATGGATTTGAAGCTAAGCCTTCTACTTCGCATTGATTGGATCCTAAATCAAGTGTTTTACATGGATTTGAATCTAAGCCTTCTACATAGCATTGATTTGCAGCTGAATCATGTGTTTCGCATGGATTTGAAGCTAACTCGTTCGTTTCTCCTGCATTTGAAACTATATCACATATATCCCAAGTGTAGGAAGCTCAATCATTTGTTTCGCATGGATTTGAAGCTAAACCTGCTACTTCGCATTGATTTGAAGCTAAATTATGTGTTTCGCGTGGATTTGAATGTAACTCATTTGTTTGGCATGCAGTTGAAGCTATATCACCTATATCCAAAGTGTTGGAAGCTCAATCATTTGTTTCGCATGGATTTGAAGCTAAACCTGCTACTTCGCATTGATTTGAAGCTAAATCATGTGTTTCGCGTGGATTCGGAGATAACGCGTTTGCTTCGAATGCGGTTGAAGCTAAATCATGTATATCGCAAGTATTTGAGGCTAAACCATTTGTATCGCATGGATTTGAAGCTATGCCTTCTACATCGCATTGATTTGCAGCTGAATCTTGTGTTTCGCATGGATTCGAAACTATATCACTTATATCGCAAGTATTTGATGCTAAATCATGTGTTTCGCTTGAATTTGAAGCTAAGCCTCCTACATCGCATTGATTTGAAACTAAATTATGTGTTTCGCGTGGATTTGAAGGTAACTCGTTGTTTCGCATGCAGTTGTAGCTAAATAATGTATATCACAAGTATTTGTAGCTAAACCATTTGTTTCGCATGGATTTGAAGCTAAGACTTCTACTCCGCATTGATTTGAAGCTAAATCATTTGTTTCGCATGGATTTGAAGCTAAGCCTTCTACTTCGCACTAATAGGAAGCTAAATCACGTGTTTTGCATGGATTTGAAGCTAAACCTTCTACATCGCATTGATTTGAACCTAAATCATGTGTTTCGCATGTATTTGAAGCTAACTCGTTTGTTTCGCATGCAGTTGTAGCTAAGTAATGTATATCACAAGTATTTGTAGCTAAATCATTTGTTTCGCATGGATTTGAAGCTAAGCCTTCTACTTCGCATTCATTTGAAGCTAAATCATTTGTTTCGCATAGAACTGAAGCTACCTCGTTTGTTCCTCCTGCTTTTGAAGCTATATCACTTATATCGCAAGTATTTGAAGCTAAATCATATGTGTCGCATGGATTTGAAGCTGAACCTTCTACATCGAATTGATTTGAAGCTAAATCTTGTGTATCGCATGGATTTGAAGGTAAACCTTCAACATCGCATTGATTTGCAGCTAAATCATGTGTTTCGCATGAATTTGAAGCTAACTCGTTCGTTGCGCCTGCAGTTGAATCTACATCACTTATATAGCAAGTATTTGAAGACAAATCATGTGTATCGCGTGGATTTTGAAGCTAACTCGTTTGATTAGTCTGCATTTGAAGCTATATCACTTATATCCCAAGTGTTTGAAGCTAAATCATTTGATTCGCATGGATTTGGAGCTAAACCTTCTACATCGCATTGATTTGCAGCTAAATCATGTGTTTCGCATGGATTTGAAGCTAAACCTTCTACATCGCATTGATTTGAAGCTAACTCATGTGTTTCGCGTGGATTTGAAGGTAACTCGTTTGTTTCGCATGCAGTTGAAGCTATAACACCTATATCCCAAGTGTGTGAAGCTCAATCATTTGTTTCGCATGGATTTGAAGCTAAACCGTCTACATCGCATTGATTTTAAGCTAAATCATGTGTTTCGCATGGATTTGAAGCTAACTCGTTTGTTTCGCATGCAGTTGTAGCTAAATAGTGTATATCACGAGTATTTGTAGCTAAATCATTTGTTTCGCATGGATTTGAAGCTAAGCCTGCTACTTCGCATAGATTTGAAGCTAAATCATTTGTTTCGCATAGAACTGAAGCTACCTCGTTTGTTCCTCCTGCTTTTGAAGCTATATCACTTATATCGCAAGTATTTGAAGCTAAATCATATGTGTCGCATGGATTTGAAGCTGAACCTTCTTCATCGAATTGATTTGAAGCTAAATCTTGTGTATCGCATGGATTTGAAGCTAAACCTTCTACATCGCATTGATTTGAAGCTAAATCATGTGTTTCGCATGAATTTGAAGCTAACTCATTCGTTTGGCCAGCAGTTGAATCTACATCACTTATATCGCAAGTATTTGAAGCTAAATCATGTGTATCGCGTGGATTTTGAAGCTAACTCGTTTGATTAGTCTGCATTTGAAGCTATATCACTTATACGCCAAGTGTTTGAAGCTAAATCATTTGTTTCGCATGGATTTGGAGCTAAACCTTCTACATCGCATTGATTTGCAGCTAAATCATGTGTTTCGCTTGGATTTGAAGCTAACTCGTTCGTTGCGCATACAGTTAAATCTAAATAACGTATATCACAAGTATTTGAAGCTAAATCATGTGTTTCGCGTGGATTTGAAGGTAACTCTTTTGTTTTGCATGCAGTTGAAGCTATATCACCTTTATCCCAAGTGTTTGAAGCTAAATCATATGTGTCGCATGGATTTCAAGCTGAACCTACTACATCGCATTGATTTGAAACTAAATCTTGTGTATCGCATGGATTTAAAGCTAAACCTTCTACATCGCATTGATTTGAAGCTAAATCATGTGTTTCGCATGGATTTGAAGATAACAAGTTTGTTTCGCATGCAGTTGTAGCTAAATAATGTATATCACAAGTATTTCTAGCTAAACCATTTTTTTCGCATGGATTTGAAGCTAAGCCTTCTACTTCGCATTAATTAGTAGCTAAATCACGTGTTTTGCATGGATTTGAAGCTAAGCCTTCTACTTCGCATTAATTAGTAGCTAAATCACGTGTTTCGCAAGGATTTGAAGCTAACTCGTGTGTTTCGCATGCAGTTGAAGCTAAATCATGTCTTTCACAAGTATTTGAAGATGAACCATTTGAATCGCATTGATTTGAACATGAGCCTACTACTTCGCACTGATTTGCAATAAATAATGTGTTTCGCATGGATATGAAGCTAAACCTTCTACATCGCATTGATTTGAAGCTAAATCATGTGTTTCGCATGGATTTGAAGATAACAAGTTTGTTTCGCATGCAGTTGTAGCTAAATAATGTATATCACAAGTATTTCTAGCTAAACCATTTTTTTCGCATGGATTTGAAGCTAAGCCTTCTACTTCGCATTGATTTGAAGTTAAATCATTTGTTTCGCATGGATTTGAAGCTAAACCTCCTACATCGCATTGATTTCCAGCTAAATCATGTGTTCCGCATGGATTTGAAGCTAACTCGTTCGTTGCGCATGCGGTTAAATCTAAATAATGTATATCACAAGTATTTGAAGCTAAACCATTTGTTTCGCATGGATTTGAAGCTAAGCCTTCTACTTCGCATTAATTAGTAGCTAAATCACGTGTTTTGCATGGATTTGAAGCTAAACCTTCTACATCGCATTGATTTGAAGCTAAATCATGTGTTTCGCATGGATATGAAGCTAAACCTTCTACATCCCGTGGATTTGAAGTTAAATCATGTGTTTCGCTTGGATTTGAAGCTAAACCTTCTACATCGCATTGATTTGAAGCTAAATCGTGTTTTTCTCATGGATTTGAGGCAAACTCGTTTGTTTCGCATGCAGTTGTAGCTAAATAATGTATATCACAAGTATTTGTAGCTAAACCATTTGTTTCGCATGTATGTGAAGCTAAATCATGTGTTTACCATGACAATGAACCTAAATCATGTGTTGCCCATGGATTTGGAGCTTAATCATGTGTTTTGCATGGATTTGAAGCTAACTTGATTGTATCCTCAGCATTTGAAGTTACTTCATTTATATCGCAAGTATATGAAGCTAAATCATATGTGTTCGCTTGGTTTTGAAGCTAAACCTTCTACATCGCATTCATTTGAAGCTAAATCATGTGTTTCGCATGGATTTGAAGCTAAACCTTCTACATCGCATTGATTTGAAGCTAAATCATGTGTTTCGCGTGGATTTGAAGGTAACTCGTTTGTTTTGCATGCAGTTGAAGCTATATCACCTTTATCCCAAGTGTTTGAAGCTAAATCATATGTGTCGCATGGATTTCAAGCTGAACCTACTACATCGCATTGATTTGAAACTAAATCTTGTGTATCGCATGGATTTAAAGCTAAACCTTCTACATCGCATTGATTTGAAGCTATATCATGTGTTTCGCATGGATTTGAAGATAACAAGTTTGTTTCGCATGCAGTTGTAGCTAAATAATGTATATCACAAGTATTTCTAGCTAAACCATTTTTTTCGCATGGATTTGAAGCTAAGCCTTCTACTTCGCATTGATTTGAAGCTAAATCATTTGTTTCGCATGGATTTGAAGCTAAACCTCCTACATCGCATTGATTTCCAGCTAAATCATGTGTTTTGCATGGATTTGAAGCTAACTTGATTGTATCCTCAGCATTTGAAGTTACTTCATTTATATCGCAAGTATATGAAGCTAAATCATATGTGTTCCGCTTGGTTTTGAAGCTAAACCTTCTACATCGCATTCATTTGAAGCTAAATCATGTGTTTCGCATGGATTCGAAGCTAAACCTTCTACATCGCATTGATTTGAAGTTAAATCATGTGTTTCGCAAGGATTTGAAGCTAACTCGTGTGTTTCGCATGCAGTTGAATCTAAATCATGTCTTTCACAAGTATTTGAAGATGAACCATTTGAATCGCATTGATTTGAACATGAGCCTACTACTTCGCACTGATTTGCAACTAAATAATGTGTTTCGCATGGATTTGAAGCTAAACCTTCTACATCGCATTGATTTGAAGCTAACTCATGTGTTTCGCGTGGATTTGAAGGTAACTTTACGTTACTTGTTTTCGCATGCAGTTGAAGCTATAACACCTATATCCCAAGTGTGTGAAGCTCAATCATTTGTTTCGCATGGATTTGAAGCTAAACCGTCTACATCGCATTGATTTTAAGCTAAATCATGTGTTTCGCATGGATTTGAAGCTAACTCGTTTGTTTCGCATGCAGTTGTAGCTAAATAGTGTATATCACGAGTATTTGTAGCTAAATCATTTGTTTCGCATGGATTTGAAGCTAAGCCTGCTACTTCGCATAGATTTGAAGCTAAATCATTTGTTTCGCATAGAACTGAAGCTACCTCGTTTGTTCCTCCTGCTTTTGAAGCTATATCACTTATATCGCAAGTATTTGAAGCTAAATCATATGTGTCGCATGGATTTGAAGCTGAACCTTCTTCATCGAATTGATTTGAAGCTAAATCTTGTGTATCGCATGGATTTGAAGCTAAACCTTCTACATCGCATTGATTTGAAGCTAAATCATGTGTTTCGCATGAATTTGAAGCTAACTCGTTCGTTTGGCCAGCAGTTGAATCTACATCACTTATATCGCAAGTATTTGAAGCTAAATCATGTGTATCGCGTGGATTTTGAAGCTAACTCGTTTGATTAGTCTGCATTTGAAGCTATATCACTTATACGCCAAGTGTTTGAAGCTAAATCATTTGTTTCGCATGGATTTGGAGCTAAACCTTCTACATCGCATTGATTTGCAGCTAAATCATGTGTTTCGCTTGGATTTGAAGCTAACTCGTTCGTTGCGCATACAGTTAAATCTAAATAACGTATATCACAAGTATTTGAAGCTAAACCATTTGTTTCGCATGGATTTGAAGCTAAGCCTTCTCCTTCGCATTAATTGGAAGCTAAATCACGTGTTTTGCATGGATTTGAAGCTGAACCTTCTACATCGCATTGATTTGAAGCTAAATCATGTGTTTCGGATGGATTTGAAGCTAACCCGTTTGTTTCGCATTCAGTTGAAGCTAAATCATGTCTTTCACAAGTATTTGAAGATGAACCATTTGAATCGCATTGATTTAAACATGAGCCTACTACTTCGCACTGATTTGCAGCTAAATCACGTGTTTCGCATGGATTTGAAGCTAAACCTTCTACATCCCGTGGATTTGAAGCTAACCCGTTTGTTTCGCATTCAGTTGAAGCTAAATCATGTCTTTCACAAGTATTTGAAGATGAACCATTTGAATCGCATTGATTTAAACATGAGCCTACTACTTCGCACTGATTTGCAGCTAAATCCCGTGTTTCGCATGGATTTGAAGCTAAACCTTCTACATCCCGTGGATTTGAAGCTAAATCATGTGTTTCGCTTGGATTTGAAGCTAAACCTTCTATATCGCATTCATTTGAACCAATTCATGTGTTTCGCGTGGATTTGAAGGTAACTCGATTGTTTCGCTTGCAGTTGAAGCTATATCACCTTTATCCCAAGTGTTTGAAGCTCAATCTTTGTTTCACATGGATTTGAAGCTAAACCTTCTACATCGCATTGATTTCAAGCTAACTCATTTGTTTCGCATAGAACTGAAGCTAAACCTTCTACATCGCATTGATTTGCAGCTAAACCATGTGTTTTTTCGCATGGATTTGAAGCTAACTCGTTCGTTGCGCATACAGTTAAATCTCAATAACGTATATCACAAGTATTTGAAGCTAAACCATTTGTTTCGCACGGATTTGAAGCTAAGCCTTCTACTTCGCATTAATTGGAAGATAAATCACGTGTTTTGCATGGATTTGAAGCTGAACCTTCTACATCGCATTGATTTGCAAATGAATCATGTGTTTCGCATGGATTTGAAGCTAACTAGTTCGTTTCGCCTGTATTTGAATCTATATCACTTATATCGCAACTATTTGAAGCTAAATCATGTGTTTCGCTTGGATTTGAAGGTAACTCGTTTGTTTCGCATGCAGTTGAAGCTAAATAATGTATATCACAAGTATTTGTAGCTAAATCATTTGTTTCGCATGGATTTGAAACTAAGCCTTCTACTTCGCATTGATTTGAAGCTAAATTATTTGCTTCGCATAGAACTGAAGCTACCTCGTTTGTTCCTCCTGCTTTTGAAGCTATATCACTTATATCGCAAGTATTTGAAGCTAAATCATATGTGTCGCATGGATTTGAAGCTGAACCTTCTACATGGCATTGATTTGCAAATGAATCATGTGTTTCGCATGGATTTGAAGCTAACTCGTTCGTTTCGCCTGTATTTGAATCTATATCACTTATATCGCAACTATTTGAAGCTAAATCATGTGTTTCGCTTGGATTTGAAGCTAAACCTTCTACATCGCATTCATTTGAACCAATTCATGTGTTTCGCGTGGATTTGAAGGTAACTCGTTTGTTTCGCATGCAGTTGAAGCTATATCACCTTTAACCCAAGTGTTTGAAGCTCAATCATTTGTTTCACATGGATTTGAAGCTTAACCTTCTACATCGCATTGATTTGAAGCTAACTCATGTGTGTCGCGTGGATTTGAAGGTAACTCGTTTGTTTCGCATGCAGTTGTAGCTAAATAATGTATATCACAAGTATTTGTAGCTGAATCATTTGTTTCGCATGGATTTGAAGCTAAGCCTTCTACTTCGCATTGATTTGAAGCTTAATCATTTGTTTCGCATGGATTTGAAGCAAAACCTTCTACATCGCATTGATTTTAAGCTAACTCTTATGTATCGCATTGATTTGAAGCTAATCCTTCTACTTCGCATTGAAATTGAAGCTAAATCATGTGTTTCGCATGGATTTGAAGCTAAATCATTTGTTTCGCATGGATTTGAAGCTAAACCTTCTACATCGCATGGATTTGAAGCTAAACCTTCTAGATCGCATTGATTTGTAGCTAAATCACGTGTTTCGCATGGATTAGAAGCTAAGCCTTCTACTTCGCATTAATAGGAAGCTAAAGCACGTGATTCGCTTGGATTTGAAGCTAAATCTTCTACATCGCATTAATTTGAAGCTGAAACTTGTGTTTCGCGTGGATTTGAAGGTAACTCGTTTGTTTCGCATGCAGTTGAAGCTATATCACCTTTATCCCAAGTGTTTGAAGCTCAATCATTTGTTTCGCGTGGATTTGAAGCTAAACCTTCTACATCGTATTGATTTGAAGCTAAATCTTGTGTATCGCATGGATTTGAAGCTAAACCTTCTACATCGCATTGATTTGAAGCTAAATCATGTGTTTCGCATGGATTTGAAGCTAACTCGTTTGTTTCGCATGCAGTTGTAGCTAAATAATGTATATCACAAGTATTTCTAGCTAAACCATTTGTTTCGCATGGATTTGAAGCTAAGCCTTCTACTTCGCATTGATATCAATCTAAATCATGTGTTTCGCTTGGATTTGAAACTCACACATGTGTTTCGCATTGATTTGAAGCTAAATCATGTGTTTCGCATTGATTTGAATCTAAATCATGTGTATTGCATTGATTTGAAGCTGATTCTTTTGTCTCGCATGGAGTTGAATATAAATCACGTTTATCACAAGTATCTGAAGCAAATCCATTTGTTTCGCAAGTATTTAAAGCTAAATCATTCGGTTCGTATGGGGTTGAAGCTAAGCCTTCTACTTCGTATTGATTTGAACCCAAATCATGTGTTTCGCATGGATCTGTAGCTAACTCGTTTGTTGCGCCTGTGTTTGCAGCTACGTCACTTATATTCGCAAGTAATTGTAGCTAAATCTTTCGTTTCGCATGGATTTGAAGCTAAGCCTTCTAATTCGCATTGTTTTGAAGCTAAATAATGTGTTTCTCGTGGATTCGGAGCTAACTCGTTTGCTTCGAATGCAGTTGAAGCTAAATCATGTATATCACAAGTATTTGAAGCTAAACAATTTGTTTCGCATGGATTTGAAGCTAAGACTTCTACTTCGCCTTGATCGGAAGCTAAATCATGTGTTCTACATGGATTTGAAGCTAACTCGTTTGATTCGTCTGCATTTGAAGCTATATCACTTATATCGCAAGTATTTGAAGCTAGATCATTTGTTTCGCATGGATTTGAAGCTAATCCATCTACATCGCATTGATTTGAGGCTAAATCAAGTGTTTCGCTTGGATTTGTAGCTAAACCTTCTAGATCGCGTTCATTAGCATCTAAATCATGTGTTTTGCATGGATTTGAAGCTAACAAGTTCGTTTCGCCAGCATTTGAAGCTATATCACTTATATCGCAAGTATATGAAGCTAAATCATTTGTTTTGCATGGATTTGAAGCTAAACATTCTACATCGCATTGATTTGCAGGTAATCATGTGTTTCGCATGGATTTGAAGCTAATCCATCTACTTCGCATTGATTTCAAGCTAAGTCATGTGTTTCGCATGGATTTTGAAGCTAACTCGTTTGATTCGTCTGCATTTGAAGCTATATCACTTATATCCTAAGTGTTTGAAGCTCAATCGTTTGTTCCGCTTGGATTAGAAGCTAAACCTTCCACGTCGCTTTGATTCGATGCTAAATCTAGTGTTTTTCATGGATTTGAAACTAAGTCGTTTGTCCCCCCTGCATTTGAAGCTATATCACTTATACCGCAAGTATCTGAAGCTAAATGAATTGTTTCTCATGCATTTGAAGCTAAGCCTTCTAATTCGCATTGTTTTGAAGCTAAATCATGTGTTTCGCTTGGATTTGAAGCTGAGCCTTATACTTCGCATTTATTAGAAGCTAAATCATGTGTTTCGCATGGATTGGAAGCTAAATCATGTGTTTTGCATGGATTTGAAGCTAATTCATGTGTATCGCATGGCTCTTGAAGCTAAATCATGTGTTTCGCATGGGGTTGAAGCTAAGCCATCTACTTCGCATTGATTTGAAGCTAAATCATGTGTTTCGCGTGGACTTGAAGCTATCTGGTTGGTTTCGCATGCATTTGAAGCTAAATCACTTGTATCGCAAGTATCCGAAGCTAAATCAATTGTTTCGCATAGATTTGAAGCTAAACCTTCTACATCGCATTGATTTGCATCTAAATTCATGTGTTTCGTGTGGACTTGAAGCTAGCTCGTTCGTTTTGCCTGCATTTGAATCTACATCACTTATATCGCAAGTATTTGAAGCTAAATCATTTGTTTCGCATGGATTTGAAACTAAACCTTCTACATCGCATTGATTTGTAGCTAAATCATGTGTTTCGTTTGGATTTGATACTATCTCGTTTGTTTCGTCTGCATTTGAAGCAATATCACTTATATCGCAAGTATCTGAAGCTAAATCAATTGTTTCGCATGGATTTGACGCTAAGTCTTTTGTTTCGCCAGCATTTGAAGCTATATCACTTATATCGCAAGTATTTGAAGATAAATCATTTGTTTCGGGCGGATTTGAAGATAAACCTTCTACACCGCATTGATTTGAAGCTAAATCATGTGTTTCGCATGGATTTGAAGCTAACTCATTTGTCTCTCCTGCATTCGAAGCTATATCACTTATATCGCAAATATTTAAATGTAAATCATTTGTTTCGCGCGGATTTGAAGATGGGCCGTCTACTTCGCATTGATTTGAAGCTAAATCATGTGTTTCGCATCGATTTGAAGCTAATACATCTAGATCGCAGTGATTTGAAGCTAAATCATGAGTTTCGCATTGACTTGAAGCTAAATCATGTGTATCACATGGCTTTTGAAGCTAACTCGTTTGATTCGTCTGCATTTGAAACTATATCAATTATATCGCAAGTATTTGAAGCTAAATCATATGTTTCGCATGTATTTGAAGCTAAGACTTCTACGTCGCATTGATTTGCATGTAAATCATTTGTTTTGCATGGATTTGAAGCTAAACCTTCTACGTCGCATTGATTTGCAGCAAAATCACGTGCATCGCATGGAGTTGAAGCTAACTCGATCGTTTCGACTGCATATGAAGCTATGTCATTTATATCGCAAGTATTTGAAGCTAAATCATTTGTTTCGCATGGATTTGAAGCTAGGCCTTCTACTTTGCATTGATTTGAAGCTAAATCACGTGTTTTGCATGTATTTGAAGCAAACTCGTTTGATTCGCATGCAGTTGAAACTAAATCATGTGTATCACAAGTATTTGCAGCTAAACCATTTGATTCGCATGGATTTGAAGCTAAGCCTTCAACTTCGCATTGATTTGAAGCTAAATCATATGTGTCGCATGTATTTGAAGCCAACTCGTTTGTTTCCCCCTGCATTTGAAGCTATATCACTTATACCGCAAGTTCCTGTGCTAAATCATTTGCTTCGCATGTATTTGTAGCTAAACCTTCTACATCGCATTGATTTGAAGCTAAATAATTTGTGTCGCATGTATTTGAGGCTAATCCTTCTACATCGCATTGAGTTGAAGCAAAATAATGTGTTTCGCATGGATTTGATGCTAACTCGTTTGTTTCGGATGCAGTTGAAGCTAATTCATGTATATCGCAGGTATTTGAAGCTAAACCATTTGTTTCGCATGGATTTGAAGCTAACCCTTCTACTTGGTATTGAAATGAAGCTAAATCATGTGTTTTGCCTGGATTTGAAGCTAACTCGTTTGTTCTGTCTGCATTTGAAGCTACCTCATTTATATCGCAATTATCTGAAGCTAAATCATTTGTTTCTCATGTATTTGAAGCAAAGCCTTCGACTTCGCTTTGATTAAAGCCTAAATCATTGTTTCGGTTGGATTTGAAGCTAACTCGTTTGTTTCGCATGCAGTTGAAGCTATAACACCTATATCCCAAGTGTGTGAAGCACAATCATTTGTTTCGCATGGAATTGAAGCTAAACCTTCTACATCGCATTGATTTGAAGCTAACTCATTTGTTTCGCATAGAACTGAAGCTAAACCTTCTACATCGCATTGATTTGCAGCTAAATCATGTGTTTCGCATGGATTTGAAGCTAACTCGTTCGTTGTGCATACAGTTAAATCTCAATAACGTATATCACAAGTAATTGAAGCTAAACCATTTGTTTCGCATGGATTTGAAGCTAAGCCTTCTACTTCGCATTAATTGGAAGCTAAATCACGTGTTTCTCTTGGATTTGCAGCTAAACCTTCTACATCGCATTCATTTGAACCAATTCATGTGTTTCGCGTGGATTTGAAGGTAACTCGTTTGTTTCGCATGCAGTTGAAGCTATATCACCTTTATCCCAGGTGTTTGAAGCTCAATCATTTGTTTCGCATGGATTTGAAGCTGAACCTTTTACATCGCATTGATTTGACGCTAACTCAGGTGTTTTGCGTGGATTTGACGGTAACTCGTTTGTTTCGCATGCAGTTGGAGCTATACCACCTATATCCCAAGTGTTTGAAGCTCAATCATTTGTTTCGCATGGATTTGAAGCTAAACCTTCTACATCGCATTCATTTGAACCAATTCATGTGTTTCGCGTGGATTTGAAGGTAACTCGTTTGTTTCGCATGCAGTTGAAGTTATATCACCTTTATCCCAAGTGTTTGAAGCTCAATCATTTGTTTCACATGGATTTGAAGCTAAACCTTCTACATCGCATTGATTTGAAGCTAAGTCATTTGTTTTGCATAGAACTGAAGCTAAACCTTCTACATCGCATTGATTTGCAGCTAAATCATGTGTTTCGCATGGATTTGAAGCTAACTCGTTCGTTGCGCATACAGTTAAATCTCAATAACGTATATCACAAGTAATTGAAGCTAAACCATTTGTTTCGCATGGATTTGAAGCTAAGCCTTCTACTTCGCATTAATTGGAAGCTAAATCACGTGTTTCTCTTGGATTTGCAGCTAAACCTTCTACATCGCATTCATTTGAACCAATTCATGTGTTTCGCGTGGATTTGAAGCTAACTTGTTCGTTTGGCCTGCAGTTGAATCTACATCACTTATATCGCAAGTATTTGAAGCTAAATCATGTGTATCGCGTGGATTTTGAAGCTAACTCGTTTGATTAGTATGCATTTGAAGCTATATCACTTATACGCCAACTGTTTGAAGCTAAATCATTTGCTTCGCATGGATTTGGAGCTAAATCTTCTACATCGCATTGATTTTCAGCTAAATCATGTGTTTCGCTTGGATTTGAAGGTAACTCGTTTGTTTCGCATGCAGTTGAAGCTATAACACCTATATCCCAAGTGTGTGAAGCTCAATCATTTGTTTCGCATGGATTTGAAGATAAACCGTCTACATCGCATTGATTTTAAGCTAAATCATTTGTTTCGCATAGAACTGAAGCTACCTCGTTTGTTCCTCCTGCTTTTGAAGCTATATCACTTATATCGCAAGTATTTGAAGCTAAATCATATGTGTCGCATGGATTTGAAGCTGAACCTTCTTCATCGAATTGATTTGAAGCTAAATCTTGTGTATCGCATGGATTTGAAGCTAAACCTTCTACATCGCATTGATTTGAAGCTAAATCATGTGTTTCGCATGGATTAGAAGCTAACTCGTTTGTTTCGCATGCAGTTGGAGCTATACCACCCATATCCCAAGTGTTTGAAACTCAATCATTTGTTTCGCATGGATTTGAAGCTAAACCTTCTACATCGCATTGATTTTCAGCTAAATCATGTGTTTCGCTTGGATTTGAAGCTAACTCGTTCGTTGCGCATACAATAAATATAAATAACGTATATAACAAGTATTTGAAGCTAAACCATTTGTTTCGCATGGATTTGAAACTAAGCCTTCTCCATCGCATTAATTGGAAGCTAAATCACGTGTTTTGCATGGATTTGAAGCTGAACCTTCTACATCGCATTGATTTGCAAATGAATCATGTGTTTCGCATGGCTTTGAATCTAGCTCGTTCGTTTCGCCTGTATTTGAATCTATATCACTTATATCGCAAGTATTTGAAGCTAAATCATGTGTTTCGCTTGGATTTGAAGCTAAACCTTCTACATCGCATTCATTTGAACCAATTCATGTGTTTCGCGTGGATCTGAAGGTAACTCGATTGTTTCGCATGCAGTTGAAGCTATATCACATTTATCCCAAGTGTTTGAAGCTCAATCATTTGTTTCGTATGGATTTGAAGCTAAACCTTCTACATCGCATTGAGTTGAAGCTAACTCATGTGTTTCGCGTGTATTTGAAGGTAACTCGTTTGTTTCGCATGCAGTTGAAGCTATAATACCTATATCCCAAGTGTGTGAAGCTCAATCATTTGTTTCTCATGGATTTGAAGCTAAACCGTCTACATCGCATTGATTTTAAGCTAAATCATGTGTTTCGCATGGATTTGAAGCTAACTCGTTTGTTTCGCATGCAGTTGTAGCTAAATAATGTATATCACAAGTATTTGTAGCTAAATCATTTGTTTCGCATGGATTTGAAGCTAAGCCTTCTACTTCGCATTCATTTGAAGCTAAATCATTTGTTTCGCATAGAACTGAAGCTACTTCGTTTGTTCCTCCTGCTTTTGAAGCTATATCACTTATATCGCAAGTATTTGAAGCTAAATCATATGTGTCGCATGGATTTGAAGCTGAACCTTCTACATCGAATTGATTTGAAGCTAAATCATGTGTTTCGCATGGATTTGAAGCTAACTCGTTCGTTGCGGCTGCAGTTGAATCTACATCACTTATATCGCAAGTATTTGAAGCTAAATCATCTGTATCGCGTGGATTTTGAAGCTAACTCGTTTGATTAGTCTGCATTTGAAGCTATATCACTTATACCCCAAGTGTTTGAAGCTAAATCATTTGTTTCGCATGGATTTGGAGCTAAACCTTCTACATCACATTGATTTGCAGCTAAATCATGTGTTTCGCGTGGATTTGAAGGTAACTCGTTTGTTTCGCATGCAGTTGAAGCTATAACACCTACATCCCAAGTGTGTGAAGCTCAATCATTTGTTTCGCATGGATTTGAAGATAAACCGTCTACATCGCATTGATTTTAAGCTAAATCATTTGTTTCGCATAGAACTGAAGCTACCTCGTTTGTTCCTCCTGCTTTTGAAGCTATATCACTTATATCGCAAGTATTTGAAGCTAAATCATATGTGTCGCATGGATTTGAAGCTGAACCTTCTACATCGAATTGATTTGAAGCTAAATCTTGTGTATCGCATGGATTTGAAGGTAAACCTTCAACATCGCATTGATTTGCAGCTAAATCATGTGTTTCGCATGAATTTGAAGCTAACTCGTTCGTTGCGCCTGCAGTTGAATCTACATCACTTATATAGCAAGTATTTGAAGACAAATCATGTGTATCGCGTGGATTTTGAAGCTAACTCGTTTGATTAGTCTGCATTTGAAGCTATATCACTTATATCCCAAGTGTTTGAAGCTAAATCATTTGATTCGCATGGATTTGGAGCTAAACCTTCTACATCGCATTGATTTGCAGCTAAATCATGTGTTTCGCATGGATTTGAAGCTAAACCTTCTACATCGCATTGATTTGAAGCTAACTCATGTGTTTCGCGTGGATTTGAAGGTAACTCGTTTGTTTCGCATGCAGTTGAAGCTATAACACCTATATCCCAAGTGTGTGAAGCTCAATCATTTGTTTCGCATGGATTTGAAGCTAAACCGTCTACATCGCATTGATTTTAAGCTAAATCATGTGTTTCGCATGGATTTGAAGCTAACTCGTTTGTTTCGCATGCAGTTGTAGCTAAATAGTGTATATCACGAGTATTTGTAGCTAAATCATTTGTTTCGCATGGATTTGAAGCTAAGCCTGCTACTTCGCATAGATTTGAAGCTAAATCATTTGTTTCGCATAGAACTGAAGCTACCTCGTTTGTTCCTCCTGCTTTTGAAGCTATATCACTTATATCGCAAGTATTTGAAGCTAAATCATATGTGTCGCATGGATTTGAAGCTGAACCTTCTTCATCGAATTGATTTGAAGCTAAATCTTGTGTATCGCATGGATTTGAAGCAAAACCTTCTACATCGCATTGATTTGAAGCTAAATCATGTGTTTCGCATGAATTTGAAGCTAACTCGTTCGTTTGGCCAGCAGTTGAATCTACATCACTTATATCGCAAGTATTTGAAGCTAAATCATGTGTATCGCGTGGATTTTGAAGCTAACTCGTTTGATTAGTCTGCATTTGAAGCTATATCACTTATACGCCAAGTGTTTGAAGCTAAATCATTTGTTTCGCATGGATTTGGAGCTAAACCTTCTACATCGCATTGATTTGCAGCTAAATCATGTGTTTCGCTTGGATTTGAAGCTAACTCGTTCGTTGCGCATACAGTTAAATCTAAATAACGTATATCACAAGTATTTGAAGCTAAACCATTTGTTTCGCATGGATTTGAAGCTAAGCCTTCTCCTTCGCATTAATTGGAAGCTAAATCACGTGTTTTGCATGGATTTGAAGCTGAACCTTCTACATCGCATTGATTAGAATCTAAATCATGTGTTTCGCATGGATTTGAAGCTAACCCGTTTGTTTCGCATTCAGTTGAAGCTAAATCATGTCTTTCACAAGTATTTGAAGATGAACCATTTGAATCGCATTGATTTAAACATGAGCCTACTACTTCGCACTGATTTGCAGCTAAATCACGTGTTTCGCATGGATTTGAAGCTAAACCTTCTACATCCCGTGGATTTGAAGCTAACCCGTTTGTTTCGCATTCAGTTGAAGCTAAATCATGTCTTTCACAAGTATTTGAAGATGAACCATTTGAATCGCATTGATTTAAACATGAGCCTTCTACGTCGCATTGATTTGCATCTAAATCATGTGTTTCGCATGGATTTAAAGCTTACTCGTTTGATTCGTCTGCATTTGAAGCTATATCACTTATATCGCAAGTATTTGAAGCTAAATCATTTGTATCGCATGGATTTGAAGCTAACTCGTTTGTTTCGCATTGATTTGAAGCTAATCCTTCTACTTCGCATTGAAATTGAAGCTAAATCATGTGTTTCGCATGGATTTGAAGCTAAATCATTTGTTTCGCATGGATTTGAAGCTAAACCTTCTACATCGCATGGATTTGAAGCTAAACCTTCTAGATCGCATTGATTTGTAGCTAAATCACGTGTTTCGCATGGATTAGAAGCTAAGCCTTCTACTTCGCATTAATAGGAAGCTAAAGCACGTGATTCGCTTGGATTTGAAGCTAAATCTTCTACATCGCATTCATTTGAAGCTGAAACTTGTGTTTCGCGTGGATTTGAAGGTAACTCGTTTGTTTCGCATGCAGTTGAAGCTATATCACCTTTATCCCAAGTGTTTGAAGCTCAATCATTTGTTTCGCGTGGATTTGAAGCAAAACCTTCTACATCGCATTGATTTGAAGCTAAATCTTGTGTATCGCATGGATTTGAAGCTAAACCTTCTACATCGCATTGATTTGAAGCTAAATCATGTGTTTCGCATGGATTTGAAGCTAACTCGTTTGTTTCGCATGCAGTTGTAGCTAAATAATGTATATCACAAGTATTTCTAGCTAAACCATTTGTTTCGCATGGATTTGAAGCTAAGCCTTCTACTTCGCATTGATATCAATCTAAATCATGTGTTTCGCTTGGATTTGAAACTCACACATGTGTTTCGCATTGATTTGAAGCTAAATCATGTGTTTCGCATTGATTTGAATCTAAATCATGTGTATTGCATTGATTTGAAGCTGATTCTTTTGTCTCGCATGGAGTTGAATATAAATCACGTTTATCACAAGTATCTGAAGCAAATCCATTTGTTTCGCAAGTATTTAAAGCTAAATCATTCGGTTCGTATGGGGTTGAAGCTAAGCCTTCTACTTCGTATTGATTTGAACCCAAATCATGTGTTTCGCATGGATCTGTAGCTAACTCGTTTGTTGCGCCTGTGTTTGCAGCTACGTCACTTATATTCGCAAGTAATTGTAGCTAAATCTTTCGTTTCGCATGGATTTGAAGCTAAGCCTTCTAATTCGCATTGTTTTGAAGCTAAATAATGTGTTTCTCGTGGATTCGGAGCTAACTCGTTTGCTTCGAATGCAGTTGAAGCTAAATCATGTATATCACAAGTATTTGAAGCTAAACAATTTGTTTCGCATGGATTTGAAGCTAAGACTTCTACTTCGCCTTGATCGGAAGCTAAATCATGTGTTCTACATGGATTTGAAGCTAACTCGTTTGATTCGTCTGCATTTGAAGCTATATCACTTATATCGCAAGTATTTGAAGCTAGATCATTTGTTTCGCATGGATTTGAAGCTAATCCATCTACATCGCATTGATTTGAGCCTAAATCAAGTGTTTCGCTTGGATTTGTAGCTAAACCTTCTAGATCGCGTTCATTAGCATCTAAATCATGTGTTTTGCATGGATTTGAAGCTAACAAGTTCGTTTCGCCAGCATTTGAAGCTATATCACTTATATCGCAAGTATATGAAGCTAAATCATTTGTTTTGCATGGATTTGAAGCTAAACATTCTACATCGCATTGATTTGCAGGTAATCATGTGTTTCGCATGGATTTGAAGCTAATCCATCTACTTCGCATTGATTTCAAGCTAAGTCATGTGTTTCGCATGGATTTTGAAGCTAACTCGTTTGATTCGTCTGCATTTGAAGCTATATCACTTATATCCTAAGTGTTTGAAGCTCAATCGTTTGTTCCGCTTGGATTAGAAGCTAAACCTTCCACGTCGCTTTGATTCGATGCTAAATCTAGTGTTTTTCATGGATTTGAAACTAAGTCGTTTGTCCCCCCTGCATTTGAAACTATATCACTTATACCGCAAGTATCTGAAGCTAAATGAATTGTTTCTCATGCATTTGAAGCTAAGCCTTCTAATTCGCATTGTTTTGAAGCTAAATCATGTGTTTCGCTTGGATTTGAAGCTGAGCCTTATACTTCGCATTTATTAGAAGCTAAATCATGTGTTTCGCATGGATTGGAAGCTAAATCATGTGTTTTGCATGGATTTGAAGCTAATTCATGTGTATCGCATGGCTTTTGAAGCTAAATCATGTGTTTCACATGGGGTTGAAGCTAAGCCATCTACTTCGCATTGATTTGAAGCTAAATCATGTGTTTCGCGTGGACTTGAAGCTATCTGGTTGGTTTCGCATGCATTTGAAGCTAAATCACTTGTATCGCAAGTATCCGAAGCTAAATCAATTGTTTCGCATAGATTTGAAGCTAAACCTTCTACATCGCATTGATTTGCATCTAAATTCATGTGTTTCGTGTGGACTTGAAGCTAGCTCGTTCGTTTTGCCTGCATTTGAATCTACATCACTTATATCGCAAGTATTTGAAGCTAAATCATTTGTTTCGCATGGATTTGAAACTAAACCTTCTACATCGCATTGATTTGTAGCTAAATCATGTGTTTCGTTTGGATTTGATACTATCTCGTTTGTTTCGTCTGCATTTGAAGCAATATCACTTATATCGCAAGTATCTGAAGCTAAATCAATTGTTTCGCATGGATTTGACGCTAAGTCTTTTGTTTCGCCAGCATTTGAAGCTATATCACTTATATCGCAAGTATTTGAAGCTAAATCATTTGTTTCGGGCGGATTTGAAGATAAACCTTCTACACCGCATTGATTTGAAGCTAAATCATGTGTTTCGCATGGATTTGAAGCTAACTCATTTGTCTCTCCTGCATTCGAAGCTATATCACTTATATCGCAAATATTTAAATGTAAATCATTTGTTTCGCGCGGATTTGAAGATGGGCCGTCTACTTCGCATTGATTTGAAGCTAAATCATGTGTTTCGCATCGATTTGAAGCTAATACATCTAGATCGCAGTGATTTGAAGCTAAATCATGAGTTTCGCATTGACTTGAAGCTAAATCATGTGTATCACATGGCTTTTGAAGCTAACTCGTTTGATTCGTCTGCATTTGAAACTATATCAATTATATCGCAAGTATTTGAAGCTAAATCATATGTTTCGCATGTATTCGAAGCTAAGACTTCTACGTCGCATTGATTTGCATGTAAATCATTTGTTTTGCATGGATTTGAAGCTAAACCTTCTACGTCGCATTGATTTGCAGCAAAATCATGTGCATCGCATGGAGTTGAAGCTAACTCGATCGTTTCGACTGCATATGAAGCTATGTCATTTATATCGCAAGTATTTGAAGCTAAATCATTTGTTTCGCATGGATTTGAAGCTAGGCCTTCTACTTTGCATTGATTTGAAGCTAAATCACGTGTTTTGCATGTATTTGAAGCAAACTCGTTTGATTCGCATGCAGTTGAAACTAAATCATGTGTATCACAAGTATTTGCAGCTAAACCATTTGATTCGCATGGATTTGAAGCTAAGCCTTCAACTTCGCATTGATTTGAAGCTAAATCATATGTGTCGCATGTATTTGAAGCCAACTCGTTTGTTTCCCCTGCATTTGAAGCTATATCACTTATACCGCAAGTTCCTGTGCTAAATCATTTGCTTCGCATGTATTTGTAGCTAAACCTTCTACATCGCATTGATTTGAAGCTAAATAATTTGTGTCGCATGTATTTGAGGCTAATCCTTCTACATCGCATTGAGTTGAAGCAAAATAATGTGTTTCGCATGGATTTGATGCTAACTCGTTTGTTTCGGATGCAGTTGAAGCTAATTCATGTATATCGCAGGTATTTGAAGCTAAACCATTTGTTTCGCATGGATTTGAAGCTAACCCTTCTACTTGGTATTGAAATGAAGCTAAATCATGTGTTTTGCCTGGATTTGAAGCTAACTCGTTTGTTCTGTCTGCATTTGAAGCTACCTCATTTATATCGCAATTATCTGAAGCTAAATCATTTGTTTCTCATGTATTTGAAGCAAAGCCTTCGACTTCGCTTTGATTAAAGCCTAAATCATTGTTTCGGTTGGATTTGAAGCTAACTCGTTTGTTTCGCATGCAGTTGAAGCTATAACACCTATATCCCAAGTGTGTGAAGCACAATCATTTGTTTCGCATGGAATTGAAGCTAAACCTTCTACATCGCATTGATTTGAAGCTAACTCATTTGTTTCGCATAGAACTGAAGCTAAACCTTCTACATCGCATTGATTTGCAGCTAAATCATGTGTTTCGCATGGATTTGAAGCTAACTCGTTCGTTGTGCATACAGTTAAATCTCAATAACGTATATCACAAGTAATTGAAGCTAAACCATTTGTTTCGCATGGATTTGAAGCTAAGCCTTCTACTTCGCATTAATTGGAAGCTAAATCACGTGTTTCTCTTGGATTTGCAGCTAAACCTTCTACATCGCATTCATTTGAACCAATTCATGTGTTTCGCGTGGATTTGAAGGTAACTCGTTTGTTTCGCATGCAGTTGAAGCTATATCACCTTTATCCCAGGTGTTTGAAGCTCAATCATTTGTTTCGCATGGATTTGAAGCTAAACCTTTTACATCGCATTGATTTGACGCTAACTCAGGTGTTTTGCGTGGATTTGACGGTAACTCGTTTGTTTCGCATGCAGTTGGAGCTATACCACCTATATCCCAAGTGTTTGAAGCTCAATCATTTGTTTCGCATGGATTTGAAGCTAAACCTTCTACATCGCATTCATTTGAACCAATTCATGTGTTTCGCGTGGATTTGAAGGTAACTCGTTTGTTTCGCATGCAGTTGAAGTTATATCACCTTTATCCCAAGTGTTTGAAGCTCAATCATTTGTTTCACATGGATTTGAAGCTAAACCTTCTACATCGCATTGATTTGAAGCTAAGTCATTTGTTTTGCATAGAACTGAAGCTAAACCTTCTACATCGCATTGATTTGCAGCTATATCATGTGTTTCGCATGGATTTGAAGCTAACTCGTTCGTTGCGCATACAGTTAAATCTCAATAACGTATATCACAAGTAATTGAAGCTAAACCATTTGTTTCGCATGGATTTGAAGCTAAGCCTTCTACTTCGCATTAATTGGAAGCTAAATCACGTGTTTCTCTTGGATTTGCAGCTAAACCTTCTACATCGCATTCATTTGAACCAATTCATGTGTTTCGCGTGGATTTGAAGCTAACTTGTTCGTTTGGCCTGCAGTTGAATCTACATCACTTATATCGCAAGTATTTGAAGCTAAATCATGTGTATCGCGTGGATTTTGAAGCTAACTCGTTTGATTAGTATGCATTTGAAGCTATATCACTTATACGCCAACTGTTTGAAGCTAAATCATTTGCTTCGCATGGATTTGGAGCTAAATCTTCTACATCGCATTGATTTTCAGCTAAATCATGTGTTTCGCTTGGATTTGAAGGTAACTCGTTTGTTTCGCATGCAGTTGAAGCTATAACACCTATATCCCAAGTGTGTGAAGCTCAATCATTTGTTTCGCATGGATTTGAAGATAAACCGTCTACATCGCATTGATTTTAAGCTAAATCATTTGTTTCGCATAGAACTGAAGCTACCTCGTTTGTTCCTCCTGCTTTTGAAGCTATATCACTTATATCGCAAGTATTTGAAGCTAAATCATATGTGTCGCATGGATTTGAAGCTGAACCTTCTTCATCGAATTGATTTGAAGCTAAATCTTGTGTATCGCATGGATTTGAAGCTAAACCTTCTACATCGCATTGATTTGAAGCTAAATCATGTGTTTCGCATGGATTAGAAGCTAACTCGTTTGTTTGGCCTGCAGTTGAATCTACATCACTTATATCGCAAGTATTTGAAGCTAAATCATGTGTATCGCGCGGATTTTGAAGCTAACTCGTTTGATTAGTCTGCATTTGAAGCTATATCACTTATACGCCAAGTGTTTGAAGCTAAATCAATTGTTTCGCATGGATTTGGAGCTAAACCTTCTACATCGCATTGATTTGCAGCTAAATCATGTGTTTCGCTTGGATCTGGAGCTAACTCGTTCGTTGCGCATACAGTTAAATCTAAATAACGTATATCACAAGTATTTGAAGCTAAACCATTTGTTTCGCATGGATTTGAAGCTAAGCCTTCTCCTTCGCATTAATTGGAAGCTAAATCACGTGTTTTGCATGGATTTGAAGCTGAACCTTCTACATCGCATTGATTTGCAAATGAATCATGTGTTTCGCATGGCTTTGAAGCTAACTCGTTCGTTTCGCCTGTATTTGAATCTATATCACTTATATCGCAAGTATTTGAAGCTAAATCATGTTTTTCGCTTGGATTTGAAGCTAAACCTTCTACATCGCATTTATTTGAACCAATTCATGTGTTTCGCGTGGATTTGAAGGTAACTCGATTGTTTCGCATGCAGTTGGAGCTATACCACCCATATCCCAAGTGTTTGAAACTCAATCATTTGTTTCGCATGGATTTGAAGCTAAACCTTCTACATCGCATTGATTTTCAGCTAAATCATGTGTTTCGCTTGGATTTGAAGCTAACTCGTTCGTTGCGCATACAATAAATATAAATAACGTATATAACAAGTATTTGAAGCTAAACCATTTGTTTCGCATGGATTTGAAACTAAGCCTTCTCCATCGCATTAATTGGAAGCTAAATCACGTGTTTTGCATGGATTTGAAGCTGAACCTTCTACATCGCATTGATTTGCAAATGAATCATGTGTTTCGCATGGCTTTGAATCTAGCTCGTTCGTTTCGCCTGTATTTGAATCTATATCACTTATATCGCAAGTATTTGAAGCTAAATCATGTGTTTCGCTTGGATTTGAAGCTAAACCTTCTACATCGCATTCATTTGAACCAATTCATGTGTTTCGCGTGGATCTGAAGGTAACTCGATTGTTTCGCATGCAGTTGAAGCTATATCACATTTATCCCAAGTGTTTGAAGCTCAATCATTTGTTTCGTATGGATTTGAAGCTAAACCTTCTACATCGCATTGAGTTGAAGCTAACTCATGTGTTTCGCGTGGATTTGAAGGTAACTCGTTTGTTTCGCATGCAGTTGAAGCTATAATACCTATATCCCAAGTGTGTGAAGCTCAATCATTTGTTTCTCATGGATTTGAAGCTAAACCGTCTACATCGCATTGATTTTAAGCTAAATCATGTGTTTCGCATGGATTTGAAGCTAACTCGTTTGTTTCGCATGCAGTTGTAGCTAAATAATGTATATCACAAGTATTTGTAGCTAAATCATTTGTTTCGCATGGATTTGAAGCTAAGCCTTCTACTTCGCATTCATTTGAAGCTAAATCATTTGTTTCGCATAGAACTGAAGCTACTTCGTTTGTTCCTCCTGCTTTTGAAGCTATATCACTTATATCGCAAGTATTTGAAGCTAAATCATATGTGTCGCATGGATTTGAAGCTGAACCTTCTACATCGAATTGATTTGAAGCTAAATCATGTGTTTCGCGTGGATTTGAAGGTAACTCGTTTGTTTCGCATGCAGTTGAAGCTATAACACCTATATCCCAAGTGTGTGAAGCAAAATCATTTGTTTCGCATGGATTTGAAGCTAAACCTTCTACATCGCATTGATTTGAAGCTAACTCATGTGTTTCGCGTGGATTTGAAGGTAACTCGTTTGTTTCGCATGCAGTTGAAGCTATAACACCTATATCCCAAGTGTGTGAAGCAAAATCATTTGTTTCGCATGGATTTGAAGCTAAACCGTCTACATCGCATTGATTTTAAGCTAAATCATGTGTTTCGCATCGATCTGAAGCTAACTCGTTTGTTTCGCATGCAGTTGTAGCTAAATAATGTATATCACAAGTATTTGTAGCTAAACCATTTGTTTCACATGGATTTGAAGCTAAGACTTCTACTCCGCATTGATTTGAAGCTAAATCATTTGTTTCGCATGGATTTGAAGCTAAACCCTCTACATCGCATTGATTTGCAACTAAATCATGTGTTTCGCATGGATCTGAAGCTAACTCGTTTGTTTCGCATGCAGTTGTAGCTAAATAATGTATATCACAAGTATTTGTAGCTAAATCATTTGTTTCGCATGGATTTGAAGCTAAGCCTTCTACTTCGCATTGATTTGAAGCTAAATCATTTGTTTCCCATAGAACTGAAGCTATCTCGTTTGTTCCTCCTGCTTTTGAAGCTATATCACTTATATCGTAAGTATTTGAAGCTAAATCATATGTGTCGCATGGATTTGAAGCTAAACCTTCTACATCGCATTGATTTGAAACTAACTCATGTGTTTCGCGTGGATTTGAAGGTAACTCGTTTGTTTCGCATGCAGTTGGAGCTATACCACCCATATCCCAAGTGTTTGAAGCTCAATCATTTGTTTCGCATGGTTTTGAAGCTAAACCTTCTACATCGCATTGATTTTAATCTAAATCATGTGTTTCGCATGGATTTGAAGCTAACTCGTCTGTTTCGCATGCAGTTGTAGCTAAATAATGTATATCACAAGTATTTGTAGCTAAATCATTTGTTTCGCATGGATTTGAAGCTAAGACTTCTACTCCGCATTGATTTGAAGCTAAATCATTTGTTTCGCATGGATTTGAAGCTAAACCTTCTACATCGCATTGATTTGAAGCTAAATCATGTGTATCCCATGTATTTGAAGCTAACTCGTTTGTTTCGCATGCAGTTGTAGCTAAATAATGTATATCACAAGTATTTGTAGCTAAACCATTTGTTTCGCATGGATTTGAAGCTAAGCCCTCTACTTCGCATTGATTTGAAGCTAAATCATTTGTTTCGCATGGAATGGAAGCTAAACCTTATACATCGCATTGATTTGCATCTGAATCATGTGTTTCGCATGGATTTGAAGCTAACTCGATTGTGTCGCATGCAGTTTAAGCTAAATCATGTATATCACAAGTATTTGAATCTAAACCATTTGATTCGCATGGCATTTGATGCTAAGCCTTCTACTTCACACTGATTTGATGCTGAATCATGTCTTTCGCATGGATTTGAAGCTAACTCGTTTGTTTCGCATGCAGTAGTAGATAAATAATGTATATCACAAGTATTTGTAGCTAAACCATTTGTTTGCATGGATTTGAAGCTAAGCCTTCTACTTCGCATTGATTTGAAGCTAAATCATTTGTTTCGCATCCATTTGAATCTAAACCTTCTACATCGCATGGATTTGAAGCTATATCACTTATACCCCAAGTGTTTGAAGCTAAATCATTTGTTTCGCATGGATTTGGAGCTAAACCTTCTACATCGCATTGATTTAAACCTAAATCACGTGTTTCGCATGTATTTGAAGCTAACTCGTTTGTTTCGCATGCAGTTGTAGCTATATAATGTATATCACAAGTATTTGAAGCTAAATCATATGTGTCGCATGGATTTGAAGCTGAACCTTCTACATCGAATTAATTTGAAGCTATATCTTGTGTATCGCATGGATTTGAAGCTAAACCTTCTACATTGCATTGATTTGAAGCTAAATCATGTGTTTCGCATGGATTTGAAGCTAACTCGTTTGTCTCGCATGCAGTTGTAGCTTAATAATTTATATCACAAGCATTTGTAGCTTATCCATTTGTTTGGCCTGGATTTGAAGCGAACTCGTTTGTTTCGCATGGATTTGAAGCTATACCTTCTACTTCGCATTGATTTGAAGCTGCATCATGTGTTTCGCATGAATTTGAAACTAACGCGTTTGTTCCGCATGCAGTTGAAGCTAAATCATGGTTATCACAAATATTTGAGACTAAACCATTTCTTTCGCGTGGATTTGAACCTAAACTTCTACTTCACATTGATTTGAAGTTAAATCATGTGTTTCGCATATATTTGAAGCTAACTCGTTTGTTTCGCATGCAGTTGAAGCTAAGCCTACTACTTCGCATGAATTTGAAGCTAAAACATGTATTTGGCCTGGATTTGAAGCGAACTCGTTTGTTTCGCATGGATTTGAAGCTACAACTTCTACTTCGCATTGATTTGAAGCTGCATACTGTGTTTCGCTTGAATTTGAAACTAACGCGTTTGTTTGGCATGCAGTTGAAGCTAAATCATGTATATCACAAGTATTTGAAGCTAAACGATTTGGGTCACATGGATTTGAAACTAAGCCTTCTACTTCACATTGATTTGAAGTTAAATCTTGTGTTTCACATGGATTTGAAGCTACCTCGTTTGTTTCGCATGCAGTTGAAGCTTAATCATGTATATCATAGGTATCTGCGGCTAAACAATTTGTTTCGCATGTATTTGATGCTAAACCACGTGTTTCGCCTAAATTTGAAGATAAATCATGTGTTTCGCATGCATTTGTAGCTTAATCATGTGTTTTGCATGAATTTGAAGCTAACTCATTTGTTTCGCCTGCATTTGAAGCTATATCACTTATATCGCAAGTATTTGAAGGTAAATCAGTTGTTTCGCATGGATGTGAAACTAAGCCTTCTACTTCGCATTGATTGGAAGCTAACTCATGTGTTTCACATGAATTTGAAGCTAACTTGTTTGTTTCGACTGCAGTTGAAGCTAAATCATGTATATCCGAAGTATTTGAAGCTAAATCATTCGTTTCGCATGGATTTGAATCTAAGCCTTCTAATTCGCATTGTCTTGAAGCTAAATAATGTATTTCGCGTGGATTCGAAGTTAACTCGTCTGTTTCGCATGCAGCTGATGCTAAATCATGTATATCCCAAGTATTTGAAGCTAAACAATTTGTTTCGCATGGATTTGCAGATATGCCTTCTACTTCGCATTGATTTGAAGTTAAATCATGTGATCCGCATGGATTTTACGATAACTCTTTTGTTTCGCCTGCATTTGAAGCTATATTACTTATATCGCAAGTATTTGAAGCTAAATCATTTGTTTCGTGCGGATTTGAAGATAAACCTTCTACATCGCATTGATTTGAAGCTAAATCATGTGTTTCGCATGTATTTGAAGCTAACTCGTATGTTTCGCATGCAGTTGAAGCTACATCATGTATATCACAAGTAGTTGAAGCTAAACCATTTGTTTCGCATGGATTTGAAGCTAAGCCTTCTACTTCGCACAGATTTGAATCCAATTCATTTGTGTCGCATAGATTTGAAACTAAGTCTTCTACTTCGCATTTGTATGAAGTTAAATCATGTGTTTAGCATGGATTTGAAGACATATCACTTATATTCGCAAGTATTTGAAGCTAAACCGCTCGTATCGAATGGATCTGAAGCTAAGCCTTCTACTTCGCATGAATTTGAAGCTATATCATGTGTTTGGCCTGGATTTGAAGCGAACTCGTTTCTTTCGCATGCAGTTGATGGTAAATCACGTATATCACAAGCATTTGAAGCTAAACCATTTGTTTCGCATGGATTTGAAGAAAAGCCTTCAACTTCGCATTGATTTGAAGCTAAACCATGTGTTACGCATGAATATTAAGCAAAACCATGTGTTTCGCATGAATATTAAGCTAAACCATGTGTTTCGCATGAATATTAAGCTAAACCATGTGTTTCGCATGAAATTGAAGCTAACTCGGTTATTTCGCCGGCATTTGATGCTATATCACTTATATCGGAATTATCTGAAGATAAATCAATTGTTTCTCATGTAATTGAAGCTTAGCCTTCTATTTCGCATTGATTTGAAGCTAAATAATATCATTCGCATTGATTTGAATTTAACTCGTTTGTTTCGAATGCAGTTGAAGCTATATCATTTATATTCGCCAGTATTTGATCCAAAATCATTCGATTCGCATGGATTTGAAGCTAAACCTTCTACTTCGCATTGATTTGAAGCTGCATCATGTATTTCGCTTGTATTTGAAACTAACACGTTTGTTTGGCATGCAGTTGAAGCTAAATCATGTATATCACAAGTATTTGAAGATAAACCAGTTGCTTCGCATTGATTTGAAGGTAATCCTTTTACTTCGCATTGATTGGAAGCTAAATCACGTGTTTTGCATTGATTTGAAGCTAAGCCTTCTACATCGCATTAATTTGAAGCTAAATCATGTGTTTCGCATGGATTTGAAGCTAACTTGTTTGTTTCGCATGCAGTTGTGGCTAAATAATATATATCACAAGTATTTCTAGCTAAACCATTTGTTTCGCATGGATTTGAAGCTAAGCCTTTTACTTCGCATTGATTTGATGCTAAATCATTTGTTTCGCATGGATTTGAAGCTAAATCTTCTACATCGCATTGATTTGAAGCTACATCAGGTGTTTCGCGTGGATTTGAAGGTAACTCGTTTGTTTCGCATGCAGTTGAAGCTATATCACCTTTATCCCAAGTGTTTGAAGCTCAATCATTTGTTTCGCATGGATTTGAAGCTAAACCTTCTACATCACATTGATTTGAAGCTAACTCATGTATTTCGCGTGGATTTGAAGGTAACTCGTTTGTTTCACATGCATTTGAAGCTATACCAACTATATCCCAAGTGTTTGAAGCTCAATCATTTGTTTCGCATGGATTTGAAGCTAAACCTTCTACATCGCATGGATTTGAAGCTAACTCGTTTGTTTCGCATACATTTGAAGCTGTATCCCTTACATTCGCAAGTATTTGACGCTAAATCATTCGTTTCGCATGGATTTGAAGCTAAGCCCTCTACTTCGCATTGATTTGAAGCTAAATCATGTGTTTCTCATGGATTTGAAGCTAACTCGTCTGTTTGGCCTGCATTTGAATCTTTATCACTTATATCGCAAGTATTTGATGCCAAAATCATTTGCTTCGCACGTATTTGAAACTAAACCTTTTACTTCGCAATGATTTGAAGCTAAATCATGTGTATCGCATGGATTTTGCAGCTAACTCGTTTGTTTCGCCTGCATTTGAAGCTATATCACTCATATCGTAAGTACTTGATGCTAAATCATTTGTTTCGCATAGATTTGAAGCCATCCTGCTACTTCGCGTTGATTTGGAGCTAAATCATGTGTTTCGCATTGATTTGAAGCTAACTCGTTTGTTTCGCCTGCATTTCAAGCTATATCATTTTTTCGCAAGTATTTGAAGCTAAATCATTCGTTTCGCATGGATTCGAAGCTAACTCTTTTGTTTCGCCTGCATTTGAAGCTATATCACTAATATCGAGAGTATTTGAAGCGAATCCATTTGTTTCGCATGGATTTGAAGCCAAGCCTTCTACTTCGCATTCATTTGAAGCTAAATCATGTGTCTCGCATAGTTTTTGCAGCATACTCGTTTCATTCGTCTGCATTTGAAGCTATATCACTTATATCGCAAGTATCTGATGCTAAATCGTTCGTTTTGCATGGATTTGAAACTAAACCTTCTAAGTCGCATTGATTTACAGCTACATCATGTGTATCGCATGGATTTGAAGCTAACTCGTTTGATTCGTCTGCATTTGAAGCTATATCATTCATATCGCAAGTATTTGAATGTAAATCATTTGTTTCGCACGGATGTGAAGGTAACTCGTTTGTTTTGTCTGCATTTGAAGCTGTTTCATTTATATCGCAAGTATTTGAAGCTTTCTCGTTTGTTTCGCATGCATTTGAAGCTGTATCCCTTATATTCGCAAGTATTTGAAGCTAAATCATTCGTTTCGCATGGATTTGGAGCTAAGCCTTCTACGTCGCATTGATTTGCATCTAAATCATGTGTTTCGCATGGATTTGAAGCTAACTCGTTTGTTTCGCATGCATTTGAAGCTGTATCCCTTATATTCGCAAGTATTTGAAGCTAAATCATTCGTTTCGCATGGATTTGGTGCTAAGCCTTCTACGTCGCATTGATTTGCATCTAAATCATGTGTTTCGCATGGATTTAAAGCTTACTCGTTTGATTCGTCTGCATTTGAAGCTATATCACTTATATCGCAAGTATTTGAAGCTAAATCATTTGTATCGCATGGATTTGAAGCTAACTCGTTTGTTTCGCATGGATTAGAAGCTAAACATTCTACATCGCATTGATTTGCAGCTAAACCATGTGTTTTGCATGGATTTGAATCTAATCCTTCTACTTTGCATTGATTTGAAGCTAAGTCATGTGTATCGCATGGATTTTGAAGCTAACTCGTTTGATTCCTCTGCATTTGGAGCTATATCACTTATATCCTAAGTGTTTGCATCTAAATCATTTGATTCGCATGGATTTGAAGCTAAACATTCTACATCGCATTGATTTGCAGCTAAATCATGTGTTTCGCATGGACTTGAAGCTAACTCGTTTTTTTCGCACGCAGTTCAATTAAATCATGTACATCATAAGTATCTGCGGCTAAACAATTTGTTTCGCTTGTATTTGATGCTAAACCATGTGTTTCCCATGAATTTGAAGATAAATCATGTGTTTCGCATGCATTTAAAGTTTAATCGTGTGTTTTGCATAAATTTGAAGCTAACTCGTTTGTTTCTCATGCAGTTGAAGCTAAATCATGTATATCACAAGTGCTTGATGCTAAACCGTTTGAATCGCATTGATTTGAAGCTAAACCTTCTACATCGCATTGATTTGAAGCTAAATAATGTGTTTCGCTTGGATTTGAAGCTAACTCGTGTGTTTCGTCTGTATTGGACGCTATTTCATTTATCTCGCAAGTATTTGACGGTAAATAATGCGTTTCGCATGGATTTGAAGATAAGCCTTCTACTTCGCTTTGATTTGAAGCTAAATCATCTGTCTCGCATGGATTTGAAGCTAACTCATTTGTTTCGCCTGCATTTGAAGCTATATCACTTATACCGCAAGTATTTGAAGGTAAATAATTTGTTTCGCATGGATGTGAAGCTAAGCCTTCTACTTCGCATTGATTGGATGCTAAATCATGTGTTTCGCATGAATTTGAAGCTAACTTGTTTGTTTCGCCTGCAGTTGAAGCTAAATCATGTATATCCGAACTATTTGAAGCTAAACCATTTGATTCGCATGGATTTGAAGCTAAGCCTTCTACTTCGCATTGATATCAATCTAAATCATGTGTTTCGCTTGGATTTGAAACTAACACATTTGTTTCGTATGCACTTGAAGCTAAATCATGTATATCACAAGAATTTGAAGCTAAACCATTTGTTCCGCCTGGATTTGAAGCTAAGCCGTCTACTTCTCATTGACATCAAGCTAAATGATGTGTTTCGCAGTGATTTGAAGCTGAATCATGTGTTCCGCACGGGTTTGAAGTTAACTCGTTTGTTTCGCCTGCATTTGAAGCCATATCACATATATCGCAAGTATTAAAAGCAAAATCATTTGTTTCGCACGGTTTCGTAGCTATGCTTCCTACTTCGAAATTGATTGGAATCTAAATCATGTGTTTCGCATGGATTTGAAGCTACCTTGTTTGTTCCGCATGCAGTTGAAGCTACATCATGTTTATCACAAGTATTTGATGCTAAATCATTTGTTTCGCATGGATTTGAAGCTAAGCCTTCTACTTCTCATTGACATCAAGCTAAATCATGTGTTTCGCATTGATTTGAAGCTAAATCATGTGTATTGCATTGATTTGAAGCTGATTCTTTTGTCTCGCATGGTGTTGAATATAAATCACGTTTATCACAAGTATCTGAAGCAAATCCATTTGTTTCGCAAGTATTTAAAGCTAAATCATTCGGTTCGTATGGGGTTGAAGCTAAGCCTTCTACTTCGTATTGATTTGAACCCAAATCATGTGTTTCGCATGGATCTGTAGCTAACTCGTTTGTTTCGCCTGCGTTTGCAGCTACGTCACTTATATTCGCAAGTAATTGTAGCTAAATCTTTCGTTTCGCATGGATTTGAAGCTAATCCTTCTAATTCGCATTGTTTTGAAGCTAAATAATGTGTTTCTAGTGGATTCGGAGCTATCTCGTTTGTTTCGCCTACAGTTGAATGTATATCACTTATATCACAAGTATTTGAAGCATAACCATTTGTTCCGCATGGATTTGAAGCTACGCCTTCTACGTCGCATTGATTTGAAGCTAAATCATCCGTTTTGCTTGGATTTTAAGCTAACACGTTTGTTCCTCCTGCTTTTGAAGCTATATCACTTATATCGGAAGTTTTTGAATCTAAATCATATGTGTCGTATGGATTTGAAGCTGAACCAACTACATCGCATTGATTTGAAGCTAAATCATGTGTTTCGCATGGATTTAAAGCTAACTCGTTTGATTCGCATGCAGTTGAAGCTAAATCATGTCTTTCACATGTATTTGAAGATAAACCATTTCATTCGCATTGACTTGAACCTGAGCCTTCTACTTCGGACTTATTTGCAGCTAAATAATGTTTTTCGCCTGTATTTGAAGCTAGATCACTTATATCGTAAGTATTTGAAGCTAAATCATGTGTTGCGCTTGGATTTGAAGCTAAACCTTCTACATCGCATTGATTTGAAGCTAAATCGTGTGTTTCGCATGGATTTGAAGCTAACTCGTTTGTTTCGCATGCAGTTGTAGCTAAATAATGTATATCACAAGTATTTTTGTAGCTCAACCATTTGTTTCGCATGGATGTGAAGCTAAACCTTCTACATCCCATGGATTTGAAGCTAAATCATGTGTTTGGCATGGATTTGAAGCTAAGCCTTCCACTTCGCATTGATTGGATCCTAAATCACGTGTTTTGCATGGATTTGAAGCTAAGCCTTCTACATCGCATTGATTTGAAGCTAAATCATGTGTTTCGCGTGGATTTGAAGGTAACTCGTTTGTTTCGCATGCAGTTGAAGCTAAATCACGTCTTTCACAAGTATTTGAAGATGAACCATTTAAATCGCATGGCTTTGAACCTGAGCCTTCTACATCGCACTGATTTGCACCTAAATAATGTGTTTCGCATGCAGTTGAAGCTAAACCTTCTACATCCCATGGATTTGAAGCTAAATCATGTGTTTGGCATGGATTTGAAGCTAAACCTTCTACATCGCATTGATTTGAAGCTAAATTATGTGTTTCGCTTGGATTTGAATGTAACTCATTTGTTTCGCTTGCAGTTGAAGCTATATCACCTATATCTCAAGTGTAGGAATCTCAATCATTTGTTTTGCATGGATTTGAAGTTAAGCCTTCTACTTCGCATTGATTTGAAGCTAAATCATGTGTTTCGCGTGGATTTGAAGGTAACTCATTTGTTTCGCCTGCATTTGAAGCTATATCACTTATACCGCAAGTATTTGAAGGTAAATAATTTGTTTCGCATGGATGTGAAGCTAAGCCTTCTACTTCGCATTGATTGGATGCTAAATCATGTGTTTCGCATGAATTTGAAGCTAACTTGTTTGTTTCGCCTGCAGTTGAAGCTAAATCATGTGTATTGCATTGATTTGAAGCTGATTCTTTTGTCTCGCATGGAGTTGAATATAAATCACGTTTATCACAAGTATCTGAAGCAAATCCATTTGTTTCGCAAGTATTTAAAGCTAAATCATTCGGTTCGTATGGGGTTGAAGCTAAGCCTTCTACTTCGTATTGATTTGAACCCAAATCATGTGTTTCGCATGGATCTGTAGCTAACTCGTTTGTTTCGCCTGCGTTTGCAGCTACGTCACTTATATTCGCAAGTAATTGTAGCTAAATCTTTCGTTTCGCATGGATTTGAAGCTAATCCTTCTAATTCGCATTGTTTTGAAGCTAAATAATGTGTTTCTAGTGGATTCGGAGCTATCTCGTTTGTTTCGCCTACAGTTGAATGTATATCACTTATATCACAAGTATTTGAAGCATAACCATTTGTTCCGCATGGATTTGAAGCTACGCCTTCTACGTCGCATTGATTTGAAGCTAAATCATCCGTTTTGCTTGGATTTTAAGCTAACACGTTTGTTCCTCCTGCTTTTGAAGCTATATCACTTATATCGGAAGTTTTTGAATCTAAATCATATGTGTCGTATGGATTTGAAGCTGAACCAACTACATCGCATTGATTTGAAGCTAAATCATGTGTTTCGCATGGATTTAAAGCTAACTCGTTTGATTCGCATGCAGTTGAAGCTAAATCATGTCTTTCACATGTATTTGAAGATAAACCATTTCATTCGCATTGACTTGAACCTGAGCCTTCTACTTCGGACTTATTTGCAGCTAAATAATGTTTTTCGCCTGTATTTGAAGCTAGATCACTTATATCGCAAGTATTTGAAGCTAAATCATGTGTTGCGCTTGGATTTGAAGCTAAACCTTCTACATCGCATTGATTTGAAGCTAAATCGTGTGTTTCGCATGGATTTGAAGCTAACTCGTTTGTTTCGCATGCAGTTGTAGCTAAATAATGTATATCACAAGTATTTTTGTAGCTCAACCATTTGTTTCGCATGGATTTGAAGCTAAACCTTCTACATCCCATGGATTTGAAGCTAAATCATGTGTTTGGCATGGATTTGAAGCTAAGCCTTCCACTTCGCATTGATTGGATCCTAAATCACGTGTTTTGCATGGATTTGAAGCTAAGCCTTCTACATCGCATTGATTTGAAGCTAAATCATGTGTTTCGCGTGGATTTGAAGGTAACTCGTTTGTTTCGCATGCAGTTGAAGCTAAATCACGTCTTTCACAAGTATTTGAAGATGAACCATTTAAATCGCATGGCTTTGAACCTGAGCCTTCTACATCGCACTGATTTGCACCTAAATAATGTGTTTCGCATGCAGTTGAAGCTAAACCTTCTACATCCCATGGATTTGAAGCTAAATCATGTGTTTGGCATGGATTTGAAGCTAAACCTTCTACATCGCATTGATTTGAAGCTAAATTATGTGTTTCGCTTGGATTTGAATGTAACTCATTTGTTTCGCTTGCAGTTGAAGCTATATCACCTATATCTCAAGTGTAGGAATCTCAATCATTTGTTTTGCATGGATTTGAAGTTAAGCCTTCTACATCGCATTGATTTGAAGCTAAATCATGTGTTTCGCGTGGATTTGAAGGTAACTCGTTTGTTTCGCATGCAGTTGAAGCTAAATCATGTCTTTCACAAGTATTTGAAGATGAACCATTTGAATCGCATGGCTTTGAACCTGAGCCTTCTATTTCGCACTGATTTGCACCTAAATAATGTGTTTCGCATGGATTTGAAGCTAAACCTTCTACATCCCATGGATTTGAAGCTAAATCATGTGTTTGGCATGGATTTGAAGCTAAGCCTTCTACTTCGCATTGATTGGATCCTAAAGCGCGTGTTTTGCATGGATTTGAAGCTAAGCCATCTACATCGCATTGATTTGAAGCTAAATCTTGTGTATCGCATGGATTTGAAGCTAACTTGTTTGTTTCGCATGCAGTTGTAGCTAAATAATATATATCACAAGTATTTCTAGCTAAACCATTTGTTTCGCATGGATTCGAAGCTAAGCCTTTTACTTCGCATTGATTTGATGCTAAATCATTTGTTTCGCATGGATTTGAAGCTAAACCTTCTACATCGCATGGATTTGAAGCTAACTCGTTTGTTTCGCAGGCAGTTGTAGCTAAATGATGTATATCACAAGTATTTGTAGCTAAACCATTTGTTTCGCATGTATTTGAAGCTAAGCCTTCTACTTCGCATTGATTTGAAGCTAAATCATTTGTTTCGCATAGAATTGAAGCTACCTCGTTTGTTCCTCCTGCTTTTGAAGCTATATCACTTATATCGCAAGTATTTGAAGCTAAATCATATGTGTCGCATGGATTTGAAGCTGATCCTTCTACATCGCATTGATTTGAAGAGAAATCATGTGTTTCGCATGGATTTGAAGCTAACTCGTTTGTTTCGCATGCATTTGAAGATGTATCCCTCATATTCGCAAGTATTTGAAGCTAAATCTTTCGTTTCGCATTGATTTGAAACTAAATCATGTGTTTCGCGTGGACTTGAAGCTAACTCGTTGGTTTCGCATGCAGTTGAAGCTAAATCATGTCTTTCACAAGTATTTGAAGATAAACCATTTGAATCGCATTGATTTGAACCTGAGCCTTCTACTTCGCACTGATTTGCAGCTAAATAATGTATTTCACATGGATTTGAAGCTAAACCTTCTACATCCCATGGATTTGAAGCTAAATCATGTGTTTGGCATGGATTTGAAGCTAAATCATGTGTTTGGCATGGATTTGAATCTAGCTCGTTTGTTTCTCATGCAGTTGAAGCTAAATCATGTATTTACAAGTATTTGAAGATAAACCATTTGAAGCGCAATGATTTGAACCTGAGTCTTCTACTTCGCACTGATTTGAAGCTAAATCATTCGTTTCGCATGGATTTGGAGCGAAGCCTTCTACGTCGCATTGATTTGCATCTAAATCATGTGTTTCGCATGGATTTGAATCTGACTCGTTCGTTTTTCCAGCTTTTGAACCTACTTCATTTATATCGCAAGTATTTGAAGCAAACTCGTTTGTTTCGCATACATTTGAAGCTGTATCCCTTACATTCGCAAGTATTTGACGCTAAATCATTCGTTTCGCATGGATTTGAAGCTAAGCCCTCTACTTCGCATTGATTTGAAGCTAAATCATGTGTTTCTCATGGATTTGAAGCTAACTCGTCTGTTTGGCCTGCATTTGAATCTTTATCACTCATATCGTAAGTACTTGATGCTAAATCGTTTGTTTCGCATAGATTTGAAGCTAACTCGTTTGTTTCGCCTGCATTTCAAGCTATATCATTTTTTCGCAAGTATTTGAAGCTAAATCATTCGTTTCGCATGGATTCGAAGCTAACTCTTTTCTTTCGCCTGCATTTGAAGCTATGTCACTAATATCGAGGGTATTTGAAGCGAATCCATTTGTTTCGCATGGATTTGAAGCCAAGCCTTCTACTTCGCATTCATTTGAAGCTAAATCATGTGTCTCGCATAGTTTTTGCAGCATACTCGTTTCATTCGTCTGCATTTGAAGCTATATCACTTATATCGCAAGTATCTGATGCTAAATCGTTCGTTTTGCATGGATTTGAAGCTAAACCTTCTAAGTCGCATTGATTTACAGCTACATCATGTGTATCGCATGGATTTGAAGCTAACTCGTTTGATTCGTCTGCATTTGAAGCTATATCATTTATATCGCAAGTATTTGAATGTAAATCATTTGTTTCGCACGGATGTGAAGGTAACTCGTTTGTTTTGTCTGCATTTGAAGCTGTTTCATTTATATCGCAAGTATTTGAAGCTTTCTCGTTTGTTTCGCATGCATTTGAAGCTGTATCCCTTATATTCGCGAGTATTTGAAGCTAAATCATTCGTTTCGCATGGATTTGGAGCTAAACCTTCTACGTCGCATTGATTTGCATCTAAATCATGTGTTTCGCATGGATTTGAAGCTAACTCGTTTGTTTCGCGATGCATTTGAAGCTGTATCCCTTATATTCGCAAGTATTTGAAGCTAAATCATTTGTTCCTCATGGATTTAGGGCTCAGCCTTATACATCGAATTGATTTGAAGCTAAATCATGTGTTGCGCGTGGACTTGAAGCTAATTCGTTGGTTTCGCATGCACTTGAAGCTGTATCCCCCATATTCGCAAGTATTTGAAGCTAAATCATTCGGTTCGTATGGGGTTGAAGCTAAGCATTCTACATCGTATTGATTTGAACCCAAATCATGTGTTTCGCATGGATCTGTTGCTAACTCGTTTGTTTCGCCTGCGTTTGCAGCTTCGTCACTTATATTCGCAAGTAATTATAGCTAAATCTATCGTTTCGCATGGATTTGAAGCTAAGCCTTCTAATTCGCATTGTTTTGAAGCTAAATAATGTGTTTCGCGTGGATTCGGAGCTAACTCGTTTGCTTCGAAAGCAGTTGAAGCCAAATCATGTATATCACAAGTATTTGAAGCTAAATCATTTGTATCGCATGAATTTGAAGCTGACTCGTTTGTTTCGCCTGCAGTTGAATATATATAACTTATATCACAAGTATTTGAAGCTAAATCATTTGTTCCGCATGGATTTGGAGCTAAGCCTTCTACTTCAACAGTGATTTGAAGCTAAATCATTTGTTTCGCATGTATTTGAAGCTAATTCATCTACATCGCATTGATTTGAAGCTAAATCAAGTGTTTCGCCTGGATTTGTAGCTCAACCTTCTAAATCGCGTTCATTAGCATCTAAGACATGTGTTTCGCATGGATTTGAAGCTAACTCTTTCGTTTCGCCTGCATTTGAAGCTATATCACTTATATCGCAAGTATATGAAGCTAAATCATTTGTTTCGCATGGATTAGAAGCTAAACATTCTACATCGCATTGATTTGCAGCTAAACCATGTGTTTTGCATGGATTTGAATCTAATCCTTCTACTTCGCATTGATTTGAAGGTAAGTCATGTGTATCGCATGGATTTTGAAGCCAACTCGTTTGATTCCTCTGCATTTGGAGCTATATCACTTATATCCTAAGTGTTTGAAGCTAAATCATTTGTTTCGCATGGATTTGAAGCCAAACCTTCTACATAGCATTGATTTGAAGCTAAACCTTCTACATCGCATTGATTTGCAGCTAAATCATGTATTTCGCATGGATTTGAAGCTAACTCGTTTGTTTCCCATGCATTTGTAGCTATATCACTTATATAACAAGTATCTGATGCTAAATCATTTGATTCGCATGGATTTGAAGCTAAACATTCTACATCGCATTGATTTGCAGCTAAATCATGTGTTTCGCATGGACTTGAAGCTAACTCGTTTTTTTCGCACGCAGTTCAATTAAATCATGTACATCATAAGTATCTGCGGCTAAACAATTTGTTTCGCTTGTATTTGATGCTAAACCATGTGTTCCCCATGAATTTGAAGATAAATCATGTGTTTCGCATGGATTTGAAGCTTCCTTGTTTGTTCCGCATGCAGTTGAAGCTAAATCATGTTTATCACAAGTATTTGATGCTAAATCATTTGTTTCGCATGGATTTGAAACTAAGCCTTCTACTTCTCATTGACATCAAGCTAAATCATGTGTTTCGCATTGATTTGAAGCTAAATCATGTGTATTGCATAGATTTGAAGCTGATTCTTTTGTCTCGCATGGAGTTGAATATAAATCACGTTTCTCACAAGTATCTGAAGCAAATCCATTTGTTTCGCAAGTATTTAAAGCTAAATCATTCGGTTCGTATGGGGTTGAAGCTAAGCCTTCTACTTCGTATTGATTTGAACCCAAATCATGTGTTTCGCATGGCTTTTGAAGCTAACTCGTTTGATTCGTCTGCATTTGAAACTATATCAATTATATCGCAAGTATTTGAAGCTAAATCATATGTTTCGCATGTATTTGAAGCTAACTCGTTTGTTACGCCTGCAGTTGAATCTATATCACTTATATCACAAGTATTTGAAGCTAAATCATTTGTTCCGCATGGATTTGAAGCTAAGACTTCTACGTCGCATTGATTTGCATATAAATCATATGTTTTGCATGGATTTGAAGCTAAACCTTCTACGTCGCAATGATTTGCAGCAAAATCATGTGCATCGCATGGAGTTGAAGCTAACTCGTTCGTTTCGACTGCATATGAAACTATGTCATTTATATCGCAATTATTTGAAGCTAAATCATTTGTTTCGCATGGATTTGAAGCTAGGCCTTCTACCTTGCATTGATTGGAAGCTAAATCACGTGTTTTGCATGTATTTGAAGCAAACTCGTTTGATTCGCATGCAATTGAAACTAAATCATGTATATCACAAGTATTTGCAGCTAAACCATTTGATTCGCATGGATTTGAAGCTAAGCCTTCAACTTCGCATTGATTTGAAGCTAAATCATATGTGTCGCATGTATTTGAAGCCAACTCGTTTGTTTCCCCTGCATTTGAAGCTATATCACTTATACCGCAAGTTCCTGTGCTAAATCATTTGTTTCGCATTTATTGGTAGCTAAACCTTCTACATCGCATTGATTTGAAGCTAAATAATTTGTGTCGCATGTATTTGAAGCTAATCCTTCTACATCGCATTGAGTTGAAGCAAAATAATGTGTTTCGCATGGATTTGATGCTAACTCGTTTGTTTCGCGTGCAGTTGAAGCTAAATCATGTATATCGCAAGTATTTGAAGCTAAACCATTTGTTTCGCATGGATTTGAAGCTAACCCTTCTACTTGGTATTGAAATGAAGCTAAATCATGTGTTTTGCATGGATTTGAAGCTAACTCGTTTGTTCTGTCTGCATTTGAAGCTACCTCATTTATATCGCAATTATCTGAAGCTAAATCATTTGTTTCTCATGTATTTGAAGCAAAGCCTTCGACTTCGCTTTGATTTAAGCCTAAATCATTGTTTTTGTTGGATTTGAAGCTAACTCGTTTGTTTCGCATGCAGTTGATGCTAAACCATGTTTATCACAAGTATCTGAAGCAAAACCATTTGTTTCGCAAGAATATGAAGCTAATCCATGTGTTTCGCATGAATTTGAATCTAAATCATGTGTTTCGCATGGATTTGATGCTAACTCGTTTGTTTCGCATGCAGTTGGAGCTAAATCATGTATATCGCAAGTATTTGAAGCTAAACCATTTGTTTCGCATGGATATGAAGCTAATACTTCTACTAAGAATTGACTTGAAACTAAATCATTTGTTTCGCCATGGATTTAAAGCCAACTCGTGTGTTTCGTCTGCATTTGAAGTTATCACTAATATCGAGAGTATGTGAAGCTAAATCATTTGATTCACCTGCATTTGAATCTATATCACTTATATCGCAAGTATTTGGAGCTAAATCATGTGTATCGCATGGATTTTGATCCTAACTCGTTTGATTTGTCTGCATTTGTAGCTATATCACGTATATCACTAGTGTTTGAAGCTAAATCATTTGTTTCGCGTGGATTTGAAGCTAAACCTTCTACTTCGCATTGATTTGAAGCTAGGTCATGTGTTTCGCTTGAATTTCACGCTAAACCTTCTCCATCGCATTGATTTGAAGCTAAATCATCTGTGTCGCATGGATTTGCAGCTAAACCTACTACATTACATTGATTGGAAGCTTAATCATGTGTTTTGCATGGATTTGAAGCTATCTCGTTTGTTTCGCCTACAGTTGAATCTATATCACTTATATCACAAGTATTTGAAGCATAACCATTTGTTCCGCATGGATTTGAAGCTACGCCTTCTACGTCGCATTGATTTAAAGCTAAATCATCTGTTTCGCTTGGATTTTAAGCTAACACGTTTGTTCCTCCTGCTTTTGAAGCTATATCACTTATATCGGAAGTTTTTGAAGCTAAATCATATGTGTCGTATGGATTTGAAGCTGAACCAACTACATCGCATTGATTTGAAGCTAAATCATGTGTATCGCATGGATTTGAAGCTAAACCTTCTACATCGCATTGATTTGAAGCTAAATCATCTGTTTCGCATGGATTCGGAGCTAACTCGTTTGCTTCGAATGCAGTTGAAGCTAAATCATGTATATCACAAGTATTTGAAGCTAAACCATTTGTATCGCATGGATTTGAAGCTCTGCCTTCTACTTCGCATTGATTTGACGCTAAATATTGTGTTTCGAATGGATTTGAAGCTAACTCGTTTGATTCGCATGCAGTTGAAACTAAATCATGTATATCACAAGTATTTGCAGCTAAACAATTGATTCGCATGGATTTGAAGCTAAGCCTTCTGATTTGAAGCTAAGCCTTCTACTTGGCATTGAATTGAAGCTAAATCGTGTGTTTTGCATGGATTTGAAGCTAACTCGTTTGTTTCTCCTGTATTTGAAGCTATTTCATTTATATCGCAAGTATTTGAAGCTAAATCATGTGTTTCGCATGGCTTTGAAGCTAACTCGTTCGTTTCGCCTGTATTTGAATCTATATCACTTATATCGCAAGTATTTGAAGCTAAATCATGTTTTTCGCTTGGATTTGAAGCTAAACCTTCTACATCGCATTTATTTGAACCAATTCATGTGTTTCGCGTGGATTTGAAGGTAACTCGATTGTTTCGCATGCAGTTGGAGCTATACCACCCATATCCCAAGTGTTTGAAACTCAATCATTTGTTTCGCATGGATTTGAAGCTAAACCTTCTACATCGCATTGATTTTCAGCTAAATCATGTGTTTCGCTTGGATTTGAAGCTAACTCGTTCGTTGCGCATACAATAAATATAAATAACGTATATAACAAGTATTTGAAGCTAAACCATTTGTTTCGCATGGATTTGAAACTAAGCCTTCTCCCATCGCATTAATTGGAAGCTAAATCACGTGTTTTGCATGGATTTGAAGCTGAACCTTCTACATCGCATTGATTTGCAAATGAATCATGTGTTTCGCATGGCTTTGAATCTAGCTCGTTCGTTTCGCCTGTATTTGAAATCTATATCACTTATATCGCAAGTATTTGAAGCTAAATCATGTGTTTCGCTTGGATTTGAAGCTAAACCTTCTACATCGCATTCATTTGAACCAATTCATGTGTTTCGCGTGGATCTGAAGGTAACTCGATTGTTTCGCATGCAGTTGAAGCTATATCACATTTATCCCAAGTGTTTGAAGCTCAATCATTTGTTTCGTATGGATTTGAAGCTAAACCTTCTACATCGCATTGAGTTGAAGCTAACTCATGTGTTTTCGCGTGGATTTGAAGGTAACTCGTTTGTTTCGCATGCAGTTGAAGCTATAATACCTATATCCCAAGTGTGTGAAGCTTCAATCATTTGTTTCTCATGGATTTGAAGCTAAAACCGTCTACATCGCATTGATTTTAAGCTAAATCATGTGTTTTCGCATGGATTTGAAGCTAACTCGTTTGTTTCGCATGCAGTTGTAGCTAAATAAATGTATATCACAAGTATTTGTAGCTAAATCATTTGTTTCGCATGGATTTGAAGCTAAGCCTTCTACCTTCGCATTCATTTGAAGCTAAATCATTTGTTTCGCATAGAACTGAAGCTACTTCGTTTGTTCCTCCTGCTTTTGAAGCTATATTCACTTATATCGCAAGTATTTGAAGCTAAATCATATGTGTCGCATGGATTTGAAGCTGAACCTTCTACATCGAATTGATTTGAAGCTAAATCATTTGTTTCGCATGGATTTGGAGCTAAACCTTCTACATCACATTGATTTGCAGCTAAATCATGTGTTTCGCGTGGATTTGAAGGTAACTCGTTTGTTTCGCATGCAGTTGAAGCTATAACACACCTATATCCCAAGTGTGTGAAGCAAAATCATTTGTTTCGCATGGATTTGAAGCTAAACCTTCTACATCGCATTGATTTGAAGCTAACTCATGTGTTTTCGCGTGGATTTGAAGGTAACTCGTTTGTTTCGCATGCAGTTGAAGCTATAACACCTATATCCCAAGTGTGTGAAGCAAAATCATTTGTTTCGCATGGATTTGAAGCTAAACCCGTCTACATCGCATTGATTTTAAGCTAAATCATGTGTTTCGCATCGATCTGAAGCTAACTCGTTTGTTTCGCATGCAGTTGTAGCTAAATAATGTATACACAAGTATTTGTAGCTAAACCATTTGTTTCACATGGATTTGAAGCTAAGACTTCTACTCCGCATTGATTTGAAGCTAAATCATTTGTTTCGCATGGATTTGAAGCTAAACCCTCTACATCGCATTGATTTGCAACTAAATCATGTGTTTCGCATGGATCTGAAGCTAACTCGTTTGTTTCGCATGCAGTTGTAGCTAAATAATGTATATCACAAGTATTTGTAGCTAAATCATTTGTTTCGCATGGATTTGAAGCTAAGCCTTCTACTTCGCATTGATTTGAAGCTAAATCATTTGTTTCCCATAGAACTGAAGCTATCTCGTTTGTTCCTCCTGCTTTTGAAGCTATATCACTTATATCGTAAGTATTTGAAGCTAAATCATATGTGTCGCATGGATTTGAAGCTAAACCTTCTACATCGCATTGATTTGAAACTAACTCATGTGTTTCGCGTGGATTTGATGGTAACTCGTTTGTTTCGCATGCAGTTGGAGCTATACCACCCATATCCCAAGTGTTTGAAGCTCAATCATTTGTTTCGCATGGTTTTGAAGCTAAACCTTCTACATCGCATTGATTTTAATCTAAATCATGTGTTTCGCATGGATTTGAAGCTAACTCGTTTGTTTCGCATGCAGTTGTAGCTAAATAATGTATATCACAAGTATTTGTAGCTAAATCATTTGTTTCGCATGGATTTGAAGCTAAGACTTCTACTCCGCATTGATTTGAAGCTAAATCATTTTGTTTCGCATGGATTTGAAGCTAAACCTTCTACATCGCATTGATTTGAAGCTAAATCATGTGTATCCCATGTATTTGAAGCTAACTCGTTTGTTTCGTAGCTAAACCATTTGTTTCGCATGGATTTGAAGCTAAGCCCTCTACTTCGCATTGATTTGAAGCTAAATCATTTGTTTCGCATGGAATGGAAGCTAAACCTTATACATCGCATTGATTTGCATCTGAATCATGTGTTTCGCATGGATTTGAAGCTAACTCGATTGTGTCGCATGCAGTTTAAGCTAAATCATGTATATCACAAGTATTTGAATCTCAACCATTTGATTCGCATGGCATTTGATGCTAAGCCTTCTACTTCACACTGATTTGATGCTGAATCATGTCTTTCGCATGGATTTGAAGCTAACTCGTTTGTTTCGCATGCAGTAGTAGCTAAATAATGTATATCACAAGTATTTGTAGCTAAACCATTTGTTTGCATGGATTTGAAGCTAAGCCTTCTACTTCGCATTGATTTGAAGCTAAATCATTTGTTTCGCATCCATTTGAATCTAAACCTTCTACATCGCATGGATTTGAAGCTATATCACTTATACCCCAAGTGTTTGAAGCTAAATCATTTGTTTCGCATGGATTTGGAGCTAAACCTTCTACATCGCATTGATTTAAACCTAAATCACGTGTTTCGCATGTATTTGAAGCTAACTCGTTTGTTTCGCATGCAGTTGTAGCTAAATAATGTATATCACAAGTATTTGAAGCTAAATCATATGTGTCGCATGGATTTGAAGCTGAACCTTCTACATCGAATTAATTTGAAGCTATATCTTGTGTATCGCATGGATTTGAAGCTAAACCTTCTACATTGCATTGATTTGAAGCTAAATCATGTGTTTCGCATGGATTTGAAGCTAACTCGTTTGTCTCGCATGCAGTTGTAGCTTAATAATTTATATCACAAGCATTTGTAGCTTATCCATTTGTTTGGCCTGGATTTGAAGCGAACTCGTTTGTTTCGCATGGATTTGAAGCTATACCTTCTACTTCGCACAGATTTGAATCCAATTCATTTGTGTCGCATAGATTTGAAACTAAGTCTTCTACTTCGCATTTGTATGAAGTTAAATCATGTGTTTAGCATGGATTTGAAGACATATCACTTATATTCGCAAGTATTTGAAGCTAAACCGCTCGTATCGAATGGATCTGAAGCTAAGCCTTCTACTTCGCATGAATTTGAAGCTATATCATGTGTTTGGCCTGGATTTGAAGCGAACTCGTTTCTTTCGCATGCAGTTGATGGTAAATCACGTATATCACAAGCATTTGAAGCTAAACCATTTGTTTCGCATGGATTTGAAGAAAAGCCTTCAACTTCGCATTGATTTGAAGCTAAACCATGTGTTACGCATGAATATTAAGCAAAACCATGTGTTTCGCATGAATATTAAGCTAAACCATGTGTTTCGCATGAATATTAAGCTAAACCATGTGTTTCGCATGAAATTGAAGCTAACTCGGTTATTTCGCCGGCATTTGATGCTATATCACTTATATCGGAATTATCTGAAGATAAATCAATTGTTTCTCATGTAATTGAAGCTTAGCCTTCTATTTCGCATTGATTTGAAGCTAAATAATATCATTCGCATTGATTTGAATTTAACTCGTTTGTTTCGAATGCAGTTGAAGCTATATCATTTATATTCGCCAGTATTTGATCCAAAATCATTCGATTCGCATGGATTTGAAGCTAAACCTTCTACTTCGCATTGATTCGAAGCTGCATCATGTATTTCGCTTGTATTTGAAACTAACACGTTTGTTTGGCATGCAGTTGAAGCTAAATCATGTATATCACAAGTATTTGAAGATAAACCAGTTGCTTCGCATTGATTTGAAGGTAATCCTTTTACTTCGCATTGATTGGAAGCTAAATCACGTGTTTTGCATTGATTTGAAGCTAAGCCTTCTACATCGCATTAATTTGAAGCTAAATCATGTGTTTCGCGTGGATTTGAAGGTAACTCGTTTGTTTCGTATGCATTTGAAGCTATACCAACTATATCCCAAGTGTTTGAAGCTCAATCATTGTTTTCGCATGGATTTGAAGCTAAAGCTTCTACATCGCATTGATTTGAAGCTAAATCATTTGTTTCGCATGGATTTGAAGCTAAATCTTCTACATCGCATTGATTTGAAGCTACATCAGGTGTTTCGCGTGGATTTGAAGGTAACTCGTTTGTTTCGCATGCAGTTGAAGCTATATCACCTTTATCCCAAGTGTTTGAAGCTCAATCATTTGTTTCGCATGGATTTGAAGCTAAACCTTCTACATCACATTGATTTGAAGCTAACTCATGTATTTCGCGTGGATTTGAAGGTAACTCGTTTGTTTCACATGCATTTGAAGCTATACCAACTATATCCCAAGTGTTTGAAGCTCAATCATTTGTTTCGCATGGATTTGAAGCTAAACCTTCTACATCGCATGGATTTGAAGCTAACTCGTTTGTTTCGCATACATTTGAAGCTGTATCCCTTACATTCGCAAGTATTTGACGCTAAATCATTCGTTTCGCATGGATTTGAAGCTAAGCCCTCTACTTCGCATTGATTTGAAGCTAAATCATGTGTTTCTCATGGATTTGAAGCTAACTCGTCTGTTTGGCCTGCATTTGAATCTTTATCACTTATATCGCAAGTATTTGATGCCAAAATCATTTGCTTCGCACGTATTTGAAACTAAACCTTTTACTTCGCAATGATTTGAAGCTAAATCATGTGTATCGCATGGATTTTGCAGCTAACTCGTTTGTTTCGCCTGCATTTGAAGCTATATCACTCATATCGTAAGTACTTGATGCTAAATCATTTGTTTCGCATAGATTTGAAGCCATCCTGCTACTTCGCGTTGATTTGGAGCTAAATCATGTGTTTCGCATTGATTTGAAGCTAACTCGTTTGTTTCGCCTGCATTTCAAGCTATATCATTTTTTCGCAAGTATTTGAAGCTAAATCATTCGTTTCGCATGGATTCGAAGCTAACTCTTTTGTTTCGCCTGCATTTGAAGCTATATCACTAATATCGAGAGTATTTGAAGCGAATCCATTTGTTTCGCATGGATTTGAAGCCAAGCCTTCTACTTCGCATTCATTTGAAGCTAAATCATGTGTCTCGCATAGTTTTTGCAGCATACTCGTTTCATTCGTCTGCATTTGAAGCTATATCACTTATATCGCAAGTATCTGATGCTAAATCGTTCGTTTTGCATGGATTTGAAACTAAACCTTCTAAGTCGCATTGATTTACAGCTACATCATGTGTATCGCATGGATTTGAAGCTAACTCGTTTGATTCGTCTGCATTTGAAGCTATATCATTCATATCGCAAGTATTTGAATGTAAATCATTTGTTTCGCACGGATGTGAAGGTAACTCGTTTGTTTTGTCTGCATTTGAAGCTGTTTCATTTATATCGCAAGTATTTGAAGCTTTCTCGTTTGTTTCGCATGCATTTGAAGCTGTATCCCTTATATTCGCAAGTATTTGAAGCTAAATCATTCGTTTCGCATGGATTTGGAGCTAAGCCTTCTACGTCGCATTGATTTGCATCTAAATCATGTGTTTCGCATGGATTTGAAGCTAACTCGTTTGTTTCGCATGCATTTGAAGCTGTATCCCTTATATTCGCAAGTATTTGAAGCTAAATCATTCGTTTCGCATGGATTTGGAGCTAAGCCTTCTACGTCGCATTGATTTGCATCTAAATTATGTGTTTCGCATGGATTTAAAGCTTACTCGTTTGATTCGTCTGCATTTGAAGCTATATCACTTATATCGCAAGTATTTGAAGCTAAATCATTTGTATCGCATGGATTTGAAGCTAACTCGTTTGTTTCGCATGGATTAGAAGCTAAACATTCTACATCGCATTGATTTGCAGCTAAACCATGTGTTTTGCATGGATTTGAATCTAATCCTTCTACTTTGCATTGATTTGAAGCTAAGTCATGTGTATCGCATGGATTTTGAAGCTAACTCGTTTGATTCCTCTGCATTTGGAGCTATATCACTTATATCCTAAGTGTTTGCATCTAAATCATTTGATTCGCATGGATTTGAAGCTAAACATTCTACATCGCATTGATTTGCAGCTAAATCATGTGTTTCGCATAGACTTGAAGCTAACTCGTTTTTTTCGCACGCAGTTCAATTAAATCATGTACATCATAAGTATCTGCGGCTAAACAATTTGTTTCGCTTGTATTTGATGCTAAACCATGTGTTTCCCATGAATTTGAAGATAAATCATGTGTTTCGCATGCATTTGAATTTTAATCGTGTGTTTTGCATAAATTTGAAGCTAACTCGTTTGTTTCTCATGCAGTTGAAGCTAAATCATGTATATCACAAGTGCTTGATGCTAAACCGTTTGAATCGCATTGATTTGAAGCTAAACCTTCTACATCGCATTGATTTGAAGCTAAATAATGTGTTTCGCTTGGATTTGAAGCTAACTCGTGTGTTTCGTCTGTATTGGACGCTATTTCATTTATCTCGCAAGTATTTGACGGTAAATAATGCGTTTCGCATGGATTTGAAGATAAGCCTTCTACTTCGCTTTGATTTGAAGCTAAATCATCTGTCTCGCATGGATTTGAAGCTAACTCATTTGTTTCGCCTGCATTTGAAGCTATATCACTTATACCGCAAGTATTTGAAGGTAAATAATTTGTTTCGCATGGATGTGAAGCTAAGCCTTCTACTTCGCATTGATTGGATGCTAAATCATGTGTTTCGCATGAATTTGAAGCTAACTTGTTTGTTTCGCCTGCAGTTGAAGCTAAATCATGTATATCCGAACTATTTGAAGCTAAACCATTTGATTCGCATGGATTTGAAGCTAAGCCTTCTACTTCGCATTGATATCAATCTAAATCATGTGTTTCGCTTGGATTTGAAACTAACACATTTGTTTCGTATGCACTTGAAGCTAAATCATGTATATCACAAGAATTTGAAGCTAAACCATTTGTTCCGCCTGGATTTGAAGCTAAGCCTTCTACTTCTCATTGACATCAAGCTAAATCATGTGTTTCGCATTGATTTGTAGCTAAATCATGTGTATTGCATTGATTTGAAGCTGATTCTTTTGTCTCGCATGGAGTTGAATATAAATCACGTTTATCACAAGTATCTGAAGCAAATCCATTTGTTTCGCAAGTATTTAAAGCTAAATCATTCGGTTCGTATGGTGTTGAAGCTAAGCCTTCTACTTCGTATTGATTTGAACCCAAATCATGTGTTTCGCATGGATCTGTAGCTAACTCGTTTGTTTCGCCTGCGTTTGCAGCTACGTCACTTATATTCGCAAGTAATTGTAGCTAAATCTTTCGTTTCGCATGGATTTGAAGCTAATCCTTCTAATTCGCATTGTTTTGAAGCTAAATAATGTGTTTCTAGTGGATTCGGAGCTATCTCGTTTGTTTCGCCTACAGTTGAATGTATATCACTTATATCACAAGTATTTGAAGCATAACCATTTGTTCCGCATGGATTTGAAGCTACGCCTTCTACGTCGCATTGATTTGAAGCTAAATCATCCGTTTTGCTTGGATTTTAAGCTAACACGTTTGTTCCTCCTGCTTTTGAAGCTATATCACTTATATCGGAAGTTTTTGAATCTAAATCATATGTGACGTATGGATTTGAAGCTGAACCAACTACATCGCATTGATTTGAAGCTAAATCATGTGTTTCGCATGGATTTAAAGCTAACTCGTTTGATTCGCATGCAGTTGAAGCTAAATCATGTCTTTCACATGTATTTGAAGATAAACCATTTCATTCGCATTGACTTGAACCTGAGCCTTCTACTTCGGACTTATTTGCAGCTAAATAATGTTTTTCGCCTGTATTTGAAGCTAGATCACTTATATCGCAAGTATTTGAAGCTAAATCATGTGTTGCGCTTGGATTTGAAGCTAAACCTTCTACATCGCATTGATTTGAAGCTAAATCGTGTGTTTCGCATGGATTTGAAGCTAACTCGTTTGTTTCGCATGCAGTTGTAGCTAAATAATGTATATCACAAGTATTTTTGTAGCTCAACCATTTGTTTCGCATGGATTTGAAGCTAAACCTTCTACATCCCATGGATTTGAAGCTAAATCATGTGTTTGGCATGGATTTGAAGCTAAGCCTTCCACTTCGCATTGATTGGATCCTAAATCACGTGTTTTGCATGGATTTGAAGCTAAGCCTTCTACATCGCATTGATTTGAAGCTAAATCATGTGTTTCGCGTGGATTTGAAGGTAACTCGTTTGTTTCGCATGCAGTTGAAGCTAAATCACGTCTTTCACAAGTATTTGAAGATGAACCATTTAAATCGCATGGCTTTGAACCTGAGCCTTCTACATCGCACTGATTTGCACCTAAATAATGTGTTTCGCATGCAGTTGAAGCTAAACCTTCTACATCCCATGGATTTGAAGCTAAATCATGTGTTTGGCATGGATTTGAAGCTAAACCTTCTACATCGCATTGATTTGAAGCTAAATTATGTGTTTCGCTTGGATTTGAATGTAACTCATTTGTTTCGCTTGCAGTTGAAGCTATATCACCTATATCTCAAGTGTAGGAATCTCAATCATTTGTTTTGCATGGATTTGAAGTTAAGCCTTCTACATCGCATTGATTTGAAGCTAAATCATGTGTTTCGCGTGGATTTGAAGGTAACTCGTTTGTTTCGCATGCAGTTGAAGCTAAATCATGTCTTTCACAAGTATTTGAAGATGAACCATTTGAATCGCATGGCTTTGAACCTGAGCCTTCTATTTCGCACTGATTTGCACCTAAATAATGTGTTTCGCATGGATTTGAAGCTAAACCTTCTACATCCCATGGATTTGAAGCTAAATCATGTGTTTGGCATGGATTTGAAGCTAAGCCTTCTACTTCGCATTGATTGGATCCTAAAGCGCGTGTTTTGCATGGATTTGAAGCTAAGCCATCTACATCGCATTGATTTGAAGCTAAATCTTGTGTATCGCATGGATTTGAAGCTAACTTGTTTGTTTCGCATGCAGTTGTAGCTAAATAATATATATCACAAGTATTTCTAGCTAAACCATTTGTTTCGCATGGATTCGAAGCTAAGCCTTTTACTTCGCATTGATTTGATGCTAAATCATTTGTTTCGCATGGATTTGAAGCTAAACCTTCTACATCGCATGGATTTGAAGCTAACTCGTTTGTTTCGCAGGCAGTTGTAGCTAAATGATGTATATCACAAGTATTTGTAGCTAAACCATTTGTTTCGCATGTATTTGAAGCTAAGCCTTCTACTTCGCATTGATTTGAAGCTAAATCATTTGTTTCGCATAGAATTGAAGCTACCTCGTTTGTTCCTCCTGCTTTTGAAGCTATATCACTTATATCGCAAGTATTTGAAGCTAAATCATATGTGTCGCATGGATTTGAAGCTGATCCTTCTACATCGCATTGATTTGAAGAGAAATCATGTGTTTCGCATGGATTTGAAGCTAACTCGTTTGTTTCGCATGCATTTGAAGATGTATCCCTCATATTCGCAAGTATTTGAAGCTAAATCTTTCGTTTCGCATTGATTTGAAACTAAATCATGTGTTTCGCGTGGACTTGAAGCTAACTCGTTGGTTTCGCATGCAGTTGAAGCTAAATCATGTCTTTCACAAGTATTTGAAGATAAACCATTTGAATCGCATTGATTTGAACCTGAGCCTTCTACTTCGCACTGATTTGCAGCTAAATAATGTATTTCACATGGATTTGAAGCTAAACCTTCTACATCCCATGGATTTGAAGCTAAATCATGTGTTTGGCATGGATTTGAAGCTAAATCATGTGTTTGGCATGGATTTGAATCTAGCTCGTTTGTTTCTCATGCAGTTGAAGCTAAATCATGTATTTACAAGTATTTGAAGATAAACCATTTGAAGCGCAATGATTTGAACCTGAGTCTTCTACTTCGCACTGATTTGAAGCTAAATCATTCGTTTCGCATGGATTTGGAGCGAAGCCTTCTACGTCGCATTGATTTGCATCTAAATCATGTGTTTCGCATGGATTTGAATCTGACTCGTTCGTTTTTCCAGCTTTTGAACCTACTTCATTTATATCGCAAGTATTTGAAGCAAACTCGTTTGTTTCGCATACATTTGAAGCTGTATCCCTTACATTCGCAAGTATTTGACGCTAAATCATTCGTTTCGCATGGATTTGAAGCTAAGCCCTCTACTTCGCATTGATTTGAAGCTAAATCATGTGTTTCTCATGGATTTGAAGCTAACTCGTCTGTTTGGCCTGCATTTGAATCTTTATCACTCATATCGTAAGTACTTGATGCTAAATCGTTTGTTTCGCATAGATTTGAAGCTAACTCGTTTGTTTCGCCTGCATTTCAAGCTATATCATTTTTTCGCAAGTATTTGAAGCTAAATCATTCGTTTCGCATGGATTCGAAGCTAACTCTTTTCTTTCGCCTGCATTTGAAGCTATGTCACTAATATCGAGGGTATTTGAAGCGAATCCATTTGTTTCGCATGGATTTGAAGCCAAGCCTTCTACTTCGCATTCATTTGAAGCTAAATCATGTGTCTCGCATAGTTTTTGCAGCATACTCGTTTCATTCGTCTGCATTTGAAGCTATATCACTTATATCGCAAGTATCTGATGCTAAATCGTTCGTTTTGCATGGATTTGAAGCTAAACCTTCTAAGTCGCATTGATTTACAGCTACATCATGTGTATCGCATGGATTTGAAGCTAACTCGTTTGATTCGTCTGCATTTGAAGCTATATCATTTATATCGCAAGTATTTGAATGTAAATCATTTGTTTCGCACGGATGTGAAGGTAACTCGTTTGCTTTGTCTGCATTTGAAGCTGTTTCATTTATATCGCAAGTATTTGAAGCTTTCTCGTTTGTTTCGCATGCATTTGAAGCTGTATCCCTTATATTCGCGAGTATTTGAAGCTAAATCATTCGTTTCGCATGGATTTGGAGCTAAACCTTCTACGTCGCATTGATTTGCATCTAAATCATGTGTTTCGCATGGATTTGAAGCTAACTCGTTTGTTTCGCGATGCATTTGAAGCTGTATCCCTTATATTCGCAAGTATTTGAAGCTAAATCATTTGTTCCTCATGGATTTAGGGCTCAGCCTTATACATCGAATTGATTTGAAGCTAAATCATGTGTTGCGCGTGGACTTGAAGCTAATTCGTTGGTTTCGCATGCACTTGAAGCTGTATCCCCCATATTCGCAAGTTTTTGAAGCTAAATCATTCGGTTCGTATGGGGTTGAAGCTAAGCATTCTACATCGTATTGATTTGAACCCAAATCATGTGTTTCGCATGGATCTGTTGCTAACTCGTTTGTTTCGCCTGCGTTTGCAGCTTCGTCACTTATATTCGCAAGTAATTATAGCTAAATCTATCGTTTCGCATGGATTTGAAGCTAAGCCTTCTAATTCGCATTGTTTTGAAGCTAAATAATGTGTTTCGCGTGGATTCGGAGCTAACTCGTTTGCTTCGAAAGCAGTTGAAGCCAAATCATGTATATCACAAGTATTTGAAGCTAAATCATTTGTATCGCATGGATTTGAAGCTGACTCGTTTGTTTCGCCTGCAGTTGAATATATATAACTTATATCACAAGTATTTGAAGCTAAATCATTTGTTCCGCATGGATTTGGAGCTAAGCCTTCTACTTCAACAGTGATTTGAAGCTGAATCATTTGTTTCGCATGTATTTGAAGCTAATCCATCTACATCGCATTGATTTGAAGCTAAATCAAGTGTTTCGCCTGGATTTGTAGCTCAACCTTCTAAATCGCGTTCATTAGCATCTAAGACATGTGTTTCGCATGGATTTGAAGCTAACTCTTTCGTTTCGCCTGCATTTGAAGCTATATCACTTATATCGCAAGTATATGAAGCTAAATCATTTGTTTCGCATGGATTAGAAGCTAAACATTCTACATCGCATTGATTTGCAGCTAAACCATGTGTTTTGCATGGATTTGAATCTAATCCTTCTACTTCGCATTGATTTGAAGCTAAGTCATGTGTATCGCATGGATTTTGAAGCCAACTCGTTTGATTCCTCTGCATTTGGAGCTATATCACTTATATCCTAAGTGTTTGAATCTAAATCATTTGTTTCGCATGGATTTGAAGCCAAACCTTCTACATAGCATTGATTTGAAGCTAAACCTTCTACATCGCATTGATTTGCAGCTAAATCATGTATTTCGCATGGATTTGAAGCTAACTCGTTTGTTTCCCATGCATTTGTAGCTATATCACTTATATAACAAGTATCTGATGCTAAATCATTTGATTCGCATGGATTTGAAGCTAAACATTCTACATCGCATTGATTTGCAGCTAAATCATGTGTTTCGCATGGACTTGAAGCTAACTCGTTTTTTTCGCACGCAGTTCAATTAAATCATGTACATCATAAGTATCTGCGGCTAAACAATTTGTTTCGCTTGTATTTGATGCTAAACCATGTGTTCCCCATGAATTTGAAGATAAATCATTTGTTTCGCATGGATTTGAAGCTTCCTTGTTTGTTCCGCATGCAGTTGAAGCTAAATCATGTTTATCACAAGTATTTGATGCTAAATCATTTGTTTCCGCATGGATTTGAAACTAAGCCTTCTACTTCTCATTGACATCAAGCGTAAATCATGTGTTTCGCATTGATTTGAAGCTAAATCATGTGTATTGCATTGATTTGAAGCTGATTCTTTTGTCTCGCATGGAGTTGAATATAAATCACGTTTCTCACAAGTATCTGAAGCAATCCATTTGTTTCTGCAAGTATTTAAAGCTAAATCATTCGGTTCGTATGGGGTTGAAGCTAAGCCTTCTACTTCGTATTGATTTGAACCAAATCATGTGTTTCGCATGGCTTTTGAAGCTAACTCGTTTGATTCGTCTGCATTTGAAACTATATCAATTATATCGCAAGTATTTGAAGCTAAATCATATGTTTCGCATGTATTTGAAGCTAACTCGTTTGTTACGCCTGCAGTTGAATCCTATTATCACTTATATCACAAGTATTTGAAGCTAAATCATTTGTTCCGCATGGATTTGAAGCTAAGACTTCTACGTCGCATTGATTTGCATATAAATCATATGTTTTGCATGGATTTGAAGCTAAACCTTCTACGTCGCAATGATTTGCAGCAAAATCATGTGCATCGCATGGAGTTGAAGCTAACTCGTTCGTTTCGACTGCATATGAAACTATGTCATTTATATCGCAATTATTTGAAGCTAAATCATTTGTTTCGCATGGATTTGAAGCTAGGCCTTCTACCTTGCTTTGATTGGAAGCTAAATCACGTGTTTTGCATGTATTTGAAGCAAACTCGTTTGATTCGCATGCAATTGAAACTAAATCATGTATATCACAAGTATTTGCAGCTAAACCATTTGATTCGCATGGATTTGAAGCTAAGCCTTCAACTTCGCATTGATTTGAAGCTAAATCATATGTGTCGCATGTATTTGAAGCCAACTCGTTTGTTTCCCCTGCATTTGAAGCTATATCACTTATACCGCAAGTTCCTGTGCTAAATCATTTGTTTCGCATTTATTGGTAGCTAAACCTTCTACATCGCATTGATTTGAAGCTAATAATTTGTGTCGCATGTATTTGAGCTAATCCTTCTACATCGCATTGAGTTGAAGCAAAATAATGTGTTTCGCATGGATTTGATGCCCCAACTCGTTTGTTTCGCGTGCAGTTGAAGCTAAATCATGTATATCGCAAGTATTTGAAGCTAAACCATTTGTTCGCATGGATTTGAAGCTAACCCTTCTACTTGGTATTGAAATGAAGCTAAATCATGTGTTTTGCATGGATTTGAAGCTAACTCGTTTGTTCTGTCTGCATTTGAAGCTACCTCATTTATATCGCAATTATCTGAAGCTAAATCATTTGTTTCTCATGTATTGAAGCAAAGCCTTCGACTTCGCTTTGATTTAAGCCTAAATCATTGTTTTGTTGGATTGAAGCTAACTCGTTTGTTTCGCATGCAGTTGATGCTAAACCATGTTTATCACAAGTATCTGAAGCAAAAACCCATTTGTTTCGCAAGAATATGAAGCTAATCCATGTGTTTCGCATGAATTTGAATCTAAATCATGTGTTTCGCATGGATTTGATGCTAACTCGTTTGTTCGCATGCAGTTGGAGCTAAATCATTATATCGCAAGTATTTGAAGCTAAACCATTTGTTTCGCATGGATATGAAGCTAATACTTCTACTAAGAATTGACTTGAAACTAAATCATTTGTTTCGCCATGGATTTAAAGCAACTCGTGTGTTTCGTCTGCATTTGAAGTTATCACTAATATCGAGAGTATGTGAAGCTAAATCATTTTGATTCACCTGCATTTGAATCTATATCACTTATATCGCAAGTATTTCGGAGCTAAATCATGTGTATCGCATGGATTTTTGATCCTAACTCGTTTGATTTGTCTGCATTTGTAGCTATATCACGTATATCACTAGTGTTTGAAGCTAAATCATTTGTTTCGCGTGGATTTGAAGCTAAACCTTCTACTTCGCATTGATTGAAGCTAGGTCATGTGTTTCGCTTGAATTTCACGCTAACCTTCTCCATCGCATTGATTTGAAGCTAAATCATCTGTGTCGCATGGATTTGCAGCTAAACCTACTACATTACATTGATTGGAAGCTTAATCATGTGTTTTGCATGGATTTGAAGCTATCTCGTTTGTTTCGCCTACAGTTGAATCTATATCACTTATATCACAAGTATTTGAAGCATAACAATTTGTTCCGCATGGATTTGAAGCTACGCCTTCTACGTCGCATTGATTTAAAGCTAATCATCTGTTTCGCTTGGATTTTAAGCTAACACGTTTGTTCCTCCTGCTTTTGAAGCTATATCACTTATATCGGAAGTTTTGAAGCTAAATCATATGTGTCGTATGGATTTGAAGCTGAACCAACTACATCGCATTGATTTGAAGCTAAATCATGTGTATCGCATGGATTTGAAGCTAAACCTTCTACATCGCATTGATTTGAAGCTAAATCATGTGTTCGCATGGATTCGGAGCTAACTCGTTTAGCTTCGAATGCAGTTGAAGCTAAATCATGTATATCACAAGTATTTGAAGCTAAACCATTTGTATCGCATGGATTTGAAGCTCTGCCTTCTACTTCGCATTGATTTGACGCTAAATATTGTGTTTCGAATGGATTTGAAGCTAACTCGTTTGATTCGCATGCAGTTGAAACTAAATCATGTATATCACAAGTATTTGCCAGCTAAACATTGATTCGCATGGATTTGAAGCTAAGCTTCTACTTGGCATTGAATTGAAGCTAAATCGTGTGTTTTGCATGGATTTGAAGCTAACTCGTTTGTTTCTCCTGTATTTGAAGCTATTTCATTTATATCGCAAGTATTTGAAGCTAAATCATGTGTTTCGCATGGATTGAAGCTAAACCTGCTACTTCGCATTGATTTGAAGCTAAATTATGTATTTCGCATGGGATTTGAAGGTAACTCGTTGTTTCGCATGCCGTTGAAGCTAAATCATGCCATTTCACAAGTATTTGAAGCCGAACCATTAGATTCGCACGGATTTGAAGCTAAGCCTTCTACTTCGCACTGATTTGAAGTTAAATCATGTCGTTTCGCGTGGATTTGGAGCTCACATCGTTTGTCTTCGAATGCAGTTGAAGCTAAATCATGTATATCACAAGTATTTGAAGCTCAAACCATTTGTATCGCATAGATTTGAAGCTCTGCTTCTACATCGCATTGATTTGACCCTAAATATTGTGTTTCGAATGGATTTGAAGCTAACTCGTTTGTTTCGCATGCAGTTGAAACTAAATCATGTGATATCACAAGTCTTTGCAGCTAAACAATTCATTCGCATGGATTTGAAGCTAAGCCATCTACTTGGCATTGAATTGAAGCTAAGTCGTCTGTTTTGCATGGATTTGAAGGTAACTCGTTTCTTTCGCATGCAGTTGTAGCTAAATAACGAATATCACAAGTATTTGTAACTACACCATTTGTTTCGCATGGATTTGAAGCTAAGCCTTCTACTTCGCATTGATTTGAAGCTAAATCATTTGTTTCGCATGGAATTGAAACTACCTCGTTTGTTCCTCCAGCTTTTGAAGCTATATCACTTATATCGGGAAGTATTTGAAGCTAAATCATACGTGTCGTATGGATTTGAAGCTGAACCTTCTACATCGCATTGATTTGATAGCAAAATCTAGTGTATCGCATGGATTTGAAGCTAAACCTTCTACATCACATTGATTTGCAGCTTAATGGTGTGTTTCGCATGGATTTGAAGCTAACTCGTTTTGATTAGTCTGCATTTGAAGCTATATCACTTATTACCCCAAGTGTTTGAAGCTAAATCATTTGCTTAGCATGGATTTGAAGCTAAACCTTCTACTTCGTATTGATTTAATGCTAAATCGTGTGTTCGCATGGATTGAAGCTAACTGTTCGTTGCCATGCAGTTAAATCTAAATAACGTATATCACAAGTATTTGAAGCTAAACCATTTGTTCCGCATGGTTTTGAAGCTAAGACTTCTACTTCGCCTTGATTGGAAGCTAAATACATGTGTTCTACATGGATTTGAAGCATAACTCGTTTGGTTCGCCTGCATTTGAAGCTATTTCATTTATATCGCAAGTATTTGAAGCGAATCCATTTGTTTCGCATGGATTTAAAGCCAAGCCTTCTACTTCGCATTTATTTGAAGCTGAATCATGTGTTTCGCATGGATTTAAAGCTTACTCGTTGATTCGTCTGCATTTGAAGCTATATCACTTATATCGCAAGTATTTGAAGCTAAATCATTTGTATCGCATGGATATGAAGCTAACTCGTTTGTTTCGCCTGCAGTTGAATATATATAACTTATATCACAAGTATTTGAAGCTAAATCATTTGTTCCGCATGAATTTGGAGCTAAGCTTTCTACTTCAACAGTGATTTGAAGCTAAATCATTTGTTTCGCATGTATTTGAATCTAATCCATCTACATCGCATTGATTTGAAGCTAAATCAAGTGTTTCGCCTGGATTTGTAGCTCAACCTTCTAGATCGCGTTCATTAGCATCTAAGACATGTGTTTCGCATGGATTTGAAGCTAACTCTTTCGTTTCGCCTCCATTTGAAGCTATATCACTTATATCGCAAGTATATGAAGCTAAATCATTTGTTTCGCATGGATTTGAAGCTAAACCTGCTACTTCGCATTGATTTGAAGCTAAATTATGTATTTCGCATGGATTTGAAGGTAACTCGTTGTTTCGCATGCCGTTGAAGCTAAATCATGCATTTCACAAGTATTTGAAGCCGAACCATTAGATTCGCACGGATTTGAAGCTAATCCTTCTACATCGCATTGAGTTGAAGCAAAATAATGTGTTTCGCGTGGATTTGGAGCTCACTCGTTTGCTTCGATTGCAGTTGAAGCTAAATCATGTATATCACAAGTATTTGAAGCTAAACCATTTGTATCGCATAGATTTGAAGCTCTGCCTTCTACATCGCATTGATTTGACGCTAAATATTGTGTTTCGAATGGATTTGAAGCTAACTCGTTTGTTTCGCATGCAGTTGAAACTAAATCATGTATATCACAAGTCTTTGCAGCTAAACAATTCATTCGCATGGATTTGAAGCTAAGCCTTCTACTTGGCATTGAATTGAAGCTAAATCGTCTGTTTTGCATGGATTTGAAGGTAACTCGTTTCTTCCGCATGCAGTTGTAGCTAAATAACGAATATCACAAGTATTTGTAACTAAACCATTTGTTTCGCATGGATTTGAAGCTAAGCCTTCTACTTCGCATTGATTTGAAGCTAAATCATTTGTTTCGCATGGAATTGAAACTACCTCGCTTGTTCCTCCAGCTTTTGAAGCTATATCACTTATATCGGAAGTATTTGAAGCTAAATCATACGTGTCGTATGGATTTGAAGCTGAACCTTCTACATCGCATTGATTTGAAGCAAAATCTAGTGTATCGCATGGATTTGAAGCTAAACCTTCTACATCACATTGATTTGCAGCTTAATGGTGTGTTTCGCATGGATTTGAAGCTAACTCGTTTGATTAGTCTGCCTTTGAAGCTATATCACTTATACCCCAAGTGTTTGAAGCTAAATCATTTGCTTAGCATGGATTTGAAGCTAAACCTTCTACTTCGTATTGATTTAATGCTAAATCGTGTGTTTCACATGGATTTGAAGCTAACTGGTTCGTTGCCCATGCAGTTAAATCTAAATAACGTATATCACAAGTATTTGAAGCTAAACCATTTGTTTCGCATGGATTTGAAGCTAAATCTTTCGTCTCGCATGAATTTGAAGCTAAGCCTTCTACTTCGTATTGATTTGAAGCTAAATCATGTGTTTCGCATGGATTTGAAGCTAACTCGTTTGTTTCGCCTGCAGTTGAATCTACATCACTTATATCACAAGTGTTTGTAGCTAAATCATGTGTATCGCGTGGATTTTGAAGCTAACTCGTTTGTTTCGCATGCAGTTGAAGCTAAATCATGTATATGACAAGTATTTGAAGCTAAACCATTTGTTTCGCATGTATGTGAAGCTAAATCATGTGTTTACCATGACAATGAACCTAAATTATGTGTTGCCCATGGATTTGAAGCTTAATCACGTGTTTTGCATGGATTTGAAGCTAAGTCTTCTACTTCGCATTGATTTGAATCTAAATCGTGTGTCGCATAGATTTGAAGCTAACTCGTATGTTTTGCCTGTATTTAAAGCTATATCATTTATATCGCAAATATTTGTAGATAAATCATTTGATTCGCATGAATTTGAAGCTAAATAACGTGCTTCGCAAATCGTTTGTTTGGCCAGCATTTGAAGCTATATCTTTTACATCGCAAGTATTTGAAAGTTACTCATTTCTTTTGCATGGAGTTGAAGCTAAGCCTTCAACCACGCATTGATATGAAGCTAAATCATGTGTTTCGCTTGGATTTGAATCTAACTCGTTTGTTTCTCATGCTTTTGAAGCTATATCACTTATATCGGAAGTTTTTGAAGCTAAATCATATGTGTCGTATGGATTTGAAGCTGAACCAACTACATCGCATTGATTTGAAGCTAAATCATGTGTATCGCATGGATTTGAAGCTAAACCTTCTACATCGCATTGATTTGAAGCTAAATCATGTGTTTCGCATGGATTTAAAGCTAACTCGTTTGATTCGCATGCAGTTGAAGCTAACTCGTTTGTTTCGCATGGGTTTTAATGCTAAGCCTCCTAGAACGCACTGATTCGAAGCAGAATCATGTCTTTCGCATGGATTTGAAGCTAAGCCTTCTACTTCGCATTGATTTGAAGCTAAATCATTTGTTTCACATGGAATTGAAGCTACCTCGTTTGTTCCTCCAGCTCTTGAAGCTATATCACTTATATCGCAAGTACTTGAATCTAAATCATATGTGTCGCATGGATTTGAAGCTGAACCTTCTACATGGCATTGATTTGAGGCTAAATCTTGTGTATCGCATGGATTTGAAGCTAAACCTTCTACATCGCATTGGTTTGCAGCTTAATCGTGTGTTTGGCATGGATTTGAAGCTAACTCGTTTGATTAGTCTGCATTTGAAGCCATATCACTTATACCCCAAGTGTTTGAAGCTAAATCATTTGCTTAGCATGGATTTGAAGCTAAGCCTTCTACTGCGCATGGACTTGAAGCTAACTCGTTTTTTCCGCCTGCATTTGAAGCTATATCATGTATATCACAAGTTTTTGAAGCTAAATCATGTGTTTCGCTTGGATTTGAAGCTAACCTTCTACATCGCATTGATTTGAAGCTAAATCCTATGATTCTCGTGGATTTGAAGGTAACTCGTTTGTTTCGCATGCAGTTGATGCTAAATCGTGTCTTTCACAACTATTTGAAGATGAACCATTTGAATCGCATGGCTTTGAAGCTGAGCCTTCTACTTCGCACTGATTTACACCTAAATAATGTGTTTCGCATGGATTTGAAGCTAAACCTTCTACATCCCATGGATTTGAAGCTAAATCATGTGTTTGGCATGGATTTGAATCTAAACCTTCTACATTGCATTGATTTGCAGCTGAATCATGTGTTTCGCATGGATTTGAAGCTAACTCGTTCGTTTCGCCTGCATTTGAAAGTATATCACTTATATCGCAAGTATTTGAAGCTAAATCATGTGTTTCGCTTGGATTTGGAGCTAACTCGTTTGCTTCGAATGCAGTTGAAGCTAAATCATGTATATCACAAGTATTTGAAGCTAAACCATTTGTATCGCATGGATTTGAAGCACTGCCTTCTACTTCGCATTGATTTGACGCTAAATATTGTGTTTCGAATGGATTTGAAGCTAACTCGTTTGTTTCGCATGCAGTTGAACCTAAATCATGTATATCACAAGTATTTGCAGCTAAACAATTGATTCGCATGGATTTGAAGCTAAGCCTTCTACTTGGCATTGAATTGAAGCTAAATCGTGTGTTTTCATGGATTTGAAGCTAACTCGTTTGTTTCCCCTGCATTTGAACCAATATCACTTATACCGCAAGTTCCTGTGCTAAAGCAATTGTGTCGCATGTATTTGAAGCTAAGCCTTCTACATCGCATTGATTTGAAGCTAAATCATGTGTTTCGCGTGGATTTGAAGGTAACTCGTTTGTTTCGCATGCAGTTTAAGCCAAATCATGTCTTTCACAAGTATTTATAGATGAACCATTTGAATCGCATGGTTTTGAACCTGAGCCTTCTATTTCGCTCTGATTTGCACCTAAATAATGTGTTCCGCATGGATTTGAAGCTAAACCTTCTACATCCCATGGATTTGAAGCTAAATCATATGTTTGGCATGGATTTGAAGCTATGCCTTCTACTTCGCATTGATTGGATCCTAAATCACGTGTTTTGCATGGATTTGAAGCTAAGCCCTCTACTACTCACTGATTTGAAGTTAAATCATGTGTTTCGCGTGGATTTGGTGCTAACTCGTTTGCTTCGAATGCAGTTGAAGCTAAATCATGTATATCATAAGTATTTGAAGCTAAACCATTTGTATCGCATGGATTTGAAGCTCTGCCTTCTACTTCGCATTGATTTGACGCAAAATATTGTGTTTCGAATGGATTTGAAGCTAACTCGTTTGTTTCGCATGCAGTTGAAACTAAATTATGTATATCACATGTATTTGCAGCTAAACAATTCATTCGCATGGATTTGAAGCTAAGCCTTCTACTTGGCATTGAATTGAAGCTAAATCGTGTGTTTTGCATGGGTTTGAAGCCAACTCGTTTGTTTCTCCTGTATTTGAAGCTGTATCATATATATCGCACGTATTTGAAGCTAATCCATTCGTTTCGCATGGATTTGAAGCTAAGCCTTCTACTTCGCACTGATTTGCACCTCAATAATGTGTTTCGCATGGATTTGAAGCTAAACCTTCTACATCCCTTGGATAGGAAGCTAAATCATGTGTTTGGCATGGATTTGAAACTAAACCTTCTACATCGCATTGATTTGCAGCTGAAACACGTGTTTCGCATGGATTTGAATCTAAGCCTTCTACTTCGCATTGATTGGATCCTAAATCACGTGTTTTGCATGGATTTGAAGCTAAGCCTTCTACATCGCATTGATTTGAAGCTAAATCATGTGTTTCGCGTGGATTTGAAGTTAACTCGTTTGTTTCGCATGCAGTTGAAGCTAAATCATGTCTTTCACAAGTATTTGAAGATGAACCATTTGAATCGCATGGCTTTGAACCTGAGCCTTCTACTTCGCACTGATATGCACCTAAATAATGTGTTTCGCATGGATTTGAAGCTAAACCTTCTACATCCCATGGATTTGAAGCTAAATCATGTGTTTGGCATGGATTTGAAGCTAAGCCTTCTACTTCGCATTGATTGGATCCTAAATCACGTGTTTTGCATGGATTTGAAGCTAAGCCTTCTACATCGCATTGATTTGCAGCTGATTCATGTGTTTCGCATGGATTTGAAGCTAACTCGTTTTTTCCGCCTGCATTTGAAGCTGTATCATGTATATCACAAGTATTCGAAGCTAAATCATTTGATTCGCATTGATTTGAAGCTAATCCTTCTACACCGCATTGTTTTGGAGCTAAATCATGTGTTTGGCATGGATTTGAATCTATCCAGTGTGTTTCGCATGCAGTTGTAGCTAAATAATGTATATCACACGTAATTGTAGCTAAACCACTTGTTTCGCACGGATTTGAAGCTAAACCTTCTACTTCGCATTGATTTGAAGCTAAATCATTTGTTTCGCATGGAATTGAAGCTACCTCGTTTGTTCCTCCTGATTTTGAAGCTATATCACTTATATCGCATGGATTTGAAGCTGAACCTGCTACATCGCATTGATTTGAAGCTAAATCATTTGTTTCGCATGGAATTGAAACTACCGCGTTTGTTCCTCTAGCTTTTGAAGCTATATCACTTATATCGGAAGTATTTGAAGCTAAATCATATGTGTCGTTTGGATTTGAAGCTGAACCTTCTACATCGCATTGATTTGAAGCTAAATCTAGTGTATCGCATGGATTTGATGCTAAACCTTCTACATCGCATTGATTTGATGCTAAATCATGTGTTTTGCATGGATTTGAAGCTATCTCGTTTGTTTCGCCTGAAGTTGAATATATATCACTTATATCACAAGTATTTGAAAAAATAACCATTTGTTCCGCATGGAGTTGAAGGTAAGCCTTCTACTTCGCATTGATTGGATCCTAAATCACGTGTTTTGCATGGATTTGAAGCTAAGTCTTCTACTTCGCATTGATTTGAAGCTGAATCATTTGTTTCGCATGGAATTGAAGCTACCTCGTTTGTTCCTCCTGCTTTTGAAGCTATATCACTTATATCGCAAGTATTTGAAGCTAAATCATATGTGTCGCATGGATTTGAAGCTCAACCTTCTACATCGCATTGATTTGAAACTAAATTATGTGTTTCGCATGGATTTGAAGCTAAACCTTCTACATCCCATGGATTTGAAGCTAAATCATGTGCTTGGCATGGATTTGAAGCTAAGCCTTCTACTTCGCATTGATTGGATCCTAAATCACGTGTTTTGCATGGATTTGAAGCTAAGCCTTCTACATCGCATTGATTTGAAGCTAAATCATGTGTTACGCGTGGATCTGAAGGTAACTCGTTTGTTTCGCATGCAGTTGGAGTTAAATCATGTCTTTTACAAGTATTTGAAGATGAACCATTCGTTTCGCATGGATTTGAAGCTAAGCCTTCTACTTCGCACTGATTTGCACCTCAATAATGTGTTTCGCATGGATTTGAAGCTAAACCTTCTACATCCCTTGGATAGGAAGCTAAATCATGTGTTTGGCATGGATTTGAAACTAAACCTTCTACATCGCATTGATTTGCAGCTGAAACACGTGTTTCGCATGGATTTGAATCTAAGCCTTCTACTTCGCATTGATTGGATCCTAAATCACGTGTTTTGCATGGATTTGAAGCTGAGCCTTCTACATCGCATTGATTTGAAGCTAAATCATGTGTTTCGCGTGGATTTGAAGTTAACTCGTTTGTTTCGCATGCAGTTGAAGCTAAATCATGTCTTTCACAAGTATTTGAAGATGAACCATTTGAATCGCATGGCTTTGAACCTGAGCCTTCTATTTCGCACTGATATGCACCTAAATAATGTGTTTCGCATGGATTTGAAGCTAAACCTTCTACATCCCATGGATTTGAAGCTAAATCATGTGTTTGGCATGGATTTGAAGCTAAGCCTTCTACTGCGCATTGATTGGATCCTAAATCACGTGTTTTGCATGGATTTGAAGCTAATCCTTCTACACCGTATTGTTTTGGAGCTAAATCATGTGTTTGGCATGGATTTGAATCTATCCAGTGTGTTTCGCATGCAGTTGTAGCTAAATAATGTATATCATACGTAATTGTAGCTAAACCACTTGTTTCGCACGGATTTGAAGCTAAACCTTCTTTATCGCATTGATTTGCAGCTTAATCGTGTGTTTCGCATGGATTTGAAGGTAACTCGTTTGTTTCGCATGCAGTTGAAGCTAAATCATGTCTTTTACAAGTATTTGAAGTTGAACCATTTGAATCGCATGGCTTTGAACCTGAGCCTTCTACTTCGCACTGATTTGCACCTCAATAATGTGTTTCGCATGGATTTGAAGCTAAACCTTCTACATCCCTTGGATATGAAGCTAAATCATGTGTTTGGCATGGATTTGAAGCTAAACCTTCTACAACGCATTGATTTGCAGCTGGACCATGTGTTTCGCATGGATTTGAAGCTCAGCCTTCTAGATCGCATTGATTTGAAGCTAAATTATGTGTTTCGCTTGGATTTGAATGTAACTCATTTGTTTCGCATGCAGTTGAAGCTATATCACCTATATCCCAAGTGTAGGAAGCTCAATCATTTGTTTTGCATGGATTTGAAGCTAAACCTGCTCCTCCGCATTGATTTGAACCTAAGTTATGTGTTTCGCGTTGATTTGAGGGTAACTCGTTGTTTCGCATGCAGTTGAAACTAAATCATGCATTTCACAAGTATTTGAAACCGAACCATTAGATTCGCATGGATTTGAAGCTAAGCCTTCTACTACGCACTGATTTGAAGTTAAATCATGTGTTTCGCATGGATTTGAAGCTAAACCTTCTACCTCCCATGGATTTGAAGCTAAATCATGTGCTTGGCATGGATTTGAAGCTAAGCCTTCTACTTCGCATTGATTGGATCCTAAATCACGTGTTTTGCATGGATTTGAAGCTAAGCCTTCTACATCGCATGGATTTGAAGCTAAATCATGTGTTTCGCTTGGACTCGAAGATAACTCGCTTGTTTCGCACGCATTTGAAGCTCTACCATTTATACTGCAAGTATTTGAAGCTAAATCATTCGCTTCGCATTGATTTGATGGTAACTCGTTTGTTTCGCACGCAGTTGAAGCTATACCACCTATATCCCAAGTGTTTGAAGCTCAATCATTTGTTTCGCATGGATTTGAAGCTAACCCTTCTACATCGCATTGATTTGAAGCTAAATCATGCGTTTCGCATGGATTTGAAGCTAACTCGTTTGTTTCGCATGCAGTTGTAGCTAAATAATGTATATCACAAGTATTTGTAACTAAATCATTTGTTTCGCATGGATTTGAAGCTAAGCCTTCTACTTCGCATTAATTGGAAGCTAAATCACGTGTTTTGCATGGATTTGAAGCTGAACCTTCTACATCGCATTGATTTGCAAATGAATCATGTGTTTCGCATGGATTTGAAGCTAACTCGTTCGTTTCGCCTGTATTTGAATCTATATCACTTATATCGCAACTATTTGAAGCTAAATCATGTGTTTCGCTTGGATTTGAAGCTAAACCTTCTACATCGCATTCATTTGAACCAATTCATGTGTTTCGCGTGGATTTGAAGATAACTCGTTTGTTTCGCATGCACTTGAAGCTATATCACCTTTATCCCAAGTGTTTGAAGCTCAATCATTTGTTTCACATGGATTTGAAGCTAAACCTTCTACATCGCATTGATTTGAAGCTAACTCATTTGTTTCGCATAGAACTGAAGCTAAACCTTCTACATCGCATTGATTTAAAGCTAAACCATTTGTTTCGCATTGATTTGAAGCTAAGCCTTCTACTTCGCATTAATTGGAAGCTAAATCACGTGTTTTGCATGGATTTGAAGCTGAACCTTCTACATCGCATTGATTTGCAAATGAATTTTGTGTTTCGCATGGATTTGAAGCTAACTCGTTCGTTTCGCCTCTATTTGAATCTATATCACTTATATCGCAAGTATTTGAAGCTAAATCATGTGTTCCGCTTGGATTTGCAGCTAAACCTTCTACATCGCATTCATTTGAACCAATTCATGTGGTTCGCGTGGATTTGAAGGTAACTCGTTTGTTTCGCATGCAGTTGAAGCTATATCACCTTTACCCCAAGTGTTTGAAGCTCAATCATTTGTTTCGCATGGATTTGAAGCTAAACCTTCTACATCGCATTGATTTTAAGCTAAATCATGTGTTTCGCATGGATCTGAAGCTAACTCGTTTGTTTCGCATGCAGTTGTAGCTAAATAGTGTATATCACGAGTATTTGTAGCTAAATCATTTGTTTCGCATGGATTTGAAGCTAAGCCTACTACTTCTCATTGATTTGAATCTAAATCGTGTGTCGCATAGATTTGAAGCTAACTCGTATGTTTTGCCTGTATTTAAAGCTATATCATTTATATCGCAAATATTTGTAGATAAATCATTTGATGCGCATGAATTTGAAGCTAAATAACGTGCTTCGCAAATCGTTTGTTTGGCCAGCATTTGAAGCTATATCTTTTACATCGCAAGTATTTGAAAGTTACTCATTTATTTTGCATGGAGTTGAAGCTAAGCCTTCAACCACGCATTGATATGAAGCTTAATCATGTGTTTCGCTTGGATTTGAATCTAACTCGTTTGTTTCTCATGCTTTTGAAGCTATATCACTTATATCGGAAGTTTTTGAAGCTAAATCATATGTGTCGTATGGATTTGAAGCTGAACCAACTACATCGCATTGATTTGAAGCTAAATCATGTGTATCGCATGGATTTGAAGCTAAACCTTCTACATCGCATTGATTTGAAGCTAAATCATGTGTTTCGCATGGATTTAAAGCTAACTCGTTTGATTCGCATGCAGTTGAAGCTAACTCGTTTGTTTCGCATGGGTTTTAATGCTAAGCCTCCTAGAACGCACTGATTCGAAGCAGAATCATGTCTTTCGCATGGATTTGAAGCTAAGCCTTCTACTTCGCATTGATTTGAAGCTAAATCATTTGTTTCACATGGAATTGAAGCTACCTCGTTTGTTCCTCCAGCTCTTGAAGCTATACCACTTATATCGCAAGTACTTGAATCTAAATCATATGTGTCGCATGGATTTGAAGCTGAACCTTCTACATGGCATTGATTTGAGGCTAAATCTTGTGTATCGCATGGATTTGAAGCTAAACCTTCTACATCGCATTGGTTTGCAGCTTAATCGTGTGTTTGGCATGGATTTGAAGCTAACTCGTTTGATTAGTCTGCATTTGAAGCCATATCACTTATACCCCAAGTGTTTGAAGCTAAATCATTTGCTTAGCATGGATTTGAAGCTAAGCCTTCTACTGCGCATGGACTTGAAGCTAACTCGTTTTTTCCGCCTGCATTTGAAGCTATATCATGTATATCACAAGTTTTTGAAGCTAAATCATGTGTTTCGCTTGGATTTGAAGCTAACCTTCTACATCGCATTGATTTGAAGCTAAATCCTATGATTCTCGTGGATTTGAAGGTAACTCGTTTGTTTCGCATGCAGTTGATGCTAAATCATGTCTTTCACAACTATTTGAAGATGAACCATTTGAATCGCATGGCTTTGAAGCTGAGCCTTCTACTTCGCACTGATTTACACCTAAATAATGTGTTTCGCATGGATTTGAAGCTAAACCTTCTACATCCCATGGATTTGAAGCTAAATCATGTGTTTGGCATGGATTTGAATCTAAACCTTCTACATTGCATTGATTTGCAGCTGAATCATGTGTTTCGCATGGATTTGAAGCTAACTCGTTCGTTTCGCCTGCATTTGAAAGTATATCACTTATATCGCAAGTATTTGAAGCTAAATCATGTGTTTCGCTTGGATTTGGAGCTAACTCGTTTGCTTCGAATGCAGTTGAAGCTAAATCATGTATATCACAAGTATTTGAAGCTAAACCATTTGTATCGCATGGATTTGAAGCACTGCCTTCTACTTCGCATTGATTTGACGCTAAATATTGTGTTTCGAATGGATTTGAAGCTAACTCGTTTGTTTCGCATGCAGTTGAACCTAAATCATGTATATCACAAGTATTTGCAGCTAAACAATTGATTCGCATGGATTTGAAGCTAAGCCTTCTACTTGGCATTGAATTGAAGCTAAATCGTGTGTTTTCATGGATTTGAAGCTAACTCGTTTGTTTCCCCTGCATTTGAAGCAATATCACTTATACCGCAAGTTCCTGTGCTAAAGCAATTGTGTCGCATGTATTTGAAGCTAAGCCTTCTACATCGCATTGATTTGAAGCTAAATCATGTGTTTCGCGTGGATTTGAAGGTAACTCGTTTGTTTCGCATGCAGTTTAAGCCAAATCATGTCTTTCACAAGTATTTATAGATGAACCATTTGAATCGCATGGTTTTGAACCTGAGCCTTCTATTTCGCTCTGATTTGCACCTAAATAACGTGTTCCGCATGGATTTGAAGCTAAACCTTCTACATCCCATGGATTTGAAGCTAAATCATATGTTTGGCATGGATTTGAAGCTATGCCTTCTACTTCGCATTGATTGGATCCTAAATCACGTGTTTTGCATGGATTTGAAGCTAAGCCCTCTACTACTCACTGATTTGAAGTTAAATCATGTGTTTCGCGTGGATTTGGTGCTAACTCGTTTGCTTCGAATGCAGTTGAAGCTAAATCATGTATATCATAAGTATTTGAAGCTAAACCATTTGTATCGCATGGATTTGAAGCTCTGCCTTCTACTTCGCATTGATTTGACGCAAAATATTGTGTTTCGAATGGATTTGAAGCTAACTCGTTTGTTTCGCATGCAGTTGAAACTAAATTATGTATATCACATGTATTTGCAGCTAAACAATTCATTCGCATGGATTTGAAGCTAAGCCTTCTACTTGGCATTGAATTGAAGCTAAATCGTGTGTTTTGCATGGGTTTGAAGCCAACTCGTTTGTTTCTCCTGTATTTGAAGCTGTATCATATATATCGCACGTATTTGAAGCTAATCCATTCGTTTCGCATGGATTTGAAGCTAAGCCTTCTACTTCGCACTGATTTGCACCTCAATAATGTGTTTCGCATGGATTTGAAGCTAAACCTTCTACATCCCTTGGATAGGAAGCTAAATCATGTGTTTGGCATGGATTTGAAACTAAACCTTCTACATCGCATTGATTTGCAGCTGAAACACGTGTTTCGCATGGATTTGAATCTAAGCCTTCTACTTCGCATTGATTGGATCCTAAATCACGTGTTTTGCATGGATTTGAAGCTAAGCCTTCTACATCGCATTGATTTGAAGCTAAATCATGTGTTTCGCGTGGATTTGAAGTTAACTCGTTTGTTTCGCATGCAGTTGAAGCTAAATCATGTCTTTCACAAGTATTTGAAGATGAACCATTTGAATCGCATGGCTTTGAACCTGAGCCTTCTACTTCGCACTGATATGCACCTAAATAATGTGTTTCGCATGGATTTGAAGCTAAACCTTCTACATCCCATGGATTTGAAGCTAAATCATGTGTTTGGCATGGATTTGAAGCTAAGCCTTCTACTTCGCATTGATTGGATCCTAAATCACGTGTTTTGCATGGATTTGAAGCTAAGCCTTCTACATCGCATTGATTTGCAGCTGATTCATGTGTTTCGCATGGATTTGAAGCTAACTCGTTTTTTCCGCCTGCATTTGAAGCTGTATCATGTATATCACAAGTATTCGAAGCTAAATCATTTGATTCGCATTGATTTGAAGCTAATCCTTCTACACCGCATTGTTTTGGAGCTAAATCATGTGTTTGGCATGGATTTGAATCTATCCAGTGTGTTTCGCATGCAATTGTAGCTAAATAATGTATATCACACGTAATTGTAGCTAAACCACTTGTTTCGCACGGATTTGAAGCTAAACCTTCTACTTCGCATTGATTTGAAGCTAAATCATTTGTTTCGCATGGAATTGAAGCCACCTCGTTTGTTCCTCCTGATTTTGAAGCTATATCACTTATATCGCATGGATTTGAAGCTGAACCTGCTACATCGCATTGATTTGAAGCTAAATCATTTGTTTCGCATGGAATTGAAACTACCGCGTTTGTTCCTCTAGCTTTTGAAGCTATATCACTTATATCGGAAGTATTTGAAGCTAAATCATATGTGTCGTTTGGATTTGAAGCTGAACCTTCTACATCGCATTGATTTGAAGCTAAATCTAGTGTATCGCATGGATTTGATGCTAAACCTTCTACATCGCATTGATTTGATGCTAAATCATGTGTTTTGCATGGATTTGAAGCTATCTCGTTTGTTTCGCCTGAAGTTGAATATATATCACTTATATCACAAGTATTTGAAGCATAACCATTTGTTCCGCATGGAGTTGAAGGTAAGCCTTCTACTTCGCATTGATTGGATCCTAAATCACGTGTTTTGCATGGATTTGAAGCTAAGTCTTCTACTTCGCATTGATTTGAAGCTGAATCATTTGTTTCGCATGGAATTGAAGCTACCTCGTTTGTTCCTCCTGCTTTTGAAGCTATATCACTTATATCGCAAGTATTTGAAGCAAAATCATATGTGTCGCATGGATTTGAAGCTCAACCTTCTACATCGCATTGATTTGAAACTAAATTATGTGTTTCGCATGGATTTGAAGCTAACTCGTTTGTTTCGCCTGCAGTTGAATCTACATCACTTATATCGCAAGTATTTGTAGCTAAATCATGTGTATCGCGTGGATTTTGAAGTTAACTCGTTTGTTTCGCATGCAGTTGAAGCTAAATCATGTATATGACAAGTATTTGAAGCTAAACCATTTGTTTCGCATGTATGTGAAGCTAAATCATGTGTTTACCATGACAATGAACCTAAATTATGTGTTGCCCATGGATTTGAAGCTTAATCATGTGTTTTGCATGGATTTGAAGCTAAGTCTTCTACTTCGCATTGATTTGAAGCTAAATCGTGTGTCGCATGGATTTGAAGCTAACTCGTATGTTTCGCCTGTATTTAAAGCTATATCATTTATATCGCAAATATTTGTAGATAAATCATTTGATTCGCATGAATTTGAAGCTAAATAACGTGCTTCGCAAATCGTTTGTTTGGCCAGCATTTGAAGCTATATCTTTTGCATCGCAAGTATTTGAAAGTTACTCATTTATTTTGCATGGAATTGAAGCTAATCCTTCAACCACGCATTGATATGAAGCTAAATCATGTGTTTCGCTTGGATTTGAATCTAACTCGTTTGTTTCTCATGCAGTTGAAACTAAATCATGTCTTTTACAAGTATTTGAAGTTGAACCATTTGAATCGCATGGCTTTGAACCTGAGCCTTCTACTTCGCACTGATTTGCACCTCAATAATGTGTTTCGCATGGATTTGAAGCTAAACCTTCTACATCCCTTGGATATGAAGCTAAATCATGTGTTTGGCATGGATTTGAAGCTAAACCTTCTACAACGCATTGATTTGCAGCTGAACCATGTGTTTCGCATGGATTTGAATCTAAGCCTTCTACTTCGCATTGATTGGATCCTAAATCACTTGTTTTGCATGGATTTGAAGCTAAGCCTTCTACATCGCATTGATTTGAAGCTAAATCATGTGTTTCGCGTGGATTTGAAGGTAACTCGTTTGTTTCGCATGCAGTTGAAGCTAAATCATGTCTTTCACAAGTATTTGAAGATGAACCATTTGATTCGCATGGATTTGAAGCTAAGCCTTCTACTACGCACTGATTTGAAGTTAAATCATGTGTTTCGCATGGATTTGAAGCTAAACCTTCTACCTCCCATGGATTTGAAGCTATATCATGTGCTTGGCATGGATTTGAAGCTAAGCCTTCTACTTCGCATTGATTGGATCCTAAATCACGTGTTTTGCATGGATTTGAAGCTAAGCCTTCTACATCGCATGGATTTGAAGCTAAATCATGTGTTTCGCTTGGACTCGAAGATAACTCGCTTGTTTCGCATGCATTTGAAGCTCTACCATTTATACTGCAAGTATTTGAAGCTAAATCATTCGCTTCGCATTGATTTGAAGGTAACTCGTTTGTTTCGCACGCAGTTGAAGCTATACCACCTATATCCCAAGTGTATGAAGCTCAATCATTTGTTTCGCATGGATTTGAAGCTAACCCTTCTACATCGCATTGATTTGAAGCTAAATCATGCGTTTCGCATGGATTTGAAGCTAACTCGTTTGTTTCGCATGCAGTTGTAGCTAAATAATGTATATCACAAGTATTTGTAACTAAATCATTTGTTTCGCATGGATTTGAAGCTAAGCCTTCTACTTCGCATTAATTGGAAGCTAAATCACGTGTTTTGCATGGATTTGAAGCTAACTCGTTCGTTTCGCCTGTATTTGAATCTATATCACTTATATCGCAACTATTTGAAGCTAAATCATGTGTTTCGCTTGGATTTGAAGCTAAACCTTCTACATCGCATTCATTTGAACCAATTCATGTGTTTCGCGTGGATTTGAAGGTAACTCGTTTGTTTCGCATGCACTTGAAGCTATATCACCTTTATCCCAAGTGTTTGAAGCTCAATCATTTGTTTCACATGGATTTGAAGCTAAACCTTCTACATCGCATTGATTTGAAGCTAACTCATTTGTTTCGCATAGAACTGAAGCTAAACCTTCTACATCGCATTGATTTAAAGCTAAACCATTTGTTTCGCATTGATTTGAAGCTAAGCCTTCTACTTCGCATTAATTGGAAGCTAAATCACGTGTTTTGCATGGATTTGAAGCTGAACCTTCTACATCGCATTGATTTGCAAATGAATTTTGTGTTTCGCATGGATTTGAAGCTAACTCGTTCGTTTCGCCTCTATTTGAATCTATATCACTTATATCGCAAGTATTTGAAGCTAAATCATGTGTTCCGCTTGGATTTGCAGCTAAACCTTCTACATCGCATTCATTTGAACCAATTCATGTGTTTCGCGTGGATTTGAAGGTAACTCGTTTGTTTCGCATGCAGTTGAAGCTATATCACCTTTACCCCAAGTGTTTGAAGCTCAATCATTTGTTTCGCATGGATTTGAAGCTAAACCTTCTACATCGCATTGATTTTAAGCTAAATCATGTGTTTCGCATGGATCTGAAGCTAACTCGTTTGTTTCGCATGCAGTTGTAGCTAAATAGTGTATATCACGAGTATTTGTAGCTAAATCATTTGTTTCGCATGGATTTGAAGCTAAGCCTACTACTTCTCATTGATTTGAAGCTAAATCATTTGTTTCGCTTAGAACTGAAGCTACCTCTTTTGTTCCTCCTCCTTTTGAAGCTATATCACTTATATCGCAAGTATTTGAAGCTAAATCACATGTGTCGCATGGATTTGAAGCTAACTCGTTCGTTGCGCCTGCAGTTGAATCTACATCACTTATATCGCAAGTATTTGAAGCTAAATCATGTGTATCGCGTGGATTTTGAAGCTAACTCATGTATTTCGCGTGGATTTGAAGGTAACTCGTTTGTTTCGCACGCAGTTGGAGCTATACCGCCTATATCCCAAGTGTTTGAAGCTCAATCATTTGTTTCGCATGGATTTGAAGCTAAACCTTCTACATCGCATTGATTTGAAGCTAAATCATTTGTTTCGCATAGAACTGAAGCTACCTCGTTTGTTCCTCCTGCTTTTGAAGCTATATCACTTATATCGCAAGTATTTGAATCTAAATCATATGTGTCGCATGGATTTGAAGCTAACTCATGTATTTCGCGTGGATTTGAAGGTAACTCGTTTGTTTCGCATGCAGTTGGAGCTATACCGCCTATATCCCAAGTGTTTGAAGCTCAATCATTTGTTTCGCATGGATTTGAAGCTAAACCTTCTACATCGCATTGATTTTAAGCTAAATCATGTGTTTCGCATGGATTTGAAGCTAACTCGTTTGTTTCGCATGCAGTTGTATCCTAAATAATGTATATCACAAGTATTTGTAGCCAAATCATTTGTTTCGCATGGATTTGAAGCTAAGCCTTCTACTTCGCATTAATTGGAAGCTAAATCACGTGTTTTGCATGGATTTGAAGCTGAACCTTCTACATTGCATTGATTTGCAAATGAATCATGTGTTTCGCATGGATTTGAAGCTAACTCGTTCGTTTCGCCTGTATTTGAATCTATATCACTTATATCGCAACTATTTGAAGCTAAATCATGTGTTTCGCTTGGATTTGAAGCTAAACCTTCTACATCGCATTTATTTGAACCAATTCATGTGTTTCGCGTGGATTTGAAGGTAACTCGTTTGTTTCGCATGCAGTTGAAGCTATATCACCTTTATCCCAAGTGTTTGAAGCTCAATCATTTGTTTCACATGGATTTGAAGCTAAACCTTCTACATCGTATTGATTTGAAGCTAAATCATGTGTTTTGCATGGATTTGAAGCTAACTTGTTTGTTTCCCCTGCATTTGAAGCTATATCACTTATATCGAAAGTATCTGAATCTAAATCAATTGTTTCTCATGTATTTGAAGCAATGGCTTCTACTTCTCATTGATTTGAAGATAAATCATGTGTTTCGCATGGATTTGAAGCTATCTCGTTCGTTCCTCTTGCATTTGAAGCTATACCACTTATATCGCAAGTATCTGAAGCTAAAACATTTTTTTCGCATGGATTTGAATCTAAACCTTCTTCATCGCACTGATTTGCAGCTTAATAATATGTTTTGCATGGATTTGAAGCTCACTCGTTTGATTCCCCTACATTTGGAGCTATATCACTTATATAACAAGTATCTGATGCTAAATCATTTGTTTCGCATGGATTTGGAGCTAAACTTTCTACATCGCATTGATTTCCAGCTAAATCATGTGTTTTGCATGGTTTTGAAGCTAACTTGATTGTATCCTCTGCATTTGAAGTTACTTCATTTATATCGCAAGTATTTGAAGCCAAACCATATTTGTTTCGCATGGATTTGAAGCTAAGTCTTCTACTTCGTATTGATTTGAAGCTAAATCGTGTGTTTCACATTGATTTGAAGCTAACTCGTTTGTTTCGCATGCAGTTTGTAGCTAAATAATGTATATTACAAGTATTTGTAGCTAAACCATTTGTTTTGCTTGGATTTGCAGCTAAGCCTTCTACTTCGCATTGATTTGAAGCTAAATCATATGTTTCGCATGGAATTGAAGCTACCTCGTTTGTTCCTCCAGCTTTTCAAGCTATATCAATTATATCGCAAGTATGTGAAGCTAAATCATTTGTTTCGCATGGATTAGAAGCTGAACCTTCTACATCGCATTGATTTGAAGCTAAATCATGTGTTTCGCGTTGATTTGAAGGTTACTCGTTTGTTTCGCATGCACTTGAAGCTATATCACCTATATCCCAAGTGTTTGAAACACAATCATTTGTTTCGCATGGATTTGAATCTAAACCTTCTACATCGCATGGATTTGAAGCTACGCCTTCTACTTCGCATTGATTTGAAGCTAAATCATCTGTTTCTCGTGGATTTGAAGCTAACACGTTTGTTTCACATGCAGTTGAAGCTAAATCATGTATTTCACAAGAATCTGAAGCCGAACTATTAGATTCGCATCGATTTGAAGCTGAGCCTTCTACTTCGCACTGATTTCAAGCTAAATCATGTGTCTCGCTGGGATTTGAAGCAAAGCCTTCTACTTCGAATTTATTTGAAGCTAAATCATGTATTTCGCATGGATCTGAAGCTAACTCGTTTGTTTCGCCTGCATTTCAAGCTATATTTGATGCTAAATCATTCGTTTCGCATGGATTTGAAGCTAAGCCTTCTACTTCGCATTGATTTGAAGCTAATTCATTTGTTTCGCATAGAATTGAAGCTACCTCGTTTGTTCCTCCTGTTTTTGAAGCTATATCACTTATATCGCAAGTATTTGAAGCTGAATCATATGTGTCGCATGGATTTGAAGCTGAACCTTCTACATCGAATTGATTTGAAGCTAAATCTTGTGTATCGCATGGATTTGAATCTAAACCTTCTACATCGCATTGATTTGAAGCTAAATCATGTGTTTCGCATGGATTTGAAACTAACTTGTTTGTTTCGCGTGCAGTTGTAGCTAAATAATGTATATCACAAGTATTTGTAGCTAAACCATTTGTTTCGCATGGATTTGAAGCTAAGCCTTCTACATCGCATTGATTTGAAGCTAAATCATTTGTTTCGCATGGATTTGAAGCTAAACCTTCTACATCGCATTGATTTGAAGCTAAATCATGTGTTTCGCGAGGATTTGAAGGTAACTCGTATGTTTCGCATGCAGTTGTAGCTAAATATTGTATATCACAAGTATTTGTAGCTAAACCATTTGTTTCGCATGGATTTGAAGCTAAGCCTTCTACTTCGCATTGATTTGAAGCTAAATCATATGTTTCGCATAGAATTGAAGCTACCTCGTTTGTTCCTCCTGCTTTTGAAGCTATATCACTTATATCGCAAGTATTTGAAGCTAAATCATATGTGTCGCATGGATTTGTAGCTGAACCTTCTACATCGAATTGATTTGAAGCTAAATCTTGTGTATCGCATGGATTTGAAGCTAAACCTTCTACATCGCATTGATTTGAAGCTAAATCATGTGTTTCGCATGGATTTGAAGCTAACTTGTTTGTTTCGCATGCAGTTGTAGCTAAATAATGTATATCACCATTATTTGTAGCTAAACCATTTGTTTCGCATGGATTTGAACCTAAGCCTTGTACTTCGCATTGATTTGAAGCTAAATCATTTGTTTCGCATGGATTTGAAGCTAAACCTTCTACATCGCATTGATTTGCAAATGAATCATGTGTTTCTCATGGATTTGAAGCTAACTCGTTCGTTTCGCCTGTATTTGAATCTATATCACTTATATCGCAAGTATTTGAAGCTAAATCATGTGTTTCGCTTGGACTCGAAGATAACTCGCTTGTTTCGCCTGCATTTGATGCTCTACCATTTATACTGCAAGTATTTGAAGCTAAATCATTCGTTTCGCATTGATTTGAAGCTAAGCCTTCTAATTCGCATTCTTTTACATCTAAATCATGTGTTTCGAATGGATTTGAAGCTAACTCGTTTGTTTCGCATGCAGTTGTATCTAAATAATGTATATCACAAGTATTTGTAGCTAAACCATTTGTTTCGCATGGATTTGAAGCTAACCCTTTTACTTCGCATTGATTTGAAGTTAAATCATGCGTTTCCCTAGGATTTGAAGATGAATCGTTTTTTTCGCATGCAGTTGAATCTATATCACTTATATCACAAGTATCTGAAGCTAAATCATTTGTTTCGCATGGATTTGAATCTAAACTTTCTACATCGCATTGATTTGAAGCTAACTCGTTCGTTTCGCCTGTATTTGAATCTATATCACTTATATCGCAACTATTTGAAGCTAAATCATGTGTTTCGCTTGGATTTGAAGCTAAACCTTCTACATGACATTGATTTGTTGCTAAATCATGTGTTTCGCATGGATTTGAAGCTAACTCGTTTGTTTCGCATGCAGTTGAAGCTAAATCATGTCTTTCACAAGTATTTGAAGATGAACCATTTGAATCGCATGGATTTGAACCTGAGCCTCCTACTTCGCACTGATTTGCAGCTACATAATGTGTTTCGCATGGATTTGAAGCTAAAACATCTACATCCCATGGATTTGTTGCTAACTCGTACGTTTCGCCTGTATTTGAAGCTGTATCACTTATATTGCAAGTATTTGAAGCTAAATCATGTGTTTCGATTGGATATGAAGCTAAACCTTCTACATCGCATTGATTTGAAGCTAAATCATGTGTTTCGCATGGATTTGAAGCTAACTCGTTTGCTTCGCATGCAGTTGTAGCTAAATAATGTATATCACAAGTATTTGTAGCTAAACCATTTGTTTCGCATGGATTTGAAGCTAAGCCTTCCACTTCGCATTGATTTGAAGCTAAATCATTTGTTTCGCATGGAATTGAAGCTACCTCGTTTGTTCCTCCAGCTTTTGAAGCTATATCACTTATATCGCAAGTATGTGAAGCTAAATCATTTGTTTCTCATGGATTTGAAGCTAAACCTTCTACATCCCATGGATTTGAAGCTAAATCATGTGTTTGGCATGGATTTGAAGCTAAACCTTATACATCGCATTGATTTGCATCTGAATCATGTGTTTCGCGTGGATCTGAAGCTAACTCGTTTGTTTCGCCTGCATTTGTAGCTATATCACTTATATTCGCAAGTATTTGATGCTAAATCATTCGTTTCGCATGGATTTGAAGCTAAGCCTTTTACTTCGCATTGATTTGAAGTTAAATCATGTGTTTCCCTTGGATTTGAAGCTGAATCGTTTTTTTCGCATGCAGTTGAATCTATATCATTTATATCGCAAGTATCTGAAGCTAAATCATTTGTTTCTCATGGATTTGAATCTAAACCTTCTACATCCCATGGATTTGAAGCTAAATCATGTGTTTGGCATGTATTTGAAGCTAAACCTTCTACATCGCATTGATTTGAAGCTAAATCATGTGTTTCGCATGGACTTGAAGCTATCTCGTTTGTTTCGCATGCAGTTGAAGCTAAATCATGTCTTTCACAAGTATTTGAAGATGAACCATTTGAATCGCATTGATTTGAACATGAGTCTACTACGTCGCACTGATTTGCAGCTAAATAATGTGTTTCGCATGGAATTGAAGCTACCTCGTTTGTTCCTCCTGCTTTTGAAGCTATATCACTTATATCGCAAGTATTTGAAGCTAAATCATATGTGTCGCATGGATTTGAAGCTGAACATTCTACATCGCATTGATTTGAAGCTAATTCATATGTTTCGCATAGAATTGAAGCTACCTCGTTTGTTCCTCCTGCTTTTGAAGCTATATCACTTATATCGCAAGTATTTGAAGCTGAATCATATGTGTCGCATGGATTTGAAGCTGAACCTTCTACATCGAATTGATTTGAAGCTAAATCATGTGTCTCGTTTGGATTTGAAGCAAAGCCTTCTACTTCGAATTGATTTGAAGCTAAATCATGTATTTCGCATGGATCTGAAGCTAACTCGTTTGTTTCGCCTCCATTTGAAGCTAAACGATTTGTATCGCAAGAAATTTGAAGATAAGCCTTCTACTTCGCATTGATTTGAAGCTAAATCATGTGTTTCCCTTGGATATCTAGCTAAATCATGTGTTTCGCACGGATGTGAAGCTAACGCGTTTGTTTTGTCTGCATTTGAAGCTGTTTCATATATATCGCAAGTATTTGAAGCTTTCTCGTTTGTTTCGCATGCATTTGAAGCTGTATCCCTTATATTCGCAAGTATTTGAAGCTAAATCATTCGTTTCGCATGGATTTTTAGCTAAGCCTTCTACGCCGCATTGATTTGCATCTAAATCATATGTTTCGCATGGATCTGAAGCTAACTCGTTTGTTTCGCATGCATTTGGAGCTATATCACTTATATCGCAAGTATTTGAAGCAAAATCATTTGTATCGGGCGGATTTGAAGCTAAACCTTCTTCATCGCATTGATTTGAAGCTAATTCATGTGTTTCTCATGGATTTGAAGCTAAACCTTCTACATGACATTGATTTGTTGCTAAATCATGTGTTTCGCATGGATTTGAAGCTAACTCGTTTGCTTCGCATGCAGTTGAAGCTAAATCATGTCTTTCACAAGTATTTGAAGATGAACCATTTGAATCGCATGGATTTGAACCTGAGCCTCCTACTTCGCACTGATTTGCAGCTACATAATGTGTTTCGCATGGATTTGAAGCTAAAACATCTACATCCCATGGATTTGTTGCTAACTCGTACGTTTCGCCTGTATTTGAAGCTGTATCACTTATATTGCAAGTATTTGAAGCTAAATCATGTGTTTCGATTGGATATGAAGCTAAACCTTCTACATCGCATTGATTTGAAGCTAAATCATGTGTTTCGGATGGATTTGAAGCTAACTCGTTTGCTTCGCATGCAGTTGTAGCTAAATAATGTATATCACAAGTATTTGTAGCTAAACCATTTGTTTCGCATGGATTTGAAGCTAAGCCTTCCACTTCGCATTGATTTGAAGCTAAATCATTTGTTTCGCATGGAATTGAAGCTACCTCGTTTGTTCCTCCAGCTTTTGAAGCTATATCACTTATATCGCAAGTATGTGAAGCTAAATCATTTGTTTCTCATGGATTTGAAGCTAAACCTTCTACATCCCATGGATTTGAAGCTAAATCATGTGTTTGGCATGGATTTGAAGCTAAACCTTATACATCGCATTGATTTGCATCTGAATCATGTGTTTCGCGTGGATCTGAAGCTAACTCGTTTGTTTCGCCTGCATTTGTAGCTATATCACATATATTCGCAAGTATTTGATGCTAAATCATTCGTTTCGCATGGATTTGAAGCTAAGCCTTTTACTTCGCATTGATTTGAAGTTAAATCATGTGTTTCCCTTGGATTTGAAGCTGAATCGTTTTTTTCGCATGCAGTTGAATCTATATCATTTATATCGCAAGTATCTGAAGCTAAATCATTTGTTTCTCATGGATTTGAATCTAAACCTTCTACATCCCATGGATTTGAAGCTAAATCATGTGTTTGGCATGGATTTGAAACTAAACCTTCTACATCGCATTGATTTGAAGCTAAATCATGCGTTTCGCATGGATTTGAAGCTAAACCTTCTACATCGCATTGATTTGAAGCTAAATCTTGTGTATCGCATGGATTTAAAGCTAAACCTTCTACATCGCATTGATTTGAAGCTAAATCATGTGTTTCGCATGGACTTGAAGCTAGCTCGTTTGTTTCGCATGCAGTTGAAGCTAAATCATGTCTTTCACAAGTATTTGAATATGAACCATTTGAATCGCATTGATTTGAACATGAGTCTACTACTTCGCACTGATTTGCAGCTAAATAATGTGTTTCGCATGGAATTGAAGCTACCTCGTTTGTTCCTCCTGCTTTTGAAGCTATATCACTTATATCGCAAGTATTTGAAGCTAAATCATATGTGTCGCATGGATTTGAAGCTGAACATTCTACATCGCATTGATTTGAAGCTAAATCTTGTGTATCGCATGGATTTGAAGCTAAACCTTCTACATCGCATTGATTTGCATCTGAATTTATGTGTTTCGCATGGATTTGAAGCTAACTCGTTTGTGTGGCATGCAGTTGAAGCTAAATCATGTATATCACAAGTATTTGAATCTAAACCATTTGATTCGCATGGGATTTGATGCTAAGCCTTCTACTTCACACTGATTTGATGCTGAATCATGTCTTTCGCATGGATTTGAAGCTAACTCGTTTGTTTCGCATGCAGTTGGAGCTATATCATGTATATGACAAGTATTAGAAGCTAAACCATTTGTTTCGCATGTATGTGAAGCTAAATCATGTGTTTACCATGACAATGAACCTAAATCATGTGATGCCCATGAATTTGAAGCTTAATCATGTGTTTTGCATGGATTTGAATCTAACTTGATGGTATCCTCAGCATTTGAAGTTACTTCATTTATATCGCAAGTATTTGAAGCTAAATCATATGTGTTTCGCTTGGATTTGAAGCTAAACCTTCTACATCGTATTGATTTGAAGCTAAATCATGTGTTTCGCATGGATTTGAAGCTAACTCATTTGTTTCGGAGGCAGTTGTAGCTAAATAATATATATCACAAGTATTTGTAGCTAAACCATTTGTTTCGCATGGATTTGAAGCTAATCCATCTACATCGCATTGATTTGAAGCTAAATCATTTATTTCGCATGGAATTGTAGCTACCTCGTTTGTTGCTCCAGCTTTTGAAGCTATATCACTTATATCGCAAGTATTTGAAGCTAAATCATATGCGTCGCATGGATTTGAAGCTGAACCTTCTACATCGCATTGATTTGAAGCTAAATCTTGTGTATCGCATGGATTCGAAGCTAAACCTTCTACATCGCATTGATTTGAAGCTAAATCATGTGTTTCGCGTGGATTTGAAGGTAACTCGTTTGTTTCGCATGCAGTTGAATCTATATCACCTTTATCCCAAGTGTTTGAAACTCAATCATTTGTATCGCATGGATTTAAAGCTAAACCTTCTACATCGCATTGATTTGAAGCTAACTCATGTGTTTCGCGTGGATTTGAAGGTAACTCGTTTGTTTCGCATGCAGTTGAAAATATACACCTATATCCCAAGTGTTGGAAGCTCAATCATTTGTTTCGCATAGATTTGAAGCTAAACCTTCTACATCGCATTGATTTGAATCTGATTGAAGTGTTTCGCATGGATTTGAAGCTAATCCTTCTACATCGCATTGATTTGAAGCTAAATCATGTGTTTCTTCATGGATTTGAAGCTAACTCATTTGTTTCGCATGCAGTTGTAGCTAAATAATGTATATCACAAGTATTTCTAGCTAAACCATTTGTTTCGCATGGATTTGAAGCTAAGCCTTCTACTTCGCATTGATTTGAAGCTAAATCATTTGTTTCGCATGGATTTGAAGCTAAACCATCTACATCGCATTGATTTGAAGCTAAATCATGTGTTTCGCGTTGATTTGAAGGTAACTCGTTTGTTTCGCATGCAGTTGAAGCTATATCACCTATATCCCAAGTGTTTGAAACACAATCATTTGTTTCGCATGGATTTGAATCTAAACCTTCTACATCGCATTGATTTGAAGCTAAATCGTGTGTTTCGCATGGATTTGAAGCTAAGCCTTCTACTTCGCATTGTTTTGAAGCTTAATCATGTGTTTTGCATGGATTTGAAGCTATCTCGTTTGTTTCGCCTGCAGTTGAATCTATATCACTTATATCACAAGTTTTTGAATCATATCCATTTGTTCCGCACAGATTTGAAGCTACGCCTTCTACTTCGCATTGATTTGAAGCTAAATCATCTGTTTCGCTTGGATTTGAAGCTAACACGTTTGCTTCACATGCAGTTGAAGCTAAATCATGTATTTCGCATGGATCTGAAGCTAACTCGTTTGTTTGGCCTGCATTTGAAGCTATATCACTTATATTCGCAAGTATTTGATGCTAAATCATTCGTTTCGCATGGATTTGAAGCTAAACCTTCTACATCGCATTGAGTTGCATCTGAATCATGTGTTTCGCATGGATTTGAAGCTAACGCGTTTGTGTCGCATGCAGTTGAAGGTAAATCATGTATATCACAAGTATTTGAATCTAAACCATTTCTTCCGCATGTATGTGAAGCTAAATCATGTGTTTACCATGACAATGAACCTAAATCATGTGTTGCCCATGGATTTGAAGCTTAATCATGTGTTTCTCATGGATTTGAAGCTAATCCCTCTACTTCGCATTGATTTAAAGCTAAATCATTTGTTTCGCATGGAATTGAAGCCACCTCGTTTGTTCCTCCAGATTTTGAAGCTATATCTCTTATATCGCAAGTATCTGAAGCTAAATCATTTGTTTCTCATGGATTTGAAGCTAAACCTTGTACATCCCATGGATTTGAAGCTAAATCATGTATTTGGCATGGATTTGAAGCTAAACCTTCTACATCGCATTGATTTGCATCTGAATTTATGTGTTTCGCATGGATTTGAAGCTAACTCGTTTGTTTCGCATGCAGTTGTAGCTAAATAATGTATATCACAAGTATTTCTAGCTAAACCATTTGTTTCGCATGGATTTGAAGCTAAGCCTTCTACTTCGCATTGATATGAAGCTAAATCATTTGTTTCGCATGGATTTGAAGATAACTCATTTGTTTCGCATGCAGTTGTAGCTAAATAATGTTTATCACAAGTATTTCTAGCTAAACCATTTGTTTCGCATGGATTTGAAGCTAAGCCTTCTACTTCGCATTGATTTGAAGCTAAATCATTTGTTTCGCATGGATTTGAAGCTAAATCTTCTACATCACATTGATTTGAAGCTAACTCATGTATTTCGCGTGAATTTGAAGGTAACTCGGTTGTTTCGCATGCAGTTGAAGCTATACCAACTATATCCCAATTGTTTGAAGCTCAATAATTTGTTTCGCATGGATTTGAAGCTAAACCTTCTTTATCGCATTGATTTGCAGCTTAATCGTGTGTTTCGCGTGGATTTGAAGGAAACTCGTTTGTTTCGCATGCAGTTGAAGCTAAATCATGTCTTTCACAAGTATTTGAAGATGAACCATTTGAATCGCATGGCTTTGAACCTGAGCCTTCTACTTCGCACTGATTTGCACCTCAATAATGTGTTTCGCATGGATTTGAAGCTGTTTCGGCCGAATCGCGGACCGCGGGTCAACGCACGCTCGACTTTCGATGTACGCCGTCTCGCCGTTTTTGCCGAATAAACGGCGAGGCGGCAAGACAATAACACGATCGACGTGCGTTGGCCCGACCGTCAAACGCTCGCCTCGGCCTAATGTATACATGCAGCGTTTTTGCCTTAGGAGGCAATGACCGGCTTTCGACACCTGACGATGCGTCACCTTGAGCATCGGCCAGGTGTCTATATATACTGCCGCAAATGTGATAACGGCGAGATTCTCCAAGTATCGTTATCGCTTACAGACAGTTTAATTTAGCGCCCCTTGCGCCTATTCGAAGCCGTGCTTCAATTGTTATACTTCTGTCGTAGCCGTGCTACACTGCATACGCCGAACGGAGCCGTGCTCCAAAAGCTTGTAAATCAAAGGACTGTGGAGTCCAAATCAATAAATCGCGTGTCGTCTCCTCCCGAATTCCGGCGTTTTAATTTTGTGCCGTGCGCAACATTTCTGGTCCTTCGAGCCGGATTGCGGAGACGACACAGGAGAGATAAAACATCTCCATCAACAGCGTCGATCACGCAGTCGATCGACGCATACGAGTCCCTATAACACTGCTGGTCAACATGGAGCCACTCATCAAGGAGCAAGAGCTCACCATCGGGGGCCTTTGCCGGATCCTGCCCAATTTCAAGCGCCTGGGAAAGGCGAAATTCACCGAAGCCGCCGCCGAAGAACGCCTTCGCCGCCTGCGGACCGAGTGGGACGCGTGCCGACGCCTCCACCTCCAGTTGGAGCTGAAGGCCACTGCCGAAGAACGGGAAACCCGCGACTACTTCAAACAGGGGTACTTCGAGCGGGCCGAAGCAGAGTTCGAACAGGCGAGTGATTTCTTCGTGGAACTGATCGCTTCATTTAGGAGTGGAGCGTCTGCGCTGGCTGACGCGAGCCAGACCAGGGAGCCCGACTCCTGTAGCGCGCCCGTGGCGCAGCTACCGCGACTCCCATTGCCGAGGTTCGCCGGCTGCTACACGGAGTGGCCGAGCTTCTCGGACCAGTTTGAGTCGCTGGTCGTGAAGAACCGGACTCTTCACGACGTCCAGCGACTACAGTACCTCAAGGGTGCTTTAGAGGGAGAAGCAGCGTCCGAGATTGCTCACTACTCCGTGACAGCGGCGAACTTCGGCATCGCATGGGCGGCCTTGGTCAGGAGGTATGACCGGAAGCGACTGGTCGTCAGTGCGCTCCTGTCGAGCTTCCTGACCCTTGCGCCGCTCACCCGCGATCGCGACGGCAGCGGTCTCGCCTTGCTGCGTCGTCGCACTAACGAGGCGTTGGCCCAGCTGCGAAACTTGGGGCGGCCGTTGGACCATTGGGACGACCTGCTGGTCCACCTAACGGTGGAAAAACTTGACCCGAAGTCGAGGGAGGCGTGGGTCCACGAAATCCGCGCCGCCGTGGATCCACCCACGTATGCCTGTCTCGACGAATTCCTGGAGTATCGGGCCGGGTCCTTCGCGGAGCTTAGGATGGCTCCGGAGCCCTCGGCTACCTCCGCGGAGCGTAGGCCGGCCCGACCTCCACCACCGGTACGCTCCCACGCGATGGCGACGACGACGACGGCGAGCCGTTGCCGGAAGTGCGGCGACAACCACCCGCTGTTCCGGTGCCCTGCGTTCAGGGGCATGGCGATCAACCTGCGCCGGGATTTTGTTAGGGCGCGCGGTTGCTGCTTCAACTGCCTCCGATCGGGACACCCCGCGACATCGTGTCCCTCCGCGTCGCGCTGCTCCGTTTGCAACGGCTCGCACCACACCCTGATTCACCCGGATTCCGGGGTTGGTGGCGGGCCAGAGTCAACCGCGGTAGAACCCGGGCGGGAAACAGCGACGAATATCTCCGCTTCGTCCGTGGTCCACAACTGCGTCGCACGCTGGAGCGGGAGCAGGGCCGTACTGCTCGCGACCGCTCTAGTATGGGTAGAGACACACGACGGGGGGGTAAGGCCGGTGAGAGCCCTGTTGGACCAGGGATCGGAGGCGACCTTCGTCTCCGAATCCCTCGTCCAGGCCCTCCGCCTTCCGAAGCGGCCTGCGGCTATCACCGTGACTGGTGCGGGGGACGCGCCGGTGGGTCGCGTGACTTCGCGGGTCGATCTGGTGTTACGGTTGACCGGGCGCGGGAACGCTCCTATGCCGCTTTCCGCGTTCGTCCTCCGGAGACTTACCGGGTACGCGCCCAATACGACCGTCGACATTCGCGTATACCCGCATCTGCAGGACCTCATTTTAGCGGACCCTGATCCGACTAGAGATCTCCCTGTAGATCTCTTAATCGGGGCCGATCGTTACGGTGATGTGATCGGTCCCGGCCTGCGCCGCGGAACACCCGGCCAGCCAATCGCGCAAAATACCATATTCGGTTGGGTCGTCTCGGGCGCCGCATCGACACCCGCGAACGATCCCGATCCCTCCGCGGCGTCCCTGCACTGTCGCGCGGAGGAAAGGTTGCAGCAGCAATTGCGTTGTTCTGGGAGCCCGAGGAGGCGAGTCCCAAATCTGTTCCCCCCCCCTGACGAGTCGAGGTGCGGCGAACATTCCGTCAACACCGTCTCACGGCGGGCGGACGGGCAGTGCGTGGTTCGGTTACCCCTTGCGTACCGAACCACCCCTCGCTCTCGGCTCGTCAAAGGGCCGTGCCCTAGCCATGCTCCACGGAGTCGAGCGGCGACTCAAGGGCGACAGAAATCAGAGCAAAAATATTGCTGCAGGAGTTATGGTTGGGGGGTGCGGATTGGGACGCTCCGCTCCCGGACGAGCTCAACCAGACGTGGTGCGAACTCGTCGCCGAGTTACCGCTCTTAAGCGCCGCACGAGTGCCACGCTGGTTTGGCATCTTTCAATCCCCGCGCAGGGGGGAGCAATACGAGTTGCACGGTTCCGCGGACGCGTCTTCGCGCGCGCATGGTGCGGTGGTGTATCTGCTAGCGCGACCGTTCCCGAGCGAACCCTCGGGAACCCAGGTGACCCTCGTCGCCTCGCGGGCCAGGGTCGCTCCCGTCAACATGCTACAGAGCTCTCGCGGCCCTTCGTCGAAGGAGGAATAGTCCCTCGGATTACAAATCGCCGATGCGGCGGGCGAGGATCTTGTGGCTCCGTTGGCTGCAGGGTGGCGCCTTCGCATCGGAGATACGCGCCGTCCGAAAATCCCAATTCGTCGGGCGATCGTCGCCCTTGCGACGGTTGAGCCCATTTCTCGACGAGGCAGGATTGCTCCGCGTGGGGGGACGTCTAGACAACTCGTCCCGCGCGTACGACGAGAAACACCCCATCCTCCTCCCGAAGCACCCAGTGGTGGATTTGCTGGTGGAGGCTGTGCACCTCACGGCCCTCCACAGTGGACCCCAGCTCACCTTGAGCGTGCTGAGGAGGACGTATTGGCTTCTGGGCGCCCGAGATACGGTTAGAAGAGTGACCTGGAGGTGCGTAGCTTGCGCAAGGCATCGCGCATCTCCAGCGTCCCAACTCATGGGCACGTTGCCCTTATCGCGGGTAAACCCTTCGCGGCCCTTCTCGCACGTGGGCGTCGACTATGCGGGCCCCCTCTGGACCCGCATGGGGAAGGGCCGGGGTTATCGGGCCCAGAAGTCATACATCGGGGTGTTCGTGTGCTTCGCGACCCGCGCGATCCACCTCGAGCTGGTGAGCGACTGCACCACGGCGGGCTTCTTGGCTGCGCTGCGGAGGTTCGTCTCCCGTCGGGGTAGGCCCGCTGCTATTTATTCCGACAACGGAACGAGCTTCCGCGGTGCCGCACGGGAGCTCGCAGCGATGGTTCGGGCGGTCCGCGACTCAGCCGAGGTATCGGCCTTTCTCGGAGAGGCCGACATCGTGTGGCATTTCTCCCCACCCGGAGCTCCGCATTTCGGCGGTTTATGGGAAGCGGGGGTTAAGGCAGTAAAACGCCACTTAGCACGGGTGGTTGGCCAGCACACCCTCACCTTTGAGGAGATGTGCACCCTATTGTGCACCGTCGAGGCATGCCTTAATTCCCGCCCCCTAACACCGATGTCGAGCGATCCGACGGACTACGCGGCCCTTACACCGGGGCATTTCTTGACGGGGGCACCCTTGCTTACGCTTCCGGGAGAACGTTCGCCGGACACCGCCGCCTCCCCCTTGTCCCGATGGCAAGGGGTCGAAACCATGCGTGCCAATTTTTGGAAACAATGGAACCACGAGTATCTCCACACGCTGCAGGAGCGCAGCAAATGGTGGCGTGCCGAGAGGAACCTGCAGGTGGGAGATCTCGTGGTTCTTCGCGACGCGAATTGCCCACCGGCGTGTTGGCGTCTCGCACGCGTGCAGACGCTGCACCCCGGTGAGGACGGCCGAGTTCGAGTCGTAACCATTCGCACCGCCGGCGGATGTTACACTCGGCCGATCACGCAGCTCGTGCGCTTGCCGGTGGACATGCCCGCTGGACCCTCCTCAGGACCGGAGCAGTAGCGAGGGAAGGCGAGCGTACATGGCGGGCGGAGCGTGCTCGCCATTTAGTTAATAAGATCAGCGGAGCTGAGGCGGGCGGTATGTTTCGGCCGAATCGCGGACCGCGGGTCAACGCACGCTCGACTTTCGATGTACGCCGTCTCGCCGTTTTTGTCGAATAAACGGCGAGGCGGCAAGACAATAACACGATCGACGTGCGTTGGCCCGACCGTCAAACGCTCGCCTCGGCCTAATGTATACATGCAGCGTTTTTGCCTTAGGAGGCAATGACCGGCATTCGACACCTGACGATGCGTCACCTTGAGCATCGGCCAGGTGTCTATATATACTGCCGCAAATGTGATAACGGCGAGATTCTCCAAGTATCGTTATCGCTTACAGACAGTTTAATTTAGCGCCCCTTGCGCCTATTCGAAGCCGTGCTTCAATTGTTATACTTCTGTCGTAGCCGTGCTACACTGCATACGCCGAACGGAGCCGTGCTCCAAAAGCTTGTAAATCAAAGGACTGTGGAGTCCAAATCAATAAATCGCGTGTCGTCTCCTCCCGAATTCCGGCGTTTTAATTTTGTGCCGTGCGCAACAGAAGCTAAGCCTTCTTCTTGGCATTGAATTGAAGCTAAATCGTGTGTTTTGCATGGATTTGAAGCTAACTCGTTTGTTTCTCCTGTATTTGAAGCTGTATCATTTATATCGCAAGTATTTGAAGCTAAACCATTTGTTTCGCATGGATTTGAAGCTGAGCCTTCTACTTGGCATTGAATTGAATCTAAATCGTGTGTTTACATGGATTTGAAGCTAACTCGTTTGTTTCTCCTGCATTTGAAACTATATCACCTATATCCCAAGTGTAGGAAGCTCAATCATTTGTTTCGCATGGATTTGAAGCTAAACCTGCTACTTCGCATTGATTTGAAGCTAAATTATGTGTTTCGCGTGGATTTGAATGTAACTCATTTGTTTCGCATGCAGTTGAAGCTATATCACCTAAATCCCAAGTGTAGGAAGCTCAATCATTCGTTTCGCATGGGTTTGAAGCTAAACCTGCTACTTCGCATTGATTTGAAGCTAACTCATGTATTTCGCGTGAATTTGAAGGTAACTCGGTTGTTTCGCATGCAGTTGAAGCTATACCAACTATATCCGAAGTGTTTGAAGCTCAATAATTTGTTTCGCATGGATTTGAAGCTAAACCTTCTACATCGCACTGATTTGAAGCTAAATCATGTGTTTCGCATGGATTTGAAGGTAACTCGTTTGTTTCGCATGCAGTTGAAGCTAAATCATGTCTTTCACAAGTATTTGAAGATGAACCATTTGAATCGCATGGCTTTGAACCTGAGCCTTCTACTTCGCACTGATTTGCACCTAAGTAATGTGTTTCGCTTGGATTTGAAGCTAAACCTTCTACATCCCATGGATTTGAAGCTAAATCATGTGTTTGGCATGGATTTGAAGCTAAACCTTCTACATTGCATTGATTTGCAGCTGAATCATGTGTTTCGCATGGATTTGCAGCTAACTCGTTCGTTTCGCCTGCATTTGAAACTATATCACTTATATCGCAAATATTTGAAGCTAAATCATGTGTTTCGCATGGATTTGAAGCTAAACTTGCTACTTCGCATTGATTTGAAGCTAAATTATGTGTTTCGCGTGGATTTGAAGGTAACTCGTTGTTTCGCATGCAGTTGAAGCTAAATCATGCATTCCACACGTATTTGAAGCCGAACCATTAGATTCGCATGGATTTGAAGCTAAGCCTTCTACTTCGCACTGATTTGAAGTTAAATCATGTGTTTCGCGTGGATTTGGAGCTAACTCGTTTGCTTCGAATGCAGTTGAAACTAAATCATGTATATCACAAGTATTTGCAGCTAAACAATTGATTCGCATGGATTTGAAGCTTCGCCTTCAACTTGGCATTGAATTGAAGCTAAATCGTGTGTTTTGCATGGATTTGAAGCTAACTCGTTTGTTTCTCCTGTATTTGAAGCTATATCATTTATATCGCAAGTATTTGAAGCTATAGCATTTGTTTCGCATGGATTTGAAGCTAAGCCTTCTACTTCGCATTGATTGGATCCTAAATCAAGTGTTTTACATGGATTTGAAGCTAACTCGTTTGTTTCGCAGGCAGTTGTAGCTAAATAATGTATATCACAAGTATTTGTAGCTAAACCATTTATTTCGCATGTTTTTGAAGCTACGCCTTCTACATTGCATTGATTTGCAGCTGAATCATGTGTTTCGCATGGATTTGCAGCTAACTCGTTCGTTTCGCCTGCATTTGAAGCTATATCACTTATATCGCAAGTATTTGAAGCTAAATCATATGTGTCGCATGGATTTGAAGCTGAACCATCTACGTCGCATTGATTTGAAGCTAAATCTTGTGTATCGCATGGATTTGAAGCTAATCCTTCTACATCGCATTGACTTGAAGCTAAATCATGTGTTTCGCATGGATTTGAAGCTAACTCGTTTGTTTCGCATGCAGTTGTAGCTACATAATGCATATCACAAGTATTTGTAGCTAAACCATTTGTTTCGCATGGATTTGAAGCTAAACCTTCTACATTGCATTGATTTGCAGCTGAATCATGTGTTTCGCATGGATTTGCAGCTAACTCGTTCGTTTCGCCTGCATTTGAAACTATATCACTTATATCGCAAGTATTTGAAGCTAAATCATGTGTTTCGCATGGATTTGAAGCTAAACCTGCTACTTCGCATTGATTTGAAGCTAAATTATGTGTTTCGCGTGGATTTGAAGGTAACTCGTTGTTTCGCAGGCAGTTGTAGCTAAATAATGTATATCACAAGTATTTGTAGCTAAACCATTTATTTCGCATGGATTTGAAGCTACGCCTTCTACTTCGCACTGATTTGAAGTTAAATCATGTGTTTCGCGTGGATTAGGAGCTAACTCGTTTGCTTCGAATGCAGTTGAAGCTAAATCATGTATATCACAAGTATTTGAAGCTAAACCATTTGTATCGCATGGATTTGAAGCTCTGCCTTCTACTTCGCATTGATTTGACGCTAAATATTGTGTTTCGAATGAATTTGAAGCTAACTCGTTTGTTTCGCATGCAGTTGAAACTAAATAATGTATATCACAAGTATTTGCAGCTAAACAATTGATTCGCATGGATTTGAAGCTAAGCCTTCTACTTGGCATTGAATTGAAGCTAAATCGTGTGTTTTGCATGGATTTGAAGCTAACTCGTTTGTTTCTCCTGTATTTGAAGCTGTATCATTTATATCGCAAGTATTTGAAGCTAAACCATTTGTTTCGCATGGATTTGAAGCTAAGCCTTCTACTTCGCATTGATTGGATCCTAAATCACGTGTTTGGATGGATTTGAAGCTAAGCCTTCTACATCGCATTGAGTTGATCCTAAATCATGTGTTTCGCGTGGATTTGAAGGTAACTCGTTTGTTTCGCATGCAGTTGAAGCTAAATCATGTCTTTCACAAGTATTTGAAGATGAACCATTTGAATCGCATGGCTTTGAACCTGAGCCTTCTACTTCGCACTGATTTGCACCTAAATAATGTGTTTCGCATGGATTTGAAGCTAAACCTTCTACATCCCATGGATTTGAAGCTACATCATGTGTTTGGCATGGATTTGAAGCTAAACCTTCTACATTGCATTGATTTGCAGCTGAATCATGTGTTTCGCATGGATTTGCAGCTAACTCGTTCGTTTCGCCTGCATTTGAAACTATATCACTTATATCGCAAGTATTTGAAGCTAAATCATGTGTTTCGCATGGATTTGAAGCTAAACCTGCTACTTCGCATTGATTTGAAGCTAAATTATGTGTTTCGCGTGGATTTGAAGGTAACTCGTTGTTTCGCATGCAGTTGAAGCTAAATCATGCATTCCACACGTATTTGAAGCCGAACCATTAGATTCGCATGGATTTGAAGCGAAGCCTTCTACTTCGCACTGATTTGAAGTTAAATCATGTGTTTCGCGTGGATTTGGAGCTAACTCGTTTGCTTCGAATGCATTTGAAACTATATCACATATATCCCAAGTGTAGGAAGCTCAATCATTTGTTTCGCATGGATTTGAAGCTAAACCTGCTACTTCGCATTTATTTGAAGCTAAATTATGTGTTTCGCGTGGATTTGAATGTAACTCATTTGTTTGGCATGCAGTTGAAGCTATATCACCTATATCCAAAGTGTTGGAAGCTCAATCATTTGTTTCGCATGGATTTGAAGCTAAACCTGCTACTTCGCATTGATTTGAAGCTAAATCATGTGTTTCGCGTGGATTCGGAGATAACGCGTTTGCTTCGAATGCGGTTGAAGCTAAATCATGTATATCGCAAGTATTTGAGGCTAAACCATTTGTATCGCATGGATTTGAATCTCTGCCTTCTACTTCGCATTGATTTGATGCTCAATATTGTGTTTCGAATGGATTTGAAGCTAACTCGTTTGTTTCGCATGCAGTTGAAACTAAATCTTGTATATCACAAGTATTTGCAGCTAATCAATTGATTCGCATGGATTTGAAGCTAAGCCTTCTACTTCGCATTGGTTGGATCCTAAATCACGTGTTTTGCATGGATTTGAAGCTATGCCTTCTACATCGCATTGATTTGCAGCTGAATCTTGTGTTTCGCATGGATTCGAAGCTAACTCGTTCGTTTCGCCTGCATTTGAAACTATATCACTTATATCGCAAGTATTTGAAGCTAAATCATGTGTTTCGCTTGAATTTGAAGCTAAGCCTTCTATATCGCATTGATTTGAAACTAAATTATGTGTTTCGCGTGGATTTGAAGGTAACTCGTTGTTTCGCATGCTGTTGAAGCTAAATCATGCATTTCACAAGAATTTGCAGCCGAACCATTAGATTCGCATGGATTTGAAGCTAAGCCTTCTACTTCGCACTGATTTGAAGTTAAATCATGTGTTTCGCGTCGATTTGGAGCTAACTCGTTTGCTTCGAATGCTGTTGAAGCTAAATCATGTATATCACAAGTATTTGAAGCTAAACCATTTGTATCGCATGGATTTGAAGCACTGCCATCTACTTCGCATTAATTAGTAGCTAAATCACGTGTTTTGCATGGATTTGAAGCTAAACCTTCTACATCGCATTGATTTGAAGCTAAATCATGTGTTTCGCATGGATTTGAAGATAACAAGTTTGTTTCACATGCAGTTGTAGCTAAATAATGTATATCACAAGTATTTCTAGCTAAACCATATTTTTCGCATGGATTTGAAGCTAAGCCTTCTACTTCGCATTGATTTGAAGCTAAATCATTTGTTTCGCATGGATTTGAATCTAAACCTCCTACATCGCATTGATTTCCAGCTAAATCATGTGTTTCGCATGGATTTGAAGCTAACTCGTTCGTTGCGCATGCAGTTAAATCTAAATAACGTATATCACAAGTATTTGAAGCTAAACCATTTGTTTCGCATGGATTTGAAGCTAAGCCTTCTACTTCGCATTAATTAATAGCTAAATCACGTGTTTTGCATGGGTTTGAAGCTAAACCTTCTACATCGCATTGATTGGAAGCTAAATCATGTGTTTCGCATAGATTTGAAGCTAACTCGTTTGTTTCGCATGCAGTTGAAGCTAAATCATGTCTTTCACAAGTATTTGAAGATGAACCATTTGAATCGCATTGATTTGAACATGAGCCTACTACTTCGCACTGATTTGCAACTAAATAATGTGTTTCGCATGGATATGAAGCTAATCCTTCTACATCCCGTGGATTTGAAGTTAAATCATGTGTTTCGCTTGGATTTGAAGCTAAACCTTCTACATCGCATTGATTTGAAGCTAAATCGTGTTTTTCGCATGGATTTGAGGCAAACTCGTTTGTTTCGCATGCAGTCGTAGCTAAATAATGTATATCACAAGTATTTGTAGCTAAACCATTTGTTTCGCATGTATGTGAAGCTAAATCATGTGTTTACCATGACAATGAACCTAAATCGTGTGTTGCCCATGGATTTGAAGCTTAATCATGTAATTTGCATGGATTTGAAGCTAACTTGATTGTATCCTCAGCATTTGAAGTTACTTCATTTATATCGCAAGTATATGAAGCTAAATCATATGTGTTCCGCTTGGTTTTGAAGCTAAACCTTCTACATCGCATTGATTTGAAGCTAAATCATGTGTTTCGGATGGATTTGAAGCTAAACCTGCTACTTCGCATTGATTTGAAGCTGAATTATGTGTTTCGCGTGAATTTGAAGGTAACTCGTTGTTTCGCATGCAGTTGAAGCTAAATCATGCATTCCACACGTATTTGAAGCCGAACCATTAGATTCGCATGGATTTGAAGCTAAGCCTTCTACTTCGCACTGATTTGAAGTTAAATCATGTATTTCGCGTGGATTTGGAGCTAACTCGTTTGCTTCGAATGCAGTTGAAACTAAATCATGTATATCACAAGTATTTGAGGCTAAACCATTTGTATCGCATGGATTTGAATCTCTGCCTTCTACTTCGCATTGATTTGATGCTCAATATTGTGTTTCGAATGGATTTGAAGCTAACTCGTTTGTTTCGCATGCAGTTGAAACTAAATCTTGTATATCACAAGTATTTGCAGCTAATCAATTGATTCGCATGGATTTGAAGCTAAGCCTTCTACTTCGCATTGGTTGGATCCTAAATCACGTGTTTTGCATGGATTTGAAGCTATGCCTTCTACATCGCATTGATTTGCAGCTGAATCTTGTGTTTCGCATGGATTCGAAGCTAACTCGTTCGTTTCGCCTGCATTTGAAACTATATCACTTATATCGCAAGTATTTGAAGCTAAATCATGTGTTTCGCTTGAATTTGAAGCTAAGCCTTCTATATCGCATTGATTTGAAACTAAATTATGTGTTTCGCGTGGATTTGAAGGTAACTCGTTGTTTCGCATGCTGTTGAAGCTAAATCATGCATTTCACAAGAATTTGCAGCCGAACCATTAGATTCGCATGGATTTGAAGCTAAGCCTTCTACTTCGCACTGATTTGAAGTTAAATCATGTGTTTCGCGTCGATTTGGAGCTAACTCGTTTGCTTCGAATGCTGTTGAAGCTAAATCATGTATATCACAAGTATTTGAAGCTAAACCATTTGTATCGCATGGATTTGAAGCACTGCCATCTACTTCGCATTAATTAGTAGCTAAATCACGTGTTTTGCATGGATTTGAAGCTAAACCTTCTACATCGCATTGATTTGAAGCTAAATCATGTGTTTCGCATGGATTTGAAGATAACAAGTTTGTTTCACATGCAGTTGTAGCTAAATAATGTATATCACAAGTATTTCTAGCTAAACCATATTTTTCGCATGGATTTGAAGCTAAGCCTTCTACTTCGCATTGATTTGAAGCTAAATCATTTGTTTCGCATGGATTTGAATCTAAACCTCCTACGTCGCATTGATTTCCAGCTAAATCATGTGTTTCGCATGGATTTGAAGCTAACTCGTTCGTTGCGCATGCAGTTAAATCTAAATAACGTATATCACAAGTATTTGAAGCTAAACCATTTGTTTCGCATGGATTTGAAGCTAAGCCTTCTACTTCGCATTAATTAATAGCTAAATCACGTGTTTTGCATGGGTTTGAAGCTAAACCTTCTACATCGCATTGATTGGAAGCTAAATCATGTGTTTCGCATAGATTTGAAGCTAACTCGTTTGTTTCGCATGCAGTTGAAGCTAAATCATGTCTTTCACAAGTATTTGAAGATGAACCATTTGAATCGCATTGATTTGAACATGAGCCTACTACTTCGCACTGATTTGCAACTAAATAATGTGTTTCGCATGGATATGAAGCTAATCCTTCTACATCCCGTGGATTTGAAGTTAAATCATGTGTTTCGCTTGGATTTGAAGCTAAACCTTCTACATCGCATTGATTTGAAGTTAAATCGTGTTTTTCGCATGGATTTGAGGCAAACTCGTTTGTTTCGCATGCAGTCGTAGCTAAATAATGTATATCACAAGTATTTGTAGCTAAACCATTTGTTTCGCATGTATGTGAAGCTAAATCATGTGTTTACCATGACAATGAACCTAAATCGTGTGTTGCCCATGGATTTGAAGCTTAATCATGTAATTTGCATGGATTTGAAGCTAACTTGATTGTATCCTCAGCATTTGAAGTTACTTCATTTATATCGCAAGTATATGAAGCTAAATCATATGTGTTCCGCTTGGTTTTGAAGCTAAACCTTCTACATCGCATTGATTTGAAGCTAAATCATGTGTTTCGGATGGATTTGAAGCTAAACCTGCTACTTCGCATTGATTTGAAGCTGAATTATGTGTTTCGCGTGAATTTGAAGGTAACTCGTTGTTTCGCATGCAGTTGAAGCTAAATCATGCATTCCACACGTATTTGAAGCCGAACCATTAGATTCGCATGGATTTGAAGCTAAGCCTTCTACTTCGCACTGATTGGAAGTTAAATCATGTGTTTCGCGTGGATTTGGAGCTAACTCGTTTGCTTCGAATGCAGTTGAAACTAAATCATGTATATCACAAGTATTTGCAGCTAAACAATTGATTCGCATGGATTTGAAACTTCCCCTTCAACTTGGCATTGAATTGAAGCTAAATCGTGTGTTTTGCATGGATTTGAAGCTAACTCGTTTGTTTCTCCTGTATTTGAAGCTATATCATTTATATCGCAAGTATTTGAAGCTAAAGCATTTGTTTCGCATGGATTTGAAGCTAAGCCTTCTACTTCGCATTGATTGGATCCTAAATCAAGTGTTTTACATGGATTTGAATCTAGGCCTTCTACATAGCATTGATTTGCAGCTGAATCATGTGTTTCGCATGGATTTGAAGCTAACTCGTTCGTTTCTCCTGCATTTGAAACTATATCACATATATCCCAAGTGTAGGAAGCTCAATCATTTGTTTCGCATGGATTTGAAGCTAAACCTGCTACTTCGCATTGATTTGAAGCTAAATTATGTGTTTCGCGTGGATTTGAATGTAACTCATTTGTTTGGCATGCAGTTGAAGCTATATCACCTATATCCAAAGTGTTGGAAGCTCAATCATTTGTTTCGCATGGATTTGAAGCTAAACCTGCTACTTCGCATTGATTTGAAGCTAAATCATGTGTTTCGCGTGGATTCGGAGATAACGCGTTTGCTTCGAATGCGGTTGAAGCTAAATCATGTATATCGCAAGTATTTGAGGCTAAACCATTTGTATCGCATGGATTTGAATCTCTGCCTTCTACTTCGCATTGATTTGACGCTCAATATTGTGTTTCGAATGGATTTGAAGCTAACTCGTTTGTTTCGCATGCAGTTGAAACTAAATCTTGTATATCACAAGTATTTGCAGCTAATCAATTGATTCGCATGGATTTGAAGCTAAGCCTTCTACTTCGCATTGGTTGGATCCTAAATCACGTGTTTTGCATGGATTTGAAGCTATGCCTTCTACATCGCATTGATTTGCAGCTGAATCTTGTGTTTCGCATGGATTCGAAGCTAACTCGTTCGTTTCGCCTGCATTTGAAACTATATCACTTATATCGCAAGTATTTGAAGCTAAATCATGTGTTTCGCTTGAATTTGAAGCTAAGCCTTCTACATCGCATTGATTTGAAACTAAATTATGTGTTTCGCGTGGATTTGAAGGTAACTCGTTGTTTCGCATGCTGTTGAAGCTAAATCATGCATTTCACAAGAATTTGCAGCCGAACCATTAGATTCGCATGGATTTGAAGCTAAGCCTTCTACTTCGCACTGATTTGAAGTTAAATCATGTGTTTCGCGTCGATTTGGAGCTAACTCGTTTGCTTCGAATGCTGTTGGAGCTAAATCATGTATATCACAAGTATTTGAAGCTAAACCATTTGTATCGCATGGATTTGAAGCACTGCCATCTACTTCGCATTAATTAGTAGCTAAATCACGTGTTTTGCATGGATTTGAAGCTAAACCTTCTACATCGCATTGACTTGAAGCTAAATCATGTGTTTCGCATGGATTTGAAGATAACAAGTTTGTTTCGCATGCAGTTGTAGCTAAATAATGTATATCACAAGTATTTCTAGCTAAACCATATTTTTCGCATGGATTTGAAGCTAAGCCTTCTACTTCGCATTGATTTGAAGCTAAATCATTTGTTTCGCATGGATTTGAATCTAAACCTCCTACATCGCATTGATTTCCAGCTAAATCATGTGTTTCGCATGGATTTGAAGCTAACTCGTTCGTTGCGCATGCAGTTAAATCTAAATAACGTATATCACAAGTATTTGAAGCTAAACCATTTGTTTCGCATGGATTTGAAGCTAAGCCTTCTACTTCGCATTAATTAATAGCTAAATCACGTGTTTTGCATGGATTTGAAGCTAAACCTTCTACATCGCATTGATTGGAAGCTAAATCATGTGTTTCGCATAGATTTGAAGCTAACTCGTTTGTTTCGCATGCAGTTGAAGCTAAATCATGTCTTTCACAAGTATTTGAAGATGAACCATTTGAATCGCATTGATTTGAACATGAGCCTACTACTTCGCACTGATTTGCAACTAAATAATGTGTTTCGCATGGATATGAAGCTAATCCTTCTACATCCCGTGGATTTGAAGTTAAATCATGTGTTTCGCTTGGATTTGAAGCTAAACCTTCTACATCGCATTGATTTGAAGCTAAATCATGTTTTTCGCATGGATTTGAGGCAAACTCGTTTGTTTCGCATGCAGTCGTAGCTAAATAATGTATATCACAAGTATTTGTAGCTAAACCATTTGTTTCGCATGTATGTGAAGCTAAATCATGTGTTTACCATGACAATGAACCTAAATCGTGTGTTGCCCATGGATTTGAATCTTAATCATGTAATTTGCATGGATTTGAAGCTAACTTGATTGTATCCTCAGCATTTGAAGTTACTTCATTTATATCGCAAGTATATGAAGCTAAATCATATGTGTTCCGCTTGGTTTTGAAGCTAAACCTTCTACATCGCATTGATTTGAAGCTAAATCATGTGTTTCGGATGGATTTGAAGCTAAACCTGCTACTTCGCATTGATTTGAAGCTGAATTATGTGTTTCGCGTGAATTTGAAGGTAACTCGTTGTTTCGCATGCAGTTGAAGCTAAATCATGCATCCACACGTATTTGAAGCCGAAACATTAGATTCGCATGGATTTGAAGCTAAGCCTTCTACTTCGCACTGATTTGAAGTTAAATCATGTGTTTCGCGTGGATTTGGAGCTAACTCGTTTGCTTCGAATGCAGTTGAAGCTAAATCATGTATATCACAAGTATTTGCAGCTAAACAATTGATTCGCATGGATTTGAAACTTCCCCTTCAACTTGGCATTGAATTGAAGCTAAATCGTGTGTTTTGCATGGATTTGAAGCTAACTCGTTTGTTTCTCCTGTATTTGAAGCTATATCATTTTTATCGCAAGTATTTGAAGCTAAAGCATTTGTTTCGCATGGATTTGAAGCTAAGCCTTCTACTTCGCATTGATTGGATCCTAAATCAAGTGTTTTACATGGATTTGAATCTAAGCCTTCTACATAGCATTGATTTGCAGCTGAATCATGTGTTTCGCATGGATTTGAAGCTAACTCGTTCGTTTCTCCTGCATTTGAAACTATATCACATATATCCCAAGTGTAGGAAGCTCAATCATTTGTTTCGCATGGATTTGAAGCTAAACCTGCTACTTCGCATTGATTTGAAGCTAAATTATGTGTTTCGCGTGGATTTTAATGTAACTCATTTGTTTGGCATGCAGTTGAAGCTATATCACCTATATCCAAAGTGTTGGAAGCTCAATCATTTGTTTCGCATGGATTTGAAGCTAAACCTGCTACTTCGCATTGATTTGAAGCTAAATCATGTGTTTCGCGTGGATTCGGAGACAACGCGTTTGCTTCGAATGCGGTTGAAGCTAAATCATGTATATCGCAAGAATTTGAGGCTAAACCACTTGTATCGCATGGATTTGAATCTCTGCCTTCTACTTCGCATTGATTTGACGCTCAATATTGTGTTTCGAATGGATTTGAAGCTAACTCGTTTGTTTCGCATGCAGTTGAAACTAAATCTTGTATATCACAAGTATTTGCAGCTAATCAATTGATTCGCATGGATTTGAAGCTAAGCCTTCTACTTCGCATTGGTTGGATCCTAAATCACGTGTTTTGCATGGATTTGAAGCTATGCCTTCTACATCGCATTGATTTGCAGCTGAATCTTGTGTTTCGCATGGATTTGAAGCTAACTCGTTCGTTTCAGCTGCATTTGAAACTATATGACTTATATCGCAAGTATTTGAAGCTAAATCATGTGTTTCTCTTGAATTTGAAGCTAAGCCTTCTACATCGCATTGATTTGAAACTAAATTATGTGTTTCGCGTGGATTTGAAGGTAACTCGTTGTTTCGCATGCTGTTGAAGCTAAATCATGCATTTCACAAGAATTTGCAGCCGAACCATTAGATTCGCATGGATTTGAAGCTAAGCTTTCTACTTCGCATTGATTTGAAGCTAAATCATTTGTTTCGCATGGATTTGAATCTAAACCTCCTACGTCGCATTGATTTCCAGCTAAATCATGTGTTTCGCATGGATTTGAAGCTAACTCGTTCGTTGCGCATGCAGTTAAATCTAAATAACGTATATCACAAGTATTTGAAGCTAAACCATTTGTTTCGCATGGATTTGAAGCTAAGCCTTCTACTTCGCATTAATTAATAGCTAAATCACGTGTTTTGCATGGATTTGAAGCTAAACCTTCTACATCGCATTGATTTGAAGCTAAATCATGTGTTTCGCATGGATTTGAAGCTAACTCGTTTGTTTCGCATGCAGTTGAAGCTAAATCATGTCTTTCACAAGTATTTGAAGATGAACCATTTGAATCGCATTGATTTGAACATGAGCCTACTACTTCGCACTGATTTGCAACTAAATAATGTGTTTCGCATGGATATGAAGCTAAACCTTCTACATCCCGTGGATTTGAAGTTAAATCATGTGTTTCGCTTGGATTTGAAGCTAAAACTTCTACATCGCATTGATTTGAAGCTAAATCGTGTTTTTCGCATGGATTTGAGGCAAACTCGTTTGTTTCGCATGCAGTTGTAGCTAAATAATGTATATCACAAGTATTTGTAGCTAAACCATTTGTTTCGCATGTATGTGAAGCTAAATCATGTGTTAACCATGACAATGAACCTAAATCATGTGTTGCCCATGGATTTGAAGCTTAATCATGTAATTTGCGTGGATTTGAAGCTAACTTGATTGTATCCTCAGCATTTGAAGTTACTTCATTTATATCGCAAGTATATGAATCTAAATCATATGTGTTTCGCTTGGTTTTGAAGCTAAACCTTCTACATCGCATTGATTTGAAGCTAAATCATGTGTTTCGGATGGATTTGAAGCTAAACCTTCTACATCGCATTGATTTGAAGCTAAATCATGTGTTTCGCGTGGATTTGAAGGTAACTCGTTTGTTTTGCATGCAGTTGAAGCTATATCACCTTTATCCCAAGTGTTTGAAGCTAAATCATATGTGTCGCATGGATTTCAATCTGAACCTACTACATCGCATTGATTTGAAACTGAATCTTGTGTATCGCATGGATTTAAAGCTAAACCTTCTACATCGCATTGATTTGAAGCTAAATCATGTGTTTCGCATGGATTAGAAGATAACAAGTTTGTTTCGCATGCATTTGTAGCTAAATAATGTATATCACAAGTATTTCTAGCTAAACCACTTTTTTCGCATGGATTTGAAGCTAAGCCTTCTACTTCGCATTGATTTGAAGCTAAATCATTTGTTTCGCATGGAATTGAAGCTACCACGTTTGTTCCTCCAGCTTTTGAAGCGATATCACTTATATCGCAAGTATTTGAAGCTAAATCATATGCGTCGCACGGATTTGAAGCTGAACCTTCTACATCGCATTGATTTGAAGCTAAATCATGTGTTTCGCATGGATTTGAAGCTAACTCGTTTGTTTCGCATGCAGTTGTAGCTACATAATGCATATCACAAGTATTTGTAGCTAAACCATTTGTTTCGCATGGATTTGAAGCAAATCCTTCTACTTCGCATTGATTTGAAGCTAAATCATTTGTTTCGCATGGAATTGAAGCTACCACGTTTGTTCCTCCAGCTTTTGAAGCGATATCACTTATATCGCAAGTATTTGAAGCTAAATCATGTGTTTCGCATGGATTTGAAGCTAAACCTGCTACTTCGCATTGATTTGAAGCTGAATTATGTGTTTCGCGTGGATTTGAAGGTAACTCGTTGTTTCGCATGCAGTTGAAGCTAAATCATGCATTCCACACGTATTTGAAGCCGAACCATTCGATTCGCATGGATTTGAAGCGAAGCCTTCTGCTTCGCACTGATTTGAAGTTAAATCATGTGTTTCGCGTGGATTTGGAGCTAACTCGTTTGCTTCGAATGCAGTTGAAACTAAATCATGTATATCACAAGTATTTGCAGCTAAACAATTGATTCGCATGGATTTGAAGCTACGCCTTCAACTTGGCATTGAATTGAAGCTAAATCGTGTGTTTTGCATGGATTTGAAGCTAACTCGTTTGTTTCTCCTGTATTTGAAGCTATATCATTTATATCGCAAGTATTTGAAGCTAAAGCATTTGTTTCGCATGGATTTGAAGCTAAGCCTTCTACTTCGCATTGATTGGATCCTAAATCAAGTGTTTTACATGGATTTGAATCTAAGCCTTCTACATAGCATTGATTTGCAGCTGAATCATGTGTTTCGCATGGATTTGAAGCTAACTCGTTCGTTTCTCCTGCATTTGAAACTATATCACATATATCCCAAGTGTAGGAAGCTCAATCATTTGTTTCGCATGGATTTGAAGCTAAACCTGCTACTTCGCATTGATTTGAAGCTAAATTATGTGTTTCGCGTGGATTTGAATGTAACTCATTTGTTTGGCATGCAGTTGAAGCTATATCACCTATATCCAAAGTGTTGGAAGCTCAATCATTTGTTTCGCATGGATTTGAAGCTAAACCTGCTACTTCGCATTGATTTGAAGCTAAATCATGTGTTTCGCGTGGATTCGGAGATAACGCGTTTGCTTCGAATGCGGTTGAAGCTAAATCATGTATATCGCAAGTATTTGAGGCTAAACCATTTGTATCGCATGGATTTGAAGCTATGCCTTCTACATCGCATTGATTTGCAGCTGAATCTTGTGTTTCGCATGGATTCGAAACTATATCACTTATATCGCAAGTATTTGATGCTAAATCATGTGTTTCGCTTGAATTTGAAGCTAAGCCTCCTACATCGCATTGATTTGAAACTAAATTATGTGTTTCGCGTGGTTTTGAAGGTAACTCGTTGTTTCGCATGCAGTTGTAGCTAAATAATGTATATCACAAGTATTTGTAGCTAAACCATTTGTTTCGCATGTATGTGAAGCTAAATCATGTGTTTACCATGACAATGAACCTAAATCGTGTGTTGCCCATGGATTTGAAGCTTAATCATGTAATTTGCATGGATTTGAAGCTAACTTGATTGTATCCTCAGCATTTGAAGTTACTTCATTTATATCGCAAGTATATGAAGCTAAATCATATGTGTTCCGCTTGGTTTTGAAGCTAAACCTTCTACATCGCATTGATTTGAAGCTAAATCATGTGTTTCGGATGGATTTGAAGCTAAACCTGCTACTTCGCATTGATTTGAAGCTGAATTATGTGTTTCGCGTGAATTTGAAGGTAACTCGTTGTTTCGCATGCAGTTGAAGCTAAATCATGCATTCCACACGTATTTGAAGCCGAACCATTAGATTCGCATGGATTTGAAGCTAAGCCTTCTACTTCGCACTGATTTGAAGTTAAATCATGTGTTTCGCGTGGATTTGGAGCTAACTCGTTTGCTTCGAATGCAATTGAAACTAAATCATGTATATCACAAGTATTTGCAGCTAAACAATTGATTCGCATGGATTTGAAGCTTCCCCTTCAACTTGGCATTGAATTGAAGCTAAATCGTGTGTTTTGCATGGATTTGAATCTAACTCGTTTGTTTCTCCTGTATTTGAAGCTATATCATTTATATCGCAAGTATTTGAAGCTAAAGCATTTGTTTCGCATGGATTTGAAGCTAAGCCTTCTACTTCGCATTGATTGGATCCTAAATCAAGTGTTTTACATGGATTTGAATCTAAGCCTTCTACATAGCATTGATTTGCAGCTGAATCATGTGTTTCGCATGGATTTGAAGCTAACTCGTTCGTTTCTCCTGCATTTGAAACTATATCACATATATCCCAAGTGTAGGAAGCTCAATCATTTGTTTCGCATGGATTTGAAGCTAAACCTGCTACTTCGCATTGATTTGAAGCTAAATTATGTGTTTCGCGTGGATTTGAATGTAACTCATTTGTTTGGCATGCAGTTGAAGCTATATCACCTATATCCAAAGTGTTGGAAGCTCAATCATTTGTTTCGCATGGATTTGAAGCTAAACCTGCTACTTCGCATTGATTTGAAGCTAAATCATGTGTTTCGCGTGGATTCGGAGATAACGCGTTTGCTTCGAATGCGGTTGAAGCTAAATCATGTATGTCGCAAGTATTTGAGGCTAAACCATTTGTATCGCATGGATTTGAATCTCTGCCTCCTACTTCGCATTGATTTGACGCTCAATATTGTGTTTCGAATGGATTTGAAGCTAACTCGTTTGTTTCGCATGCAGTTGAAACTAAATCTTGTATATCACAAGTATTTGCAGCTAATCAATTGATTCGCATGGATTTGAAGCTAAGCCTTCTACTTCGCATTGGTTGGATCCTAAATCACGTGTTTTGCATGGATTTGAAGCTATGCCTTCTACATCGCATTGATTTGCAGCTGAATCTTGTGTTTCGCATGGATTTGAAGCTAACTCGTTCGTTTCAGCTGCATTTGAAACTATATCACATATATCCCAAGTGTAGGAAGCTCAATCATTTGTTTCGCATGGATTTGAAGCTAAACCTGCTACTTCGCATTGATTTGAAGCTAAATTATGTGTTTCGCGTGGATTTGAATGTAACTCATTTGTTTGGCATGCAGTTGAAGCTATATCACCTATATCCAAAGTGTTGGAAGCTCAATCATTTGTTTCGCATGGATTTGAAGCTAAACCTGCTACTTCGCATTGATTTGAAGCTAAATCATGTGTTTCGCGTGGATTCGGAGATAACGCGTTTGCTTCGAATGCGGTTGAAGCTAAATCATGTATATCGCAAGTATTTGAGGCTAAACCATTTGTATCGCATGGATTTGAATCTCTGCCTTCTACTTCGCATTGATTTGACGCTCAATATTGTGTTTCGAATGGATTTGAAGCTAACTCGTTTGTTTCGCATGCAGTTGAAACTAAATCTTGTATATCACAAGTATTTGCAGCTAATCAATTGATTCGAATGGATTTGAAGCTAAGCCTTCTACTTCGCATTGGTTGGATCCTAAATCACGTGTTTTGCATGGATTTGAAGCTAAACCTTCTACATCGCATTGATTTGAAGCTAAATCATGTGTTTCGCGTGGATTTGAAGGTAACTCGTTGTTTCGCATGCTGTTGAAGCTAAATCATGCATTTCACAAGAATTTGCAGCCGAACCATTAGATTCGCATGGATTTGAAGCTAAGCCTTCTACTTCGCATTGATTTGAAGCTAAATCATTTGTTTCGCATGGATTTGAATCTAAACCTCCTACGTCGCATTGATTTCCAGCTAAATCATGTGTTTCGCATGGATTTGAAGCTAACTCGTTCGTTTCAGCTGCATTTGAAACTATATGACTTATATCGCAAGTATTTGAAGCTAAATCATGTGTTTCTCTTGAATTTGAAGCTAAGCGTTCTACATCGCATTGATTTGAAACTAAATTATGTGTTTCGCGTGGATTTGAAGGTAACTCGTTGTTTCGCATGCTGTTGAAGCTAAATCATGCATTTCACAAGAATTTGCAGCCGAACCATTAGATTCGCATGGATTTGAAGCTAAGCCTTCTACTTCGCATTGATTTGAAGCTAAATCATTTGTTTCGCATGGATTTGAATCTAAACCTCCTACGTCGCATTGATTTCCAGCTAAATCATGTGTTTCGCATGGATTTGAAGCTAACTCGTTCGTTGCGCATGCAGTTAAATCTAAATAACGTATATCACAATTATTTGAAGCTAAACCATTTGTTTCGCATGGATTTGAAGCTAAGCCTTCTACTTCGCATTAATTAATAGCTAAATCACGTGTTTTGCATGGATTTGAAGATAAACCTTCTACATCGCATTGATTTGAAGCTAAATCATGTGTTTCGCATGGATTTGAAGCTAACTCGTTTGTTTCGCATGCAGTTGAAGCTAAATAATGTATATCACCATTATTTGTAGCTAAACCATTTGTTTCGCATGGATTTGAACCTAAGCCTTGTACTTCGCATTGATTTGAAGCTAAATCATTTGTTTCGCATGGATTTGAAGCTAAACCTTCTACATCGCATTGATTTGCAAATGAATCATGTGTTTCGCTTGGACTTGAAGCTAAACCTTCTACATCGCATTGATTTGAAGCTAAATCGTGTTTTTCGTATGGATTTGAGGCAAACTCGTTTGTTTCGCATGCAGTTGTAGCTAAATAATGTATATCACAAGTATTTGTAGCTAAACCATTTGTTTCGCATGTATGTGAAGCTAAATCATGTGTTTACCATGACAATGAACCTAAATCATGTGTTGCCCATGGATTTGAAGCTTAATCATGTAATTTGCATGGATTTGAAGCTAACTTGATTGTATCCTCAGCATTTGAAGTTACTTCATTTATATCGCAAGTATATGAAGCTAAATCATATGTGTTTCGCTTGGTTTTGAAGCTAAACCTTCTACATCGCATTGATTTGAAGCTAAATCATGTGTTTCGGATGGATTTGAAGCTAAACCTTCTACATCGCATTGATTTGAAGCTAAATCATGTGTTTCGTGTGGATTTGAAGGTAACTCGTTGTTTCGCATGCTGTTGAAGCTAAATCATGCATTTCACAAGAATTTGCAGCCGAACCATTAGATTCGCATGGATTTGAAGCTAAGCCTTCTACTTCGCATTGATTTGAAGCTAAATCATTTGTTTCGCATGGATTTGAATCTAAACCTCCTACGTCGCATTGATTTCCAGCTAAATCATGTGTTTCGCATGGATTTGAAGCTAACTCGTTCGTTGCGCATGCAGTTAAATCTAAATAACGTATATCACAAGTATTTGAAGCTAAACCATTTGTTTCGCATGGATTTGAAGCTAAGCCTTCTACTTCGCATTAATTAATAGCTAAATCACGTGTTTTGCATGGATTTGAAGCTAAACGTTCTACATCGCATTGATTTGAAGCTAAATCATGTGTTTCGCGTGGATTTGAAGCTAACTCGTTTGTTTCGCATGCAGTTGAAGCTAAATAATGTATATCACCATTATTTGTAGCTAAACCATTTGTTTCGCATGGATTTGAACCTAAGCCTTGTACTTCGCATTGATTTGAAGCTAAATCATTTGTTTCGCATGGATTTGAAGCTAAACCTTCTACATCGCATTGATTTGCAAATGAATCATGTGTTTCTCATGGATTTGAAGCTAACTCGTTCGTTTCGCCTGTATTTGAATCTATATCACTTATATCGCAAGTATTTGAAGCTAAATCATGTGTTTCGCTTGGACTCGAAGATAACTCGCTTGTTTCGCCTGCATTTGATGCTCTACCATTTATACTGCAAGTATTTGAAGCTAAATCATTCGTTTCGCATTGATTTGAAGCTAAGCCTTCTAATTCGCATTCTTTTACATCTAAATCATGTGTTTCGAATGGATTTGAAGCTAACTCGTTTGTTTCGCATGCAGTTGTATCTAAATAATGTATATCACAAGTATTTGTAGCTAAACCATTTGTTTCGCATGGATTTGAAGCTAACCCTTTTACTTCGCATTGATTTGAAGTTAAATCATGCGTTTCCCTAGGATTTGAAGATGAATCGTTTTTTTCGCATGCAGTTGAATCTATATCACTTATATCACAAGTATCTGAAGCTAAATCATTTGTTTCGCATGGATTTGAATCTAAACTTTCTACATCGCATTGATTTGAAGCTAAATCGTGTGTTTCGCATGGATTTGAAGCTAAGCCTTCTACTTCGCACTGATTTGAAGTTAAATCATGTGTCTCGTTTGGATTTGAAGCAAAGCCTTCTACTTCGAATTGATTTGAAGCTAAATCATGTATTTCGCATGGATCTGAAGCTAACTCGTTTGTTTCGCCTCCATTTGAAGCTAAACGATTTGTATCGCAAGAAATTTGAAGATAAGCCTTCTACTTCGCATTGATTTGAAGCTAAATCATGTGTTTCCCTTGGATATCTAGCTAAATCATGTGTTTCGCACGGATGTGAAGCTAACGCGTTTGTTTTGTCTGCATTTGTAGCTGTTTCATATATATCGCAAGTATTTGAAGCTTTCTCGTTTGTTTCGCATGCATTTGAAGCTGTATCCCTTATATTCGCAAGTATTTGAAGCTAAATCATTCGTTTCGCATGGATTTTTAGCTAAGCCTTCTACGCCGCATTGATTTGCATCTAAATCATATGTTTCGCATGGATCTGAAGCTAACTCGTTTGTTTCGCATGCATTTGGAGCTATATCACTTATATCGCAAGTATTTGAAGCTAAATCATTTGTATCGGGCGGATTTGAAGCTAGACCTTCTTCATCGCATTGATTTGAAGCTAATTCATGTGTTTCTCATGGATTTGAAGCTAAACCTTCTACATGACATTGATTTGTTGCTAAATCATGTGTTTCGCATGGATTTGAAGCTAACTCGTTTGCTTCGCATGCAGTTGTAGCTAAATAATGTATATCACAAGTATTTGTAGCTAAACCATTTGTTTCGCATGGATTTGAAGCTAAGCCTTCCACTTCGCATTGATTTGAAGCTAAATCATTTGTTTCGCATGGAATTGAAGCTACCTCGTTTGTTCCTCCAGCTTTTGAAGCTATATCACTTATATCGCAAGTATGTGAAGCTAAATCATTTGTTTCTCATGGATTTGAAGCTAAACCTTCTACATCCCATGGATTTGAAGCTAAATCATGTGTTTGGCATGGATTTGAAGCTAAACCTTATACATCGCATTGATTTGCATCTGAATCATGTATTTCGCATGGATCTGAAGCTAACTCGTTTGTTTGGCCTGCATTTGAAGCTATATCACTTATATTCGCAAGTATTTGATGCTAAATCATTCGTTTCGCATGGATTTGAAGCTAACCCTTTTACTTCGCATTGATTTGAAGTTAAATCATGTGTTTCCCTTGGATTTGAAGCTGAATCCTTTTTTTCGCATGCAGTTGAATCTATATCATTTATATCGCAAGTATTTGAAGCTAAATCATATGTGTCGCATGGATTTGAAGCTGAACATTCTACATCGCATTGATTTGAAGCTAAATCTTGTGTATCGCATGGATTTGAAGCTAAACCTTCTACATCGCATTGATTTGCATCTGAATTTATGTGTTTCGCATGGATTTGAAGCTAACTCGTTTGTGTGGCATGCAGTTGAAGCTAAATCATGTATATCACAAGTATTTGAATCTAAACCATTTGATTCGCATGGGATTTGATGCTAAGCCTTCTACTTCACACTGATTTGATGCTGAATCATGTCTTTCGCATGGATTTGAAGCTAACTCGTTTGTTTCGCATGCAGTTGGAGCTATATCATGTATATGACAAGTATTAGAAGCTAAACCATTTGTTTCGCATGTATGTGAAGCTAAATCATGTGTTTACCATGACAATGAACCTAAATCATGTGATGCCCATGAATTTGAAGCTTAATCATGTGTTTTGCATGGATTTGAATCTAACTTGATGGTATCCTCAGCATTTGAAGTTACTTCATTTATATCGCAAGTATTTGAAGCTAAATCATATGTGTTTCGCTTGGATTTGAAGCTAAACCTTCTACATCGTATTGATTTGAAGCTAAATCATGTGTTTCGCATGGATTTGAAGCTAACTCATTTGTTTCGGAGGCAGTTGTAGCTAAATAATATATATCACAAGTATTTGTAGCTAAACCATTTGTTTCGCATGGATTTGAAGCTAATCCATCTACATCGCATTGATTTGAAGCTAAATCATTTATTTCGCATGGAATTGTAGCTACCTCGTTTGTTGCTCCAGCTTTTGAAGCTATATCACTTATATCGCAAGTATTTGAAGCTAAATCATATGCGTCGCATGGATTTGAAGCTGAACCTTCTACATCGCATTGATTTGAAGCTAAATCTTGTGTATCGCATGGATTCGAAGCTAAACCTTCTACATCGCATTGATTTGAAGCTAAATCATGTGTTTCGCGTGGATTTGAAGGTAACTCGTTTGTTTCGCATGCAGTTGAATCTATATCACCTTTATCCCAAGTGTTTGAAACTCAACCATTTGTATCGCATGGATTTAAAGCTAAACCTTCTACATCGCATTGATTTGAAGCTAACTCATGTGTTTCGCGTGGATTTGAAGGTAACTCGTTTGTTTCGCATGCAGTTGAAAATATACACCTATATCCCAAGTGTTGGAAGCTCAATCATTTGTTTCGCATAGATTTGAAGCTAAACCTTCTACATCGCATTGATTTGAATCTGAATGAAGTGTTTCGCATGGATTTGAAGCTAATCCTTCTACATCGCATTGATTTGAAGCTAAATCATGTGTTTCTTCATGGATTTGAAGCTAACTCATTTGTTTCGCATGCAGTTGTAGCTAAATAATGTATATCACAAGTATTTCTAGCTAAACCATTTGTTTCGCATGGATTTGAAGCTAAGCCTTCTACTTCGCATTGATTTGAAGCTAAATCATTTGTTTCGCATGGATTTGAAGCTAAACCATCTACATCGCATTGATTTGAAGCTAAATCATCTGTTTCGCGTTGATTTGAAGGTAACTCGTTTGTTTCGCATGCAGTTGAAGCTATATCACCTATATCCCAAGTGTTTGAAACACAATCATTTGTTTCGCATGGATTTGAATCTAAACCTTCTACATCGCATTGATTTGAAGCTAAATCGTGTGTTTCGCATGGATTTGAAGCTAAGCCTTCTACTTCGCATTGTTTTGAAGCTTAATCATGTGTTTTGCATGGATTTGAAGCTATCTCGTTTGTTTCGCCTGCAGTTGAATCTATATCACTTATATCACAAGTTTTTGAATCATATCCATTTGTTCCGCACAGATTTGAAGCTACGCCTTCTACTTCGCATTGATTTGAAGCTAAATCATCTGTTTCGCTTGGATTTGAAGCTAACACGTTTGCTTCACATGCAGTTGAAGCTAAATCATGTATTTCGCATGGATCTGAAGCTAACTCGTTTGTTTGGCCTGCATTTGAAGCTATATCACTTATATTCGCAAGTATTTGATGCTAAATCATTCGTTTCGCATGGATTTGAAGCTAACCCTTTTACTTCGCATTGATTTGAAGTTAAATCATGTGTTTCCCTTGGATTTGAAGCTGAATCCTTTTTTTCGCATGCAGTTGAATCTATATCATTTATATCGCAAGTATTTGAAGCTAAATCATATGTGTCGCATGGATTTGAAGCTAAACCTTCTACATCCCATGGATTTGAAGCTAAACCATGTGTTTGGCATGGATTTGAAGCTAAACCTTCTACATCGCATTGATTTGCATCTGAATTTATGTGTTTCGCATGGATTTGAAGCTAACTCGTTTGTTTCGCATGCAGTTGGAGCTATATCATGTATATGACAAGTATTAGAAGCTAAACCATTTGTTTCGCATGTATGTGAAGCTAAATCATGTGTTTACCATGACAATGAACCTAAATCATGTGATGCCCATGGATTTGAAGCTAAATCATATGTGTTTCGCTTGGATTTGAAGCTAAACCTTCTACATCGTATTGATTTGAAGCTAAATCATGTGTTTCGCATGGATTTGAAGCTAACTCATTTGTTTCGGAGGCAGTTGTAGCTAAATAATATATATCACAAGTATTTGTAGCTAAACCATTTGTTTCGCATGGATTTGAAGCTAATCCATCTACATCGCATTGATTTGAAGCTAAATCATTTATTTCGCATGGAATTGTAGCTACCTCGTTTGTTGCTCCAGCTTTTGAAGCTATATCACTTATATCGCAAGTATTTGAAGCTAAATCATATGCGTCGCATGGATTTGAAGCTGAACCTTCTACATCGCATTGATTTGAAGCTAAATCTTGTGTATCGCATGGATTCGAAGCTAAACCTTCTACATCGCATTGATTTGAAACTAAATCATGTGTTTCGCGTGGATTTGAAGGTAACTCGTTTGTTTCGCATGCAGTTGAATCTATATCACCTTTATCCCAAGTGTTTGAAACTCAATCATTTGTATCGCATGGATTTAAAGCTAAACCTTCTACATCGCATTGATTTGAAGCTTACTCATGTGTTTCGCGTGGATTTGAAGGTAACTCGTTTGTTTCGCATGCAGTTGAAAATATACCACCTATATCCCAAGTGTTGGAAGCTCAATCATTTGTTTCGCATAGATTTGAAGCTAAACCTTCTACATCGCATTGATTTGAATCTGAATGATGTGTTTCGCATGGATTTGAAGCTAATCCTTCTACATCGCATTGATTTGAAGCTAAATCATGTGTTTCGCATGGATTTGAAGCTAACTCATTTGTTTGGCCTGCATTTGAAGCTATATCACTTATATTCGCAAGTATTTGATGCTAAATCATTCGTTTCGCATGGATTTGAAGCTAACCCTTTTACTTCGCATTTATTTGAAGTTAAATCATGTGTTTCCCTTGGATTTGAAGCTGAATCGTTTTTTTCGCATGCAGTTGAATCTATATCATTTATATCGCAAGTATCTGAAGCTAAATCATTTGTTTCTCATGGATTTGAAGCTAAACCGTCTACATCCCATGGATTTGAAGCTAAATCATGTGTTTGGCATGGATTTGAAGCTAAACCTTCTACATCGCATTGAGTTGCATCTGAATCATGTGTTTCGCATGGATTTGAAGCTAACGCGTTTGTGTCGCATGCAGTTGAAGGTAAATCATGTATATCACAAGTATTTGAATCTAAACCATTTCTTCCGCATGTATGTGAAGCTAAATCATGTGTTTACCATGACAATGAACCTAAATCATGTGTTGCCCATGGATTTGAAGCTTAATCATGTGTTTCTCATGGATTTGAAGCTAATCCCTCTACTTCGCATTGATTTAAAGCTAAATCATTTGTTTCGCATGGAATTGAAGCCACCTCGTTTGTTCCTCCAGATTTTGAAGCTATATCTCTTATATCGCAAGTATCTGAAGCTAAATCATTTGTTTCTCATGGATTTGAAGCTAAACCTTGTACATCCCATGGATTTGAAGCTAAATCATGTATTTGGCATGGATTTGAAGCTAAACCTTCTACATCGCATTGATTTGCATCTGAATTTATGTGTTTCGCATGGATTTGAAGCTAACTCGTTTGTATCGCATGCAGTTGTAGCTAAATAATGTATATCACAAGTATTTCTAGCTAAACCATTTGTTTCGCATGGATTTGAAGCTAAGCCTTCTACTTCGCATTGATATGAAGCTAAATCATTTGTTTCGCATGGATTTGAAGATAACTCATTTGTTTCGCATGCAGTTGTAGCTAAATAATGTTTATCACAAGTATTTCTAGCTAAACCATTTGTTTCGCATGGATTTGAAGCTAAGCCTTCTACTTCGCATTGATTTGAAGCTAAATCATTTGTTTCGCATGGATTTGAAGCTAAATCTTCTACATCACATTGATTTGAAGCTAACTCATGTATTTCGCGTGAATTTGAAGGTAACTCGGTTGTTTCGCATGCAGTTGAAGCTATACCAACTATATCCCAATTGTTTGAAGCTCAATAATTTGTTTCGCATGGATTTGAAGCTAAACCTTCTTTATCGCATTGATTTGCAGCTTAATCGTGTGTTTCGCGTGGATTTGAAGGAAACTCGTTTGTTTCGCATGCAGTTGAAGCTAAATCATGTCTTTCACAAGTATTTGAAGATGAACCATTTGAATCGCATGGCTTTGAACCTGAGCCTTCTACTTCGCACTGATTTGCACCTCAATAATGTGTTTCGCATGGATTTGAAGCTGTTTCGGCCGAATCGCGGACCGCGGGTCAACGCACGCTCGACTTTCGGTGTACGCCGTCTCGCCGTTTTTGTCGAATAAACGGCGAGGCGGCAAGACAATAACACGATCGACGTGCGTTGGCCCGACCGTCAAACGCTCGCCTCGGCCTAATGTATACATGCAGCGTTTTTGCCTTAGGAGGCAATGACCGGCTTTCGACACCTGACGATGCGTCACCTTGAGCATCGGCCAGGTGTCTATATATACTGCCGCAAATGTGATAACGGCGAGATTCTCCAAGTATCGTTATCGCTTACAGACAGTTTAATTTAGCGCCCCTTGCGCCTATTCGAAGCCGTGCTTCAATTGTTATACTTCTGTCGTAGCCGTGCTACACTGCATACGCCGAACGGAGCCGTGCTCCAAAAGCTTGTAAATCAAAGGACTGTGGAGTCCAAATCAATAAATCGCGTGTCGTCTCCTCCCGAATTCCGGCGTTTTAATTTTGTGCCGTGCGCAACATTTCTGGTCCTTCGAGCCGGATTGCGGAGACGACACAGGAGAGATAAAACATCTCCATCAACAGCGTCGATCACGCAGTCGATCGACGCATACGAGTCCCTATAACACTGCTGGTCAACATGGAGCCACTCATCAAGGAGCAAGAGCTCACCATCGGGGGCCTTTGCCGGATCCTGCCCAATTTCAAGCGCCTGGGAAAGGCGAAATTCACCGAAGCCGCCGCCGAAGAACGCCTTCGCCGCCTGCGGACCGAGTGGGACGCGTGCCGACGCCTCCACCTCCAGTTGGAGCTGAAGGCCACTGCCGAAGAACGGGAAACCCGCGACTACTTCAAACAGGGGTACTTCGAGCGGGCCGAAGCAGAGTTCGAACAGGCGAGTGATTTCTTCGTGGAACTGATCGCTTCATTTAGGAGTGGAGCGTCTGCGCTGGCTGACGCGAGCCAGACCAGGGAGCCCGACTCCTGTAGCGCGCCCGTGGCGCAGCTACCGCGACTCCCATTGCCGAGGTTCGCCGGCTGCTACACGGAGTGGCCGAGCTTCTCGGACCAGTTTGAGTCGCTGGTCGTGAAGAACCGGACTCTTCACGACGTCCAGCGACTACAGTACCTCAAGGGTGCTTTAGAGGGAGAAGCAGCGTCCGAGATTGCTCACTACTCCGTGACAGCGGCGAACTTCGGCATCGCATGGGCGGCCTTGGTCAGGAGGTATGACCGGAAGCGACTGGTCGTCAGTGCGCTCCTGTCGAGCTTCCTGACCCTTGCGCCGCTCACCCGCGATCGCGACGGCAGCGGTCTCGCCTTGCTGCGTCGTCGCACTAACGAGGCGTTGGCCCAGCTGCGAAACTTGGGGCGGCCGTTGGACCATTGGGACGACCTGCTGGTCCACCTAACGGTGGAAAAACTTGACCCGAAGTCGAGGGAGGCGTGGGTCCACGAAATCCGCGCCGCCGTGGATCCACCCACGTATGCCTGTCTCGACGAATTCCTGGAGTATCGGGCCGGGTCCTTCGCGGAGCTTAGGATGGCTCCGGAGCCCTCGGCTACCTCCGCGGAGCGTAGGCCGGCCCGACCTCCACCACCGGTACGCTCCCACGCGATGGCGACGACGACGACGGCGAGTCGTTGCCGGAAGTGCGGCGACAACCACCCGCTGTTCCGGTGCCCTGCGTTCAGGGGCATGGCGATCAACCTGCGCCGGGATTTTGTTAGGGCGCGCGGTTGCTGCTTCAACTGCCTCCGATCGGGACACCCCGCGACATCGTGTCCCTCCGCGTCGCGCTGCTCCGTTTGCAACGGCTCGCACCACACCCTGATTCACCCGGATTCCGGGGTTGGTGGCGGGCCAGAGTCAACCGCGGTAGAACCCGGGCGGGAAACAGCGACGAATATCTCCGCTTCGTCCGTGGTCCACAACTGCGTCGCACGCTGGAGCGGGAGCAGGGCCGTACTGCTCGCGACCGCTCTAGTATGGGTAGAGACACGCGACGGGGGGGTAAGGCCGGTGAGAGCCCTGTTGGACCAGGGATCGGAGGCGACCTTCGTCTCCGAATCCCTCGTCCAGGCCCTCCGCCTTCCGAAGCGGCCTGCGGCTATCACCGTGACTGGTGCGGGGGACGCGCCGGTGGGTCGCGTGACTTCGCGGGTCGATCTGGTGTTACGGTTGACCGGGCGCGGGAACGCTCCTATGCCGCTTTCCGCGTTCGTCCTCCGGAGACTTACCGGGTACGCGCCCAAGACGACCGTCGACATTCGCGTATACCCGCATCTGCAGGACCTCATTTTAGCGGACCCTGATCCGACTAGAGATCTCCCTGTAGATCTCTTAATCGGGGCCGATCGTTACGGTGATGTGATCGGTCCCGGCCTGCGCCGCGGAACACCCGGCCAGCCAATCGCGCAAAATACCATATTCGGTTGGGTCGTCTCGGGCGCCGCATCGACACCCGCGAACGATCCCGATCCCTCCGCGGCGTCCCTGCACTGTCGCGCGGAGGAAAGGTTGCAGCAGCAATTGCGTTGTTCTGGGAGCCCGAGGAGGCGAGTCCCAAATCTGTTCCCCCCCCCTGACGAGTCGAGGTGCGGCGAACATTCCGTCAACACCGTCTCACGGCGGGCGGACGGGCAGTGCGTGGTTCGGTTACCCCTTGCGTACCGAACCACCCCTCGCTCTCGGCTCGTCAAAGGGCCGTGCCCTAGCCATGCTCCACGGAGTCGAGCGGCGACTCAAGGGCGACAGAAATCAGAGCAAAAATATTGCTGCAGGAGTTATGGTTGGGGGGTGCGGATTGGGACGCTCCGCTCCCGGACGAGCTCAACCAGACGTGGTGCGAACTCGTCGCCGAGTTACCGCTCTTAAGCGCCGCACGAGTGCCACGCTGGTTTGGCATCTTTCAATCCCCGCGCAGGGGGGAGCAATACGAGTTGCACGGTTCCGCGGACGCGTCTTCGCGCGCGCATGGTGCGGTGGTGTATCTGCTAGCGCGACCGTTCCCGAGCGAACCCTCGGGAACCCAGGTGACCCTCGTCGCCTCGCGGGCCAGGGTCGCTCCCGTCAACATGCTACAGAGCTCTCGCGGCCCTTCGTCGAAGGAGGAATAGTCCCTCGGATTACAAATCGCCGATGCGGCGGGCGAGGATCTTGTGGCTCCGTTGGCTGCAGGGTGGCGCCTTCGCATCGGAGATACGCGCCGTCCGAAAATCCCAATTCGTCGGGCGATCGTCGCCCTTGCGACGGTTGAGCCCATTTCTCGACGAGGCAGGATTGCTCCGCGTGGGGGGACGTCTAGACAACTCGTCCCGCGCGTACGACGAGAAACACCCCATCCTCCTCCCGAAGCACCCAGTGGTGGATTTGCTGGTGGAGGCTGTGCACCTCACGGCCCTCCACAGTGGACCCCAGCTCACCTTGAGCGTGCTGAGGAGGACGTATTGGCTTCTGGGCGCCCGAGATACGGTTAGAAGAGTGACCTGGAGGTGCGTAGCTTGCGCAAGGCATCGCGCATCTCCAGCGTCCCAACTCATGGGCACGTTGCCCTTATCGCGGGTAAACCCTTCGCGGCCCTTCTCGCACGTGGGCGTCGACTATGCGGGCCCCCTCTGGACCCGCATGGGGAAGGGCCGGGGTTATCGGGCCCAGAAGTCATACATCGGGGTGTTCGTGTGCTTCGCGACCCGCGCGATCCACCTCGAGCTGGTGAGCGACTGCACCACGGCGGGCTTCTTGGCTGCGCTGCGGAGGTTCGTCTCCCGTCGGGGTAGGCCCGCTGCTATTTATTCCGACAACGGAACGAGCTTCCGCGGTGCCGCACGGGAGCTCGCAGCGATGGTTCGGGCGGTCCGCGACTCAGCCGAGGTATCGGCCTTTCTCGGAGAGGCCGACATCGTGTGGCATTTCTCCCCACCCGGAGCTCCGCATTTCGGCGGTTTATGGGAAGCGGGGGTTAAGGCAGTAAAACGCCACTTAGCACGGGTGGTTGGCCAGCACACCCTCACCTTTGAGGAGATGTGCACCCTATTGTGCACCGTCGAGGCATGCCTTAATTCCCGCCCCCTAACACCGATGTCGAGCGATCCGACGGACTACGCGGCCCTTACACCGGGGCATTTCTTGACGGGGGCACCCTTGCTTACGCTTCCGGGAGAACGTTCGCCGGACACCGCCGCCTCCCCCTTGTCCCGATGGCAAGGGGTCGAAACCATGCGTGCCAATTTTTGGAAACAATGGAACCACGAGTATCTCCACACGCTGCAGGAGCGCAGCAAATGGTGGCGTGCCGAGAGGAACCTGCAGGTGGGAGATCTCGTGGTTCTTCGCGACGCGAATTGCCCACCGGCGTGTTGGCGTCTCGCACGCGTGCAGACGCTGCACCCCGGTGAGGACGGCCGAGTTCGAGTCGTAACCATTCGCACCGCCGGCGGATGTTACACTCGGCCGATCACGCAGCTCGTGCGCTTGCCGGTGGACATGCCCGCTGGACCCTCCTCAGGACCGGAGCAGTAGCGAGGGAAGGCGAGCGTACATGGCGGGCGGAGCGTGCTCGCCATTTAGTTAATAAGATCAGCGGAGCTGAGGCGGGCGGTATGTTTCGGCCGAATCGCGGACCGCGGGTCAACGCACGCTCGACTTTCGATGTACGCCGTCTCGCCGTTTTTGTCGAATAAACGGCGAGGCGGCAAGACAATAACACGATCGACGTGCGTTGGCCCGACCGTCAAACGCTCGCCTCGGCCTAATGTATACATGCAGCGTTTTTGCCTTAGGAGGCAATGACCGGCATTCGACACCTGACGATGCGTCACCTTGAGCATCGGCCAGGTGTCTATATATACTGCCGCAAATGTGATAACGGCGAGATTCTCCAAGTATCGTTATCGCTTACAGACAGTTTAATTTAGCGCCCCTTGCGCCTATTCGAAGCCGTGCTTCAATTGTTATACTTCTGTCGTAGCCGTGCTACACTGCATACGCCGAACGGAGCCGTGCTCCAAAAGCTTGTAAATCAAAGGACTGTGGAGTCCAAATCAATAAATCGCGTGTCGTCTCCTCCCGAATTCCGGCGTTTTAATTTTGTGCCGTGCGCAACAGAAGCTAAGCCTTCTTCTTGGCATTGAATTGAAGCTAAATCGTGTGTTTTGCATGGATTTGAAGCTAACTCGTTTGTTTCTCCTGTATTTGAAGCTGTATCATTTATATCGCAAGTATTTGAAGCTAAACCATTTGTTTCGCATGGATTTGAAGCTGAGCCTTCTACTTGGCATTGAATTGAATCTAAATCGTGTGTTTACATGGATTTGAAGCTAACTCGTTTGTTTCTCCTGCATTTGAAACTATATCACCTATATCCCAAGTGTAGGAAGCTCAATCATTTGTTTCGCATGGATTTGAAGCTAAACCTGCTACTTCGCATTGATTTGAAGCTAAATTATGTGTTTCGCGTGGATTTGAATGTAACTCATTTGTTTCGCATGCAGTTGAAGCTATATCACCTAAATCCCAAGTGTAGGAAGCTCAATCATTCGTTTCGCATGGGTTTGAAGCTAAACCTGCTACTTCGCATTGATTTGAAGCTAACTCATGTATTTCGCGTGAATTTGAAGGTAACTCGGTTGTTTCGCATGCAGTTGAAGCTATACCAACTATATCCGAAGTGTTTGAAGCTCAATAATTTGTTTGGCATGGATTTGAAGCTAAACCTTCTACATCGCACTGATTTGAAGCTAAATCATGTGTTTCGCATGGATTTGAAGGTAACTCGTTTGTTTCGCATGCAGTTGAAGCTAAATCATGTCTTTCACAAGTATTTGAAGATGAACCATTTGAATCGCATGGCTTTGAACCTGAGCCTTCTACTTCGCACTGATTTGCACCTAAGTAATGTGTTTCGCTTGGATTTGAAGCTAAACCTTCTACATCCCATGGATTTGAAGCTAAATCATGTGTTTGGCATGGATTTGAAGCTAAACCTTCTACATTGCATTGATTTGCAGCTGAATCATGTGTTTCGCATGGATTTGCAGCTAACTCGTTCGTTTCGCCTGCATTTGAAACTATATCACTTATATCGCAAATATTTGAAGCTAAATCATGTGTTTCGCATGGATTTGAAGCTAAACTTGCTACTTCGCATTGATTTGAAGCTAAATTATGTGTTTCGCGTGGATTTGAAGGTAACTCGTTGTTTCGCATGCAGTTGAAGCTAAATCATGCATTCCACACGTATTTGAAGCCGAACCATTAGATTCGCATGGATTTGAAGCTAAGCCTTCTACTTCGCACTGATTTGAAGTTAAATCATGTGTTTCGCGTGGATTTGAAGCTAACTCGTTTGTTTCTCCTGTATTTGAAGCTATATCATTTATATCGCAAGTATTTGAAGCTATAGCATTTGTTTCGCATGGATTTGAAGCTAAGCCTTCTACTTCGCATTGATTGGATCCTAAATCAAGTGTTTTACATGGATTTGAAGCTAACTCGTTTGTTTCGCAGGCAGTTGTAGCTAAATAATGTATATCACAAGTATTTGTAGCTAAACCATTTATTTCGCATGTTTTTGAAGCTACGCCTTCTACTTCGCATTGATTTGAAGCTAAATCATTTGTTTCGCATAGAATTGAATCTACCTCGTTTGTTCCTCCTGCTTTTGAAGCTATATCACTTATATCGCAAGTATTTGAAGCTAAATCATATGTGTCGCATGGATTTGAAGCGAAGCCTTCTGCTTCGCACTGATTTGAAGTTAAATCATGTGTTTCGCGTGGATTTGGAGCTAACTCGTTTGCTTCGAATGCAGTTGAAACTAAATCATGTATATCACAAGTATTTGCAGCTAAACAATTGATTCGCATGGATTTGAAGCTACGCCTTCAACTTGGCATTGAGTTGAAGCTAAATCGTGTGTTTTGCATGGATTTGAAGCTAACTCGTTTGTTTCTCCTGTATTTGAAGCTATATCATTTATATCACAAGTATTTGTAGCTAAACCATTTGTTTCGCATGTATGTGAAGCTAAATCATGTGTTTACCATGACAATGAACCTAAATCATGTGTTGCCCATGGATTTGAAGCTCAATCATGTGTTTTGCATGGATTTGAAGCTAACTTGATTGTATCCTCAGCATTTGAAGTTACTTCATTTATATCGCAAGTATATGAAGCTAAATCATATGTGTTCCGCTTGGTTTTGAAGCTAAACCTTCTACATCGCATTCATTTGAAGCTAAATCATGTGTTTCGCATGGATTTGAAGCTAAACCTTCTACATCGCATTGATTTGAAGCTAAATCATGTGTTTCGCGTGGATTTGTAGGTAACTCGTTTGTTTTGCATGCAGTTGAAGCTATATCACCTTTATCCCAAGTGTTTGAAGCTAAATCATATGTGTCGCATGGATTTCAAGCTGAACCTACTACATCGCATTGATTTGAAACTAAATCTTGTGTATCGCATGGATTTAAAGCTAAACCTTCTACATCGCATTGATTTGAAGCTAAATCATGTGTTTCGCATGGATTTGAAGATAACAAGTTTGTTTCGCATGCAGTTGTAGCTAAATAATGTATATCACAAGTATTTCTAGCTAAACCATTTTTTTCGCATGGATTTGAAGCTAAGCCTTCTACTTCGCATTGATTTGAAGCTAAATCATTTGTTTCGCATGGATTTGAAGCTAAACCTCCTACATCGCATTGATTTCCAGCTAAATCATGTGTTTTGCATGGATTTGAAGCTAACTTGATTGTATCCTCAGCATTTGAAGTTACTTCATTTATATCGCAAGTATATGAAGCTAAATCATATGTGTTCCGCTTGGTTTTGAAGCTAAACCTTCTACATCGCATTCATTTGAAGCTAAATCATGTGTTTCGCATGGATTTGAAGCTAAACCTTCTACATCGCATTGATTTGAAGTTAAATCATGTGTTTCGCAAGGATTTGAAGCTAACTCGTGTGTTTCGCATGCAGTTGAAGCTAAATCATGTCTTTCACAAGTATTTGAAGATGAACCATTTGAATCGCATTGATTTGAACATGAGCCTACTACTTCGCACTGATTTGCAACTAAATAATGTGTTTCGCATGGATTTGAAGCTAAACCTTCTACATCCCGTGGATTTGAAGTTAAATCATGTGTTTTGCATGGATTTGAAGCTAAACCTTCTACATCGCATTGATTTGCAGCTGAATCTTGTGTTTCGCATGGATTTGAAGCTAACTCGTTCGTTACGCCTGTATTTGAATCTATTTCACTTATATCGCAAGTATATGAAGCTAAATCATATGTGTTCCGCTTGGTTTTGAAGCTAAACCTTCTACATCGCATTGATTTGAAGCTAAATCATGTGTTTCGCATGGATTTGAAGCTAAACCTTCTACATCGCATTGATTTGAAGCTAAATCATGTGTTTCGCGTGGATTTGAAGGTAACTCGTTTGTTTTGCATGCAGTTGAAGCTATATCACCTTTATCCCAAGTGTTTGAAGCTAAATCATATGTGTCGCATGGATTTCAAGCTGAACCTACTACATCGCATTGATTTGAAACTAAATCTTGTGTATCGCATGGATTTAAAGCTAAACCTTCTACATCGCATTGATTTGAAGCTAAATCATGTGTTTCGCATGGATTTGAAGATAACAAGTTTGTTTCGCATGCAGTTGTAGCTAAATAATGTATATCACAAGTATTTCTAGCTAAACCATTTTTTTCGCATGGATTTGAAGCTAAGCCTTCTACTTCGCATTAATTAGTAGCTAAATCACGTGTTTTGCATGGATTTGAAGCTAAGCCTTCTACTTCGCATTAATTAGTAGCTAAATCACGTGTTTCGCAAGGATTTGAAGCTAACTCGTGTGTTTCGCATGCAGTTGAAGCTAAATCATGTCTTTCACAAGTATTTGAAGATGAACCATTTGAATCGCATTGATTTGAACATGAGCCTACTACTTCGCACTGATTTGCAATAAATAATGTGTTTCGCATGGATATGAAGCTAAACCTTCTACATCGCATTGATTTGAAGCTAAATCATGTGTTTCGCGTGGATTCGGAGATAACGCGTTTGCTTCGAATGCGGTTGAATCTAAATCATGTATATCGCAAGTATTTGAGGCTAAACCATTTGTATCGCATGGATTTGAATCTCTGCCTTCTACTTCGCATTGATTTGACGCTCAATATTGTGTTTCGAATGGATTTGAAGCTAACTCGTTTGTTTCGCATGCAGTTGAAACTACATCTTGTATATCACAAGTATTTGCAGCTAATCAATTGATTCGCATGGATTTGAAGCTAAGCCTTCTACTTCGCATTGGTTGGATCCTAAATCACGTGTTTTGCATGGATTTGAAGCTAAACCTTCTACATCGCATTGATTTGAAGCTAAATCGTGTTTTTCGCATGGATTTGAGGCAAACTCGTTTGTTTCGCATGCAGTTGTAGCTAAATAATGTATATCACAAGTATTTGTAGCTAAACCATTTGTTTCGCATGTATGTGAAGCTAAATCATGTGTTTACCATGACAATGAACCTAAATCATGTGTTGCCCATGGATTTGAAGCTTAATCATGTGTTTTGCATGGATTTGAAGCTAACTTGATTGTATCCTCAGCATTTGAAGTTACTTCATTTATATCGCAAGTATATGAAGCTAAATCATATGTGTTCCGCTTGGTTTTGAAGCTAAACCTTCTACATCGCATTGATTTGAAGCTAAATCATGTGTTTCGCATGGATTTGAAGCTAAACCTTCTACATCGCATTGATTTGAAGCTAAATCATGTGTTTCGCGTGGATTTGAAGGTAACTCGTTTGTTTTGCATGCAGTTGAAGCTATATCACCTTTATCCCAAGTGTTTGAAGCTAAATCATATGTGTCGCATGGATTTCAAGCTGAACCTACTACATCGCATTGATTTGAAACTAAATCTTGTGTATCGCATGGATTTAAAGCTAAACCTTCTACATCGCATTGATTTGAAGCTAAATCATGTGTTTCGCATGGATTTGAAGATAACAAGTTTGTTTCGCATGCAGTTGTAGCTAAATAATGTATATCACAAGTATTTCTAGCTAAACCATTTTTTTCGCATGGATTTGAAGCTAAGCCTTCTACTTCGCATTAATTAGTAGCTAAATCACGTGTTTTGCATGGATTTGAAGCTAAGCCTCCTACATCGCATTGATTTCCAGCTAAATCATGTGTTTCGCAAGGATTTGAAGCTAACTCGTGTGTTTCGCATGCAGTTGAAGCTAAATCATGTCTTTCACAAGTATTTGAAGATGAACCATTTGAATCGCATTGATTTGAACATGAGCCTACTACTTCGCACTGATTTGCAATAAATAATGTGTTTCGCATGGATATGAAGCTAAACCTTCTACATCCCGTGGATTTGAAGTTAAATCATGTGTTTCGTTTGGATTTGAAGCTAAACCTTCTACATCGCATTGATTTGAAGCTAAATCGTGTTTTTCGCATGGATTTGAAGCTAAACCTTCTACATCGCATTGATTTGAAGCTAAATCATGTGTTTCGCGTGGATTTGAAGGTAACTCGTTTGTTTTGCATGCAGTTGAAGCTATATCACCTTTATCCCAAGTGTTTGAAGCTAAATCATATGTGTCGCATGGATTTCAAGCTGAACCTACTACATCGCATTGATTTGAAACTAAATCTTGTGTATCGCATGGATTTAAAGCTAAACCTTCTACATCGCATTGATTTGAAGCTAAATCATGTGTTTCGCATGGATTTGAAGATAACAAGTTTGTTTCGCATGCAGTTGTAGCTAAATAATGTATATCACAAGTATTTCTAGCTAAACCATTTTTTTCGCATGGATTTGAAGCTAAGCCTTCTACTTCGCATTGATTTGAAGCTAAATCATTTGTTTCGCATGGATTTGAAGCTAAACCTCCTACATCGCATTGATTTCCAGCTAAATCATGTGTTTCGCATGGATTTGAAGCTAACTCGTTCGTTGCGCATGCGGTTAAATCTAAATAATGTATATCACAAGTATTTGAAGCTAAACCATTTGTTTCGCATGGATTTGAAGCTAAGCCTTCTACTTCGCATTAATTAGTAGCTAAATCACGTGTTTTGCATGGATTTGAAGCTAAACCTTCTACATCGCATTGATTTGAAGCTAAATCATGTGTTTCGCATGGATATGAAGCTAAACCTTCTACATCCCGTGGATTTGAAGTTAAATCATGTGTTTCGCTTGGATTTGAAGCTAAACCTTCTACATCGCATTGATTTGAAGCTAAATCGTGTTTTTCTCATGGATTTGAGGCAAACTCGTTTGTTTCGCATGCAGTTGTAGCTAAATAATGTATATCACAAGTATTTGTAGCTAAACCATTTGTTTCGCATGTATGTGAAGCTAAATCATGTGTTTACCATGACAATGAACCTAAATCATGTGTTGCCCATGGATTTGGAGCTTAATCATGTGTTTTGCATGGATTTGAAGCTAACTTGATTGTATCCTCAGCATTTGAAGTTACTTCATTTATATCGCAAGTATATGAAGCTAAATCATATGTGTTCCGCTTGGTTTTGAAGCTAAACCTTCTACATCGCATTCATTTGAAGCTAAATCATGTGTTTCGCATGGATTTGAAGCTAAACCTTCTACATCGCATTGATTTGAAGCTAAATCATGTGTTTCGCGTGGATTTGAAGGTAACTCGTTTGTTTTGCATGCAGTTGAAGCTATATCACCTTTATCCCAAGTGTTTGAAGCTAAATCATATGTGTCGCATGGATTTCAAGCTGAACCTACTACATCGCATTGATTTGAAACTAAATCTTGTGTATCGCATGGATTTAAAGCTAAACCTTCTACATCGCATTGATTTGAAGCTAAATCATGTGTTTCGCATGGATTTGAAGATAACAAGTTTGTTTCGCATGCAGTTGTAGCTAAATAATGTATATCACAAGTATTTCTAGCTAAACCATTTTTTTCGCATGGATTTGAAGCTAAGCCTTCTACTTCGCATTGATTTGAAGCTAAATCATTTGTTTCGCATGGATTTGAAGCTAAACCTCCTACATCGCATTGATTTCCAGCTAAATCATGTGTTTTGCATGGATTTGAAGCTAACTTGATTGTATCCTCAGCATTTGAAGTTACTTCATTTATATCGCAAGTATATGAAGCTAAATCATATGTGTTCCGCTTGGTTTTGAAGCTAAACCTTCTACATCGCATTCATTTGAAGCTAAATCATGTGTTTCGCATGGATTTGAAGCTAAACCTTCTACATCGCATTGATTTGAAGCTAAATCATGTGTTTCGCGTGGATTTGAAGGTAACTCGTTTGTTTTGCATGCAGTTGAAGCTATATCACCTTTATCCCAAGTGTTTGAAGCTAAATCATATGTGTCGCATGGATTTCAAGCTGAACCTACTACATCGCATTGATTTGAAACTAAATCTTGTGTATCGCATGGATTTAAAGCTAAACCTTCTACATCGCATTGATTTGAAGCTAAATCATGTGTTTCGCACGGATTTGAAGATAACAAGTTTGTTTCGCATGCAGTTGTAGCTAAATATTGTATATGACAAGTATTTCTATCTAAACCATTTGTTTCGCATGGATTTGAAGCAAACTCGTTCGTTGCACATGCAGTTAAATCTAAATAACGTATATCACAAGTATTTGAAGCTAAAACATTTGTTTCGCATGGATTTGAAGCTAAACCTTCTACATCCTGTGGATTTGAAGTTAAATCATGTGTTTTGCATGGATTTGAAGCTAAACCTTCTACATCGCATTGATTTGCAGCAGAATCTTGTGTTTCGCATGGATTTGAAGCTAACTCGTTCGTTTCGCCTGTAATTGAATCTATTTCACTTATATCGCAAGTATTTGAAGCTAAATCATGTGTTTCGCTTGGAGTTGAAGCTAAACCTTCTACATCGCATTGATTTGAAGCTAAATCGTGTGTTACGCATGGATTTGAGGCAAACTCGTTTGTTTCGCATGCAGTTGTAGCTAATTAATGTATATCACAAGTATTTGTAGCTAAACCATTTGTTTCGCATGGATTTGAAGCTAAGCCATCTACTTCGCATTGATTTTAAGCTAAATCATTTGTTTCGCATAGAATTGAAGCTACCTCGTTTGTTCCTCCTGCTTTTGAAGCTATATCACTTATATCGCAAGTATTTGAAGCTAAATCATATGTGTCGCATGGATTTGAAGCTGATCCTACTACATCGCATTGATTTTAAGCAAAATCTTGTGTATCGCATGGATTTGAAGCTAAACCTTCTACATCCCATGGATATGAAGCTAAATCATGTGTTTGGCATGGATTTGAAGCTAAACCTTCTACATCGTATTGATGTGAAGCTAAATCTTGTAAATCGCATGGATTTGAAGCTAAACCTTCTACTTCGCATTGATTTGTATCTAAATCATGTGTTTCGCATGGATATGAAGCTAACTCGTTCGTTGCGCATGCAGTTAAATCTAAATAACGTTTATCACGAGTATTTGAAGTTAAACCATTCGTTTCGCATGGATTTGAAGCTAAACCTCCTACATCGCATTGATTTGCAGCTAAATCATGTGTTTCGCATGGATTTGAAACTAACACATTTGTTTCGCAAGCAGTTGAAGCTAAATGATGTATGTCACATGCATTTGAAGCTAAACCATTTGTTCCGCCTGGATTTGAAGCAAAGCCTTCTACTTCGCATTGATTTGAAACTAAATCATGTGTTTCGCATGGATTTGAAGCTAACTCGTTTGTTTCGCCTGCCGTTGAAGCTAAATCATGTATATCCGAAGTATTTGGAGCTAAACCATTTGATTCGCATGGATTTTAAGCTAAGCCTTCTACTTCGTATTGATATCAAGCTAAATCATGTGTTTCGCATGGATTTGAAACTAACCCATTTGTTTCGCAAGCAGTTGAAGCTAAATCATGTATATCACAAGTATTTGAAGCTAAACCATTTGTTCCGCCTGAATTTGAAGCAAAGCCTTCTACTTCGCGTTGATTTGAAGCTAAATCATGTGTATCGCATTGATTTGAAGCTAACTCATTTGTTTCGCCTGCATTTGAAGCTGTATCATTTATATCGCAAGTATTTGAAACTAAATCATACGTTTCGCATGGATTTGATGTTAAACCTACTAATTCGCACTGTTTTGAAGCTAAATAATGTATTTCGCGTGGATTAGAAGCTAATTCGTCTGTTTCGAATGCAGCTGAAGCTAAATCATGTATATCACAAGTATTTGAAGCTAAACGATTTGTATCGTATGGATTTGAAGCTAAACCTTCTACATCCCATGGATTTGAAGCTAAATCATGTGTTTGGCATGGATTTGAAGCTAAACCTGCTACATCGCATTGATGTGCATCTGAATCATGTGTTTCGCATGAATTTGAAGCTAACTCGTTTGTGTCGCATGCTGTTGAAGCTAAATCATGTATATCACAAGTATTTGTAGCTAAACCATTTGATTCGCATGGAATTTGATGCTAAGCCTTCTACTTCTCACTGATTTGATGCTGAATCATGTCTTTCGCATGGATTTGATGCTAACTCGTTTGTTTCGCATGCAGTTGGAGATATGTCATGTATATGACAAGTATTTGAAGCTAAACCATTTGTTTCGCATGTATGTGAAGCTAAATCATGTGTTTACCGTGACAATGAACCTAAATCATGTGTTGCCGATGGATTTGAAGCTTAATCATGTGTTTTGCATGGATTTGAAGCTAACTTGATTGTATCATCAGCATTTGAAGTTACTTCATTTATATCGCAAGTATTTGAAGCTAAATCATATGTGTTTAATGTGCTAAATCAATAGCTCGTTCGTTGCACATACTGTTAAATCTAAATAACGTATACCACAAGTATTTGATGCTAAACCATTAGTTTCGCATGGTTTTGAAGCTAAGCCTTCTACTTCGTATTAATTGGAAGCTAAACCACGTGTTTTGCATGGACTTGAAGCTGAACCTTCTACATCGCATTGATTTGCAAATGAATCATGTGTTTCGCATGGATTTGAAGCTAACTCGTTCGTTTCGCCTGTATTTGAATCTATATCACTTATATCGCAAGTATTTGAAGCTAAATCATGTGTTTCGCTTGGATTTGAAGCTAAACCTTCTCCATCGCATTCATTTGTACCAATTCATGTGTTTCGCGTGGATTTGAAGGTAACTCGTTTGTTTCGCATGCAGTTGTAGCTAAATAATGTATATCACAAGTATTTGTAGCTAAATCATTTGTTTCGCATGGATTTGAAGCTAAGCCTTGACTTTCGCATTGATTTGAAGCTAAATCATTTGTTTCGCATGGAACTGAAGCTACCTCGTTTGTCCCTCCTGCTTTTGAAGCTATATCACTTATATCGCAAGTATTTGAAGCTAAATCATATGTGTCGCATGGATTTGAAGCTGAACCTTCTACATCGCATTGATTTGAAGCTAAATCTTGAGAATCGCATGGATTTGAAGCTAAATCATGTTATTCGCTTGGACTCGAAGATAACTCGCTTGTTTAGCCTGCATTTGAAGCTCTACCATTTATACTGCAAGTATTTGAATCTAAATCATTCGTTTCGCATGGATTTGAAGCTAATCCTTCTAATTCGCATTCTTTTGCATCTAAATCATGTGTTTCGCATGGATTTGAAGCTAAATCGTTTGTTTCGCATGGATTTGAAGCTAAACCTTCTACATCGTATTGATTTGAAGCTAAATCATGTGTTTCGCATGGATTTGAAGCTAACTTGTTTGTTTCCCCTGCATTTGAAGCTATATCACTTATATCGCAAGTATCTGAATCTAAATCAATTGTTTCTCATGTATTTGAAGCAAAGCCTTCTACTTCTCATTGATTTGAAGATAAATCATGTGTTTCTCATGGATTTGAAGCTATCTCGTTCGTTCCTCTTGCATTTGAAGCTATACCATTTATATCGCAAGTATCTGAAGCTAAATCATTTATTTCGCATGGATTTGAAGCTAAACCTTCTACATCGCACTGATTTGCAGCTTAATAATGTGTTTTGCATGGCTTTGAAGCTAACTCGTTTGTTTCCCCTACATTAAGAGCTATATCACTTATATAACAAGTACCTGATGCTAAATCATTTGTTTCGCATGGATTTGGAGCTAAACCTTCCACATCGCATTGATTTCCAGCTAAATCATGTGTTTCGCATGGACATGAAGCTAACTTGTTTGTTTCGCATGCAGTTGTAGCTAAATAATGTATATCACATGTATTTGTAGCTAAACCACATGTTTCGCATGGATTTGAATCTAAGCCTTCTGCTTCGCATTGATTTGAAGCTAAATCATTTGTTTCGCATGGATTTGAAGATAACAAGTTTGTTTCGCATGCAGTTGTAGCTAAATAATGTATATCACAAGTATTTCTAGCTAAACCATTTTTTTCGCATGGATTTGAAGCTAAGCCTTCTACTTCGCATTGATTTGAAGCTAAATCATTTGTTTCGCATGGATTTGAAGCTAAACCTCCTACATCGCATTGATTTCCAGCTAAATCATGTGTTTTGCATGGATTTGAAGCTAACTTGATTGTATCCTCAGCATTTGAAGTTACTTCATTTATATCGCAAGTATATGAAGCTAAATCATATGTGTTCCGCTTGGTTTTGAAGCTAAACCTTCTACATCGCATTCATTTGAAGCTAAATCATGTGTTTCGCATGGATTTGAAGCTAAAACTTCTACATCGCATTGATTTGAAGTTAAATCATGTGTTTCGCAAGGATTTGAAGCTAACTCGTGTGTTTCGCATGCAGTTGAAGCTAAATCATGTCTTTCACAAGTATTTGAAGATGAACCATTTGAATCGCATTGATTTGAACATGAGCCTACTACTTCGCACTGATTTGCAACTAAATAATGTGTTTCGCATGGATTTGAAGCTAAACCTTCTACATCTCGTGGATTTGAAGTTAAATCATGTGTTTTGCATGGATTTGAAGCTAAACCTTCTACATCGCATTGATTTGCAGCTGAATCTTGTGTTTCGCATGGATTTGAAGCTAACTCGTTCGTTACGCCTGTATTTGAATCTATTTCACTTATATCGCAAGTATATGAAGCTAAATCATATGTGTTCCGCTTGGTTTTGAAGCTAAACCTTCTACATCGCATTGATTTGAAGCTAAATCTTGTGTATCGCATGGATTTAAAGCTAAACCTTCTACATCGCATTGATTTGAAGCTAAATCACGTGTTTCGCACGGATTTGAAGATAACAAGTTTGTTTCGCATGCAGTTGTAGCTAAATAATGTATATGACAAGTATTTCTAGCTAAATCATTTGTTTCGCATGGATTTGAAGATAACAAGTTTGTTTCGCATGCAGTTGTAGCTAAATAATGTATATCACAAGTATTTCTAGCTAAACCATTTTTTTCGCATGGATTTGAAGCTAAGCCTTCTACTTCGCATTCATTTGAAGCTAAATCATTTGTTTCGCATGGATTTGAAGCTAAACCTCCTACATCGCATTGATTTCCAGCTAAATCATGTGTTTTGCATGGATTTGAAGCTAACTTGATTGTATCCTCAGCATTTGAAGTTACTTCATTTATATCGCAAGTATATGAAGCTAAATCATATGTGTTCCGCTTGGTTTTGAAGCTAAACCTTCTACATCGCATTCATTTGAAGCTAAATCATGTGTTTCGCATGGATTTGAAGCTAAAACTTCTACATCGCATTGATTTGAAGTTAAATCATGTGTTTCGCAAGGATTTGAAGCTAACTCGTGTGTTTCGCATGCAGTTGAAGCTAAATCATGTCTTTCACAAGTATTTGAAGATGAACCATTTGAATCGCATTGATTTGAACATGAGCCTACTACTTCGCACTGATTTGCAACTAAATAATGTGTTTCGCATGGATTTGAAGCTAAACCTTCTACATCTCGTGGATTTGAAGTTAAATCATGTGTTTTGCATGGATTTGAAGCTAAACCTTCTACATCGCATTGATTTGCAGCTGAATCTTGTGTTTCGCATGGATTTGAAGCTAACTCGTTCGTTACGCCTGTATTTGAATCTATTTCACTTATATCGCAAGTATATGAAGCTAAATCATATGTGTTCCGCTTGGTTTTGAAGCTAAACCTTCTACATCGCATTGATTTGAAGCTAAATCTTGTGTATCGCATGGATTTAAAGCTAAACCTTCTACATCGCATTGATTTGAAGCTAAATCACGTGTTTCGCACGGATTTGAAGATAACAAGTTTGTTTCGCATGCAGTTGTAGCTAAATAATGTATATGACAAGTATTTCTAGCTAAACCATTTGTTTCGCATGGATTTGAAGCTAACTCGTTCGTTGCACATACTGTTAAATCTAAATAACGTATACCACAAGTATTTGATGCTAAACCATTAGTTTCGCATGGTTTTGAAGCTAAGCCTTCTACTTCGTATTAATTGGAAGCTAAACCACGTGTTTTGCATGGACTTGAAGCTGAACCTTCTACATCGCATTGATTTGCAAATGAATCATGTGTTTCGCATGGATTTGAAGCTAACTCGTTCGTTTCGCCTGTATTTGAATCTATATCACTTATATCGCAAGTATTTGTAGCTAAATCATTTGTTTCGCATGGATTTGAAGCTAAGCCTTGACTTTCGCATTGATTTGAAGCTAAATCATTTGTTTCGCATAGAACTGAAGCTACCTCGTTTGTCCCTCCTGCTTTTGAAGCTATATCACTTATATCGCAAGTACCTGATGCTAAATCATTTGTTTCGCATGGATTTGGAGCTAAACCTTCCACATCGCATTGATTTCCAGCTAAATCATGTGTTTCGCATGGACTTGAAGCTAACTCGTTTGTTTCGCATGCAGTTGTAGCTAAATAATGTATATCACATGTATTTGTAGCTAAACCACATGTTTCGCATGGATTTGAATCTAAGCCTTCTGCTTCGCATTGATTTGAAGCTAAATCATTTGTTTCGCATGGATTTGAAGCTAAACCTTCTACATGAAATTGATTTGATGCTAAATCATGTGTTTCGCGTGGATTTGAAGGTGACTCGTTTGTTTCGCATGCAGTTGAAGCTATATCACCTATATCCCAAGTGTTTCAAACACAATCATTTGTTTCGAATGGATTTGGAGCTAAACCTTCTACATCGCATTGATTTCCAGCTAAATCATGTGTTTCGCATGGACTTGAAGCTAACTCGTTTGTTTCGCATGCAGTTGTAGCTAAATAATGTATATCACAAGTATTTGTAGCTAAACCACTTGTTTCGCATGGATTTGAAGCTAAGCCTTCTACTTCGCATTGATTTGAAGCTAAATCATTTGTTTCGCATGGATTTGAAGCTAAACCTTCTACATCGCATTGATTTGAAGCTAAATCATGTGTTTCGCGTGGATTTGAAGCTAACTCGTTCGTTGTGCATGCAGTTAAATCTAAATAACGTATATCACAAGTATTTGAAGCTAAACCATTTGTATCGCATGGATTTGAAGCTAAGCCTTCTACTTCGCATTAATTAGAAGCTAAATCACGTGTTTTGCATGGATTTGAAGCTAAAGCTTCTACATCGCATTGATTTGAATCTAAATCATGTGTTTCGCATGGATTTGAAGCTAAATCGTTTGTTTCGCATGCAGTTGAAGCTAAATCATGTCTTTCACAAGTATTTGAAGATGAACCATTTGAATCGCATTGATTTGAACATGAGCCTACTACTTCGCACTGATTTGCAGCTAAATCATGTGTTTCGCATGGATTTGAAGCTAAACCTTCTACATCCCGTGGATTTGAAGCTAAATCGTGTGTTTCGCATGGATTTGAAGCTAAACCTTCTACATCGCATTTATTTGCAGCTGAATCATGTCTTTCGCATGGATTTGAAGCTAACTCGTTCGTTTCGCCTGTATTTGAATCTATCTAACTTATATCGCAAGTATTTGAAGCTAAATCATGTGTTTCGCATGGATTTGAAGCTAAACCTTCTACAATCCCGTGGATTTGAAGCTAAATCATGTGTTTGGCATGGATTTGAAGCTATAACTTCTACATCGCATTTATTAGCAGCTGAATCATGTGTTTCGCATGGATTTGAAGCTAACTCGTTCGTTTCGCCTGTATTTGAATCTGTTTAACTTATATGGCAAGTATTTGAAGCTAAATCATGTGTTTCGCTTGGATTTGAAGCTAAACCTTCTACATCGCATTGATTTGAAGCTAAATCGTGTGTTTCGCATGGATTTGATACAAACTCGTTTGTTTGCATGCAGTTGTAGCTAAATAATGTATATCACAAGTATTTGTAGCTAAACCATTTGTTTCGCATGGATTTGAAGCTAAGCCATCTACTTCGCACTGTTTTGAAGCTAAATAACGTATTTCGCGTGGATTAGAAGCTAATTCGTCTGTTTCGAATGCAGCTGAAGCTAAATCACGTATATCACAAGTATTTGAAGCTAAACGATTTGTATCGCATGGATTTGAAGATAAGCCTTCTACTTCGCATTGATTTGAAGCTAAATCATGTGTTTCCCTTGGATATGAAGCTAAATCATGTGTTTCGCACGGATGTGAAGCTAACGCGTTTGTTTTGTCTGCATTTGAAGCTGTTTCATTTATATCGCAAGTATTTGAAGCTTTCTCGTTTGTTTCGCATGCATTTGAAGCTGTATCCCTTATATTCGCAAGTATTTGAAGCTAAATCATTCGTTACGCATGGACTTGAAGCTAAGCCTTCTAATTCGCACTGTTTTCAAGCTAAATAATGTATTTCCCGTGGATTAGAAGCTAATTCGTCTGTTTCGAATACAGCTGAAGCTAAATCATGTATATCACAATTATTTGAAGCTAAACAATTTGTATCGCATGGATTTGAATATAAGCCTTCTACTTCGCACTGATTTGCAGCTAAATAATGTGTTTCGCATGGATTTGAAGCTAAACCATCTACATCCCATGGATTTTTAAGCTAACTCGTTCGTTTCGCCTGCAGTTAAATCTAAATAACGTATATCACAAGTATTTGATGCTAAAACATGTGTTTCGCATGGATTTGAAGCTAACTCATTTGTCTCTCCTGCATTTGAAGCTATACCACTTATATCGCAAGTATTTGAAGTTAAACCATTCGTTTCGCATGGATTTGAAGCTAAGCCTTATAATTCGCATTGTCTTGAAGCTTAATAATGTATTTCGCGTGGATTCGAACCTAACTCGTCTGTTTCGAATGCAGCTGAAGCTAAATCATGTATATCACAATTATTTGAATCTAAACCATTTGTATCGCATGGATTTGAAGATAAGCCTTCTACTTTGCACTGATTTGCAGCTATATAATGTGTTCCGCATGGATTTGAAGCTAAGCCTTCTACTTCGCATTGATTAGAAGCTAAATCATGTGTTTCACATGGATTTGTAGCTAACCCGTTTGATTCGACTGCATTTGAAGCTATATCACTTATATCGCAAGTATTTGAAGCTAAATCATGTGTTTCGCATTGATTTGAAGCTTCCTCGTTTGATTCGCCAGCATTTGGAACTATATCATTTATATAGCAATTATCTGAAGCTAAATCATTTGTTTCTCATGTATTTGAAGCTAAGCCTTCGACTTCGCTTTGATTTAAGCCTAAATCATTGTTCCGGTTGGATTTGAAGCTAACTCGTTTGTTTCGCATGCAGTTGATGCTAAATCATGTTTATCACAAGTATCTGAAGCAAAACCACTTGTTTCGTAAGAATATGAAGCTAATCCATGTGTTTCGCATGAATTTGAATCTAAATCATGTGATTCTCATGCATTTGAAGATAACTCGACTATTCCGCCTGCATTTGAAGTTATATCACTTATATCGCAAGTATTTGAATCTAAATCATTTGTTTCGCGCGGATTTGAAGCTAAACCTTCTACATCGCATTGATTTAAAGCTAAATCGTGTGTTTCGCATGGATTTGAAGCTACGCCTTCTACTTCGTACTGTTTTGAAGCTTAATAATGTGTTTTGCATTGATCTGAAGCTAACTCGTTTGTTTCGCCAGCATTTGAAGCTATATCACTTATATTCGCAAGTATTTGTTGCTAAATCATTCGTTTCGCATGGGTTTGAAGCTAACCCTTTTACTTCGCATTGATTTGAAGTTAAATCATGTGTTTCCCTTGGATTTGAAGCTGAATCGTTTTTTTCGCATGCAGTTGAATCTATATTATTTATATCGCAAGTATCTGAAGCTAAATCATTTGTTTCTCATGGATTTGAAGCTAAACCTTCTACATCCCATGGATTTGAAGCTAAATCATGTGTTTGGCATGGATTTGAAGCTAAACCTTCTACATCGCATTGATTTGCATCTGAATCATGTGTTTCGCGTGGATTTGAAGCTAACTCGTTTGTTTCGCATGCAGTTGTAGCTAAATAATGTATATCACAAGTATTTGTAGCTACACCATTTGTTTCGCATGGATTTGAAGCTAAGCCTTCTACTTCCCATTGATTTGATGCTAAATCATTTGTTTCGCATAGAATTGAAGCTACCTCGTTTGTTCCTCCTGCTTTTGAAGCTATATCACTTATATCGCAAGTATTTGAAGCTAAATCATATGTGTCGCATGGATTTGTGGCTGAACCTTCTACATCGCATTGATTTGAAGCTAAATCTTGTGTATCGCATGGATTTGAAGCTAAACCTTCTACATCGCATTGATTTGAAGCTAAATCATGTGTTTGGCATGGATTTGAAGCTAACTCGTTTGTTTCGCATGCAGTTGTAGCTAAATAATGTATTTCACAAGTATTTGTAGCTAAACCATTTGTTTCGTATGGATTTGAAGCTAAGCCTTCTACTTCGCATAGATTTGAAGCTAAATCATTTGTTTCGCATGGATTTGAAGCTAAACCTTCTACATCGCATGGATTTGAAACTAAACATTGTACATCGCAATGGGTTGCAGCTAAATCATGTGTTTCGCATGGATTTGAAGCTAACTCGTTCGTTGCGCATGCAGTTAAATCTAAATAACGTATATCACAAGTATTTGAAGCTAAACCATTTGTTTCGCATAGATTTTAAGCTAAGCCTTCTACTTCGCATTAATAGGAAGCTAAATCACGTGTTTTGCATGGATTTGAAGATGAACCTTCTACATCGCATTGATTTGAAGCTAAATCATGTGTTTCGCATGGATTTGAAGCTAACTCGTTTGTTTCGCATGCAGTTGTAGCTAAATAATGTATATCACAAGTATTTGTAGCTAAACCATTTGTTTCGTATGGATTTGAAGCTAAGCCTTCTACTTCGCATTGATTTGAAGCTAAATCATTTGTTTCGCATGGATTTGAAGCTAAACCTTCTACATCGCATGGATTTGAAACTAAACCTTGTACATCGCATTGAGTTGCAGCTAAATCATGTGTTTCGCATGGATTTGAAGCTAACTCGTTCGTTGCGCATGCAGTTAAATCTAAATAACGTATATCACAAGTATTTGAAGCTAAACCATTTGTTTCGCATAGATTTTAAGCTAAGCCTTCTACTTCGCATTAATAGGAAGCTAAATCACGTGTTTTGCATGGATTTGAAGATGAACCTTCTACATCGCATTGATTTGAAGCTAAATCATGTGTTCCGCATGGATTTGAAGCTAACTCGTTTGTTTCGCATGCAGTTGAAGCTAAATCATGTCTTACACAAGTATTTGCAGATGAACCATTTGAATCGCATTGATTCGAAAATGAGCCTACTACTTCGCACTGATTTGCAGCTAAATAATGTGTTTCGCATGGAATTGAAGCTGCCTCGCTTGTTCCTCCTGCTTTTGATGCTATATCACGTATATCGCAAGTATTTGAAGCTAAATCATATGTGTCGCATGGATTAGAAGCTGAACCTACTACATCGCATTGATTTGAAGATAAATCATTTGTTCCGCATGGATTTGAAGCTTAGCCTTCTACTTCGCATTGATTTGAAGCTAAGTCATCTGTTTCGCATGGAAATGGAGATGACTCGTTTGTGTTTCCTGCATTTGAAGCTATATCACTTATATTGCAAGCATCTGAACCCAAATGATTTGTTTCGCATGGAATTTAAGCTAGCACGTTCGTTTCGCCTGCATTTGAAGCTGAATCATGTACATCAAAAGTATTTGAAGCGGAACCATTTGACTCGCATGGATTTGAAGCTAAGCCTTCTACATCGCATTTATTTGCAGCTATATCATGTGTTTCGCGTGGATTTGAATCTAACTCGTTTGTTTCGCCTGCATTTGAAGCTATATCATTTACATTCGCAAGTATTTGAAGCTAAATCAATTGTGTCGCATGGATTTGAAGCAAAACCTTCTTCATCTCATTGATTTGAAGCTAAATCTTGTGTATCGCATGGGTTTGAAGCTAAGCCTTCTACTTCGCATTGATTAGAAGATAAATCATTTGTTTCGCATGGAAATGGAGATGACTCGTTTGTGTTTCCTGCATTTGAAGCTATATCACTTATATTGCAAGCATCTGAACCCAAATGATTTGTTTCGCATGGAATTTAAGCTAGCACGTTCGTTTCGCCTGCATTTGAAGCTGAATCATGTACATCAAAAGTATTTGAAGCGGAACCACTTGACTCGCATGGATTTGAAACTAAGCCTTCTACATCGCATTTATTTGCAGCTATATCATGTGTTTCGCGTGGATTTGAAGCTAACTCGATTGTTTCCCCTGCATTTGAAGCTATATCACTCATATCGCAAGTATCTGAATCTAAATCAGTTGTGTCGCGTGCATTCGGAGATAAACCTTCTACATCGCATTGATTTGCAGCTATATCATGCGTTTCGCATGGATTTGAAGATAACTGATTCGTTGCGCATGCAGTTAAATCTCAATAACGTATATCACAAGTATTTGTATCTAATCCATTTGTTTCGCATGGATTTGAACCTGAGCCTTGTACTTCGAGTTGATTTGAAGCTAAACCTTCTTCATCTTATTGATTTGATGCTAAATCATGTGTTTCGCATGGAGTTGAAGCTAACCCGTTTGTTTCGTCTGCATTTGAAGCTATATAACTTATATCGCAAGTGTTTGAAGCTAAATCATTTGTTTCGCGTGGATTTGAAGCTAAACCTTCTACATCGCATTGATTTGAAGCTTAAACGTGTGTTTCGCTTGGATTTGAATCGCAGCCTTCGACTTCGCAATCGATTTAGATAAATCATACGTTTCAAATGGATTTGAAACTAATTGATTTGAAGCTTAATTATGTGTATCACATTGATTTGAAGCTAATTCGTTTGTATCGCCTGAATTTGAATCTTTTTCATTTACACCGCAAGTATTTGAAGCTAAATCATTCGTTTGGCATGGATTTGAAGCTAAGCCTTCTACTTCGCATTGATTTGAAGCTTAATCATGTTTATCGCATGGATTTTGAAGCTATCTAGTGTGTTTCGCATGCAGTTGTAGCTAAATAATGTATATCACACGTAATTGTAGCTAAACCACTTCTTTCGCATGGATTTGAAGCTAAACCACTTGTTTCGCATGGATTTGAAGCTAAACCTTCTACTTCGCATTGATTTGAAGCTGAATCATTTGTTTCGCATGGAATTGAAACTACATCGTTTGTTCCTCCAGCTTTTGAAGCTATATCACTTATATCGGAAGTATTTGAAGCTAAATCATATGTGTCGTATGGATTTGAAGCTAAGCCTTTTACTTCGCATTGATTTGAATCTAAATCATGTGTTTCGCTTGGATAGGAAGCTACCTCGTTTGTTTCGCATGCAGTTGTAGCTAAATAATGTATATCACAAGTATTTGTAGCTAAACCATTTGTTTCGCATGGATTTGAAGCTATACTTCTACTTCGCATTGATTTGAAGCTAAATCATTTGTCTCGCATGGATTTGGAGCTAACTCGTATGTTCCTCCTGCTTTTGAAGCTATATCACTTATATCGCAAGTATTTGAAGCTAAATCATGTGCGTCGCATGGATTTGAAGCTGAACTTTCTACATCGCATTGATGTGAAGCTAAATCATGTATATCACAAATATTTGACGCTAAACCATCTGTTTCGCATGGATGTGAAGCTACTCCTTCTACTTCGCTTTGATTTGACCCCACATCATGTGTTTCGCATGGATCTGTAGCTAACTCGTTTGTTTCGCCTGCGTTTGCAGGTATGTCACTTATATTCGCAAGTATTTGAAGCTAAATCTTTCGTTTCGCATGGATTTGAAGCTAAGCCTTCTAATTCGCATTGTTTTGAAGCTAAATAATGTGTTTCTCGTGGATTCGGATCTAACTCATTTGCTTCGAATGCAGTTGAAGCTAAATCATGTATATCACAAATATTTGAAGCTAAACCATTTGTATCGCATGGAATTGAAGATAAGCCTTCTACTTCGCATTGATTGGAAGCAAAATCATGTGTTCTACATGGATTTGAAGCTAACTCGTTTGATTCGTCTCCATTTGAAGCTATATCACTTATATCGCAAGTATTTGAAGCTAAATCATTTGTTTCGCATGGATTTGAAGCTAATACATCTAGATCGCAGTGATTTGAAGCTAAATCATGAGTTTCGCATTGACTTGAAGCTAAATCATGTGTATCACATGGATTTGAAGCTAGGCCTTCTACTTTGCATTGATTGGAAGCTAAATCACGTGTTTTGCATGTATTTGAAGCAAACTCGTTTGATTCGCATGCAGTTGAAACTAAATCATGTATATCACAAGTATTTGCAGCTAAACCATTTGATTCGCATGGATTTGAAGCTAAGCCTTCAACTTCGCATTGATTTGAAGCTAAATCATCTGTTTCGCTTGGATTTTAAGCTAACACGTTTGTTCCTCCTCCTTTTGAAGCTATATCACTTATATCGGAAGTTTTTGAAGCTAAATCATATGTGTCGTATGGATTTGAAGCTGAACCAACTACATCGCATTGATTTGAAGCTAAATCATGAGTATCGCATGGATTTGAAGCTAAACCTTCTACATCGCATTGATTTGAAGCTAAATCATGTGTTTCGCATGGATGTAAAGCTAACTCGTTTGATTCGCATGCTGTTGAAGCTAAATCACGTCTTTCACATGTATTTGAAGATAAACCATTTGATTCGCATTGACTTGAACCTGAGCCTTCTACTTCGCACTTATTTGCAGCTAAATAATGTGTTTCGCATGGATTTGAAGCTAAACCTTCTACATCCCATGGATTTGAAGCTAAATCATGTGTTTGGCATGGATTTGAAGCTAAACCTTCTACATCGCATTGATTTGCAGCTGAATCATGTGTTTGGCATGGATTTGAAGCTAACTCGTTCGTTTCGCCTGTATTTGAAGCTAGATCACTTATATCGCAAGTATTTGAAGCTAAATCATGTGTTTCGCTTGGATTTGAAGCTAAACCTTCTACATCGCATTGATTTGAAGCTAAATCGTGTGTTTCGCATGGATTTGAAGCTAACTCGTTTGTTTCGCAGGCAGTTGTAGCTAAATAATGTATATCACAAGTATTTGTAGCTCAACCATTTGTTTCGCATGGATTTGAAGCTAAACCCTCTACTTCGCATTGATTTGAAGCTAAATCATTTGTTTCGCATGGAATTGAAGCTACCTCGTTTGTTCCTCCTGCTTTGAAGCTATATCACTTATATCGCATGGATTTGAAGCTGAACCTACTACATCGCATTGATTTGAAGCTAAATCATGTGTATCGCATGGACTTGAAGCTAAACCTTCTACATCGCGTTGATTTGAAGCTAAATCATGTGTTTCGCTTGGATTTGCAGCTAACTCGTTTGCTTCGAATGCAGTTGAAGCTAAATCATGTATATCACAAGTATTTGAAGCTAAACCATTTGTATCGCATGGATTTGAAGCACTGCCTTCTACTTCGCATTGATTTGACGCTAAATATTGTGTTTCGAATGGATTTGAAGCTAACTCGTTTGTTTCGCATGCAGTTGAAACTAAATCATGTATATCACAAGTATTTGCAGCTAAACATTTGATTCGCATGGTTTTGAAGCTAAACCTTCTACATCGCAATGATTTTAAGCTAAATCATGTGTTTCGCATGGATTTGAAGCTAACTCGTTTGTTTCGCATGCAGTTGTAGCTAAATAACGTATATCACAAGTATTTGTATCTAAACCATTTGTTTCGAATGGATTTGAAGCTAAGCCCTCTACTTCGCATTGATTTGAAGCTAAATCATTTGTTTCGCATGGAATTGAAGCTACCTCGTTTGTTCCTCCTGCTTTTGAAGCTATATCACTTATATCGCAAGTATTTGAAGCTAAATCATGTGCGTCGCATGGATTTGAAGCTGAACTTTCTATATCGCATTTATGTGAAGCTAAATCTTGTGTATCACATGGATTTGAAGCTAAACCCTCTACATCGCATTGATTTGCAACTAAATCATGTGTTTCGCATGGATCTGAAGCTAACTCGTTTGTTTCGCCTGCATTTGAAGCTATATCACTTATATTCGCAAGCATTTGATGCTAAATCATTTGTTTCACATGGATTTGAAGCTAAACCTTCTACATCGCATTGATTTGAAGCTAACTCATTTGTTTCGCATAGAACTGAAGCTAAACCTTCTACATCGCATTGATTTGCAGCTAAATTATGTGTTTCGCATGGATTTGAAGCTAACTCGTTCGTTGCGCATACAGTTAAATCTCAATAACGTATATCACAAGTATTTGAAGCTAAACCATTCATTTCGCATGGATTTGATGCTAAGCCTTCTACTTCGCATTAATTGGAAGCTAAATCACGTGTTTCGCTTGGATTTGCAGCTAAACCTTCTACATCGCATTCATTTGAACCAATTCATGTGTTTCGCGTGGATTTGAAGGTAACTCGTTTGTTTCGCATGCAGTTGAAGCTATATCACCTTTATCCCAGGTGTTTGAAGCTCAATCATTTGTTTCGCATGGATTTGAAGCTAACTCGTTTGTTCTGTCTGCTTTTGAAGCTACCTCATTTATATCGCAAGTATTTGAAGCAAAATCATTTGTTTCGCATGGATTTGAAGCTAATCCTTCTACTAAGAATTGACATGAAACTAAATCATTTGTTTGGCATGGATTTGAAGGCAATCGTGTGTTTCGTCTGCATTTGAAGCTATATCACTAATATCGAGAGAATTTGAAGCTGAATCATTTGTTTCGCTCAGATTTGAAGCTAAACCTTCTACATCGCATTGATTTGACGCTAAATCATGTGTTTCCCTTGGATATGAAGCTAACTCGTTTGTTTCGCCTGCAGTTGAATCTATACCACGTATATCCCAAGCGTTTGAAGCTAAATCATTTGTTTCGCATGGATTTGAAGCAAAGCCTTCTACTTCGCATTGATTTGAACCTAAATCACTTGTTTCGCTTAGATTTGGAGCTAACTCGTTCGTTTCTCCTGCATTTGAAGCTATATCACTTATATCGCATGTATCTGATGCTAAATCATTTGTGTCGCATGGATTTGAAGCTAAAGCTTCTACATCGCATTGATTTGAAGCTAAATTATGTGTTTCGTTTGGATTTGAGCTAACGCGTTTGTTTCGCCTGCATTTGAAGCTATATCAATTATATCGCAAGTATCTGAAGTTAGATCACTTGTTACTCATGTATTCGAAGCTAAGTCTTCTACTTCGCATTGATTTGAAGCTAAATCATATGTTTCGCATAGATTTGAAGCTAACTCGTTAATTCCGCCTGCATTTCAAGCTCTATCACTTATATCGCTAGTATTTGAAGCTAAACCATTTGTTTCGCATTGATTTGAAGCTAAGCCTTCTACTTTGCATTGATTGGAAGCTAAATCACGTAATATGCATGGATTTGAAGCTGAACCATTTCATTCGCATGGATTTGAAGCTAAGCCTTCTACATCGCACTGATTTGAAGCTAAGTCATGTGTTTCGCATGGATTTGAAGCTAAGATTTCTACTTCGCATTCATTATAAGCTAAATCATGTGTTTCGCTTGGATTTGAAGCTATCTCGTTTGTTTCGCCTGCATTTGAAGCTATACCATTTATGTCGCAAATATTTGAAACTAATTCATTTGTGTCGCATGGATTTAATGCTAAGCCTCCTACTTCGCATTGATTTGAAGCTTAGTCATGTGTTTCGCATGGATTTGAAGCTAACTCGTTTGTTTCGCATGCAGTTGAAGCTAAATCATGTTTATCACAAGTGTCTGAATCTAAACTATTTGTTTCGCAAGAATATGAAGCTAAACCAAGTGCATCTCATGAATTTGTATCTAAACTATGTGTTTCGTATCAATTTGAACACAAATCACGTGTTTCGCATGGATTTAAAGCTAAATCATGTGTTTCGTTTGGATTGAAGCAAACTCGTGTGTTTCTCCTGCACTTGAAGCTATTTCATTTATACCGCAACTATTTGAAGGTAAATCATTTGTTTTGCTTGAATTTGAAGCTAAGCCTTCTACTTCGCATTGATTGAAAGCTAAATCATGTGTTCTACATGGATTTGAAGCTAACTCGTTTGATTCGCATGCATTTGAAGCGAAATCAATCGTTTCGCACGGATTTGAAGCTAAATCTTCTACTTCGCATTGATTTGAAGCTAAATCATGTGTTTCGCTTGGATTTGAAGCTAACTCGTTTGTTTCGCCTGCATTGAAGCTATATCACTTATATCGCAAGTATTTGATTCCAAAATCATTTGCTTCGCATGAATTAGAAGCTAAGCCTTCAACATCGCATTGATTTGAATCTAAATCATGTGTATCGCATGGATTTGAAGCTGTCTCGTTTGTTTCGAATCCAGTTGAAGCTAAATCATGTATATCACAAGTATTTGAAGCTAAACCATTTGATTCGCTTGGATTTGAAGATAATCCTTCTACCTCACATTGAGTTGAAGGTGAATCATATCTTTCGCTTCGATTTGAAGCTAACTCTTTTGTTCCGCATGCGGTTGAAGCTAAAGCATGTATACCACAAATGTTTGTAACTAAACCATTCGTTTCGCATGGATTTGTAGCTAAGTCTTCTACTTCGCATTAATTTGAAGCTAAATCGTGTGTTTCTCTTGGATTTGAAGTTAACTCGTTTGTTTCGCATGCAGTTGAAGCTATTACATTTATATCGCAAGTATTTGAAGCTGAACCGCTCGTTTCGCATGGATCTGAAGCTAAGCCTTCTACTTCGCAAAGATTTGAAGCTGAATCATGTGATTCATTTGACTTTGAGCTAACACGTTTGTTTCACATGCAGTTGAAGCTAAATCATGTATATAACAAGTATTTGAAGCTGAACCATTTGTTTCGCATGAATATTAAGCTAAACCACTTGTTTCCCATGGATTAGAAGCTAAGCCTTCCACTTCGCATTGATTTGAAGCTAAATCATGTGCTTCAATTGAAATTGAAGTTAACTCGTTTGTTTCGCCTGCATTTGATGCTATTTCATTTAAACCGCAAGCATTTGAAGGTAAATCATTTGTTTCGCATGGATTTGAATTATGCCTTGTACTTCGCATTGATTTGAAGCTAAATCATGTGATTCGCTAGGATTTGATGTTAACTCGTTTGTTTCGCATGCAGTTGGAGCTAAATCATGTCTATCACACGCATTTGAAGCTAAACCATTTGTTTCGCATGGCTTTGAAGCTAACTCGTTTGTTTCGCCCGCATTTGAAGATATATCACTTATATTCGCAAGTATTTGAAGCTAAACCGCTAGTTTCGCATGGATCTAAAGCTATTCCTTCTACTTCGCATGAATTTGAAGCTAAATCATGTGTTTGGCCTGGATTTGAAGCGAACTCGTTTGTTTCGCATGGATTTGAAGCTATACCTTCTACTTCGCATTGTTTTGAAGCTGCATCATGTGTTTCGCTTGAATTTGAAACTAACGCGTTTGTTTGGCACGTAGTTGAAGCTAAATCATGTATATCACAAGTATTTGAAGCTAAAAGATTTGGGTCACATGGATTTGAAACTAAGCCTTCTACTTCACATTGATTTGAAGTTAAATCATGTGTTTCACATGGATTTGAAGCTACCTCGATTGTTTCGCATGCAGTTGAAGCTAAATCATGTATATCATAGGTATCTGCGGCTAAACAATTTGTTTCGCATGTATTTGATGCTAAACCACGTGTTTCGCCTAAATTTGAAGATAAATCATGTGTTTCGCCTGCATTTGAAGCTATATCACTCATATCGTAAGTGCTTGATGCTAAATCATTTGTTTCGCATTGATTTGAATACATCCTGCTACCTCGCGTTGATTTGAAGCTAAATCATGTGTTTCGCATTGATTTGAAGTTAACTCGTTTGTTTCGCCTGCATTTGAAGCTATATCATTTATATCGCAAGTATTTGAAGCTAACTCGTTTGTTTCGCATACACTTGAAGCTGTATCCCTTACATTCGCAAGTATATGACGCTAAATCATTCGTTTCGCACGGATTTGCAGCTAAGCCTTCTAATTCGCACTGTTTTGAAGCTAAATAATCTATTTCGCGCGGATTAGAAGTTAACTCGTCCGTTTCGAATGCAGCTGAAGCTAAATCATGTATATCACAAGTATTTGAAGCTAAACGATTTGTATCGCATGGATTTGTAGATAAGCCTACTACTTCGCAATGATTTGAAGTTATGACATGTCTTCCGCATGGATTTGACGCTAACTCTTTTGTTTCGCCTGCCTTTGAAGCTATATCACTTATATCGCAAGTATTTCAAGCTAAATCATTTGTTTCGGGCGGATTTGAAGCTAAGACTTCTACGTCGCATTGATTTGCATCTAAATCATGTGTTTCGCATGCATTTGAAGCTAAATCATATGTTTTGCACGGATGTGAAGCTAACTCGTTTGTTTTGTGTGCATTTGAAGCTGTTTCATTTATATGGCAAGTATTTGAAGCTTTCTCGTTTGTTTCGCAAGCATTTGAAGCTGTATCCCTTATATTCGCATGTATTTGAAGCTAAATGATTCGTTTCGCATGGACTTGAAGCTAAGCCTTCTACTTCGCATTGATTTGCATCTAAATAATTTGTTTCGCATGGATTTGAAGCTAACTCGTTTGTTTCGCCTGCATTTGAAGCTATATCATTTATATCGCAAGTATTTGATGCTCAATCAGATGTGTCGCATGGATTTGAAGCTAAGCCCTCTACTCCGCATTGATTTATGGCTAAATCACTGTTTCGCTTGGATTTGAAGCTCACTTGTTTGTTTCGCATGCAGTTGAAGCTAAATCATGTATATCACAAATATTTGACACCAAACCATCTGTTTCGCATGGATGTGAAGCTACTCCTTCTACTTCGCTTTGATTTGACCCCACATCATGTGTTTCGCATGGATCTGTAGCTAACTCGTTTTTTTCGCCTTCGTTTGCAGCTATGTCACTTATATTCGCAAGTATTTGAAGCTAAATCTTTCGTTTCGCATGGATTTGATGCTAAGCCTTCTAATTCGCATTGTTTTGAAGCTAAATAATGTGTTTCTCGTGGATTCGGATCTAACTCATTTGCTTCGAATGCAGTTGAAGATAAATCATGTATATCACAAATATTTGAAGCTAAACCATTTATATCGCATGGAATTGAAGATAAGCCTTCTACTTCGCATTGATTGGAAGCAAAATCATGTGTTCTACATGGATTTGAAGCTAACTCGTTTGATTCGTCTGCATTTGAAGCTATATCACTTATATCGCAAGTATTTGAAGCTAAATCATTTGTATCGCATGGATTTGAAGCTAAGTCTTCTACTTCAACAGTGATTTGAAGCTAAATCATTTGTTTCGCATGGATTTGAAGCTAATACATCTAGATCGCAGTGATTTGAAGCTAAATCATGAGTTTCGCATTGACTTGAAGCTAAATCATGTGTATCACATGGATTTGAAGCTAGGCCTTCTACTTTGCATTGATTGGAAGCTAAATCACGTGTTTTGCATGTATTTGAAGCAAACTCGTTTGATTCGCATGCAGTTGAAACTAAATCATGTATATCACAAGTATTTGCAGCTAAACCATTTGATTCGCATGGATTTGAAGCTAAGCCTTCAACTTCGCATTGATTTGAAGCTAAATCATATGTGTCGGATGTATTTGAAGCCAACTCATTTGTTTCCCCTGCATTTGAAGCTATATCACTTATACCGCAAGTTCCTGTGCTAAATCATTTGTTTCGCATGTATTTGTAGCTAAACCTTCTACATCGCATTGATTTGAAGCTAAATAATTTGTGTCGCATGTGTTTGAAGCTAATCCTTCTACATCGTATTGAGTTGAAGCAAAATAATGTGTTTCGCATGGATTTGATGCTAACTCGTTTGTTTTGCATACAGTTGAAGCTAAATCATGTATATCGCAAGTACTTGAAGCTAAACCATTTGTTTGGCATGCCTTTGAAGCTAACCCTTCTACTTGGTATTGAAATGAAGCTAAATCATGTGTTTTGCATGGATTTGAAGCTAACTCGTTTGTTCTGTCTGCATTTGAAGCTACCTCATTTATATCGGAATTATCTGAAGCTAAATCATTTGTTTCTCATGTATTTGAAGCAAAGCTTTCGACTTCGCTTTGATTTAAGCCTAAATCATTGTTTCGGTTGGATTTGAAGCTAACTCGTTTGTTTCGCATGCAGTTGATGCTAAATCATGTTTATCACAAGTATCTGAAGCAAAACCATTTGTTTCGCAAGAATATGAAGCTAATCCATGTGTTTCGCATGAATTTGAATCTAAATCATGTGTTTCGCATGGATTTGATGCTAACTCGTTTGTTTCGCATGCAGTTGAAGCTAAATCATGTATATCGCAAGTATTTGAAGCTAAACCATTTGTTTCGCATGGATTTGAAGCTAACCCTTCTACTTGGCATTGAAATGATGCTAAATCATGTGTTTTGCTTGGATTTTAAGCTAACTCGTTTGTTTCGCCTGCATTTGAATCTACGTCATTTATATTTCAAGTATTTGAAGCGAAATCATTTGTTTCGCATGGATATGAAGCTAATCCTTCTACTAAGAATTGACTTGAAACTAAATCATTTGTTTCGCCATGGATTTAAAGCCAACTCGTGTGTTTCGTCTGCATTTGAAGTTATCACTAATATCGAGAGTATGTGAAGCTAAATCATTTGATTCACCTGCATTTGAATCTATATCAGTTATATCGCAAGTATTTGGAGCTAAATCATGTGTATCGCATGGATTTTGAAACTAACTCGTTTGATTTGTCTGCATTTGTAGCTATATCACGTATATCCCTAGTGTTTGAAGCTAAATCATTTGTTTCGCGTGGATTTGAAGCTAAACCTTCTACTTCGCATTCATTTGAAGTTAGGTCATGTGTTTCGCTTGGATTTCACGCTAAACCTTCTACATCGCATTGATTTGAAACTATATCATCTGTGTCGCATGGATTTGCAGCTAAACCTACTACATTACATTGATTGGAAGCTTAATCATGTGTTTTGCATGGATTTGAAGCTATCTCGTTTGTTTCGCCTACAGTTGAATCTATATCGCTTATATCACAAGTATTTGAAGCATAACCATTTGTTCCGCATGGATTTGAAGCTACGCCTTCTACGTCGCATTGATTTGAAGCTAAATAATTTGTGTCGCATGTGTTTGAAGCTAATCCTTCTACATCGTATTGAGTTGAAGCAAAATAATGTGTTTCGCATGGATTTGATGCTAACTCGTTTGTTTTGCATACAGTTGAAGCTAAATCATGTATATCGCAAGTACTTGAAGCTAAACCATTTGTTTGGCATGCATTTGAAGCTAACCCTTCTACTTGGTATTGAAATGAAGCTAAATCATGTGTTTTGCATGGATTTGAAGCTAACTCGTTTGTTCTGTCTGCATTTGAAGCTACCTCATTTATATCGGAATTATCTGAAGCTAAATCATTTGTTTCTCATGTATTTGAAGCAAAGCTTTCGACTTCGCTTTGATTTAAGCCTAAATCATTGTTTCGGTTGGATTTGAAGCTAACTCGTTTGTTTCGCATGCAGTTGATGCTAAATCATGTTTATCACAAGTATCTGAAGCAAAACCATTTGTTTCGCAAGAATATGAAGCTAATCCATGTGTTTCGCATGAATTTGAATCTAAATCATGTGTTTCGCATGGATTTGATGCTAACTCGTTTGTTTCGCATGCAGTTGAAGCTAAATCATGTATATCGCAAGTATTTGAAGCTAAACCATTTGTTTCGCATGGATTTGAAGCTAACCCTTCTACTTGGCATTGAAATGATGCTAAATCATGTGTTTTGCTTGGATTTTAAGCTAACTCGTTTGTTTCGCCTGCATTTGAATCTACGTCATTTATATTTCAAGTATTTGAAGCGAAATCATTTGTTTCGCATGGATATGAAGCTAATCCTTCTACTAAGAATTGACTTGAAACTAAATCATTTGTTTCGCCATGGATTTAAAGCCAACTCGTGTGTTTCGTCTGCATTTGAAGTTATCACTAATATCGAGAGTATGTGAAGCAAAATCATTTGATTCACCTGCATTTGAATCTATATCAGTTATATCGCAAGTATTTGGAGCTAAATCATGTGTATCGCATGGATTTTGAAACTAACTCGTTTGATTTGTCTGCATTTGTAGCTATATCACGTATATCCCTAGTGTTTGAAGCTAAATCATTTGTTTCGCGTGGATTTGAAGCTAAACCTTCTACTTCGCATTCATTTGAAGTTAGGTCATGTGTTTCGCTTGGATTTCACGCTAAACCTTCTACATCGCATTGATTTGAAACTATATCATCTGTGTCGCATGGATTTGCAGCTAAACCTACTACATTACATTGATTGGAAGCTTAATCATGTGTTTTGCATGGATTTGAAGCTATCTCGTTTGTTTCGCCTACAGTTGAATCTATATCGCTTATATCACAAGTATTTGAAGCATAACCATTTGTTCCGCATGGATTTGAAGCTAAACCTTCTACATCGCATTGATTTGAAGCTAAATAATTTGTGTCGCATGTGTTTGAAGCTAATCCTTCTACATCGTATTGAGTTGAAGCAAAATAATGTGTTTCGCATGGATTTGATGCTAACTCGTTTGTTTTGCATACAGTTGAAGCTAAATCATGTATATCGCAAGTACTTGAAGCTAAACCATTTGTTTGGCATGCATTTGAAGCTAACCCTTCTACTTGGTATTGAAATGAAGCTAAATCATGTGTTTTGCATGGATTTGAAGCTAACTCGTTTGTTCTGTCTGCATTTGAAGCTACCTCATTTATATCGGAATTATCTGAAGCTAAATCATTTGTTTCTCATGTATTTGAAGCAAAGCTTTCGACTTCGCTTTGATTTAAGCCTAAATCATTGTTTCGGTTGGATTTGAAGCTAACTCGTTTGTTTCGCATGCAGTTGATGCTAAATCATGTTTATCACAAGTATCTGAAGCAAAACCATTTGTTTCGCAAGAATATGAAGCTAATCCATGTGTTTCGCATGAATTTGAATCTAAATCATGTGTTTCGCATGGATTTGATGCTAACTCGTTTGTTTCGCATGCAGTTGAAGCTAAATCATGTATATCGCAAGTATTTGAAGCTAAACCATTTGTTTCGCATGGATTTGAAGCTAACCCTTCTACTTGGCATTGAAATGATGCTAAATCATGTGTTTTGCTTGGATTTTAAGCTAACTCGTTTGTTTCGCCTGCATTTGAATCTACGTCATTTATATTTCAAGTATTTGAAGCGAAATCATTTGTTTCGCATGGATATGAAGCTAATCCTTCTACTAAGAATTGACTTGAAACTAAATCATTTGTTTCGCCATGGATTTAAAGCCAACTCGTGTGTTTCGTCTGCATTTGAAGTTATCACTAATATCGAGAGTATGTGAAGCTAAATCATTTGATTCACCTGCATTTGAATCTATATCAGTTATATCGCAAGTATTTGGAGCTAAATCATGTGTATCGCATGGATTTTGAAACTAACTCGTTTGATTTGTCTGCATTTGTAGCTATATCACGTATATCCCTAGTGTTTGAAGCTAAATCATTTGTTTCGCGTGGATTTGAAGCTAAACCTTCTACTTCGCATTCATTTGAAGTTAGGTCATGTGTTTCGCTTGGATTTCACGCTAAACCTTCTACATCGCATTGATTTGAAACTATATCATCTGTGTCGCATGGATTTGCAGCTAAACCTACTACATTACATTGATTGGAAGCTTAATCATGTGTTTTGCATGGATTTGAAGCTATCTCGTTTGTTTCGCCTACAGTTGAATCTATATCGCTTATATCACAAGTATTTGAAGCATAACCATTTGTTCCGCATGGATTTGAAGCTACGCCTTCTACGTCGCATTGATTTGAAGCTAAATCATCTGTTTCGCTTGGATTTTAAGCTAACACGTTTGTTCCTCCTGCTTTTGAAGCTATATCGCTTATATCGGAAGTTTTTGAAGCTAAATCACATGTGACGTATGGATTTGAAGCTGAACCAACTACATCGCATTGATTTGAAGCTAAATCATGTGTATCGCATGGATTTGAAGCTAAACCTTCTACATCGCATTGATTTGAAGCTAAATCATGTGTTTCGCATGGATGTAAAGCTAACTCGTTTGATTCGCATGCAGTTGAAGCTAAATCATGTCTTTCACATGTATTTGAAGATAAACCATTTGATTCGCATTGACTTGAACCTGAGCCTTCTACTTCGCACTTATTTGCAGCTAAATAATGTGTTTCGCATGGATTTGAAGCTAAACCTTCTACATCCCATGGATTTGAAGCTAAATCATGTGTTTGGCATGGATTTGAAGCTAAACCTTCTACATCGCATTGATTTGCAGCTGAATCATGTGTTTGGCATGGATTTGAAGCTAACTCGTTCGTTTCGCCTGTATTTGAAGCTAGATCACTTATATCGCAAGTATTTGAAGCTAAATCATGTGTTTCGCTTGGATTTGAAGCTAAACCTTCTACATCGCATTGATTTGAAGCTAAATCGTGTGTTTCGCATGGATTTGAAGCTAACTCGTTTGTTTCGCAGGCAGTTGTAGCTAAATAATGTATATCACAAGTATTTGTAGCTCAACCATTTGTTTCGCATGGATTTGAAGCTAAACCTTCTACTTCGCATTGATTTGAAGCTAAATCATTTGTTTCGCATGGAATTGAAGCTACCTCGTTTGTTCCTCCTGCTTTGAAGCTATATCACTTATATCGCATGGATTTGAAGCTGAACCTACTACATCGCGTTGATTTGAAGCTAAATCATGTGTATCGCATGGACTTGAAGCTAAACCTTCTACATCGCATTGATTTCAAGCTAAATCATGTGTTTCGCTTGGATTTGGAGCTAACTCGTTTGCTTCGAATGCAGTTGAAGCTAAATCATGTATATCACAAGTATTTGAAGCTAAACCATTTGTATCGCATGGATTTGAAGCACTGCCTTCTACTTCGCATTGATTTGACGCTAAATATTGTGTTTCGAATGGATTTGAAGCTAACTCGTTTGTTTCGCATGCAGTTGAAACTAAATCATGTATATCACAAGTATTTGCAGCTAAACAGTTGATTCGCATGGTTTTGAAGCTAAACCTTCTACATCGCAATGATTTTAAGCTAAATCATGTGTTTCGCATGGATTTGAAGCTAACTCGTTTGTTTCGCATGCAGTTGTAGCTAAATAACGTATATCACAAGTATTTGTATCTAAACCATTTGTTTCGAATGGATTTGAAGCTAAGCCCTCTACTTCGCATTGATTTGAAGCTAAATCATTTGTTTCGCATGGAATTGAAGCTACCTCGTTTGTTCCTCCTGCTTTTGAAGCTATATCACTTATATCGCAAGTATTTGAAGCTAAATCATGTGCGTCGCATGGATTTGAAGCTGAACTTTCTATATCGCATTTATGTGAAGCTAAATCTTGTGTATCACATGGATTTGAAGCTAAACCCTCTACATCGCATTGATTTGCAACTAAATCATGTGTTTCGCATGGATCTGAAGCTAACTCGTTTGTTTCGCCTGCATTTGAAGCTATATCACTTATATTCGCAAGCATTTGATGCTAAATCATTTGTTTCACATGGATTTGAAGCTAAACCTTCTACATCGCATTGATTTGAAGCTAACCCATTTGTTTCGCATAGAACTGAAGCTAAACCTTCTACATCGCATTGATTTGCAGCTAAATTATGTGTTTCGCATGGATTTGAAGCTAACTCGTTCGTTGCGCATACAGTTAAATCTCAATAACGTATATCACAAGTATTTGAAGCTAAACCATTCATTTCGCATGGATTTGATGCTAAACCTTCTACTTCGCATTAATTGGAAGCTAAATCACGTGTTTCGCTTGGATTTGCAGCTAAACCTTCTACATCGCATTCATTTGAACCAATTCATGTGTTTCGCGTGGATTTGAAGGTAACTCGTTTGTTTCGCATGCAGTTGAAGCTATATCACCTTTATCCCAGGTGTTTGAAGCTCAATCATTTGTTTCGCATGGATTTGAAGCTAACTCGTTTGTTCTGTCTGCTTTTGAAGCTACCTCATTTATATCGCAAGTATTTGAAGCAAAATCATTTGTTTCGCATGGATTTGAAGCTAATCCTTCTACTAAGAATTGACATGAAACTAAATCATTTGTTTGGCATGGATTTGAAGGCAATCGTGTGTTTCGTCTGCATTTGAAGCTATATCACTAATATCGAGAGAATTTGAAGCTGAATCATTTGTTTCGCTCAGATTTGAAGCTAAACCTTCTACATCGCATTGATTTGACGCTAAATCATGTGTTTCCCTTGGATATGAAGCTAACTCGTTTGTTTCGCCTGCAGTTGAATCTATACCACGTATATCCCAAGCGTTTGAAGCTAAATCATTTGTTTCGCATGGATTTGAAGCAAAGCCTTCTACTTCGCATTGATTTGAACCTAAATCACTTGTTTCGCATAGATTTGGAGCTAACTCGTTCGTTTCTCCTGCATTTGAAGCTATATCACTTATATCGCATGTATCTGATGCTAAATCATTTGTGTCGCATGGATTTGAAGCTAAAGCTTCTACATCGCATTGATTTGAAGCTAAATTATGTGTTTCGTTTGGATTTGAGCTAACGCGTTTGTTTCGCCTGCATTTGAAGCTATATCAATTATATCGCAAGTATCTGAAGTTAGATCACTTGTTACTCATGTATTCGAAGCTAAGTCTTCTACTTCGCATTGATTTGAAGCTAAATCATATGTTTCGCATAGATTTGAAGCTAACTCGTTAATTCCGCCTGCATTTCAAGCTCTATCACTTATATCGCTAGTATTTGAAGCTAAACCATTTGTTTCGCATTGATTTGAAGCTAAGCCTTCTACTTTGCATTGATTGGAAGCTAAATCACGTAATATGCATGGATTTGAAGCTGAACCATTTCATTCGCATGGATTTGAAGCTAAGCCTTCTACATCGCACTGATTTGAAGCTAAGTCATGTGTTTCGCATGGATTTGAAGCTAAGATTTCTACTTCGCATTCATTATAAGCTAAATCATGTGTTTCGCTTGGATTTGAAGCTATCTCGTTTGTTTCGCCTGCATTTGAAGCTATACCATTTATGTCGCAAATATTTGAAACTAATTCATTTGTGTCGCATGGATTTAATGCTAAGCCTCCTACTTCGCATTGATTTGAAGCTTAGTCATGTGTTTCGCATGGATTTGAAGCTAACTCGTTTGTTTCGCATGCAGTTGAAGCTAAATCATGTTTATCACAAGTGTCTGAATCTAAACTATTTGTTTCGCAAGAATATGAAGCTAAACCAAGTGCATCTCATGAATTTGTATCTAAACTATGTGTTTCGTATCAATTTGAACACAAATCACGTGTTTCGCATGGATTTAAAGCTAAATCATGTGTTTCGTTTGGATTGAAGCAAACTCGTGTGTTTCTCCTGCACTTGAAGCTATTTCATTTATACCGCAACTATTTGAAGGTAAATCATTTGTTTTGCTTGAATTTGAAGCTAAGCCTTCTACTTCGCATTGATTGAAAGCTAAATCATGTGTTCTACATGGATTTGAAGCTAACTCGTTTGATTCGCATGCATTTGAAGCGAAATCAATCGTTTCGCACGGATTTGAAGCTAAATCTTCTACTTCGCATTGATTTGAAGCTAAATCATGTGTTTCGCTTGGATTTGAAGCTAACTCGTTTGTTTCGCCTGCATTGAAGCTATATCACTTATATCGCAAGTATTTGATTCCAAAATCATTTGCTTCGCATGAATTAGAAGCTAAGCCTTCAACATCGCATTGATTTGAATCTAAATCATGTGTATCGCATGGATTTGAAGCTGTCTCGTTTGTTTCGAATCCAGTTGAAGCTAAATCATGTATATCACAAGTATTTGAAGCTAAACCATTTGATTCGCTTGGACTTGAAGATAATCCTTCTACCTCACATTGAGTTGAAGGTGAATCATATCTTTCGCTTCGATTTGAAGCTAACTCTTTTGTTCCGCATGCGGTTGAAGCTAAAGCATGTATACCACAAATGTTTGTAACTAAACCATTCGTTTCGCATGGATTTGTAGCTAAGTCTTCTACTTCGCATTAATTTGAAGCTAAATCGTGTGTTTCTCTTGGATTTGAAGTTAACTCGTTTGTTTCGCATGCAGTTGAAGCTATTACATTTATATCGCAAGTATTTGAAGCTGAACCGCTCGTTTCGCATGGATCTGAAGCTAAGCCTTCTACTTCGCAAAGATTTGAAGCTGAATCATGTGATTCATTTGACTTTGAGCTAACACGTTTGTTTCACATGCAGTTGAAGCTAAATCATGTATATCACAAGTATTTGAAGCTGAACCATTTGTTTCGCATGAATATTAAGCTAAACCACTTGTTTCCCATGGATTAGAAGCTAAGCCTTCCACTTCGCATTGATTTGAAGCTAAATCATGTGCTTCAATTGAAATTGAAGTTAACTCGTTTGTTTCGCCTGCATTTGATGCTATTTCATTTAAACCGCAAGCATTTGAAGGTAAATCATTTGTTTCGCATGGATTTGAATTATGCCTTGTACTTCGCATTGATTTGAAGCTAAATCATGTGATTCGCTAGGATTTGATGTTAACTCGTTTGTTTCGCATGCAGTTGGAGCTAAATCATGTCTATCACACGCATTTGAAGCTAAACCATTTGTTTCGCATGGCTTTGAAGCTAACTCGTTTGTTTCGCCCGCATTTGAAGATATATCACTTATATTCGCAAGTATTTGAAGCTAAACCGCTAGTTTCGCATGGATCTAAAGCTATTCCTTCTACTTCGCATGAATTTGAAGCTAAATCATGTGTTTGGCCTGGATTTGAAGCGAACTCGTTTGTTTCGCATGGATTTGAAGCTATACCTTCTACTTCGCATTGTTTTGAAGCTGCATCATGTGTTTCGCTTGAATTTGAAACTAACGCGTTTGTTTGGCACGTAGTTGAAGCTAAATCATGTATATCACAAGTATTTGAAGCTAAAAGATTTGGGTCACATGGATTTGAAACTAAGCCTTCTACTTCACATTGATTTGAAGTTAAATCATGTGTTTCACATGGATTTGAAGCTACCTCGATTGTTTCGCATGCAGTTGAAGCTAAATCATGTATATCATAGGTATCTGCGGCTAAACAATTTGTTTCGCATGTATTTGATGCTAAACCACGTGTTTCGCCTAAATTTGAAGATAAATCATGTGTTTCGCCTGCATTTGAAGCTATATCACTCATATCGTAAGTGCTTGATGCTAAATCATTTGTTTCGCATTGATTTGAATACATCCTGCTACCTCGCGTTGATTTGAAGCTAAATCATGTGTTTCGCATTGATTTGAAGTTAACTCGTTTGTTTCGCCTGCATTTGAAGCTATATCATTTATATCGCAAGTATTTGAAGCTAACTCGTTTGTTTCGCATACACTTGAAGCTGTATCCCTTACATTCGCAAGTATATGACGCTAAATCATTCGTTTCGCACGGATTTGCAGCTAAGCCTTCTAATTCGCACTGTTTTGAAGCTAAATAATCTATTTCGCGCGGATTAGAAGTTAACTCGTCCGTTTCGAATGCAGCTGAAGCTAAATCATGTATATCACAAGTATTTGAAGCTAAACGATTTGTATCGCATGGATTTGAAGATAAGCCTACTACTTCGCAATGATTTGAAGTTATGACATGTCTTCCGCATGGATTTGACGCTAACTCTTTTGTTTCGCCTGCCTTTGAAGCTATATCACTTATATCGCAAGTATTTCAAGCTAAATCATTTGTTTCGGGCGGATTTGAAGCTAAGACTTCTACGTCGCATTGATTTGCATCTAAATCATGTGTTTCGCATGCATTTGAAGCTAAATCATATGTTTTGCACGGATGTGAAGCTAACTCGTTTGTTTTGTGTGCATTTGAAGCTGTTTCATTTATATCGCAAGTATTTGAAGCTTTCTCGTTTGTTTCGCAAGCATTTGAAGCTGTATCCCTTATATTCGCATGTATTTGAAGCTAAATGATTCGTTTCGCATGGACTTGAAGCTAAGCCTTCTACTTCGCATTGATTTGCATCTAAATAATTTGTTTCGCATGGATTTGAAGCTAACTCGTTTGTTTCGCCTGCATTTGAAGCTATATCATTTATATCGCAAGTATTTGATGCTCAATCAGATGTGTCGCATGGATTTGAAGCTAAGCCCTCTACTCCGCATTGATTTATGGCTAAATCACTGTTTCGCTTGGATTTGAAGCTCACTTGTTTGTTTCGCATGCAGTTGAAGCTAAATCATGTATATCACAAATATTTGACACCAAACCATCTGTTTCGCATGGATGTGAAGCTACTCCATCTACTTCGCTTTGATTTGACCCCACATCATGTGTTTCGCATGGATCTGTAGCTAACTCGTTTGTTTCGCCTTCGTTTGCAGCTATGTCACTTATATTCGCAAGTATTTGAAGCTAAATCTTTCGTTTCGCATGGATTTGATGCTAAGCCTTCTAATTCGCATTGTTTTGAAGCTAAATAATGTGTTTCTCGTGGATTCGGATCTAACTCATTTGCTTCGAATGCAGTTGAAGCTAAATCATGTATATCACAAATATTTGAAGCTAAACCATTTATATCGCATGGAATTGAAGATAAGCCTTCTACTTCGCATTGATTGGAAGCAAAATCATGTGTTCTACATGGATTTGAAGCTAACTCGTTTGATTCGTCTGCATTTGAAGCTATATCACTTATATCGCAAGTATTTGAAGCTAAATCATTTGTATCGCATGGATTTGAAGCTAAGTCTTCTACTTCAACAGTGATTTGAAGCTAAATCATTTGTTTCGCATGGATTTGAAGCTAATACATCTAGATCGCAGTGATTTGAAGCTAAATCATGAGTTTCGCATTGACTTGAAGCTAAATCATGTGTATCACATGGATTTGAAGCTAGGCCTTCTACTTTGCATTGATTGGAAGCTAAATCACGTGTTTTGCATGTATTTGAAGCAAACTCGTTTGATTCGCATGCAGTTGAAACTAAATCATGTATATCACAAGTATTTGCAGCTAAACCATTTGATTCGCATGGATTTGAAGCTAAGCCTTCAACTTCGCATTGATTTGAAGCTAAATCATATGTGTCGGATGTATTTGAAGCCAACTCATTTGTTTCCCCTGCATTTGAAGCTATATCACTTATACCGCAAGTTCCTGTGCTAAATCATTTGTTTCGCATGTATTTGTAGCTAAACCTTCTACATCGCATTGATTTGAAGCTAAATAATTTGTGTCGCATGTGTTTGAAGCTAATCCTTCTACATCGTATTGAGTTGAAGCAAAATAATGTGTTTCGCATGGATTTGATGCTAACTCGTTTGTTTTGCATACAGTTGAAGCTAAATCATGTATATCGCAAGTACTTGAAGCTAAACCATTTGTTTGGCATGCCTTTGAAGCTAACCCTTCTACTTGGTATTGAAATGAAGCTAAATCATGTGTTTTGCATGGATTTGAAGCTAACTCGTTTGTTCTGTCTGCATTTGAAGCTACCTCATTTATATCGGAATTATCTGAAGCTAAATCATTTGTTTCTCATGTATTTGAAGCAAAGCTTTCGACTTCGCTTTGATTTAAGCCTAAATCATTGTTTCGGTTGGATTTGAAGCTAACTCGTTTGTTTCGCATGCAGTTGATGCTAAATCATGTTTATCACAAGTATCTGAAGCAAAACCATTTGTTTCGCAAGAATATGAAGCTAATCCATGTGTTTCGCATGAATTTGAATCTAAATCATGTGTTTCGCATGGATTTGATGCTAACTCGTTTGTTTCGCATGCAGTTGAAGCTAAATCATGTATATCGCAAGTATTTGAAGCTAAACCATTTGTTTCGCATGGATTTGAAGCTAACCCTTCTACTTGGCATTGAAATGATGCTAAATCATGTGTTTTGCTTGGATTTTAAGCTAACTCGTTTGTTTCGCCTGCATTTGAATCTACGTCATTTATATTTCAAGTATTTGAAGCGAAATCATTTGTTTCGCGTGGATATGAAGCTAATCCTTCTACTAAGAATTGACTTGAAACTAAATCATTTGTTTCGCCATGGATTTAAAGCCAACTCGTGTGTTTCGTCTGCATTTGAAGTTATCACTAATATCGAGAGTATGTGAAGCTAAATCATTTGATTCACCTGCATTTGAATCTATATCAGTTATATCGCAAGTATTTGGAGCTAAATCATGTGTATCGCATGGATTTTGAAACTAACTCGTTTGATTTGTCTGCATTTGTAGCTATATCACGTATATCCCTAGTGTTTGAAGCTAAATCATTTGTTTCGCGTGGATTTGAAGCTAAACCTTCTACTTCGCATTCATTTGAAGTTAGGTCATGTGTTTCGCTTGGATTTCACGCTAAACCTTCTACATCGCATTGATTTGAAACTATATCATCTGTGTCGCATGGATTTGCAGCTAAACCTACTACATTACATTGATTGGAAGCTTAATCATGTGTTTTGCATGGATTTGAAGCTATCTCGTTTGTTTCGCCTACAGTTGAATCTATATCGCTTATATCACAAGTATTTGAAGCATAACCATTTGTTCCGCATGGATTTGAAGCTACGCCTTCTACGTCGCATTGATTTGAAGCTAAATCATCTGTTTCGCTTGGATTTTAAGCTAACACGTTTGTTCCTCCTGCTTTTGAAGCTATATCGCTTATATCGGAAGTTTTTGAAGCTAAATCACATGTGACGTATGGATTTGAAGCTGAACCAACTACATCGCATTGATTTGAAGCTAAATCATGTGTATCGCATGGATTTGAAGCTAAACCTTCTACATCGCATTGATTTGAAGCTAAATCATGTGTTTCGCATGGATGTAAAGCTAACTCGTTTGATTCGCATGCAGTTGAAGCTAAATCATGTCTTTCACATGTATTTGAAGATAAACCATTTGATTCGCATTGACTTGAACCTGAGCCTTCTACTTCGCACTTATTTGCAGCTAAATAATGTGTTTCGCATGGATTTGAAGCTAAACCTTCTACATCCCATGGACTTGAAGCTAAATCATGTGTTTGGCATGGATTTGAAGCTAAACCTTCTACATCGCATTGATTTGCAGCTGAATCATGTGTTTGGCATGGATTTGAAGCTAACTCGTTCGTTTCGCCTGTATTTGAAGCTAGATCACTTATATCGCAAGTATTTGAAGCTAAATCATGTGTTTCGCTTGGATTTGAAGCTAAACCTTCTACATCGCATTGATTTGAAGCTAAATCGTGTGTTTCGCATGGATTTGAAGCTAACTCGTTTGTTTCGCAGGCAGTTGTAGCTAAATAATGTATATCACAAGTATTTGTAGCTCAACCATTTGTTTCGCATGGATTTGAAGCTAAACCTTCTACTTCGCATTGATTTGAAGCTAAATCATTTGTTTCGCATGGAATTGAAGCTACCTCGTTTGTTCCTCCTGCTTTGAAGCTATATCACTTATATCGCATGGATTTGAAGCTGAACCTACTACATCGCGTTGATTTGAAGCTAAATCATGTGTATCGCATGGACTTGAAGCTAAACCTTCTACATCGCATTGATTTCAAGCTAAATCATGTGTTTCGCTTGGATTTGGAGCTAACTCGTTTGCTTCGAATGCAGTTGAAGCTAAATCATGTATATCACAAGTATTTGAAGCTAAACCATTTGTATCGCATGGATTTGAAGCACTGCCTTCTACTTCGCATTGATTTGACGCTAAATATTGTGTTTCGAATGGATTTGAAGCTAACTCGTTTGTTTCGCATGCAGTTGAAACTAAATCATGTATATCACAAGTATTTGCAGCTAAACAGTTGATTCGCATGGTTTTGAAGCTAAACCTTCTACATCGCAATGATTTTAAGCTAAATCATGTGTTTCGCATGGATTTGAAGCTAACTCGTTTGTTTCGCATGCAGTTGTAGCTAAATAACGTATATCACAAGTATTTGTATCTAAACCATTTGTTTCGAATGGATTTGAAGCTAAGCCCTCTACTTCGCATTGATTTGAAGCTAAATCATTTGTTTCGCATGGAATTGAAGCTACCTCGTTTGTTCCTCCTGCTTTTGAAGCTATATCACTTATATCGCAAGTATTTGAAGCTAAATCATGTGCGTCGCATGGATTTGAAGCTGAACTTTCTATATCGCATTTATGTGAAGCTAAATCTTGTGTATCACATGGATTTGAAGCTAAACCCTCTACATCGCATTGATTTGCAACTAAATCATGTGTTTCGCATGGATCTGAAGCTAACTCGTTTGTTTCGCCTGCATTTGAAGCTATATCACTTATATTCGCAAGCATTTGATGCTAAATCATTTGTTTCACATGGATTTGAAGCTAAACCTTCTACATCGCATTGATTTGAAGCTAACTCATTTGTTTCGCATAGAACTGAAGCTAAACCTTCTACATCGCATTGATTTGCAGCTAAATTATGTGTTTCGCATGGATTTGAAGCTAACTCGTTCGTTGCGCATACAGTTAAATCTCAATAACGTATATCACAAGTATTTGAAGCTAAACCATTCATTTCGCATGGATTTGATGCTAAGCCTTCTACTTCGCATTAATTGGAAGCTAAATCACGTGTTTCGCTTGGATTTGCAGCTAAACCTTCTACATCGCATTCATTTGAACCAATTCATGTGTTTCGCGTGGATTTGAAGGTAACTCGTTTGTTTCGCATGCAGTTGAAGCTATATCACCTTTATCCCAGGTGTTTGAAGCTCAATCATTTGTTTCGCATGGATTTGAAGCTAACTCGTTTGTTCTGTCTGCTTTTGAAGCTACCTCATTTATATCGCAAGTATTTGAAGCAAAATCATTTGTTTCGCATGGATTTGAAGCTAATCCTTCTACTAAGAATTGACATGAAACTAAATCATTTGTTTGGCATGGATTTGAAGGCAATCGTGTGTTTCGTCTGCATTTGAAGCTATATCACTAATATCGAGAGAATTTGAAGCTGAATCATTTGTTTCGCTCAGATTTGAAGCTAAACCTTCTACATCGCATTGATTTGACGCTAAATCATGTGTTTCCCTTGGATATGAAGCTAACTCGTTTGTTTCGCCTGCAGTTGAATCTATACCACGTATATCCCAAGCGTTTGAAGCTAAATCATTTGTTTCGCATGGATTTGAAGCAAAGCCTTCTACTTCGCATTGATTTGAACCTAAATCACTTGTTTCGCATAGATTTGGAGCTAACTCGTTCGTTTCTCCTGCATTTGAAGCTATATCACTTATATCGCATGTATCTGATGCTAAATCATTTGTGTCGCATGGATTTGAAGCTAAAGCTTCTACATCGCATTGATTTGAAGCTAAATTATGTGTTTCGTTTGGATTTGAGCTAACGCGTTTGTTTCGCCTGCATTTGAAGCTATATCAATTATATCGCAAGTATCTGAAGTTAGATCACTTGTTACTCATGTATTCGAAGCTAAGTCTTCTACTTCGCATTGATTTGAAGCTAAATCATATGTTTCGCATAGATTTGAAGCTAACTCGTTAATTCCGCCTGCATTTCAAGCTCTATCACTTATATCGCTAGTATTTGAAGCTAAACCATTTGTTTCGCATTGATTTGAAGCTAAGCCTTCTACTTTGCATTGATTGGAAGCTAAATCACGTAATATGCATGGATTTGAAGCTGAACCATTTCATTCGCATGGATTTGAAGCTAAGCCTTCTACATCGCACTGATTTGAAGCTAAGTCATGTGTTTCGCATGGATTTGAAGCTAAGATTTCTACTTCGCATTCATTATAAGCTAAATCATGTGTTTCGCTTGGATTTGAAGCTATCTCGTTTGTTTCGCCTGCATTTGAAGCTATACCATTTATGTCGCAAATATTTGAAACTAATTCATTTGTGTCGCATGGATTTAATGCTAAGCCTCCTACTTCGCATTGATTTGAAGCTTAGTCATGTGTTTCGCATGGATTTGAAGCTAACTCGTTTGTTTCGCATGCAGTTGAAGCTAAATCATGTTTATCACAAGTGTCTGAATCTAAACTATTTGTTTCGCAAGAATATGAAGCTAAACCAAGTGCATCTCATGAATTTGTATCTAAACTATGTGTTTCGTATCAATTTGAACACAAATCACGTGTTTCGCATGGATTTAAAGCTAAATCATGTGTTTCGTTTGGATTGAAGCAAACTCGTGTGTTTCTCCTGCACTTGAAGCTATTTCATTTATACCGCAACTATTTGAAGGTAAATCATTTGTTTTGCTTGAATTTGAAGCTAAGCCTTCTACTTCGCATTGATTGAAAGCTAAATCATGTGTTCTACATGGATTTGAAGCTAACTCGTTTGATTCGCATGCATTTGAAGCGAAATCAATCGTTTCGCACGGATTTGAAGCTAAATCTTCTACTTCGCATTGATTTGAAGCTAAATCATGTGTTTCGCTTGGATTTGAAGCTAACTCGTTTGTTTCGCCTGCATTGAAGCTATATCACTTATATCGCAAGTATTTGATTCCAAAATCATTTGCTTCGCATGAATTAGAAGCTAAGCCTTCAACATCGCATTGATTTGAATCTAAATCATGTGTATCGCATGGATTTGAAGCTGTCTCGTTTGTTTCGAATCCAGTTGAAGCTAAATCATGTATATCACAAGTATTTGAAGCTAAACCATTTGATTCGCTTGGATTTGAAGATAATCCTTCTACCTCACATTGAGTTGAAGGTGAATCATATCTTTCGCTTCGATTTGAAGCTAACTCTTTTGTTCCGCATGCGGTTGAAGCTAAAGCATGTATACCACAAATGTTTGTAACTAAACCATTCGTTTCGCATGGATTTGTAGCTAAGTCTTCTACTTCGCATTAATTTGAAGCTAAATCGTGTGTTTCTCTTGGATTTGAAGTTAACTCGTTTGTTTCGCATGCAGTTGAAGCTATTACATTTATATCGCAAGTATTTGAAGCTGAACCGCTCGTTTCGCATGGATCTGAAGCTAAGCCTTCTACTTCGCAAAGATTTGAAGCTGAATCATGTGATTCATTTGACTTTGAGCTAACACGTTTGTTTCACATGCAGTTGAAGCTAAATCATGTATATCACAAGTATTTGAAGCTGAACCATTTGTTTCGCATGAATATTAAGCTAAACCACTTGTTTCCCATGGATTAGAAGCTAAGCCTTCCACTTCGCATTGATTTGAAGCTAAATCATGTGCTTCAATTGAAATTGAAGTTAACTCGTTTGTTTCGCCTGCATTTGATGCTATTTCATTTAAACCGCAAGCATTTGAAGGTAAATCATTTGTTTCGCATGGATTTGAATTATGCCTTGTACTTCGCATTGATTTGAAGCTAAATCATGTGATTCGCTAGGATTTGATGTTAACTCGTTTGTTTCGCATGCAGTTGGAGCTAAATCATGTCTATCACACGCATTTGAAGCTAAACCATTTGTTTCGCATGGCTTTGAAGCTAACTCGTTTGTTTCGCCCGCATTTGAAGATATATCACTTATATTCGCAAGTATTTGAAGCTAAACCGCTAGTTTCGCATGGATCTAAAACTATTCCTTCTACTTCGCATGAATTTGAAGCTAAATCATGTGTTTGGCCTGGATTTGAAGCGAACTCGTTTGTTTCGCATGGATTTGAAGCTATACCTTCTACTTCGCATTGTTTTGAAGCTGCATCATGTGTTTCGCTTGAATTTGAAACTAACGCGTTTGTTTGGCACGTAGTTGAAGCTAAATCATGTATATCACAAGTATTTGAAGCTAAAAGATTTGGGTCACATGGATTTGAAACTAAGCCTTCTACTTCACATTGATTTGAAGTTAAATCATGTGTTTCACATGGATTTGAAGCTACCTCGATTGTTTCGCATGCAGTTGAAGCTAAATCATGTATATCATAGGTATCTGCGGCTAAACAATTTGTTTCGCATGTATTTGATGCTAAACCACGTGTTTCGCCTAAATTTGAAGATAAATCATGTGTTTCGCCTGCATTTGAAGCTATATCACTCATATCGTAAGTGCTTGATGCTAAATCATTTGTTTCGCATTGATTTGAATACATCCTGCTACCTCGCGTTGATTTGAAGCTAAATCATGTGTTTCGCATTGATTTGAAGTTAACTCGTTTGTTTCGCCTGCATTTGAAGCTATATCATTTATATCGCAAGTATTTGAAGCTAACTCGTTTGTTTCGCATACACTTGAAGCTGTATCCCTTACATTCGCAAGTATATGACGCTAAATCATTCGTTTCGCACGGATTTGCAGCTAAGCCTTCTAATTCGCACTGTTTTGAAGCTAAATAATCTATTTCGCGCGGATTAGAAGTTAACTCGTCCGTTTCGAATGCAGCTGAAGCTAAATCATGTATATCACAAGTATTTGAAGCTGAACGATTTGTATCGCATGGATTTGAAGATAAGCCTACTACTTCGCAATGATTTGAAGTTATGACATGTCTTCCGCATGGATTTGACGCTAACTCTTTTGTTTCGCCTGCCTTTGAAGCTATATCACTTATATCGCAAGTATTTCAAGCTAAATCATTTGTTTCGGGCGGATTTGAAGCTAAGACTTCTACGTCGCATTGATTTGCATCTAAATCATGTGTTTCGCATGCATTTGAAGCTAAATCATATGTTTTGCACGGATGTGAAGCTAACTCGTTTGTTTTGTGTGCATTTGAAGCTGTTTCATTTATATCGCAAGTATTTGAAGCTTTCTCGTTTGTTTCGCAAGCATTTGAAGCTATATCATTTATATCGCAAGTATTTGATGCTCAATCAGATGTGTCGCATGGATTTGAAGCTAAGCCCTCTACTCCGCATTGATTTATGGCTAAATCACTGTTTCGCTTGGATTTGAAGCTCACTTGTTTGTTTCGCATGCAGTTGAAGCTAAATCATGTATATCACAAATATTTGACACCAAACCATCTGTTTCGCATGGATGTGAAGCTACTCCTTCTACTTCGCTTTGATTTGACCCCACATCATGTGTTTCGCATGGATCTGTAGCTAACTCGTTTGTTTCGCCTTCGTTTGCAGCTATGTCACTTATATTCGCAAGTATTTGAAGCTAAATCTTTCGTTTCGCATGGATTTGATGCTAAGCCTTCTAATTCGCATTGTTTTGAAGCTAAATAATGTGTTTCTCGTGGATTCGGATCTAACTCATTTGCTTCGAATGCAGTTGAAGCTAAATCATGTATATCACAAATATTTGAAGCTAAACCATTTATATCGCATGGAATTGAAGATAAGCCTTCTACTTCGCATTGATTGGAAGCAAAATCATGTGTTCTACATGGATTTGAAGCTAACTCGTTTGATTCGTCTGCATTTGAAGCTATATCACTTATATCGCAAGTATTTGAAGCTAAATCATTTGTATCGCATGGATTTGAAGCTAAGTCTTCTACTTCAACAGTGATTTGAAGCTAAATCATTTGTTTCGCATGGATTTGAAGCTAATACATCTAGATCGCAGTGATTTGAAGCTAAATCATGAGTTTCGCATTGACTTGAAGCTAAATCATGTGTATCACATGGATTTGAAGCTAGGCCTTCTACTTTGCATTGATTGGAAGCTAAATCACGTGTTTTGCATGTATTTGAAGCAAACTCGTTTGATTCGCATGCAGTTGAAACTAAATCATGTATATCACAAGTATTTGCAGCTAAACCATTTGATTCGCATGGATTTGAAGCTAAGCCTTCAACTTCGCATTGATTTGAAGCTAAATCATATGTGTCGGATGTATTTGAAGCCAACTCATTTGTTTCCCCTGCATTTGAAGCTATATCACTTATACCGCAAGTTCCTGTGCTAAATCATTTGTTTCGCATGTATTTGTAGCTAAACCTTCTACATCGCATTGATTTGAAGCTAAATAATTTGTGTCGCATGTGTTTGAAGCTAATCCTTCTACATCGTATTGAGTTGAAGCAAAATAATGTGTTTCGCATGGATTTGATGCTAACTCGTTTGTTTTGCATACAGTTGAAGCTAAATCATGTATATCGCAAGTACTTGAAGCTAAACCATTTGTTTGGCATGCCTTTGAAGCTAACCCTTCTACTTGGTATTGAAATGAAGCTAAATCATGTGTTTTGCATGGATTTGAAGCTAACTCGTTTGTTCTGTCTGCATTTGAAGCTACCTCATTTATATCGGAATTATCTGAAGCTAAATCATTTGTTTCTCATGTATTTGAAGCAAAGCTTTCGACTTCGCTTTGATTTAAGCCTAAATCATTGTTTCGGTTGGATTTGAAGCTAACTCGTTTGTTTCGCATGCAGTTGATGCTAACTCATGTTTATCACAAGTATCTGAAGCAAAACCATTTGTTTCGCAAGAATATGAAGCTAATCCATGTGTTTCGCATGAATTTGAATCTAAATCATGTGTTTCGCATGGATTTGATGCTAACTCGTTTGTTTCGCATGCAGTTGAAGCTAAATCATGTATATCGCAAGTATTTGAAGCTAAACCATTTGTTTCGCATGGATTTGAAGCTAACCCTTCTACTTGGCATTGAAATGATGCTAAATCATGTGTTTTGCTTGGATTTTAAGCTAACTCGTTTGTTTCGCCTGCATTTGAATCTACGTCATTTATATTTCAAGTATTTGAAGCGAAATCATTTGTTTCGCATGGATATGAAGCTAATCCTTCTACTAAGAATTGACTTGAAACTAAATCATTTGTTTCGCCATGGATTTAAAGCCAACTCGTGTGTTTCGTCTGCATTTGAAGTTATCACTAATATCGAGAGTATGTGAAGCTAAATCATTTGATTCACCTGCATTTGAATCTATATCAGTTATATCGCAAGTATTTGGAGCTAAATCATGTGTATCGCATGGATTTTGAAACTAACTCGTTTGATTTGTCTGCATTTGTAGCTATATCACGTATATCCCTAGTGTTTGAAGCTAAATCATTTGTTTCGCGTGGATTTGAAGCTAAACCTTCTACTTCGCATTCATTTGAAGTTAGGTCATGTGTTTCGCTTGGATTTCACGCTAAACCTTCTACATCGCATTGATTTGAAACTATATCATCTGTGTCGCATGGATTTGCAGCTAAACCTACTACATTACATTGATTGGAAGCTTAATCATGTGTTTTGCATGGATTTGAAGCTATCTCGTTTGTTTCGCCTACAGTTGAATCTATATCGCTTATATCACAAGTATTTGAAGCATAACCATTTGTTCCGCATGGATTTGAAGCTAAACCTTCTACATCGCATTGATTTGAAGCTAAATAATTTGTGTCGCATGTGTTTGAAGCTAATCCTTCTACATCGTATTGAGTTGAAGCAAAATAATGTGTTTCGCATGGATTTGATGCTAACTCGTTTGTTTTGCATACAGTTGAAGCTAAATCATGTATATCGCAAGTACTTGAAGCTAAACCATTTGTTTGGCATGCATTTGAAGCTAACCCTTCTACTTGGTATTGAAATGAAGCTAAATCATGTGTTTTGCATGGATTTGAAGCTAACTCGTTTGTTCTGTCTGCATTTGAAGCTACCTCATTTATATCGGAATTATCTGAAGCTAAATCATTTGTTTCTCATGTATTTGAAGCAAAGCTTTCGACTTCGCTTTGATTTAAGCCTAAATCATTGTTTCGGTTGGATTTGAAGCTAACTCGTTTGTTTCGCATGCAGTTGATGCTAAATCATGTTTATCACAAGTATCTGAAGCAAAACCATTTGTTTCGCAAGAATATGAAGCTAATCCATGTGTTTCGCATGAATTTGAATCTAAATCATGTGTTTCGCATGGATTTGATGCTAACTCGTTTGTTTCGCATGCAGTTGAAGCTAAATCATGTATATCGCAAGTATTTGAAGCTAAACCATTTGTTTCGCATGGATTTGAAGCTAACCCTTCTACTTGGCATTGAAATGATGCTAAATCATGTGTTTTGCTTGGATTTTAAGCTAACTCGTTTGTTTCGCCTGCATTTGAATCTACGTCATTTATATTTCAAGTATTTGAAGCGAAATCATTTGTTTCGCATGGATATGAAGCTAATCCTTCTACTAAGAATTGACTTGAAACTAAATCATTTGTTTCGCCATGGATTTAAAGCCAACTCGTGTGTTTCGTCTGCATTTGAAGTTATCACTAATATCGAGAGTATGTGAAGCTAAATCATTTGATTCACCTGCATTTGAATCTATATCAGTTATATCGCAAGTATTTGGAGCTAAATCATGTGTATCGCATGGATTTTGAAACTAACTCGTTTGATTTGTCTGCATTTGTAGCTATATCACGTATATCCCTAGTGTTTGAAGCTAAATCATTTGTTTCGCGTGGATTTGAAGCTAAACCTTCTACTTCGCATTCATTTGAAGTTAGGTCATGTGTTTCGCTTGGATTTCACGCTAAACCTTCTACATCGCATTGATTTGAAACTATATCATCTGTGTCGCATGGATTTGCAGCTAAACCTACTACATTACATTGATTGGAAGCTTAATCATGTGTTTTGCATGGATTTGAAGCTATCTCGTTTGTTTCGCCTACAGTTGAATCTATATCGCTTATATCACAAGTATTTGAAGCATAACCATTTGTTCCGCATGGATTTGAAGCTACGCCTTCTACGTCGCATTGATTTGAAGCTAAATCATCTGTTTCGCTTGGATTTTAAGCTAACACGTTTGTTCCTCCTGCTTTTGAAGCTATATCGCTTATATCGGAAGTTTTTGAAGCTAAATCACATGTGACGTATGGATTTGAAGCTGAACCAACTACATCGCATTGATTTGAAGCTAAATCATGTGTATCGCATGGATTTGAAGCTAAACCTTCTACATCGCATTGATTTGAAGCTAAATCATGTGTTTCGCATGGATGTAAAGCTAACTCGTTTGATTCGCATGCAGTTGAAGCTAAATCATGTCTTTCACATGTATTTGAAGATAAACCATTTGATTCGCATTGACTTGAACCTGAGCCTTCTACTTCGCACTTATTTGCAGCTAAATAATGTGTTTCGCATGGATTTGAAGCTAAACCTTCTACATCCCATGGATTTGAAGCTAAATCATGTGTTTGGCATGGATTTGAAGCTAAACCTTCTACATCGCATTGATTTGCAGCTGAATCATGTGTTTGGCATGGATTTGAAGCTAACTCGTTCGTTTCGCCTGTATTTGAAGCTAGATCACTTATATCGCAAGTATTTGAAGCTAAATCATGTGTTTCGCTTGGATTTGAAGCTAAACCTTCTACATCGCATTGATTTGAAGCTAAATCGTGTGTTTCGCATGGATTTGAAGCTAACTCGTTTGTTTCGCAGGCAGTTGTAGCTAAATAATGTATATCACAAGTATTTGTAGCTCAACCATTTGTTTCGCATGGATTTGAAGCTAAACCTTCTACTTCGCATTGATTTGAAGCTAAATCATTTGTTTCGCATGGAATTGAAGCTACCTCGTTTGTTCCTCCTGCTTTGAAGCTATATCACTTATATCGCATGGATTTGAAGCTGAACCTACTACATCGCGTTGATTTGAAGCTAAATCATGTGTATCGCATGGACTTGAAGCTAAACCTTCTACATCGCATTGATTTCAAGCTAAATCATGTGTTTCGCTTGGATTTGGAGCTAACTCGTTTGCTTCGAATGCAGTTGAAGCTAAATCATGTATATCACAAGTATTTGAAGCTAAACCATTTGTATCGCATGGATTTGAAGCACTGCCTTCTACTTCGCATTGATTTGACGCTAAATATTGTGTTTCGAATGGATTTGAAGCTAACTCGTTTGTTTCGCATGCAGTTGAAACTAAATCATGTATATCACAAGTATTTGCAGCTAAACAGTTGATTCGCATGGTTTTGAAGCTAAACCTTCTACATCGCAATGATTTTAAGCTAAATCATGTGTTTCGCATGGATTTGAAGCTAACTCGTTTGTTTCGCATGCAGTTGTAGCTAAATAACGTATATCACAAGTATTTGTATCTAAACCATTTGTTTCGAATGGATTTGAAGCTAAGCCCTCTACTTCGCATTGATTTGAAGCTAAATCATTTGTTTCGCATGGAATTGAAGCTACCTCGTTTGTTCCTCCTGCTTTTGAAGCTATATCACTTATATCGCAAGTATTTGAAGCTAAATCATGTGCGTCGCATGGATTTGAAGCTGAACTTTCTATATCGCATTTATGTGAAGCTAAATCTTGTGTATCACATGGATTTGAAGCTAAACCCTCTACATCGCATTGATTTGCAACTAAATCATGTGTTTCGCATGGATCTGAAGCTAACTCGTTTGTTTCGCCTGCATTTGAAGCTATATCACTTATATTCGCAAGCATTTGATGCTAAATCATTTGTTTCACATGGATTTGAAGCTAAACCTTCTACATCGCATTGATTTGAAGCTAACTCATTTGTTTCGCATAGAACTGAAGCTAAACCTTCTACATCGCATTGATTTGCAGCTAAATTATGTGTTTCGCATGGATTTGAAGCTAACTCGTTCGTTGCGCATACAGTTAAATCTCAATAACGTATATCACAAGTATTTGAAGCTAAACCATTCATTTCGCATGGATTTGATGCTAAGCCTTCTACTTCTCATTAATTGGAAGCTAAATCACGTGTTTCGCTTGGATTTGCAGCTAAACCTTCTACATCGCATTCATTTGAACCAATTCATGTGTTTCGCGTGGATTTGAAGGTAACTCGTTTGTTCTGTCTGCTTTTGAAGCTACCTCATTTATATCGCAAGTATTTGAAGCAAAATCATTTGTTTCGCATGGATTTGAAGCTAATCCTTCTACTAAGAATTGACATGAAACTAAATCATTTGTTTGGCACGGATTTGAAGGCAATCGTGTGTTTCGTCTGCATTTGAAGCTATATCACTAATATCGAGAGAATTTGAAGCTGAATCATTTGTTTCGCTCAGATTTGAAGCTAAACCTTCTACATCGCATTGATTTGACGCTAAATCATGTGTTTCCCTTGGATATGAAGCTAACTCGTTTGTTTCGCCTGCAGTTGAATCTATACCACGTATATCCCAAGCGTTTGAAGCTAAATCATTTGTTTCGCATGGATTTGAAGCAAAGCCTTCTACTTCGCATTGATTTGAACCTAAATCACTTGTTTCGCATAGATTTGGAGCTAACTCGTTCGTTTCTCCTGCATTTGAAGCTATATCACTTATATCGCATGTATCTGATGCTAAATCATTTGTGTCGCATGGATTTGAAGCTAAAGCTTCTACATCGCATTGATTTGAAGCTAAATTATGTGTTTCGTTTGGATTTGAGCTAACGCGTTTGTTTCGCCTGCATTTGAAGCTATATCAATTATATCGCAAGTATCTGAAGTTAGATCACTTGTTACTCATGTATTCGAAGCTAAGTCTTCTACTTCGCATTGATTTGAAGCTAAATCATATGTTTCGCATAGATTTGAAGCTAACTCGTTAATTCCGCCTGCATTTCAAGCTCTATCACTTATATCGCTAGTATTTGAAGCTAAACCATTTGTTTCGCATTGATTTGAAGCTAAGCCTTCTACTTTGCATTGATTGGAAGCTAAATCACGTAATATGCATGGATTTGAAGCTGAACCATTTCATTCGCATGGATTTGAAGCTAAGCCTTCTACATCGCACTGATTTGAAGCTAAGTCATGTGTTTCGCATGGATTTGAAGCTAAGATTTCTACTTCGCATTCATTATAAGCTAAATCATGTGTTTCGCTTGGATTTGAAGCTATCTCGTTTGTTTCGCCTGCATTTGAAGCTATACCATTTATGTCGCAAATATTTGAAACTAATTCATTTGTGTCGCATGGATTTAATGCTAAGCCTCCTACTTCGCATTGATTTGAAGCTTAGTCATGTGTTTCGCATGGATTTGAAGCTAACTCGTTTCTTTCGCATGCAGTTGAAGCTAAATCATGTTTATCACAAGTGTCTGAATCTAAACTATTTGTTTCGCAAGAATATGAAGCTAAACCAAGTGCATCTCATGAATTTGTATCTAAACTATGTGTTTCGTATCAATTTGAACACAAATCACGTGTTTCGCATGGATTTAAAGCTAAATCATGTGTTCTACATGGATTTGAAGCTAACTCGTTTGATTCGCATGCATTTGAAGCGAAATCAATCGTTTCGCACGGATTTGAAGCTAAATCTTCTACTTCGCATTGATTTGAAGCTAAATCATGTGTTTCGCTTGGATTTGAAGCTAACTCGTTTGTTTCGCCTGCATTGAAGCTATATCACTTATATCGCAAGTATTTGATTCCAAAATCATTTGCTTCGCATGAATTAGAAGCTAAGCCTTCAACATCGCATTGATTTGAATCTAAATCATGTGTATCGCATGGATTTGAAGCTGTCTCGTTTGTTTCGAAACCAGTTGAAGCTAAATCATGTATATCACAAGTATTTGAAGCTAAACCATTTGATTCGCTTGGATTTGAAGATAATCCTTCTACCTCACATTGAGTTGAAGGTGAATCATATCTTTCGCTTCGATTTGAAGCTAACTCTTTTGTTCCGCATGCGGTTGAAGCTAAAGCATGTATACCACAAATGTTTGTAACTAAACCATTCGTTTCGCATGGATTTGTAGCTAAGTCTTCTACTTCGCATTAATTTGAAGCTAAATCGTGTGTTTCTCTTGGATTTGAAGTTAACTCGTTTGTTTCGCATGCAGTTGAAGCTATTACATTTATATCGCAAGTATTTGAAGCTGAACCGCTCGTTTCGCATGGATCTGAAGCTAAGCCTTCTACTTCGCAAAGATTTGAAGCTGAATCATGTGATTCATTTGACTTTGAGCTAACACGTTTGTTTCACATGCAGTTGAAGCTAAATCATGTATATCACAAGTATTTGAAGCTGAACCATTTGTTTCGCATGAATATTAAGCTAAACCACTTGTTTCCCATGGATTAGAAGCTAAGCCTTCCACTTCGCATTGATTTGAAGCTAAATCATGTGCTTCAATTGAAATTGAAGTTAACTCGTTTGTTTCGCCTGCATTTGATGCTATTTCATTTAAACCGCAAGCATTTGAAGGTAAATCATTTGTTTCGCATGGATTTGAATTATGCCTTGTACTTCGCATTGATTTGAAGCTAAATCATGTGATTCGCTAGGATTTGATGTTAACTCGTTTGTTTCGCATGCAGTTGGAGCTAAATCATGTCTATCACACGCATTTGAAGCTAAACCATTTGTTTCGCATGGCTTTGAAGCTAACTCGTTTGTTTCGCCCGCATTTGAAGATATATCACTTATATTCGCAAGTATTTGAAGCTAAACCGCTAGTTTCGCATGGATCTAAAGCTATTCCTTCTACTTCGCATGAATTTGAAGCTAAATCATGTGTTTGGCCTGGATTTGAAGCGAACTCGTTTGTTTCGCATGGATTTGAAGCTATACCTTCTACTTCGCATTGTTTTGAAGCTGCATCATGTGTTTCGCTTGAATTTGAAACTAACGCGTTTGTTTGGCACGTAGTTGAAGCTAAATCATGTATATCACAAGTATTTGAAGCTAAAAGATTTGGGTCACATGGATTTGAAACTAAGCCTTCTACTTCACATTGATTTGAAGTTAAATCATGTGTTTCACATGGATTTGAAGCTACCTCGATTGTTTCGCATGCAGTTGAAGCTAAATCATGTATATCATAGGTATCTGCGGCTAAACAATTTGTTTCGCATGTATTTGATGCTAAACCACGTGTTTCGCCTAAATTTGAAGATAAATCATGTGTTTCGCCTGCATTTGAAGCTATATCACTCATATCGTAAGTGCTTGATGCTAAATCATTTGTTTCGCATTGATTTGAATACATCCTGCTACCTCGCGTTGATTTGAAGCTAAATCATGTGTTTCGCATTGATTTGAAGTTAACTCGTTTGTTTCGCCTGCATTTGAAGCTATATCATTTATATCGCAAGTATTTGAAGCTAACTCGTTTGTTTCGCATACACTTGAAGCTGTATCCCTTACATTCGCAAGTATATGACGCTAAATCATTCGTTTCGCACGGATTTGCAGCTAAGCCTTCTAATTCGCACTGTTTTGAAGCTAAATAATCTATTTCGCGCGGATTAGAAGTTAACTCGTCCGTTTCGAATGCAGCTGAAGCTAAATCATGTATATCACAAGTATTTGAAGCTAAACGATTTGTATCGCATGGATTTGAAGATAAGCCTACTACTTCGCAATGATTTGAAGTTATGACATGTCTTCCGCATGGATTTGACGCTAACTCTTTTGTTTCGCCTGCCTTTGAAGCTATATCACTTATATCGCAAGTATTTCAAGCTAAATCATTTGTTTCGTGCGGATTTGAAGCTAAGACTTCTACGTCGCATTGATTTGCATCTAAATCATGTGTTTCGCATGCATTTGAAGCTAAATCATATGTTTTGCACGGATGTGAAGCTAACTCGTTTGTTTTGTGTGCATTTGAAGCTGTTTCATTTATATCGCAAGTATTTGAAGCTTTCTCGTTTGTTTCGCAAGCATTTGAAGCTGTATCCCTTATATTCGCATGTATTTGAAGCTAAATGATTCGTTTCGCATGGACTTGAAGCTAAGCCTTCTACTTCGCATTGATTTGCATCTAAATAATTTGTTTCGCATGGATTTGAAGCTAACTCGTTTGTTTCGCCTGCATTTGAAGCTATATCATTTATATCGCAAGTATTTGATGCTCAATCAGATGTGTCGCATGGATTTGAAGCTAAGCCCTCTACTCCGCATTGATTTATGGCTAAATCACTGTTTCGCTTGGATTTGAAGCTCACTTGTTTGTTTCGCATGCAGTTGAAGCTAAATCATGTATATCACAAATATTTGACACCAAACCATCTGTTTCGCATGGATGTGAAGCTACTCCTTCTACTTCGCTTTGATTTGACCCCACATCATGTGTTTCGCATGGATCTGTAGCTAACTCGTTTGTTTCGCCTTCGTTTGCAGCTATGTCACTTATATTCGCAAGTATTTGAAGCTAAATCTTTCGTTTCGCATGGATTTGATGCTAAGCCTTCTAATTCGCATTGTTTTGAAGCTAAATAATGTGTTTCTCGTGGATTCGGATCTAACTCATTTGCTTCGAATGCAGTTGAAGCTAAATCATGTATATCACAAATATTTGAAGCTAAACCATTTATATCGCATGGAATTGAAGATAAGCCTTCTACTTCGCATTGATTGGAAGCAAAATCATGTGTTCTACATGGATTTGAAGCTAACTCGTTTGATTCGTCTGCATTTGAAGCTATATCACTTATATCGCAAGTATTTGAAGCTAAATCATTTGTATCGCATGGATTTGAAGCTAAGTCTTCTACTTCAACAGTGATTTGAAGCTAAATCATTTGTTTCGCATGGATTTGAAGCTAATACATCTAGATCGCAGTGATTTGAAGCTAAATCATGAGTTTCGCATTGACTTGAAGCTAAATCATGTGTATCACATGGATTTGAAGCTAGGCCTTCTACTTTGCATTGATTGGAAGCTAAATCACGTGTTTTGCATGTATTTGAAGCAAACTCGTTTGATTCGCATGCAGTTGAAACTAAATCATGTATATCACAAGTATTTGCAGCTAAACCATTTGATTCGCATGGATTTGAAGCTAAGCCTTCAACTTCGCATTGATTTGAAGCTAAATCATATGTGTCGGATGTATTTGAAGCCAACTCATTTGTTTCCCCTGCATTTGAAGCTATATCACTTATACCGCAAGTTCCTGTGCTAAATCATTTGTTTCGCATGTATTTGTAGCTAAACCTTCTACTTCGCATTGATTTGAAGCTAAATCATGTGTTTCGCTTGGATTTGAAGCTAACTCGTTTGTTTCGCCTGCATTGAAGCTATATCACTTATATCGCAAGTATTTGATTCCAAAATCATTTGCTTCGCATGAATTAGAAGCTAAGCCTTCAACATCGCATTGATTTGAATCTAAATCATGTGTATCGCATGGATTTGAAGCTGTCTCGTTTGTTTCGAAACCAGTTGAAGCTAAATCATGTATATCACAAGTATTTGAAGCTAAACCATTTGATTCGCTTGGATTTGAAGATAATCCTTCTACCTCACATTGAGTTGAAGGTGAATCATATCTTTCGCTTCGATTTGAAGCTAACTCTTTTGTTCCGCATGCGGTTGAAGCTAAAGCATGTATACCACAAATGTTTGTAACTAAACCATTCGTTTCGCATGGATTTGTAGCTAAGTCTTCTACTTCGCATTAATTTGAAGCTAAATCGTGTGTTTCTCTTGGATTTGAAGTTAACTCGTTTGTTTCGCATGCAGTTGAAGCTATTACATTTATATCGCAAGTATTTGAAGCTGAACCGCTCGTTTCGCATGGATCTGAAGCTAAGCCTTCTACTTCGCAAAGATTTGAAGCTGAATCATGTGATTCATTTGACTTTGAGCTAACACGTTTGTTTCACATGCAGTTGAAGCTAAATCATGTATATCACAAGTATTTGAAGCTGAACCATTTGTTTCGCATGAATATTAAGCTAAACCACTTGTTTCCCATGGATTAGAAGCTAAGCCTTCCACTTCGCATTGATTTGAAGCTAAATCATGTGCTTCAATTGAAATTGAAGTTAACTCGATTGTTTCGCCTGCATTTGATGCTATTTCATTTAAACCGCAAGCATTTGAAGGTAAATCATTTGTTTCGCATGGATTTGAATTATGCCTTGTACTTCGCATTGATTTGAAGCTAAATCATGTGATTCGCTAGGATTTGATGTTAACTCGTTTGTTTCGCATGCAGTTGGAGCTAAATCATGTCTATCACACGCATTTGAAGCTAAACCATTTGTTTCGCATGGCTTTGAAGCTAACTCGTTTGTTTCGCCCGCATTTGAAGATATATCACTTATATTCGCAAGTATTTGAAGCTAAACCGCTAGTTTCGCATGGATCTAAAGCTATTCCTTCTACTTCGCATGAATTTGAAGCTAAATCATGTGTTTGGCCTGGATTTGAAGCGAACTCGTTTGTTTCGCATGGATTTGAAGCTATACCTTCTACTTCGCATTGTTTTGAAGCTGCATCATGTGTTTCGCTTGAATTTGAAACTAACGCGTTTGTTTGGCACGTAGTTGAAGCTAAATCATGTATATCACAAGTATTTGAAGCTAAAAGATTTGGGTCACATGGATTTGAAACTAAGCCTTCTACTTCACATTGATTTGAAGTTAAATCATGTGTTTCACATGGATTTGAAGCTACCTCGATTGTTTCGCATGCAGTTGAAGCTAAATCATGTATATCATAGGTATCTGCGGCTAAACAATTTGTTTCGCATGTATTTGATGCTAAACCACGTGTTTCGCCTAAATTTGAAGATAAATCATGTGTTTCGCCTGCATTTGAAGCTATATCACTCATATCGTAAGTGCTTGATGCTAAATCATTTGTTTCGCATTGATTTGAATACATCCTGCTACCTCGCGTTGATTTGAAGCTAAATCATGTGTTTCGCATTGATTTGAAGTTAACTCGTTTGTTTCGCCTGCATTTGAAGCTATATCATTTATATCGCAAGTATTTGAAGCTAACTCGTTTGTTTCGCATACACTTGAAGCTGTATCCCTTACATTCGCAAGTATATGACGCTAAATCATTCGTTTCGCACGGATTTGCAGCTAAGCCTTCTAATTCGCACTGTTTTGAAGCTAAATAATCTATTTCGCGCGGATTAGAAGTTAACTCGTCCGTTTCGAATGCAGCTGAAGCTAAATCATGTATATCACAAGTATTTGAAGCTAAACGATTTGTATCGCATGGATTTGAAGATAAGCCTACTACTTCGCAATGATTTGAAGTTATGACATGTCTTCCGCATGGATTTGACGCTAACTCTTTTGTTTCGCCTGCCTTTGAAGCTATATCACTTATATCGCAAGTATTTCAAGCTAAATCATTTGTTTCGTGCGGATTTGAAGCTAAGACTTCTACGTCGCATTGATTTGCATCTAAATCATGTGTTTCGCATGCATTTGAAGCTAAATCATATGTTTTGCACGGATGTGAAGCTAACTCGTTTGTTTTGTGTGCATTTGAAGCTGTTTCATTTATATCGCAAGTATTTGAAGCTTTCTCGTTTGTTTCGCAAGCATTTGAAGCTGTATCCCTTATATTCGCATGTATTTGAAGCTAAATGATTCGTTTCGCATGGACTTGAAGCTAAGCCTTCTACTTCGCATTGATTTGCATCTAAATAATTTGTTTCGCATGGATTTGAAGCTAACTCGTTTGTTTCGCCTGCATTTGAAGCTATATCATTTATATCGCAAGTATTTGATGCTCAATCAGATGTGTCGCATGGATTTGAAGCTAAGCCCTCTACTCCGCATTGATTTATGGCTAAATCACTGTTTCGCTTGGATTTGAAGCTCACTTGTTTGTTTCGCATGCAGTTGAAGCTAAATCATGTATATCACAAATATTTGACACCAAACCATCTGTTTCGCATGGATGTGAAGCTACTCCTTCTACTTCGCTTTGATTTGACCCCACATCATGTGTTTCGCATGGATCTGTAGCTAACTCGTTTGTTTCGCCTTCGTTTGCAGCTATGTCACTTATATTCGCAAGTATTTGAAGCTAAATCTTTCGTTTCGCATGGATTTGATGCTAAGCCTTCTAATTCGCATTGTTTTGAAGCTAAATAATGTGTTTCTCGTGGATTCGGATCTAACTCATTTGCTTCGAATGCAGTTGAAGCTAAATCATGTATATCACAAATATTTGAAGCTAAACCATTTATATCGCATGGAATTGAAGATAAGCCTTCTACTTCGCATTGATTGGAAGCAAAATCATGTGTTCTACATGGATTTGAAGCTAACTCGTTTGATTCGTCTGCATTTGAAGCTATATCACTTATATCGCAAGTATTTGAAGCTAAATCATTTGTATCGCATGGATTTGAAGCTAAGTCTTCTACTTCAACAGTGATTTGAAGCTAAATCATTTGTTTCGCATGGATTTGAAGCTAATACATCTAGATCGCAGTGATTTGAAGCTAAATCATGAGTTTCGCATTGACTTGAAGCTAAATCATGTGTATCACATGGATTTGAAGCTAGGCCTTCTACTTTGCATTGATTGGAAGCTAAATCACGTGTTTTGCATGTATTTGAAGCAAACTCGTTTGATTCGCATGCAGTTGAAACTAAATCATGTATATCACAAGTATTTGCAGCTAAACCATTTGATTCGCATGGATTTGAAGCTAAGCCTTCAACTTCGCATTGATTTGAAGCTAAATCATATGTGTCGGATGTATTTGAAGCCAACTCATTTGTTTCCCCTGCATTTGAAGCTATATCACTTATACCGCAAGTTCCTGTGCTAAATCATTTGTTTCGCATGTATTTGTAGCTAAACCTTCTACATCGCATTGATTTGAAGCTAAATAATTTGTGTCGCATGTGTTTGAAGCTAATCCTTCTACATCGTATTGAGTTGAAGCAAAATAATGTGTTTCGCATGGATTTGATGCTAACTCGTTTGTTTTGCATACAGTTGAAGCTAAATCATGTATATCGCAAGTACTTGAAGCTAAACCATTTGTTTGGCATGCCTTTGAAGCTAACCCTTCTACTTGGTATTGAAATGAAGCTAAATCATGTGTTTTGCATGGATTTGAAGCTAACTCGTTTGTTCTGTCTGCATTTGAAGCTACCTCATTTATATCGGAATTATCTGAAGCTAAATCATTTGTTTCTCATGTATTTGAAGCAAAGCTTTCGACTTCGCTTTGATTTAAGCCTAAATCATTGTTTCGGTTGGATTTGAAGCTAACTCGTTTGTTTCGCATGCAGTTGATGCTAAATCATGTTTATCACAAGTATCTGAAGCAAAACCATTTGTTTCGCAAGAATATGAAGCTAATCCATGTGTTTCGCATGAATTTGAATCTAAATCATGTGTTTCGCATGGATTTGATGCTAACTCGTTTGTTTCGCATGCAGTTGAAGCTAAATCATGTATATCGCAAGTATTTGAAGCTAAACCATTTGTTTCGCATGGATTTGAAGCTAACCCTTCTACTTGGCATTGAAATGATGCTAAATCATGTGTTTTGCTTGGATTTTAAGCTAACTCGTTTGTTTCGCCTGCATTTGAATCTACGTCATTTATATTTCAAGTATTTGAAGCGAAATCATTTGTTTCGCATGGATATGAAGCTAATCCTTCTACTAAGAATTGACTTGAAACTAAATCATTTGTTTCGCCATGGATTTAAAGCCAACTCGTGTGTTTCGTCTGCATTTGAAGTTATCACTAATATCGAGAGTATGTGAAGCTAAATCATTTGATTCACCTGCATTTGAATCTATATCAGTTATATCGCAAGTATTTGGAGCTAAATCATGTGTATCGCATGGATTTTGAAACTAACTCGTTTGATTTGTCTGCATTTGTAGCTATATCACGTATATCCCTAGTGTTTGAAGCTAAATCATTTGTTTCGCGTGGATTTGAAGCTAAACCTTCTACTTCGCATTCATTTGAAGTTAGGTCATGTGTTTCGCTTGGATTTCACGCTAAACCTTCTACATCGCATTGATTTGAAACTATATCATCTGTGTCGCATGGATTTGCAGCTAAACCTACTACATTACATTGATTGGAAGCTTAATCATGTGTTTTGCATGGATTTGAAGCTATCTCGTTTGTTTCGCCTACAGTTGAATCTATATCGCTTATATCACAAGTATTTGAAGCATAACCATTTGTTCCGCATGGATTTGAAGCTAAACCTTCTACATCGCATTGATTTGAAGCTAAATAATTTGTGTCGCATGTGTTTGAAGCTAATCCTTCTACATCGTATTGAGTTGAAGCAAAATAATGTGTTTCGCATGGATTTGATGCTAACTCGTTTGTTTTGCATACAGTTGAAGCTAAATCATGTATATCGCAAGTACTTGAAGCTAAACCATTTGTTTGGCATGCATTTGAAGCTAACCCTTCTACTTGGTATTGAAATGAAGCTAAATCATGTGTTTTGCATGGATTTGAAGCTAACTCGTTTGTTCTGTCTGCATTTGAAGCTACCTCATTTATATCGGAATTATCTGAAGCTAAATCATTTGTTTCTCATGTATTTGAAGCAAAGCTTTCGACTTCGCTTTGATTTAAGCCTAAATCATTGTTTCGGTTGGATTTGAAGCTAACTCGTTTGTTTCGCATGCAGTTGATGCTAAATCATGTTTATCACAAGTATCTGAAGCAAAACCATTTGTTTCGCAAGAATATGAAGCTAATCCATGTGTTTCGCATGAATTTGAATCTAAATCATGTGTTTCGCATGGATTTGATGCTAACTCGTTTGTTTCGCATGCAGTTGAAGCTAAATCATGTATATCGCAAGTATTTGAAGCTAAACCATTTGTTTCGCATGGATTTGAAGCTAACCCTTCTACTTGGCATTGAAATGATGCTAAATCATGTGTTTTGCTTGGATTTTAAGCTAACTCGTTTGTTTCGCCTGCATTTGAATCTACGTCATTTATATTTCAAGTATTTGAAGCGAAATCATTTGTTTCGCATGGATATGAAGCTAATCCTTCTACTAAGAATTGACTTGAAACTAAATCATTTGTTTCGCCATGGATTTAAAGCCAACTCGTGTGTTTCGTCTGCATTTGAAGTTATCACTAATATCGAGAGTATGTGAAGCTAAATCATTTGATTCACCTGCATTTGAATCTATATCAGTTATATCGCAAGTATTTGGAGCTAAATCATGTGTATCGCATGGATTTTGAAACTAACTCGTTTGATTTGTCTGCATTTGTAGCTATATCACGTATATCCCTAGTGTTTGAAGCTAAATCATTTGTTTCGCGTGGATTTGAAGCTAAACCTTCTACTTCGCATTCATTTGAAGTTAGGTCATGTGTTTCGCTTGGATTTCACGCTAAACCTTCTACATCGCATTGATTTGAAACTATATCATCTGTGTCGCATGGATTTGCAGCTAAACCTACTACATTACATTGATTGGAAGCTTAATCATGTGTTTTGCATGGATTTGAAGCTATCTCGTTTGTTTCGCCTACAGTTGAATCTATATCGCTTATATCACAAGTATTTGAAGCATAACCATTTGTTCCGCATGGATTTGAAGCTACGCCTTCTACGTCGCATTGATTTGAAGCTAAATCATCTGTTTCGCTTGGATTTTAAGCTAACACGTTTGTTCCTCCTGCTTTTGAAGCTATATCGCTTATATCGGAAGTTTTTGAAGCTAAATCACATGTGACGTATGGATTTGAAGCTGAACCAACTACATCGCATTGATTTGAAGCTAAATCATGTGTATCGCATGGATTTGAAGCTAAACCTTCTACATCGCATTGATTTGAAGCTAAATCATGTGTTTCGCATGGATGTAAAGCTAACTCGTTTGATTCGCATGCAGTTGAAGCTAAATCATGTCTTTCACATGTATTTGAAGATAAACCATTTGATTCGCATTGACTTGAACCTGAGCCTTCTACTTCGCACTTATTTGCAGCTAAATAATGTGTTTCGCATGGATTTGAAGCTAAACCTTCTACATCCCATGGATTTGAAGCTAAATCATGTGTTTGGCATGGATTTGAAGCTAAACCTTCTACATCGCATTGATTTGCAGCTGAATCATGTGTTTGGCATGGATTTGAAGCTAACTCGTTTGTTTCGCAGGCAGTTGTAGCTAAATAATGTATATCACAAGTATTTGTAGCTCAACCATTTGTTTCGCATGGATTTGAAGCTAAACCTTCTACTTCGCATTGATTTGAAGCTAAATCATTTGTTTCGCATGGAATTGAAGCTACCTCGTTTGTTCCTCCTGCTTTGAAGCTATATCACTTATATCGCATGGATTTGAAGCTGAACCTACTACATCGCGTTGATTTGAAGCTAAATCATGTGTATCGCATGGACTTGAAGCTAAACCTTCTACATCGCATTGATTTCAAGCTAAATCATGTGTTTCGCTTGGATTTGGAGCTAACTCGTTTGCTTCGAATGCAGTTGAAGCTAAATCATGTATATCACAAGTATTTGAAGCTAAACCATTTGTATCGCATGGATTTGAAGCACTGCCTTCTACTTCGCATTGATTTGACGCTAAATATTGTGTTTCGAATGGATTTGAAGCTAGCTCGTTTGTTTCGCATGCAGTTGAAACTAAATCATGTATATCACAAGTATTTGCAGCTAAACAGTTGATTCGCATGGATTTGAAGCTAAGCCTTCTACTTGGCATTGAATTGAAGCTAAATCGTGTGTTTTCATGGATTTGAAGCTAACTCGTTTGCTTCCCCTGCATTTGAAGCAATATCACTTATACCGCAAGTTCCTGTGCTAAAGCAATTGTGTCGCATGTATTTGAAGCTAAGCCTTCTACATCGCATTGATTTGAAGCTAAATCATGTGTTTCGCGTGGATTTGAAGGTAACTCGTTTGTTTCGCATGCCGTTTAAGCCAAATTATGTCTTTCACAAGTATTTATAGATGAACCATTTGAATCGCATGGTTTTGAACCTGAGCCTTCTATTTCGCACTGATTTGCACCTAAATAATGTGTTTCGCATGGATTTGAAGCTAAACCTTCTACATCCCATGGATTTGAAGCTAAATCATATGTTTGGCATGGATTTGAAGCTATGCCTTCTACTTCGCATTGATTGGATCCTAAATCACGTGTTTTGCATGGATTTGAAGCTAAGCCTTCTACATCGCATTGATTTGAAGCTAAATCATGTGTTTCGCGTGGATTTGAAGGTAACTCGTTTGTTTCGCATGCAGTTGAAGTTAAATCATATCTTTTACAAGTATTTGAAGATGAACCATTAGATTCGCATGGATTTGAAGCTAAGCCTTCTACTACGCACTGATTTGAAGTTAAATCATGTGTTTCGCGTGGATTTGGAGCTAACTCATTTGCTTCGAATGCAGTTGAAGCTAAATCACGTGTTTTGCATGGATTTGAATCTAAGCCTTCTACATCGCATTGATTTGAAGCTAAATCATGTGTTTCGCGTGGATTTGAAGGTAACTCGTTTGTTTCGCATGCAGTTGAAGCTAAATCATGTCTTTTACAAGTATTTGAAGATGAACCGTTTGAATCGCATGGCTTTGAACCTGAGCCTTCTATTTCGCACTGATTTGCACCTAAATAATGTGTTTCGCATGGATTTGAAGCTAAACCTTCTACATCCCATGGATTTGAAGCTAAATCATGTGCTTGGCATGGATTTGAAGCTAAGCCTTCTACTTCGCATTGATTGGATCCTAAATCACTTTTTTTTCATGGTTTTGAAGCTAAGCCTTCTACATCGCATTGATTTGAAGCTAAATCATGTGTTTCGCGTGGATTTGAAGGTAACTCGTTTGTTTCGCATGCAGTTGAAGTTAAATCATGTCTTTTACAAGTATTTGAAGATGAACCATTTGAATCGCATGGCTTTGAACCTGAGCCTTCTACTTCGCACTGATTTGCACCTCAATAATGTGTTTCGCATGGATTTGAAGCTAAACCTTCTACATCCCTTGGATATGAAGCTAAATCATGTGTTTGGCATGGATTTGAAGCTAAACCTTCTACATCGCATTGATTTGCACCTGAACCATGTGTTTCGCATGGATTTGAATCTAAGCCTTCTACTTCGCATTGATTTGATCCTAAATCACGTGTTTTGCATGGATTTGAAGCTGAGCCTTCTACATCGCATTGATTTGCAGCTGAACCATGTGTTTCGCATGGATTTGAAGCTCAGCCTTCTAGATCGCATTGATTTGAAGCTAAATTATGTGTTTCGCTTGGATTTGAATGTAACTGATTTGTTTCGCATGCAGTTGAAGATATATCACCTATATCCCAAGTGTAGGAAGCTCAATCATTTGTTTTGCATGGATTTGAAGCTAAACCTGCTCCTCCGCATTGATTTGAACCTAAATTATGTGTTTCGCGTTGATTTGAGGGTAACTCGTTGTTTCCCATGCAGTTGAAGCTAAATCATGCATTTCACAAGTATTTGAAACCGAACCATTAGATTCGCATGGATTTGAAGCTAAGCCTTCTACTACGCACTGATTTGAAGTTAAATCATGTGTTTCGCATGGATTTGGAGCTAACTCGTTCGTTTCGCCTGTATTTGAATCTATATCACTTATATCGCAAGTATGTGAAGATAAATCATGTGTTTCGCTTGGATTTGAAGCTAAACCTTCTACATCGCATTCATTTGAACCAATTGATGTGTTTCGCGTGGATTTGAAGGTAACTCGTTTGTTTCGCATGCGGTTGAAGCTATATCACCTTTATCCCAAGTGTTTGAAGCTCAATCATTTGTTTCACATGGATTTGAAGCTAAACCTTCTACATCGCATTGATTTGAAGCTAACTCATGTGTTTCGCGTGGATTTGAAGGTAACTCGTTTGTTTCGCATGCAGTTGAAGCTAAATCATGTCTTTCACAAGTATTTGAAGATGAACCATTTGAATCGCATGGCTTTGAACCTGAGCCTTCTATTTCGCACTGATTTGCACCTAAATAATGTGTTTCGCATGGATTTGAAGCTAAACCTTCTACATCGCATGGATTTGAAGCTAAATCAAGTGCTTGGCATGGATTTGAAGCTAAGCCTTCTACTTCGCATTGATTGGATCCTAAATCACGTGTTTTGCATGGATTTGAAGCTAAACCTTCTACATCGCATTGATTTGAAGCTAACTCATGTGTTTCGCGTGGATTTGAAGGTAACTCGTTTGTTTCGCATGCAGTTGAAGTTAAATCATGTCTTTTACAAGTATTTGAAGATGAACCATTTGAATCGCATGGCTTTGAACCTGAGCCTTCTACTTCGCACTGATTTGCACCTCAATAATGTGTTTCGCATGGATTTGAAGCTAAACCTTCTACATCCCTTGGATATGAAGCTAAATCATGTGTTTGGCATGGATTTGAAGCTAAACCTTCTACATCGCATTGATTTGCACCTGAACCATGTGTTTCGCATGGATTTGAATCTAAGCCTTCTACTTCGCATTGATTGGATCCTAAATCACGTGTTTTGCATGGATTTGAAGCTGAGCCTTCTACATCGCATTGATTTGAAGCTAAATCATGTGTTTCGCGTGGATTTGAAGCTAACTCGTTTGTTTCGCCTGCATTGAAGCTATATCACTTATATCGCAAGTATTTGATTCCAAAATCATTTGCTTCGCATGAATTAGAAGCTAAGCCTTCAACATCGCATTGATTTTAATCTAAATCATGTGTATCGCATGGATTTGAAGCTGTCTCGTTTGTTTCGAATCCAGTTGAAGCTAAATCATGTATATCACAAGTATTTGAAGCTAAACCATTTGATTCGCTTGGATTTGAAGATAATCCTTCTACCTCACATTGAGTTGAAGGTGAATCATATCTTTCGCTTCGATTTGAAGCTAACTCTTTTGTTCCGCATGCGGTTGAAGCTAAAGCATGTATACCACAAATGTTTGTAACTAAACCATTCGTTTCGCATGGATTTGAAGCTAAGTCTTCTACTTCGCATTAATTTGAAGCTAAATCGTGTGTTTCTCTTGGATTTGAAGTTAACTCGTTTGTTTCGCATGCAGTTGAAGCTATTACATTTATATCGCAAGTATTTGAAGCTGAACCGCTCGTTTCGCATGGATCTGAAGCTAAGCCTTCTACTTCGCAAAGATTTGAAGCTGAATCATGTGATTCATTTGACTTTGAGCTAACACGTTTGTTTCACATGCAGTTGAAGCTAAATCATGTATATCACAAGTATTTGAAGCTGAACCATTTGTTTCGCATGAATATTAAGCTAAACCACTTGTTTCCCATGGATTAGAAGCTAAGCCTTCCACTTCGCATTGATTTGAAGCTAAATCATGTGCTTCAATTGAAATTGAAGTTAACTCGTTTGTTTCGCCTGCATTTGATGCTATTTCATTTAAACCGCAAGCATTTGGAGGTAAATCATTTGTTTCGCATGGATTTGAATTATGCCTTGTACTTCGCATTGATTTGAAGCTAAATCATGTGATTCGCTAGGATTTGATGTTAACTCGTTTGTTTCGCATGCAGTTGGAGCTAAATCATGTCTATCACACGCATTTGAAGCTAAACCATTTGTTTCGCATGGCTTTGAAGCTAACTCGTTTGTTTCGCCCGCATTTGAAGATATATCACTTATATTCGCAAGTATTTGAAGCTAAACCGCTAGTTTCGCATGGATCTAAAGCTATTCCTTCTACTTCGCATGAATTTGAAGCTAAATCATGTGTTTGGCCTGGATTTGAAGCGAACTCGTTTGTTTCGCATGGATTTGAAGCTATACCTTCTACTTCGCATTGTTTTGAAGCTGCATCATGTGTTTCGCTTGAATTTGAAACTAACGCGTTTGTTTGGCATGCAGTTGAAGCTAAATCATGTATATCACAAGTATTTGAAGCTAAAAGATTTGGGTCACATGGATTTGAAACTAAGCCTTCTACTTCACATTGATTTGAAGTTAAATCATGTGTTTCACATGGATTTGAAGCTACCTCGATTGTTTCGCATGCAGTTGAAGCTAAATCATGTATATCATAGGTATCTGCGGCTAAACAATTTGTTTCGCATGTATTTGATGCTAAACCACGTGTTTCGCCTAAATTTGAAGATAAATCATGTGTTTCGCCTGCATTTGAAGCTATATCACGCATATCGTAAGTGCTTGATGCTAAATCATTTGTTTCGCATTGATTTGAATACATCCTGCTACCTCGCGTTGATTTGAAGCTAAATCGTGTGTTTCGCATTGATTTGAAGCTAACTCGTTTGTTTCGCCTGCATTTGAAGCTATATCATTTATATCGCAAGTATTTGAAGCTAACTCGTTTGTTTCGCATACATTTGAAGCTGTATCCCTTACATTCGCAAGTATATGACGCTAAATCATTCGTTTCACATGGATTTGAAGCTAAACCTTCTACATCGCATTGATTTGAAGCTAACTCATTTGTTTCGCATAGAACTGAAGCTAAAACTTCTACGTCGCATTGATTTGCATCTAAATCATGTGTTTCGCATGCATTTGAAGCTAAATCATATGTTTTGCACGGATGTGAAGCTAACTCGTTTGTTTTGTGTGCATTTGAAGCTGTTTCATTTATATCGCAAGTATTTGAAGCTTTCTCGTTTGTTTCGCAAGCATTTGAAGCTGTATCCCTTATATTCGCATGTATTTGAAGCTAAATGATTCGTTTTGCATGGACTTGAAGCTAAGCCTTCTACTTCGCATTGATTTGCATCTAAATAATTTGTTTCGCATGGATTTGAAGCTAACTCGTTTGTTTCGCCTGCATTTGAAGCTATATCATTTATATCGCAAGTATTTGATGCTCAATCAGATGTGTCGCATGGATTTGAAGCTAAGCCCTCTACTCCGCATTGATTTATGGCTAAATCACTGTTTCGCTTGGATTTGAAGCTCACTTGTTTGTTTCGCATGCAGTTGAAGCTAAATCATGTATATCACAAATATTTGACGCCAAACCATCTGTTTCGCATGGATGTGAAGCTACTCCTTCTACTTCGCTTTGATTTGACCCCACATCATGTGTTTCGCATGGATCTGTAGCTAACTCGTTTGTTTCGCCTTCGTTTGCAGCTATGTCACTTATATTCGCAAGTATTTGAAGCTAAATCTTTCGTTTCGCATGGATTTGATGCTAAGCCTTCTAATTCGCATTGTTTTGAAGCTAAATAATGTGTTTCTCGTGGATTCGGATCTAACTCATTTGCTTCGAATGCAGTTGAAGCTAAATCATGTATATCACAAATATTTGAAGCTAAACCATTTATATCGCATGGAATTGAAGATAAGCCTTCTACTTCGCATTGATTGGAAGCAAAATCATGTGTTCTACATGGATTTGAAGCTAACTCGTTTGATTCGTCTGCATTTGAAGCTATATCACTTATATCGCAAGTATTTGAAGCTAAATCATTTGTATCGCATGGATTTGAAGCTAAGTCTTCTACTTCAACAGTGATTTGAAGCTAAATCATTTGTTTCGCATGGATTTGAAGCTAATACATCTAGATCGCAGTGATTTGAAGCTAAATCATGAGTTTCGCATTGACTTGAAGCTAAATCATGTGTATCACATGGATTTGAAGCTAGGCCTTCTACTTTGCATTGATTGGAAGCTAAATCACGTGTTTTGCATGTATTTGAAGCAAACTCGTTTGATTCGCATGCAGTTGAAACTAAATCATGTATATCACAAGTATTTGCAGCTAAACCATTTGATTCGCATGGATTTGAAGCTAAGCCTTCAACTTCGCATTGATTTGAAGCTAAATCATATGTGTCGCATGTATTTGAAGCCAACTCATTTGTTTCCCCTGCATTTGAAGCTATATCACTTATACCGCAAGTTCCTGTGCTAAATCATTTGTTTCGCATGTATTTGTAGCTAAACCTTCTACATCGCATTGATTTGAAGCTAAATAATTTGTGTCGCATGTGTTTGAAGCTAATCCTTCTACATCGTATTGAGTTGAAGCAAAATAATGTGTTTCGCATGGATTTGATGCTAACTCGTTTGTTTTGCATACAGTTGAAGCTAAATCATGTATATCGCAAGTATTTGAAGCTAAACCATTTGTTTGGCATGCATTTGAAGCTAACCCTTCTACTTGGTATTGAAATGAAGCTAAATCATGTGTTTTGCATGGATTTGAAGCTAACTCGTTTGTTCTGTCTGCATTTGAAGCTACCTCATTTATATCGCAATTATCTGAAGCTAAATCATTTGTTTCTCATGTATTTGAAGCAAAGCTTTCGACTTCGCTTTGATTTAAGCCTAAATCATTGTTTCGGTTGGATTTGAAGCTAACTCGTTTGTTTCGCATGCAGTTGATGCTAAATCATGTTTATCACAAGTATCTGAAGCAAAACCATTTGTTTCGCAAGAATATGAAGCTAATCCATGTGTTTCGCATGAATTTGAATCTAAATCATGTGTTTCGCATGGATTTGAAGCTGAACCTTCTACATCGCATTGATTTGCAAATGAATCATGTGTTTCGCATGGATTTGAAGCTAACTCGTTCGTTTCGCCTGTATTTGAATCTATATCACTTATGTCGCAAGTATGTGAAGCTAAATCATGTGTTTCGCATGGGTTTGAAGCTAAACCTTCTACTTCGCATTGATTTGAAGCTAATTCATGTGTTTCGCGTGGATTTGAAGGTAACTCGTTTCTTTCGCATGCAGTTGGAGCTATACCACCTATATCCCAAGTGTTTAAAGCTCAATCATTTGTTTTGCATGGATTTAAAGCTAAACCTTCTACATCGCATTGATTTTAAGCTAAATCATGTGTTTCGCATGGATTTGAAGCTAACTCGTTTGTTTCGCATGCAGTTGTAGCTAAATAATGTATATCACAAGTATTTGTAGCTAAATGATTTGTTTCGCAAGGATTTGAAGCTAAGCCTTCTACTTCGCATTGATTTGTAGTTAAATCATTTGTTTCGCATAGAACTGAAGCTACCTCGTTTGTTCCTCCTGCTTTTGAAGCTATATCACTTATATCGCAAGTATTTGAAGCTAAATCATAAGTGTCGCATGGATTTGAAACTGAACCTTCTACATCGAATTGATTTGAAGCTAAATCTTGTGTATCGCATGGATTTGAAGCTAAACCTTCTACATCGCATTCATTTGAACCAATTCATGTGTTTCGCGTGGATTTGAAGGTAACTCGATTGTTTCGCATGCAGTTGAAGCTATATCACCTTTATCCCAAGTGTTTGAAGCTCAATCATTTGTTTCGTATGGATTTGAAGCCAAACCTTCTACATCGCATTGATTTGAAGCTAACTCATGTGTTTCGCTTGGATTTGAAGGTAACTCGTTTGTTTCGCATGCAGTTGAAGCTATAACACCTATATCCCAAGTGTGTGAAGCTCAATCATTTGTTTCGCATGGATTTGAAGCTGAACTTCCTACATCCCATTGATTTTAAGCTAAATCATGTGTTTCGCATGGATTTGAAGCTAACTCGTTTGTTTCGCATGCAGTTGTAGCTAAATAATGTATATCACAAGTATTTGTAGCTAAATCATTTGTTTCGCATGGATTTGAAGCTAAGCCTTCTACTTCGCATTGATTTGAAGCTAAATCGTTTGTTTCGCATAGAACTGAAGCTACCTCGTTTGTTCCTCCTGCTTTTGAAGCTATATCACTTATATCGCAAGTATTTGAAGCTAAATCATGTGTTTAGCATTGATTTGAAGCTAAATCATTTGTTTCGCATAGAACTGAAGCTACCTCGTTTGTTTCCCCTGCTTTTGAAGCTATATCACTTATATCGCAAGTATTTCAAGCTAAATCATATGTGTCGCATGGATTTGAAGCTGAACCTTCTACATCGAATTGAGTTGAATCTGAATCATGTGTTTCGCATGGATTTGAAGCTAACTCGTATGTGTCGCATGCAGTTAAAGGTAAATCATGTATATCACAAGTATTTGAATATAAACCATTTGTTCCGCATGTATGTGAAGCTAAATCATGTGTTTACCATGACAATGAACCTAAATCATGTGTTGCCCATGGATTTGAAGCTTAATCATGTGTTTTGCATGGGTTTGAAGCTAAACCTTCTACTTCGCATTGATTTGAAGCTAATTCATGTGTTTCGCGTGGATTTGAAGGTAACTCGTTTCTTTCGCATGCAGTTGGAGCTATACCACCTATATCCCAAGTGTTTAAAGCTCAATCATTTGTTTTGCATGGATTTAAAGCTAAACCTTCTACATCGCATTGATTTTAAGCTAAATCATGTGTTTCGCATGGATTTGAAGCTAACTCGTTTGTTTCGCATGCAGTTGTAGCTAAATAATGTATATCACAAGTATTTGTAGCTAAATGATTTGTTTCGCAAGGATTTGAAGCTAAGCCTTCTACTTCGCATTGATTTGTAGTTAAATCATTTGTTTCGCATAGAACTGAAGCTACCTCGTTTGTTCCTCCTGCTTTTGAAGCTATATCACTTATATCGCAAGTATTTGAAGCTAAATCATAAGTGTCGCATGGATTTGAAACTGAACCTTCTACATCGAATTGATTTGAAGCTAAATCTTGTGTATCGCATGGATTTGAAGCTAAACCTTCTACATCGCATTCATTTGAACCAATTCATGTGTTTCGCGTGGATTTGAAGGTAACTCGATTGTTTCGCATGCAGTTGAAGCTATATCACCTTTATCCCAAGTGTTTGAAGCTCAATCATTTGTTTCGTATGGATTTGAAGCCAAACCTTCTACATCGCATTGATTTGAAGCTAACTCATGTGTTTCGCTTGGATTTGAAGGTAACTCGTTTGTTTCGCATGCAGTTGAAGCTATAACACCTATATCCCAAGTGTGTGAAGCTCAATCATTTGTTTCGCATGGATTTGAAGCTGAACTTCCTACATCCCATTGATTTTAAGCTAAATCATGTGTTTCGCATGGATTTGAAGCTAACTCGTTTGTTTCGCATGCAGTTGTAGCTAAATAATGTATATCACAAGTATTTGTAGCTAAATCATTTGTTTCGCATGGATTTGAAGCTAAGCCTTCTACTTCGCATTGATTTGAAGCTAAATCGTTTGTTTCGCATAGAACTGAAGCTACCTCGTTTGTTCCTCCTGCTTTTGAAGCTATATCACTTATATCGCAAGTATTTGAAGCTAAATCATGTGTTTAGCATTGATTTGAAGCTAAATCATTTGTTTCGCATAGAACTGAAGCTACCTCGTTTGTTTCCCCTGCTTTTGAAGCTATATCACTTATATCGCAAGTATTTCAAGCTAAATCATATGTGTCGCATGGATTTGAAGCTGAACCTTCTACATCGAATTGAGTTGAATCTGAATCATGTGTTTCGCATGGATTTGAAGCTAACTCGTATGTGTCGCATGCAGTTAAAGGTAAATCATGTATATCACAAGTATTTGAATATAAACCATTTGTTCCGCATGTATGTGAAGCTAAATCATGTGTTTACCATGACAATGAACCTAAATCATGTGTTGCCCATGGATTTGAAGCTTAATCATGTGTTTTGCATGGATTTGAAGCTAACTTGATTGTATCCTCAGCATTTGAAGTTACTTCATTTATATCGCAAGTATTTGAAGCTAAATCATATGTGTTTCGCATGGATTTGAAGCTAATCCCTCTACTTCGCATTGATTTGAAGCTAAATCATTTGTTTCTCATGGATTTGAAGCTAAACCTTCTACATCCCATGGATTTGAAGCTAAATCATGTGTTTGGCATGGATTTGAATCTAAACCTTCTACATCGCATTGATTTGCATCTGAATTTATGTGTTTCGCATGGATTTGAAGCTAACTCGTTTATTTCGCAGGCAGTAGTAGCTAAATAATGTATATCACAAATATTTGTAGCTAAACGATTTGTTTCGCATGGATTTGAAGCTAAGCCTTCTACTTCGCATTGATTTGAAGCAAAATCATTCGTTTCGCATGGATTTGAAGCTAAACCTTCTACATCGCAATGATTTGCAGCTAAATCATGTGTTTCGCATGGATTTGAGGCTAACTCGTTTGTTTCGCATGCAGTTGTAGCTAAATAATGTATATCACAAATATTTGTAGCTAAACCATTTGATTCGGATGGATTTGAAGATAAGCCTTCTACTTCGCATTGATTTGAAGCTAAATCATTTGTTTCGCATGGATTAGAAGCTGAACCTTCTACATCGCATTGATTTGAAGCTAAATCATGTGTTTCGCTTGGACTCGAAGATATCTCGCTTGTTTCGCCTGCATTTGAAGCTCTACCATTTATACTGCAAGTATTTGAAGCTAAATCATTCGCTTCGCATGGATTTGAATGTAACTCGTTTGTGTCGCACGCAGTTGAAGCTATACCACCTATATCCCAAGTGTTTGAAGCTCAATCATTTGTTTCGCATGGATTTGAAGCTAAACCTTCTACATCGCATTGATTTGAAGCTAAATCATGTATTTCGCATGGATTTGAAGCTAACTAGTTTGTTTCGCATGCAGTTGTAGCTAAATAATGTATATCACAAGTATTTGTAGCTAAACCATTTGTTTCGCATGGATTTGAAGCTAAGCCTTCTACTTCGCATTGATTTGAAGCTATATCATTTGTTTCGCATAGAATTGTAGCTACCTCGTTTGTTCCTCCTGTTTTTGAAGCTATATCACTTATATCACAAGTATTTGTAGCTAAACCATTTGTTTCGCATGGATTTGAAACTAAGCTTTCTACTTCGCATTGATTTGGATCTAAATCACTTGTTTCGCATGGATTTGAAGCTAAACCTTCTACATCGCATGGATTTGAAGCTAAACCTTCTACATTTCATTGATTTGCAGCTAAATCATGTGTTTCGCATGGATTTGAAGCTAACTCGTTCGTTGCGCATGCAGTTAAATCTAAATAACGTATATCACAAGTATTTGATGCTAAATCATGTGTTTCGCATGGATTAGAATCTAAGCCTTCTACTTCGCATTAATAGGAAGCTAAAGCACGTGTTTCGCTTAGATTTGAAGCTAAACCTTCTACATCGCATTAATTTGAAGCTAAATCATGTGTTTCGCGTGGATTTGAAGGTAACTCGTTTGTTTCGCATGCAGTTGTAGCTAAATAATGTATATCACAAGTATTTGTAGCTAAATCATTTGTTTCGCATGGATTTGAAGCTAAGCCTTCTACTTCGCATTAATTGGAAGCTAAATCACGCGTTTTGCATGGATGAAGCTGAACCTTCTACATCGCATTGATTTGCAAATGAATCACGTGTTTCGCATGGATTTGAAGCTAACTCGTTCGTTTCGCCTGTATTTGAATCTATATCACTTATATCGCAAGTATTTGAAGCTAAATCATGTGTTTCGCTTGGATTTGAAGCTAAACCTTCTACATCGCATTCATTTGAACCAATTCATGTGTTTCGCGTGGATTTGAATCTAAGCCATCTACTTCGCATTAATAGGAAGCTAAAGCACGTGTTTCGCATGGATTTGAAGCTAAGCCTTCTACTTCGCATTGATTTGAAGCTAAATCATTTGTTTCGCATAGAACTGAAGCTACCTCGTTTGTTCCTCCTGCTTTTGAAGCTATATCACTTATATCGCAAGTATTTGAAGCTAAATCATATGTGTCGCATGGATTTGAAGCTAACTCATGTATTTCGCGTGGATTTGAAGGTAACTCGTTTGTTTCGCATGCAGTTGGAGCTATACCGCCTATATCCCAAGTGTTTGTAGCTAAACCAATTGTTTCGCATGGATTTGAAGCTAAGCCTTCTACTTCGCATTGATTTGAGGCTAAATCATGTGTTTCGCGTGGATTAGAACGTAACTCGTTTGTTTCGCATGCAGTTGAAGCTATATCATGTATATGACAAGTATTTGAAGCTAAACCATTTGTTTCGCATTTATGTGAAGCTAAATCATGTGTTTACAATGACAATGAACCTAAATCACTTGTTGCCCATGGATTTGAAGCTTGATCATGTGTTTTGCATGGTTTTGAAGCTATCTTGATTGTATCCTCTGCATTTGAAGTTACTTCATTTATATCGCAAGTATTTGAAGCTAAATCATATGTGTTTCGCTTGGATTTGAAGCTAAATCATTTGTTTCGCATAGAACTGAAGCTACCTCGTTTGTTTCCCCTGCTTTTGAAGCTATATCACTTATATCGCAAGTATTTCAAGCTAAATCATATGTGTCGCATGGATTTGAAGCTGAACCTTCTACATCGAATTGAGTTGAAGCTAAATCATGTGTTTCGCATGGATTTGAAGCTAACTCGTTTATTTCGCAGGCAGTAGTAGCTAAATAATGTATATCACAAATATTTGTAGCTAAACGATTTGTTTCGCATGGATTTGAAGCTAAGCCTTCTACTTCGCATTGATTTGAAGCTAAATCATTTGTTTCGCATGGATTTGAAGCTAAACCTTCTAGATAGCATGGATTTGAAGCTAATCCTTCTACATCGCATTGATTTGCAGCTAAATCATGTTTTTCGCATGGATTTGAAGCTAACTCGTTCGTTGCGCATGCAGTTAAATCTAAATAACGTATATCACAAGTATTTGAAGCTAAACCATTTGTTTCGCATAGATTTGAAGCTAAGCCTTCTACTTCGCATTAATAGGAAGCTAAATCACGTGTTTTGCATGGATTTGAAGCTAAACCTTCTACATCGCATTGATTTGAACCTAAATCATGTGTTTCGCATGGATTTGAAGCTAACTCGTTTGTTTCGCATGCAGTTGAAGCAAAATCATGTCTTTCACAAGTATTTGAAGATGAACCATTTGAATCGCATTGATTTGAATATGAGCCTACTACTTCGCACTGATTTGAAGCTAAATCATTTGTTTCGCATGGATTTGAAGTTAAACCTTCTACATCGCATTGATTTGAAGCTAAATCATGTGTTTCGCTTTGATTTGAAGGTAACTCGTTTGTTTCACATGCAGTTGAAGCTATATCACCTATACCCCAAGCGTTTGAAGCACAATCATTTGTTTCGCATGGATTTGAATCTAAACCTTCTACATCGCATTGATTTGAAGCTAAATCGTGTGTTTCGCATGGATTTGATGCTAAGCCTTCTACTTCGCATTGTTTTGAAGCTTAATCATTTGTTTTGCATGGATTTGAAGCTATCTCGTTTGTTTCGCCTGCAGTTGAATCTATATCGCTTATATCACAATTTTTTGAAGCATAACCATTTGTTCCGCACGGATTTGAAGCTACGCCTTCTACTTCGCATTGATTTGAAGCTAAATCATCTGTTTCGCTTGGATTTGAAGCTAACACGTTTGTTTCATATGCAGTTGGAGCTATATCATGTATATGAGAAGTATTAGAAGCTAAACCATTTGATTCGCATGGATTTGAAGCTAAGCCTTCTACTTCGCATTGATTTGAAGCTAAATCATTTGTTTCGCATAGAACTGAAGCTACCTCGTTTGTTTCCCCTGCTTTTGAAGCTATATCACTTATATCGCAAGTATTTCAAGCTAAATCATATGTGTCGCATGGATTTGAAGCTGAACCTTCTACATCGAATTGAGTTGAATCTGAATCATGTGTTTCGCATGGATTTGAAGCTAACTCGTATGTGTCGCATGCAGTTAAAGGTAAATCATGTATATCACAAGTATTTGAATATAAACCATTTGTTCCGCATGTATGTGAAGCTAAATCATGTGTTTACCATGACAATGAACCTAAATCATGTGTTGCCCATGGATTTGAAGCTTAATCATGTGTTTTGCATGGATTTGAAGCTAACTTGATTGTATCCTCAGCATTTGAAGTTACTTCATTTATATCGCAAGTATTTGAAGCTAAATCATATGTGTTTCGCATGGATTTGAAGCTAATCCCTCTACTTCGCATTGATTTGAAACTAAATCATTTGTTTCGCATGGAGTTGAAGCTACCTCGTTTGTTCCTCCAGATTTTGAAGCTATATCGCAAGTATCTGAAGCTAAATCATTTGTTTCTCATGGACTTGAAGCTAAACCTTCTACATCCCATGGATTTGAAGCTAAATCATGTGTTTGGCATGGATTTGAAGCTAAACCTTCTACATCGCATTGATTTGCATCTGAATTTATGTGTTTCGCATGGATTTGAAGCTAACTCGTTTGTGTGGCATCCAGTTGAAGCTAAATCATGTATATCACAAGTATTTGAATCTACACCATTTGATTCGCATGGGATTTGATGCTAAGCTTTCTACATCACACTGATTTGATGCTGAATCATGTCTTTCGCATGGATTTGAAGCTAACTCGTTTGTTTCGCATGCAGTTGGAGCTATATCTTTTATATATCAACTATTAGAAGCTAAACCATTTGTTTCCAATGTATGTGAAGCTAAGTCATGTGTTTAACATGACAATGAACCTAAATCATGTGTTGCCCATGGATTTGAAGCTTAATCATGTGTTTTGCATGGATTTGAAGCTAACTTGATTGTATCCTCAGAATTTGAAGTTACTTCATTTATATCGCAAGTATTTGAAGCTAAATCATATGTGTTTCGCTTGGATATGAAGCTAAACCTTCTACATCGCATTGATTTGAAGCTAAATCATGTGTTTCGCATGGATTTGAAGCTAACTCGTTTATTTCGCAGGCAGTAGTAGCTAAATAATGTATATCACAAATATTTGTAGCTAAACGATTTGTTTCGCATGGATTTGAAGCTAAGCCTTCTACTTCGCATTGATTTGAAGCTAAATCATTTGTTTCGCATGGATTTGAAGCTAAACCTTCTAGATAGCATGGATTTGAAGCTAATCCTTCTACATCGCATTGATTTGCAGCTAAATCATGTGTTTCGCATGGATTTGAAGCTAACTCGTTCGTTGCGCATGCAGTTAAATCTAAATAACCTATATCACAAGTATTTGAAGCTAAACCATTTGTTTCGCATAGATTTGAAGCTAAGCCTTCTACTTCGCATTAATAGGAAGCTAAATCACGTGTTTTGCATGGATTTGAAGCTAAACCTTCTACATCGCATTGATTTGAACCTAAATCATGTGTTTCGCATGGATTTGAAGCTAACTCGTTTGTTTCGCATGCAGTTGAAGCAAAATCATGTCTTTCACAAGTATTTGAAGATGAACCATTTGAATCGCATTGATTTGAATATGAGCCTACTACTTCGCACTGATTTGAAGCTAAATCACGTGTTTTGCATGGATTTGAAGCTAAACCTTCTACATCGCATTGATTTGAACCTAAATCATGTGTTTCGCATGGATTTGAAGCTAACTCGTGTGTTTCGCATGCAGTTGAAGCAAAATCATGTCTTTCACAAGTATTTGAAGATGAACCATTTGAATCGCATTGATTTGAATATGAGCCTACTACTTCGCACTGATTTGAAGCTAAATCATTTGTTTCGCATGGATTTGAAGCTAAACCTTCTACATCGCATTGATTTGAAGCTAAATCATGTGTTTCGCTTTGATTTGAAGGTAACTCGTTTGTTTCACATGCAGTTGAAGCTATATCACCTATACCCCAAGCGTTTGAAGCACAATCATTTGTTTCGCATGGATTTGAATCTAAACCTTCTACATCGCATTGATTTGAAGCTAAATCGTGTGTTTCGCATGGATTTGAAGCTAAGCCTTCTACTTCGCATTGTTTTGAAGCTTAATCATTTGTTTTGCATGGATTTGAAGCTATCTCGTTTGTTTCGCCTGCAGTTGAATCTATATAGCTTATATCACAATTTTTTGAATCATAACCATTTGTTCCGCACGGATTTGAAGCTACGCCTTCTACTTCGCATTGATTTGAAGCTAAATCATCTGTTTCGCTTGGATTTGAAGCTAACACGTTTGTTTCATATGCAGTTGGAGCTATATCATGTATATGAGAAGTATTAGAAGCTAAACCATTTGATTCGCATGGATTTGAAGCTAAGCCTTCTACTTCGCATTGATTTGAAGCTAAATCATTTGTTTCGCATAGAACTGAAGCTACCTCGTTTGTTTCCCCTGCTTTTGAAGCTATATCACTTATATCGCAAGTATTTCAAGCTAAATCATATGTGTCGCATGGATTTGAAGCTGAACCTTCTACATCGAATTGAGTTGAATCTGAATCATGTGTTTCGCATGGATTTGAAGCTAACTCGTATGTGTCGCATGCAGTTAAAGGTAAATCATGTATATCACAAGTATTTGAATATAAACCATTTGTTCCGCATGTATGTGAAGCTAAATCATGTGTTTACCATGACAATGAACCTAAATCATGTGTTGCCCATGGATTTGAAGCTTAATCATGTGTTTTGCATGGATTTGAAGCTAACTTGATTGTATCCTCAGCATTTGAAGTTACTTCATTTATATCGCAAGTATTTGAAGCTAAATCATATGTGTTTCGCATGGATTTGAAGCTAATCCCTCTACTTCGCATTGATTTGAAGCTAAATCATTTGTTTCTCATGGATTTGAAGCTAAACCTTCTACATCCCATGGATTTGAAGCTAAATCATGTGTTTGGCATGGATTTGAATCTAAACCTTCTACATCGCATTGATTTGCATCTGAATTTATGTGTTTCGCATGGATTTGAAGCTAACTCGTTTATTTCGCAGGCAGTAGTAGCTAAATAATGTATATCACAAATATTTGTAGCTAAACGATTTGTTTCGCATGGATTTGAAGCTAAGCCTTCTACTTCGCATTGATTTGAAGCAAAATCATTCGTTTCGCATGGATTTGAAGCTAAACCTTCTACATCGCAATGATTTGCAGCTAAATCATGTGTTTCGCATGGATTTGAGGCTAACTCGTTTGTTTCGCATGCAGTTGTAGCTAAATAATGTATATCACAAATATTTGTAGCTAAACCATTTGATTCGGATGGATTTGAAGATAAGCCTTCTACTTCGCATTGATTTGAAGCTAAATCATTTGTTTCGCATGGATTAGAAGCTGAACCTTCTACATCGCATTGATTTGAAGCTAAATCATGTGTTTCGCTTGGACTCGAAGATATCTCGCTTGTTTCGCCTGCATTTGAAGCTCTACCATTTATACTGCAAGTATTTGAAGCTAAATCATTCGCTTCGCATGGATTTGAATGTAACTCGTTTGTGTCGCACGCAGTTGAAGCTATACCACCTATATCCCAAGTGTTTGAAGCTCAATCATTTGTTTCGCATGGATTTGAAGCTAAACCTTCTACATCGCATTGATTTGAAGCTAAATCATGTATTTCGCATGGATTTGAAGCTAACTAGTTTGTTTCGCATGCAGTTGTAGCTAAATAATGTATATCACAAGTATTTGTAGCTAAACCATTTGTTTCGCATGGATTTGAAGCTAAGCCTTCTACTTCGCATTGATTTGAAGCTATATCATTTGTTTCGCATAGAATTGCAGCTACCTCGTTTGTTCCTCCTGTTTTTGAAGCTATATCACTTATATCACAAGTATTTGTAGCTAAACCATTTGTTTCGCATGGATTTGAAACTAAGCTTTCTACTTCGCATTGATTTGGATCTAAATCACTTGTTTCGCATGGATTTGAAGCTAAACCTTCTACATCGCATGGATTTGAAGCTAAACCTTCTACATTTCATTGATTTGCAGCTAAATCATGTGTTTCGCATGGATTTGAAGCTAACTCGTTCGTTGCGCATGCAGTTAAATCTAAATAACGTATATCACAAGTATTTGATGCTAAATCATGTGTTTCGCATGGATTAGAATCTAAGCCTTCTACTTCGCATTAATAGGAAGCTAAAGCACGTGTTTCGCTTAGATTTGAAGCTAAACCTTCTACATCGCATTAATTTGAAGCTAAATCATGTGTTTCGCGTGGATTTGAAGGTAACTCGTTTGTTTCGCATGCAGTTGTAGCTAAATAATGTATATCACAAGTATTTGTAGCTAAATCATTTGTTTCGCATGGATTTGAAGCTAAGCCTTCTACTTCGCATTAATTGGAAGCTAAATCACGCGTTTTGCATGGATTTGAAGCTGAACCTTCTACATCGCATTGATTTGCAAATGAATCACGTGTTTCGCATGGATTTGAAGCTAACTCGTTCGTTTCGCCTGTATTTGAATCTATATCACTTATATCGCAAGTATTTGAAGCTAAATCATGTGTTTCGCTTGGATTTGAAGCTAAACCTTCTACATCGCATTCATTTGAACCAATTCATGTGTTTCGCGTGGATTTGAATCTAAGCCATCTACTTCGCATTAATAGGAAGCTAAAGCACGTGTTTCGCATGGATTTGAAGCTAAGCCTTCTACTTCGCATTGATTTGAAGCTAAATCATTTGTTTCGCATAGAACTGAAGCTACCTCGTTTGTTCCTCCTGCTTTTGAAGCTATATCACTTATATCGCAAGTATTTGAAGCTAAATCATATGTGTCGCATGGATTTGAAGCTAACTCATGTATTTCGCGTGGATTTGAAGGTAACTCGTTTGTTTCGCATGCAGTTGGAGCTATACCGCCTATATCCCAAGTGTTTGTAGCTAAACCAATTGTTTCGCATGGATTTGAAGCTAAGCCTTCTACTTCGCATTGATTTGAGGCTAAATCATGTGTTTCGCGTGGATTAGAACGTAACTCGTTTGTTTCGCATGCAGTTGAAGCTATATCATGTATATGACAAGTATTTGAAGCTAAACCATTTGTTTCGCATTTATGTGAAGCTAAATCATGTGTTTACAATGACAATGAACCTAAATCACTTGTTGCCCATGGATTTGAAGCTTGATCATGTGTTTTGCATGGTTTTGAAGCTAACTTGATTGTATCCTCTGCATTTGAAGTTACTTCATTTATATCGCAAGTATTTGAAGCTAAATCATATGTGTTTCGCTTGGATTTGAAGCTAAATCATTTGTTTCGCATAGAACTGAAGCTACCTCGTTTGTTTCCCCTGCTTTTGAAGCTATATCACTTATATCGCAAGTATTTCAAGCTAAATCATATGTGTCGCATGGATTTGAAGCTGAACCTTCTACATCGAATTGAGTTGAAGCTAAATCATGTGTTTCGCATGGATTTGAAGCTAACTCGTTTATTTCGCAGGCAGTAGTAGCTAAATAATGTATATCACAAATATTTGTAGCTAAACGATTTGTTTCGCATGGATTTGAAGCTAAGCCTTCTACTTCGCATTGATTTGAAGCTAAATCATTTGTTTCGCATGGATTTGAAGCTAAACCTTCTAGATAGCATGGATTTGAAGCTAATCCTTCTACATCGCATTGATTTGCAGCTAAATCATGTTTTTCGCATGGATTTGAAGCTAACTCGTTCGTTGCGCATGCAGTTAAATCTAAATAACGTATATCACAAGTATTTGAAGCTAAACCATTTGTTTCGCATAGATTTGAAGCTAAGCCTTCTACTTCGCATTAATAGGAAGCTAAATCACGTGTTTTGCATGGATTTGAAGCTAAACCTTCTACATCGCATTGATTTGAACCTAAATCATGTGTTTCGCATGGATTTGAAGCTAACTCGTTTGTTTCGCATGCAGTTGAAGCAAAATCATGTCTTTCACAAGTATTTGAAGATGAACCATTTGAATCGCATTGATTTGAATATGAGCCTACTACTTCGCACTGATTTGAAGCTAAATCATTTGTTTCGCATGGATTTGAAGTTAAACCTTCTACATCGCATTGATTTGAAGCTAAATCATGTGTTTCGCTTTGATTTGAAGGTAACTCGTTTGTTTCACATGCAGTTGAAGCTATATCACCTATACCCCAAGCGTTTGAAGCACAATCATTTGTTTCGCATGGATTTGAATCTAAACCTTCTACATCGCATTGATTTGAAGCTAAATCGTGTGTTTCGCATGGATTTGATGCTAAGCCTTCTACTTCGCATTGTTTTGAAGCTTAATCATTTGTTTTGCATGGATTTGAAGCTATCTCGTTTGTTTCGCCTGCAGTTGAATCTATATCGCTTATATCACAATTTTTTGAAGCATAACCATTTGTTCCGCACGGATTTGAAGCTACGCCTTCTACTTCGCATTGATTTGAAGCTAAATCATCTGTTTCGCTTGGATTTGAAGCTAACACGTTTGTTTCATATGCAGTTGGAGCTATATCATGTATATGAGAAGTATTAGAAGCTAAACCATTTGATTCGCATGGATTTGAAGCTAAGCCTTCTACTTCGCATTGATTTGAAGCTAAATCATTTGTTTCGCATAGAACTGAAGCTACCTCGTTTGTTTCCCCTGCTTTTGAAGCTATATCACTTATATCGCAAGTATTTCAAGCTAAATCATATGTGTCGCATGGATTTGAAGCTGAACCTTCTACATCGAATTGAGTTGAATCTGAATCATGTGTTTCGCATGGATTTGAAGCTAACTCGTATGTGTCGCATGCAGTTAAAGGTAAATCATGTATATCACAAGTATTTGAATATAAACCATTTGTTCCGCATGTATGTGAAGCTAAATCATGTGTTTACCATGACAATGAACCTAAATCATGTGTTGCCCATGGATTTGAAGCTTAATCATGTGTTTTGCATGGATTTGAAGCTAACTTGATTGTATCCTCAGCATTTGAAGTTACTTCATTTATATCGCAAGTATTTGAAGCTAAATCATATGTGTTTCGCATGGATTTGAAGCTAATCCCTCTACTTCGCATTGATTTGAAACTAAATCATTTGTTTCGCATGGAGTTGAAGCTACCTCGTTTGTTCCTCCAGATTTTGAAGCTATATCGCAAGTATCTGAAGCTAAATCATTTGTTTCTCATGGACTTGAAGCTAAACCTTCTACATCCCATGGATTTGAAGCTAAATCATGTGTTTGGCATGGATTTGAAGCTAAACCTTCTACATCGCATTGATTTGCATCTGAATTTATGTGTTTCGCATGGATTTGAAGCTAACTCGTTTGTGTGGCATCCAGTTGAAGCTAAATCATGTATATCACAAGTATTTGAATCTACACCATTTGATTCGCATGGGATTTGATGCTAAGCTTTCTACATCACACTGATTTGATGCTGAATCATGTCTTTCGCATGGATTTGAAGCTAACTCGTTTGTTTCGCATGCAGTTGGAGCTATATCTTTTATATATCAACTATTAGAAGCTAAACCATTTGTTTCCAATGTATGTGAAGCTAAGTCATGTGTTTAACATGACAATGAACCTAAATCATGTGTTGCCCATGGATTTGAAGCTTAATCATGTGTTTTGCATGGATTTGAAGCTAACTTGATTGTATCCTCAGAATTTGAAGTTACTTCATTTATATCGCAAGTATTTGAAGCTAAATCATATGTGTTTCGCTTGGATATGAAGCTAAACCTTCTACATCGCATTGATTTGAAGCTAAATCATGTGTTTCGCATGGATTTGAAGCTAACTCGTTTATTTCGCAGGCAGTAGTAGCTAAATAATGTATATCACAAATATTTGTAGCTAAACGATTTGTTTCGCATGGATTTGAAGCTAAGCCTTCTACTTCGCATTGATTTGAAGCTAAATCATTTGTTTCGCATGGATTTGAAGCTAAACCTTCTAGATAGCATGGATTTGAAGCTAATCCTTCTACATCGCATTGATTTGCAGCTAAATCATGTGTTTCGCATGGATTTGAAGCTAACTCGTTCGTTGCGCATGCAGTTAAATCTAAATAACCTATATCACAAGTATTTGAAGCTAAACCATTTGTTTCGCATAGATTTGAAGCTAAGCCTTCTACTTCGCATTAATAGGAAGCTAAATCACGTGTTTTGCATGGATTTGAAGCTAAACCTTCTACATCGCATTGATTTGAACCTAAATCATGTGTTTCGCATGGATTTGAAGCTAACTCGTTTGTTTCGCATGCAGTTGAAGCAAAATCATGTCTTTCACAAGTATTTGAAGATGAACCATTTGAATCGCATTGATTTGAATATGAGCCTACTACTTCGCACTGATTTGAAGCTAAATCACGTGTTTTGCATGGATTTGAAGCTAAACCTTCTACATCGCATTGATTTGAACCTAAATCATGTGTTTCGCATGGATTTGAAGCTAACTCGTGTGTTTCGCATGCAGTTGAAGCAAAATCATGTCTTTCACAAGTATTTGAAGATGAACCATTTGAATCGCATTGATTTGAATATGAGCCTACTACTTCGCACTGATTTGAAGCTAAATCATTTGTTTCGCATGGATTTGAAGCTAAACCTTCTACATCGCATTGATTTGAAGCTAAATCATGTGTTTCGCTTTGATTTGAAGGTAACTCGTTTGTTTCACATGCAGTTGAAGCTATATCACCTATACCCCAAGCGTTTGAAGCACAATCATTTGTTTCGCATGGATTTGAATCTAAACCTTCTACATCGCATTGATTTGAAGCTAAATCGTGTGTTTCGCATGGATTTGAAGCTAAGCCTTCTACTTCGCATTGTTTTGAAGCTTAATCATTTGTTTTGCATGGATTTGAAGCTATCTCGTTTGTTTCGCCTGCAGTTGAATCTATATAGCTTATATCACAATTTTTTGAATCATAACCATTTGTTCCGCACGGATTTGAAGCTACGCCTTCTACTTCGCATTGATTTGAAGCTAAATCATCTGTTTCGCTTGGATTTGAAGCTAACACGTTTGTTTCATATGCAGTTGGAGCTATATCATGTATATGAGAAGTATTAGAAGCTAAACCATTTGATTCGCATGGATTTGAAGCTAAGCCTTCTACTTCGCATTGATTTGAAGCTAAATCATTTGTTTCGCATAGAACTGAAGCTACCTCGTTTGTTTCCCCTGCTTTTGAAGCTATATCACTTATATCGCAAGTATTTCAAGCTAAATCATATGTGTCGCATGGATTTGAAGCTGAACCTTCTACATCGAATTGAGTTGAATCTGAATCATGTGTTTCGCATGGATTTGAAGCTAACTCGTATGTGTCGCATGCAGTTAAAGGTAAATCATGTATATCACAAGTATTTGAATATAAACCATTTGTTCCGCATGTATGTGAAGCTAAATCATGTGTTTACCATGACAATGAACCTAAATCATGTGTTGCCCATGGATTTGAAGCTTAATCATGTGTTTTGCATGGATTTGAAGCTAACTTGATTGTATCCTCAGCATTTGAAGTTACTTCATTTATATCGCAAGTATTTGAAGCTAGATCATATGTGTTTCGCATGGATTTGAAGCTAATCCCTCTACTTCGCATTGATTTGAAGCTAAATCATTTGTTTCGCATGGAGTTGAAGCTACCTCGTTTGTTCCTCCAGATTTTGAAGCTATATCGCAAGTATCTGAAGCTAAATCATTTGTTTCTCATGGACTTGAAGCTAAACCTTCTACATCCCATGGATTTGAAGCTAAATCATGTGTTTGGCATGGATTTGAAGCTAAACCTTCTACATCGCATTGATTTGCATCTGAATTTATGTGTTTCGCATGGATTTGAAGCTAACTCGTTTGTGTGGCATCCAGTTGAAGCTAAATCATGTATATCACAAGTATTTGAATCTACACCATTTGATTCGCATGGGATTTGATGCTAAGCTTTCTACATCACACTGATTTGATGCTGAATCATGTCTTTCGCATGGATTTGAAGCTAACTCGTTTGTTTCGCATGCAGTTGGAGCTATATCTTTTATATATCAACTATTAGAAGCTAAACCATTTGTTTCCAATGTATGTGAAGCTAAGTCATGTGTTTAACATGACAATGAACCTAAATCATGTGTTGCCCATGGATTTGAAGCTTAATCATGTGTTTTGCATGGATTTGAAGCTAACTTGATTGTATCCTCAGAATTTGAAGTTACTTCATTTATATCGCAAGTATTTGAAGCTAAATCATATGTGTTTCGCTTGGATATGAAGCTAAACCTTCTACATCGCATTGATTTGAAGCTAAATCATGTGTTTCGCTTTGATTTGAAGCTAACTCGTGTGTTTCGCATGCAGTTGAAGCAAAATCATGTCTTTCACAAGTATTTGAAGATGAACCATTTGAATCGCATTGATTTGAATATGAGCCTACTACTTCGCACTGATTTGAAGCTAAATCATTTGTTTCGCATGGATTTGAAGCTAAACCTTCTACATCGCATTGATTTGAAGCTAAATCATGTGTTTCGCTTTGATTTGAAGGTAACTCGTTTGTTTCACATGCAGTTGAAGCTATATCACCTATACCCCAAGCGTTTGAAGCACAATCATTTGTTTCGCATGGATTTGAATCTAAACCTTCTACATCGCATTGATTTGAAGCTAAATCGTGTGTTTCGCATGGATTTGAAGCTAAGCCTTCTACTTCGCATTGTTTTGAAGCTTAATCATTTGTTTTGCATGGATTTGAAGCTATCTCGTTTGTTTCGCCTGCAGTTGAATCTATATAGCTTATATCACAATTTTTTGAATCATAACCATTTGTTCCGCACGGATTTGAAGCTACGCCTTCTACTTCGCATTGATTTGAAGCTAAATCTTCTGTTTCGCTTGGATTTGAAGCTAACACGTTTGTTTCATATGCAGTTGGAGCTATATCATGTATATGAGAAGTATTAGAAGCTAAACCATTTGATTCGCATGGATTTGAAGCTAAGCCTTCTACTTCGCATTGATTTGAAGCTAAATCATTTGTTTCGCATAGAACTGAAGCTACCTCGTTTGTTTCCCCTGCTTTTGAAGCTATATCACTTATATCGCAAGTATTTCAAGCTAAATCATATGTGTCGCATGGATTTGAAGCTGAACCTTCTACATCGAATTGAGTTGAATCTGAATCATGTGTTTCGCATGGATTTGAAGCTAACTCGTATGTGTCGCATGCAGTTAAAGGTAAATCATGTATATCACAAGTATTTGAATATAAACCATTTGTTCCGCATGTATGTGAAGCTAAATCATGTGTTTACCATGACAATGAACCTAAATCATGTGTTGCCCATGGATTTGAAGCTTAATCATGTGTTTTGCATGGATTTGAAGCTAACTTGATTGTATCCTCAGCATTTGAAGTTACTTCATTTATATCGCAAGTATTTGAAGCTAGATCATATGTGTTTCGCATGGATTTGAAGCTAATCCCTCTACTTCGCATTGATTTGAAGCTAAATCATTTGTTTCGCATGGAGTTGAAGCTACCTCGTTTGTTCCTCCAGATTTTGAAGCTATATCGCAAGTATCTGAAGCTAAATCATTTGTTTCTCATGGACTTGAAGCTAAACCTTCTACATCCCATGGATTTGAAGCTAAATCATGTGTTTGGCATGGATTTGAAGCTAAACCTTCTACATCGCATTGATTTGCATCTGAATTTATGTGTTTCGCATGGATTTGAAGCTAACTCGTTTGTGTGGCATCCAGTTGAAGCTAAATCATGTATATCACAAGTATTTGAATCTACACCATTTGATTCGCATGGGATTTGATGCTAAGCTTTCTACATCACACTGATTTGATGCTGAATCATGTCTTTCGCATGGATTTGAAGCTAACTCGTTTGTTTCGCATGCAGTTGGAGCTATATCTTTTATATATCAACTATTAGAAGCTAAACCATTTGTTTCCAATGTATGTGAAGCTAAGTCATGTGTTTAACATGACAATGAACCTAAATCATGTGTTGCCCATGGATTTGAAGCTTAATCATGTGTTTTGCATGGATTTGAAGCTAACTTGATTGTATCCTCAGAATTTGAAGTTACTTCATTTATATCGCAAGTATTTGAAGCTAAATCATATGTGTTTCGCTTGGATATGAAGCTAAACCTTCTACATCGCATTGATTTGAAGCTAAATCATGTGTTTCGCATCGATTTGAAGCTAACTCGTTTATTTCGCAGGCAGTAGTAGCTAAATAATGTATATCACAAATATTTGTAGCTAAACGATTTGTTTCGCATGGATTTGAAGCTAAGCCTTCTACTTCGCATTGATTTGAAGCTAAATCATTTGTTTCGCATGGATTTGAAGCTGAACCTTCTACGTCGCATTGATTTGAAGCTAAATCTTGTGTATCGCATCGATTTGAAGCTAAACCTTCTACATCGCATTGATTTGAAGCTAAATCATGTGTCTCGCATGGATTTGAAGCTAACTCGTTTGTTTCGTATGCAGTTGCAGCTAAATAATGTATATCACAAGTATTTCTAGCTAAACCATTTGTTTCGCATGGATTTGAAGCTAAGCATTCTACTTCGCATTGATTTGAAGCTAAATCATGTGTTTCGAGTGGATTTGAAGGTAACTCGTTTGTTTCGCATGCAGTTGAAGCTATATCACTTTTATCACAAGTGTTTGAAGCTCAATCATTTGTTTCGCATGGATTTGAAGCTAAACCTTCTACATCACATTGATTTGAAGCTAACTCATGTATCTCGCGTGGATTTGAAGGTAACTCGTTTGTTTCGCATGCAGTTGAAGCTATACCAACTATATCCCAAGTGTTTGAAGCTCAATCATTTGTTTCGCATGGATTTGAAGCTAAACCTTCTACATCGCATTGATTTGAAGCTAAATCATTTGTTTCGCATAGAATTGAAACTACCTCGTTTGTTCCTCCAGCTTTTGAAGCTATATCACTTATATCGCAAGTATTTGAAGCTAAATCATATGCGACGCATGGATTTGAAGCTGAACCTTCTACATCGCATTGATTTGAAGCTAAATCTTGTGTATCGCATGGATTTGAAGCTGAACCTTCTACATCGCATTGATTTGAAGCTAAATCATTTGTTTCGCATGGATTTGAAGCTAAACCTTCTAGATCGCATTTTTTCGAAGTTAAATCATGTCTTTTGTGTGGATTTGAAGGTAACTCGTTTGTTTCGCATGCAGTTGAAGCTATATCACTTTTATCCCAAGTGTTTGAAGCTCAATCATTTGTTTCGCATGGATTTGAAGCTAAACCTTCTACATCGCACTGATTTGAAGCTACATCTTGAGTATCGAATGGATTTGAAGCTAAACCTTCTACATCGCATTGATTTGAAGCTAAATCATGTGTTTCGGATGGATTTGAAGCTAACTCGTTTGTTTCGCATGCAGTTGTAGCTAAATAATGTATATTACAAGTATTTCTAGCTAAACCATTTGTTTCGCATGGATTTGAAGCTAAGCCTTCTACTGCGCATTGATTTGAAGCTAAATCATTTGATTCGTATGGATTTGAAGCTAAACCTTCTACATCGCATTGATTTGAAGCTAAATCATGTGTTTCGCGTGGATTTGAAGGTAACTCGTTTGTTTCGCATGCAGTTGAAGCTATATCACCTTTATCTCAAGTGTTTGAAGCTCAATCATTTGTTTCGCATGGATTTAAAGCTAAACCTCCTACATCACATTGATTTGAAGCTAACTCATGTATTTCGCGTGAATTTGAAGGTAACTCGTTTGTTTCGCATGCAGTTGAAGCTATACCAACTATATCACAAGTGTTTGAAGCTCAATCATTTGTTTCGCATGGGTTTGAAGCTAATCCTAATAATTCGCATTGTCTTGAAGCTTTATAATGTATTTCGCGTGGATTAGATGCTAACTCGTCTGTTTCGAATGCAGCTGAAGCTAAATCATGTATATCACAAGTATTTGAAGCTAAACGATTTGTATCGCAAGGATTTGAAGATAAGCCTTCTACTTCGCATTGATTTGAAGCTAAATCATGTGTTTCCAATGGATATGAAGCTAAATCATGTGTTTCGCACGGATGTGAAGCTAACTCGTTTGTTTTGTCTGCATTTGAAGCTGTTTCATTTATATCGCAAGTATTTGAAGCTTCCTCGTTTGTTTCGCATGCATTTGAAGCTGTATCCCTTATATTCGCAAGTATTTGAAGCTAAATCATTTGTTTCGCATGGATTTGAAGCTAAGCCTTCTACTTCACATTGATTTGAAGCTAAATCATTTGTTTCGCATGGATTTGAAGCTAAACCTTCTACATCGCATTGATTTGAAGCTGAATCATGTGTTTCGCATGGATTTGAAGCTAACTCGTTAGTTTCGCAGGCAATTGTAGCTAAATAATGTATATCACAAGTATTTGTAGCTAAACCATTTGTTTCGCATGGATTTGAAGCTACGCCATCTACTTCGCATTGATTTGAAGCTAAATCATTTGTTTCGCATAGAATTGAAGATACCTCGTTTGTTCGTCCTGCTTTTGAAGCTATATCACTTATATCGCAAGTATTTGAAGCTAAATCATATGTGTCACACGGATTTGAAGCTGAACCTTCTACGTCGCATTGATTTGAAGCTAAATCTTGTGTATCGCATGGACTTGAAGCTAAACCTTCTACATCGCATTGATTTGAAGTTAAAACGTGTGTTTTGCATGGATTTGAAGCTAACTCGTTTGTTTCGCATGCAGTTGTAGCTAAATAATGTATATCACAAGTATTTGTAGCTAAACCATTTGTTTCGCATGGAATTGAAGCTACCTCGTTTGTTCCTCCAGCATTTGAAGCGATATCACTTATATCGCAAGTATTTGAAGCTAAATCATATGCGTCGAATGGATTTGAAGCTGAACCTTCTACATCGCATTGATTTGAAGCTAAATCATGTGTTTCGCGTGGATTTGAAGGTATCTCGTTTGTTTCGCATGCAGTTGAAGCCTTATCACCTATATCCCAAGTGTTAGAAGCTCAATCATTTGTTTCGCATGGATTTGAAGATAAACCTTCTACATCGCATTGATTTGAAGCTAAATCATGTGTTTCGCGTGGATTTGAAGGTAACTCGTTTGTTTCGCATGCAGTTGAAGCTATATCACCTATATCCCAAGAGCTTGAAGATCAATAATTTGTTTCGCATGCAGTTGTAGCTAAATAATGTATATCACAAGTATTTGTAGCTAAACCATTTGTTTCGCATGGATTTGAAGCTAAACCTTCTACATCGCATTGATTTGAAGCTAAATCATGTGTTTCGCATGCATTTGAAGCTAACTCGTTTGTTTCACAGGCAGTTGCAGCTAAATAATGTATATCACAAGTATTTGTAGCTAAACCATTTGTTTCGCATGGATTTGAAGCTAAGCCTTCTACTTCGCATTGATTTGAAGCTAAATCATTTGTTTCGCGTAGAATTGAAGCTACCTCGTTTGTTCCTCCTGCTTTTGAAGCTATATCACTTATATCGCAAGTATTTGAAGCTAAATCATGTGTGTCGCATGGATTTGATGCTGAACCTTCTACATCGCATTGATTTGAAGCTAAATCTTGTAAATCGTATGGATTTGTAGCTAAACCTTCTACATCGCATTGATTTGAAGCTAAATCATGTGTTTTGCATGGATTTGAAGCTAACTCGTTTGTTTCGCATGCAGTTGTAGCTAAATAATGTATGTCACAAGTATTTGTAGCTAAACCATTTGTTTCGCATGGATTTGAAGCTAAGCCTTCTACTTCGCATTGATTTGAAGCTAAATCATTTGTTTCGCATGGATTTGAAGCGAAACCTTCTACATCGCATTGATTTGAAGCTAAATCATGTGTTTCGGATGGATTTGAAGCTAACTCGTTTGTTTCGCATGCAGTTGTAGCTAAATAATGTATATTCCAAGTATTTCTAGCTAAACCATTTGTTTCGCATGGATTTGAAGCTAAGCCTTCTACTTCGCATTGATTTGAAGCTAAATCATTTGTTTCGCGTAGAATTGAAGCTACCTCGTTTGTTCCTCCTGCTTTTGAAGCTATATCACTTATATCGCAAGTATTTGAAGCTAAATCATGTGTGTCGCATGGATTTGATGCTGAACCTTCTACATCGCATTGATTTGAAGCTAAATCTTGTAAATCGTATGGATTTGTAGCTAAACCTTCTACATCGCATTGATTTGAAGCTAAATCATGTGTTTTGCATGGATTTGAAGCTAACTCGTTTGTTTCGCATGCAGTTGTAGCTAAATAATGTATGTCACAAGTATTTGTAGCTAAACCATTTGTTTCGCATGGATTTGAAGCTAAGCCTTCTACTTCGCATTGATTTGAAGCTAAATCATTTGTTTCGCATGGATTTGAAGCGAAACCTTCTACATCGCATTGATTTGAAGCTAAATCATGTGTTTCGGATGGATTTGAAGCTAACTCGTTTGTTTCGCATGCAGTTGTAGCTAAATAATGTATATTCCCAGTATTTCTAGCTAAACCATTTGTTTCGCATGGATTTGAAGCTAAGCCTTCTACTTCGCATTGATTTGAAGCTAAATCATTTGTTTCGCATGGATTTGAAGCTAAACCTTCTACATCGCATTGATTTGAAGCTAAATCATGTGTTTCGCGTGGATTTGAAGGTAACTCGTTTGTTTCGCATGCAGTTGAAGCTATATCACCTTTATCTCAAGTGTTTGAAGCTCAATCATTTGTTTCGTATGGATTTAAAGCTAAACCTCCTACATCACATTGATTTGAAGCTAACTCATGTATTTCGCGTGAATTTGAAGGTAACTCATTTGTTTCGCATGCAGTTGAAGCTATACCAACTATATCCCAAGTTTTTGAAGCTCAATCATTTGTTTCGCATGGATTTGAAGCTAAACCTTCTACATCGCATTGATTTGAAGCTAAATCATTTGTTTCGCATAGAATTGAAACTACCTCGTTTGTTCCTCCAGCTTTTGAAGCTATATCACTTATATCGCAAGTATTTGAAGCTAAATCATATGCGACGCATGGATTTGAAGCTGAACCTTCTACATCGCATTGATTTGAAGCTAAATCTTGTGTATCGCATGGATTTGAAGCTGAACCTTCTACATCGCATTGATTTGAAGCTAAATCATTTGTTTCGCATGGATTTGAAGCTAAACCTTCTACATCGCATTGATTTGAAGTTAAAACGTGTGTTTTGCATGGATTTGAAGCTAACTCGTTTGTTTCGCATGCAGTTGTAGCTAAATAATGTATATCACAAGTATTTGTAGCTAAACCATTTGTTTCGCATGGAATTGAAGCTACCTCGTTTGTTCCTCCAGCATTTGAGGCGATATCACTTATATCGCAAGTATTTGAAGCTAAATCATATGCGTCGAATGGATTTGAAGCTGAACCTTCTACATCGCATTGATTTGAAGCTAAATCATGTGTTTCGCGTGGATTTGAAGGTATCTCGTTTGTTTCGCATGCAGTTGAAGCCTTATCACCTATATCCCAAGTGTTAGAAGCTCAATCATTTGTTTCGCATGGATTTGAAGATAAACCTTCTACATCGCATTGATTTGAAGCTAAATCATGTGTTTCGCGTGGATTTGAAGGTAACTCGTTTGTTTCGCATGCAGTTGAAGCTATATCACCTATATCCCAAGAGCTTGAAGATCAATAATTTGTTTCGCATGCAGTTGTAGCTAAATAATGTATATCACAAGTATTTGTAGCTAAACCATTTGTTTCGCATGGATTTGAAGCTAAACCTTCTACATCGCATTGATTTGAAGCTAAATCATGTGTTTCGCATGCATTTGAAGCTAACTCGTTTGTTTCACAGGCAGTTGCAGCTAAATAATGTATATCACAAGTATTTGTAGCTAAACCATTTGTTTCGCATGGATTTGAAGCTAAGCCTTCTACTTCGCATTGATTTGAAGCTAAATCATTTGTTTCGCGTAGAATTGAAGCTACCTCGTTTGTTCCTCCTGCTTTTGAAGCTATATCACTTATATCGCAAGTATTTGAAGCTAAATCATGTGTGTCGCATGGATTTGATGCTGAACCTTCTACATCGCATTGATTTGAAGCTAAATCTTGTAAATCGTATGGATTTGTAGCTAAACCTTCTACATCGCATTGATTTGAAGCTAAATCATGTGTTTTGCATGGATTTGAAGCTAACTCGTTTGTTTCGCATGCAGTTGTAGCTAAATAATGTATGTCACAAGTATTTGTAGCTAAACCATTTGTTTCGCATGGATTTGAAGCTAAGCCTTCTACTTCGCATTGATTTGAAGCTAAATCATTTGTTTCGCATGGATTTGAAGCGAAACCTTCTACATCGCATTGATTTGAAGCTAAATCATGTGTTTCGGATGGATTTGAAGCTAACTCGTTTGTTTCGCATGCAGTTGTAGCTAAATAATGTATATTCCAAGTATTTCTAGCTAAACCATTTGTTTCGCATGGATTTGAAGCTAAGCCTTCTACTTCGCATTGATTTGAAGCTAAATCATTTGTTTCGCATGGATTTGAAGCTAAACCTTCTACATCGCATTGATTTGAAGCTAAATCATGTGTTTCGCGTGGATTTGAAGGTAACTCGTTTGTTTCGCATGCAGTTGAAGCTATATCACCTTTATCTCAAGTGTTTGAAGCTCAATCATTTGTTTCGTATGGATTTAAAGCTAAACCTCCTACATCACATTGATTTGAAGCTAACTCATGTATTTCGCGTGAATTTGAAGGTAACTCATTTGTTTCGCATGCAGTTGAAGCTATACCAACTATATCCCAAGTTTTTGAAGCTCAATCATTTGTTTTGCATGGATTTGAAGCTAAACCTTCTACATCGCATTGATTTGAAGCTAAATCATTTGTTTCGCATAGAATTGAAACTACCTCGTTTGTTCCTCCAGCTTTTGAAGCTATATCACTTATATCGCAAGTATTTGAAGCTAAATCATATGCGACGCATGGATTTGAAGCTGAACCTTCTACATCGCATTGATTTGAAGCTAAATCTTGTGTATCGCATGGATTTGAAGCTGAACCTTCTACATCGCATTGATTTGAAGCTAAATCATTTGTTTCGCATGGATTTGAAGCTAAACCTTCTAGATCGCATTTTTTCGAAGTTAAATCATGTCTTTTGTGTGGATTTGAAGGTAACTCGTTTGTTTCGCATGCAGTTGAAGCTATATCACTTTTATCCCAAGTGTTTGAAGCTCAATCATTTGTTTCGCATGGATTTGAAGCTAAACCTTCTACATCGCATTGATTTGAAGCTACATCTTGAGTATCGAATGGATTTGAAGCTAAACCTTCTACATCGCATTGATTTGAAGCTAAATCATGTGTTTCGGATGGATTTGAAGCTAACTCGTTTGTTTCGCATGCAGTTGTAGCTAAATAATGTATATTACAAGTATTTCTAGCTAAACCATTTGTTTCGCATGGATTTGAAGCTAAGCCTTCTACATCGCATTGATTTGAAGCTAAATCATTTGTTTCGCATGGATTTGAAGCTAAACCTTCTAGATCGCATTTTTTCGAAGTTAAATCATGTCTTTTGTGTGGATTTGAAGGTAACTCGTTTGTTTCGCATGCAGTTGAAGCTATATCACTTTTATCCCAAGTGTTTGAAGCTCAATCATTTGTTTCGCATGGGTTTGAAGCTAAACCTTCTACATCGCATTGATTTGAAGCTGAATCATGTGTTTCGCGTGGATTTGAAGGTAACTCGTTTGTTTCGCATGCAGTTGAAGCTATATCACCTTTATCTCAAGTGTTTGAAGCTCAATCATTTGTTTCGCATGGATTTAAAGCTAAACCTCCTACATCACATTGATTTGAAGCTAACTCATGTATTTCGCGTGAATTTGAAGGTAACTCGTTTGTTTCGCATGCGGTTGAAGCTATACCAACTATATCACAAGTGTTTGAAGCTCAATCATTTGTTTCGCATGGGTTTGAAGCTAAACCTTCTACATCGCATTGATTTGAAGCTGAATCATGTGTTTCGCATGGATTTGAAGCTAACTCGTTTGTTTTGCAGGCAATTGTAGCTATATAATGTATATCACAAGTATTTGTAGCTAAACCATTTGTTTCGCATGGATTTGAAGCTACGCCTTCTACTTCGCATTGATTTGAAGCTAAATCATTTGTTTCGCATAGAATTGAAGATACCTCGTTTATTCGTCCTGCTTTTGAAGCTATATCACTTATGTCGCAAGTATTTGAAGCTAAATCATATCCGTCGCATGGATTTGAAGCTGAACCTTCTACATCGCATTGATTTGAAGCTAAATCATGTGTTTCGCGTGGATTTGAAGCTAAACCTTCTACATCACATTGATTTGCAGCTAAATCATGTGTTTCGCATGTATTTGAAGGTAGCGCGTTTGTTTCGCATGCAGTTGAAGCTAAATCATGTCATTCACAAGTATTTGAAGATGAACCATTTGAATAGCATGAATTTGAACCTGAGCCTTCTACTTCGCACTGATTTGCAGCTAAATAATGTGTTTCGCATGGATTTGAAGCTAACTCGTTCGTTGCGCATGCAGTTAACTCTAAATAACGTATATCACAAGTATTTGAAGCTAAAACATGTGTTTCGCATGGATTTGAAGCTAACTCACTTGTCTCTCCTTCATTTGAAGCTATATCACTTATATCGCAAGTATTTGAAGTTAAACCATTCGTTTCGCATGGATTTGAAGCTAATCCTAATAATTCGCATTGTCTTGAAGCTTTATAATGTATTTCGCGTGGATTAGATGCTAACTCGTCTGTTTCGAATGCAGCTGAAGCTAAATCATGTATATCACAAGTATTTGAAGCTAAACGATTTGTATCGCATGGATTTGAAGATAAGCCTTCTACTTCGCATTGATTTGAAGCTAAATCATGTGTTTCCAATGGATATGAAGCTAAATCATGTGTTTCGCACGGATGTGAAGCTAACTCGTTTGTTTTGTCTGCATTTGAAGCTGTTTCATTTATATCGCAAGTATTTGAAGCTTCCTCGTTTGTTTCGCATGCATTTGAAGCTGTATCCCTTATATTCGCAAGTATTTGAAGCTAAATCATTTGTTTCGCATGGATTTGAAGCTAAGCCTTCTACTTCACATTGATTTGAAGCTAAATCATTTGTTTCGCATGGATTTGAAGCTAAACCTTCTACATCGCATTGATTTGAAGCTGAATCATGTGTTTCGCATGGATTTGAAGCTAACTCGTTAGTTTCGCAGGCAATTGTAGCTAAATAATGTATATCACAAGTATTTGTAGCTAAACCATTTGTTTCGCATGGATTTGAAGCTACGCCATCTACTTCGCATTGATTTGAAGCTAAATCATTTGTTTCGCATAGAATTGAAGATACCTCGTTTGTTCGTCCTGCTTTTGAAGCTATATCACTTATATCGCAAGTATTTGAAGCTAAATCATATGTGTCACACGGATTTGAAGCTGAACCTTCTACGTCGCATTGATTTGAAGCTAAATCTTGTGTATCGCATGGACTTGAAGCTAAACCTTCTACATCGCATTGATTTGAAGTTAAAACGTGTGTTTTGCATGGATTTGAAGCTAACTCGTTTGTTTCGCATGCAGTTGTAGCTAAATAATGTATATCACAAGTATTTGTAGCTAAACCATTTGTTTCGCATGGAATTGAAGCTACCTCGTTTGTTCCTCCAGCATTTGAAGCGATATCACTTATATCGCAAGTATTTGAAGCTAAATCATATGCGTCGAATGGATTTGAAGCTGAACCTTCTACATCGCATTGATGTGAAGCTAAATCATGTGTTTCGCGTGGATTTGAAGGTATCTCGTTTGTTTCGCATGCAGTTGAAGCCTTATCACCTATATCCCAAGTGTTAGAAGCTCAATCATTTGTTTCGCATGGATTTGAAGATAAACCTTCTACATCGCATTGATTTGAAGCTAAATCATGTGTTTCGCGTGGATTTGAAGGTAACTCGTTTGTTTCGCATGCAGTTGAAGCTATATCACCTATATCCCAAGAGCTTGAAGATCAATAATTTGTTTCGCATGCAGTTGTAGCTAAATAATGTATATCACAAGTATTTGTAGCTAAACCATTTGTTTCGCATGGATTTGAAGCTAAACCTTCTACATCGCATTGATTTGAAGCTAAATCATGTGTTTCGCATGCATTTGAAGCTAACTCGTTTGTTTCACAGGCAGTTGCAGCTAAATAATGTATATCACAAGTATTTGTAGCTAAACCATTTGTTTCGCATGGATTTGAAGCTAAGCCTTCTACTTCGCATTGATTTGAAGCTAAATCATTTGTTTCGCGTAGAATTGAAGCTACCTCGTTTGTTCCTCCTGCTTTTGAAGCTATATCACTTATATCGCAAGTATTTGAAGCTAAATCATGTGTGTCGCATGGATTTGATGCTGAACCTTCTACATCGCATTGATTTGAAGCTAAATCTTGTAAATCGTATGGATTTGTAGCTAAACCTTCTACATCGCATTGATTTGAAGCTAAATCATGTGTTTTGCATGGATTTGAAGCTAACTCGTTTGTTTCGCATGCAGTTGTAGCTAAATAATGTATATCACAAGTATTTGTAGCTAAACCATTTGTTTCGCATGGATTTGAAGCTAAGCCTTCTACTTCGCATTGATTTGAAGCTAAATCATTTGTTTCGCATGGATTTGAAGCGAAACCTTCCACATCGCATTGATTTGAAGCTAAATCATGTGTTTCGGATGGATTTGAAGCTAACCCGTTTGTTTCGCATGCAGTTGTAGCTAAATAATGTATATTCCAAGTATTTCTAGCTAAACCATTTGTTTCGCATGGATTTGAAGCTAAGCCTTCTACTTCGCATTGATTTGAAGCTAAATCATTTGTTTCGCATGGATTTGAAGCTAAACCTTCTACATCGCATTGATTTGAAGCTAAATCATGTGTTTCGCGTGGATTTGAAGGTAACTCGTTTGTTTCGCATGCAGTTGAAGCTATATCACCTTTATCTCAAGTGTTTGAAGCTCAATCATTTGTTTCGTATGGATTTAAAGCTAAACCTCCTACATCACATTGATTTGAAGCTAACTCATGTATTTCGCGTGAATTTGAAGGTAACTCGTTTGTTTCGCATGCAGTTGAAGCTATACCAACTATATCACAAGTGTTTGAAGCTCAATCATTTGTTCCGCATGGATTTGAAGCTAAACCTTCTACATCGCATTGATTTGAAGCTGAATCATGTGTTCCGCATGGATTTGAAGATAACTCGTTTGTTTTGCAGGCAATTGTAGCTATATAATGTATATCACAAGTATTTGTAGCTAAACCATTTGTTTCGCATGGATTTGAAGCTACGCCTTCTACTTCGCATTGATTTGAAGCTAAATCATTTGTTTCGCATAGAATTGAAGATACCTCGTTTGTTCGTCCTGCTTTTGAAGCTATATCACTTATATCGCAAGTATTTGAAGCTAAATCATATCCGTCGCATGGATTTGAAGCTGAACCTTCTACATCGCATTGATTTGAAGCTAAATCATGTGTTTCGCGTGGATTTGAAGCTAAACCTTCTACATCACATTGATTTGCAGCTAAATCATGTGTTTCGCATGTATTTGAAGGTAACGCGTTTGTTTCGCATGCAGTTGAAGCTAAATCATGTCATTCACAAGTATTTGAAGATGAACCATTTGAATAGCATGGATTTGAACCTGAGCCTTCTACTTCGCACTGATTTGCAGCTAAATAATGTGTTTCGCATGGATTTGAAACTAACACATTTGCTTCGCATCAGTTGAAGCTAAATGATGTATGTCACATGCATTTGAAGCTAAACCGTTTGTTCCGCCTGGATTTGAAGCAAAGCCTTCTACTTCGCATTGATTTGAAGCTAAATCATGTGTTTCGCATGGATTTGAAGCTAACTCGTTCGTTTCGCCTGCATTTGATGCTATATCATTTATATCGCAAGTATTTGAAGCTAAATCATTCGTTTCGCATGGATTTGAAGCTAAGCCTTCTAATTCGCACAGTTTTGAAGCTAAATAATGTATTTCGCGTGGATTAGATGCTAACTCGTCTGTTTCGAATGCAGCTGAAGCTAAATCATGTATATCACAAGTATTTGAAGCTAAACGATTTGTATAGCATGGATTTGAAGATAAGCCTTCTACTTCGCATTGATTTGAAGCTAAATCATGTGTTTCCAATGGATATGAAGCTAAATCATGTGTTTCGCACGGATGTGAAGCTAACTCGTTTGTTTTGTCTGCATTTGAAGCTGTTTCATTTATATCGCAAGTATTTGAAGCTTCCTCGTTTGTTTCGCATGCATTTGAAGCTGTATCCCTTATATTCGCAAGTATTTGAAGCTAAATCATTTGTTTCGCATGGATTTGAAGCTAAGCCTTCTACTTCACATTGATTTGAAGCTAAATCATTTGTTTCGCATGGATTTGAAGCTAAACCTTCTACATCGCATTGATTTGAAGCTGAATCATGTGTTTCGCATGGATTTGAAGCTAACTCGTTAGTTTCGCAGGCAATTGTAGCTAAATAATGTATATCACAAGTATTTGTAGCTAAACCATTTGTTTCGCATGGATTTGAAGCTACGCCATCTACTTCGCATTGATTTGAAGCTAAATCATTTGTTTCGCATAGAATTGAAGATACCTCGTTTGTTCCTCCTGCTTTTGAAGCTATATCACTTATATCGCAAATGAAGAAATGAAGAATTGGACAAAAGAACAAATGAACAAATGAACAAGTGAACAAATGAACAAATGAACAAATGAACAAATGAACAAATGAACAAATGAACAAGTGGACAAATGAACGAATGAACAAATGAACAAATGAACAAATGAACAAATGAACAAATGAAAAAATGAAAAAAATGAACAAATGAACAAATAAACAAATGATCAAATAAACAAATAAACAAATGAACAAATGAACAAATGAACAAATGAACAAATGAACAAATGAACAAATGAACAAATGACCAAATGAACAAATGAAAAAATGAAAAGAATGAACAAATGAACAAATAAACAAATAAACAAATAAACAAATAAACAAATAAACAAATGAACAAATGAACAAATGAACAAATGAACAAATGACCAAATGAACAAATGAGCGGATGAACGAATGAACAAATGAACAAATGAACAAATGAACAAATGAACAAGTGGACAAATGAACGAATGGACAAATGAACAAATAAACAAGTGTACAATTGAACAAATGAACAAGTGAACAAGTGAACAAATGAACAAATGAACAAATGAACAAATGAACAAGTGTACAAATGAACGAATGGACAAATGAACAAATAAACAAGTGTACAATTGAACAAATGAACAATTGTAAAATTGAACAAATGAACAATTGTACAATTGAACAAATGAATAATTGAACAATTGAACAAATGAACAATTGTACAATTGAACAAATGAACAATTGACAATTGAACAAATGAACAAATGAACAATTGAACAAATGAAGAAATGAAGAATTGGACAAAAGAACAAATGAACAAATGAACGAATGAACAAACGAACAAATGAACAAATGAACAAATGGACAAATGGACAAATTAACAAATAAAACAAATGAACAAATGAACAAATGAACAAATGAACAAATGAACAAATGAGCAAATGAACAAATGAACAAATGACCAAATGAACAAAAGAACGAATGAACGAATGAACAAATGAACAAATGAACAAATGAAAAAATGAAAGAAATGAAAAAAAATGAACAAATGAACAAATGAACAATTGAACAAATGAACAAATGGCCAAATGGACAAATGAACAAATAAAACAAATGAACAAAAGAACAAATGGACAAATGAACAAATGAACAAATGAACGAATGAACATATCAAGAAATGAACAAATGAACGAATGAACAAGTGAACAAATGAACAAATGGCCAAATGGACAAATGAACAAATGAGCAAATGATCAAATGATCAAATGAACAAATGAAGAAGTGAACAAATGAATATGTGGACAAATGAACGAATGGACAAATGAACAAATGAACAACTGTACAATTGAACAAATGAACAATTGAACAAATGAACAAATGAACAAATGAACAAATGAACAAATGAACAAATGAACAAATGAACAAATTAACAAATGGACAAATGAACAATTGTACAATTGAACAAATGAACAATTGTACAATTGAACAAATGAACAATTGTACAATTGAACAAATGAACAATTGTACAATTGAACAATTGAACAAATGAACAAATAAACAATTAAACAAATGATCAAATGAACAAATGAACAAATGATCTAATGAAAAAGTGAACAAATGAACAAATGAACAAAGGACAAATGAACAAATGAACAAATTAACAAATGGACAAATGAACAATTGTACAATTGAACAAATGAACAATTGAACAATTGAACAATTGAACAAATGAACAAATAAACAATTAAACAAATGATCAAATGAACAAATGAACAAATGAACAAATGGCCAAATGGACAAATGAACAAATAAAACAAATGAACAAAAGAACAAATGGACAAATGAACAAATGAACAAATGAACAAATGAACGAATGAACATATCAAGAAATGAACAAATGAACGAATGAACAAGTGAACAAATGAACAAATGGCCAAATGGACAAATGAACAAATGAGCAAATGATCAAATGATCAAATGAACAAATGAAGAAGTGAACAAATGAATATGTGGACAAATGAACGAATGGACAAATGAACAAATGAACAACTGTACAATTGAACAAATGAACAATTGAACAAATGAACAAATGAACAAATGAACAAATGAACAAATGAACAAATGAACAAATGAACAAATGAACAAATTAACAAATGGACAAATGAACAAATGTACAATTGAACAAATGAACAATTGTACAATTGAACAAATGGACAATTGTACAATTGAACAATTGAACAAATGAACAAATAAACAATTAAACAAATGATCAAATGAACAAATGAACAAATGATCTAATGAAAAAGTGAACAAATGAACAAATGAACAAAGGACAAATGAACAAATGAACAAATTAACAAATGGACAAATGAACAATTGTACAATTGAACAAATGAACAATTGAACAATTGAACAATTGAACAAATGAACAAATGAACAAATGTACAAATGAAGAATTGTACAATAGAACAAATGTAGAAATGAAGAATTGGACAAATGAACAAATGAACAAATGGACAAATGGACAAATGAACAAATAAAACAAATGAACAAAAGAACAAATGAACAAATGAACAAATGACCAAGTGAACAAAAGAACGAATGAACAAATGAACAAATGAACAAATGAACAAATGAAAAAATGAAAAAAATGAAAAAAATGAACAAATGAACAAATGAACAAATTAACAAATGAACAAATAAACAAATGATCAAATGAACAAATGAACAAATGAACAAATGAACAAATGAACAAATGAACAAGTGAACAAGTGAACAAATGAACAAATGAACAAATGAACAAATGAACAAATGAACAAATGAACAAATGAACAAATGAACAATTGTACAATTGTACAATTGAACAAATGAACGAATGAACAAATCAACAAATGAACAAATGAACAAGTGGACAAATGAACGATTGGAAAAATGAACAAATGAACAAATGAACCAATGAACAAGTGAACAAATGAACAAATGAACAAATGAACAAAAGAATAAATGAACAAATGGACAAATGAACAAATGAACAAATGAACAAATGAACAAATGAACAAATGAACAAATGACCAAATGAACAAATGAGCGAATGAACGAATGAACGAATGAACAAATGAACAAATGAACAAGTGAACAAATGAACAAATGAACAAATGAACAAATGAACAAATAAACAAATAAACAAATGAACAAATGAACCAATGAACAAATGAACGAATGAACAAATGAACAAATGAACAAATGAACAAATGACCAAATGAACAAATGAGCGAATGAACGAATGAACGAATGAACAAATGAACAAATGAAAAAATGATAAGAATGAACAAATGAACAAATAAACAAATAAACAAATAAACAAATAAACAAATAAACAAATGAACAAATGAACAAATGAACAAATGAACAAATGAACAAATGACCAAATGAACAAATGAGCGGATGAACGAATGAACGAATGAACAAATGAACAAATGAACAAATGAACAAATGAACAAATGAACAAATAAACAAATGATCAAATGAACAAATCAGAGGATGAACATATGAAGAAATGAACTAATGAACAAATGAACAAGTGAACAAATGAACAAATGAACAAATGAACAAATGAACAATTGACAATTGAACAAATGAACAAATGAACAATTGAACAAATGAAGAAATGAAGAATTGGACAAAAGAACAAATGAACAAATGAACAAGTGTACAAATGAACAAATGAACAAATGAACAAATGAACAAGTGGACAAATGAACGAATGGACAAATAAACAAGTGTACAATTGAACAAATGAACAAGTGAACAAATGAACACATGAACAAATGAACAAATGAACAAGTGGACAAATGAACGAATGGACAAATGAACAAATAAACAAGTGTACAATTGAACAAATGAACAATTGTAAAATTGAACAAATGAACAATTGTACAATTGAACAAATGAATAATTGTACAATTGAACAAATGAACAATTGTACAATTGAACAAATGAACAATTGACAATTGAACAAATGAACAAATGAACAATTGAACAGATGAAGAAATGAAGAATTGGACAAAAGAACAAATGAACAAATGAACGAATGAACAAACGAACAAATGAACAAATGAACAAATGGACAAATGGACAAATGAACAAATAAAACAAATGAACAAATGAACAAATGAACAAATGAACAAAAGAACGAATGAACGAATGAACAAATGAACAAATGAACCAATGGAAAAATGAAAAAAATGAAAAAAATGAACAAATGAACAAATGAACAAATGAACAAACGGTCAAATGAACAATTGAACAAATGAACAATTGTACAATTGAACGTATGAACAATTGTACAATTGAAAAAATGAACAATTGACAATTGAACAAATGAACAAATGAACAAATGAACAAATGAACAAATGAACAAATGAACAAATAAAGAAATGATCAAATGAACAAATCAGCGGATGAACATATGATGAAATGAACAAATGAACAAATGAACGAATGAACAAATGAACAAATAAACAAATGAACAAATGAACAAACGGTCAAATGAACAATTGAACAAATGAACAATTGTACAATTGAACGTATGAACAATTGTACAATTGAAAAAATGAACAATTGACAATTGAACAAATGAACAAATGAACAAATGAACAATTGTACAACTGAACAAATGAACAATTGTACAATTGAAAAAATGAACAATTGACAATTGAACAAATGAACAAATGAACAAATGAACAAATGAACAAATGAACAAATGAACAAATGAACAAATAAACAAATAAACAAATGATCAAATGATCAAATCAACAAATGAACAAATAAACAAATGAATAAATGAACAAATGAGCAAATGAACATATCAAGAAATGAACAAATGAACAAATGAACAAATGAACAAATGAACAAATGAACAAATGAACAAATGAACAATTGTACAAATGAAGAAATGAATAATTGGACAAAAGAACAAATGAACAAATGAACAAGTGAACAAATGAACAAAAGAACAAATGAACAAATTAACAAATGGACAAATGGACAAATGAACAAATGAACGAATGAACGAATGAACGAATGAACCAATGAACAAATGAACAAATGAACAAATGAAAAAATGAAAAAATGAAAAAAATGAAAAAAATGAACAAATGAACAAATGAACAAATAAACAAATGATCAAATGAACAAATGAACAAATGAACAAGTGAACAAATGAACAAATGAACAAATGAACAAATGAACAAATGAACAAATGAACAAATGAACAAATGAACAAATGAACAAATGACCAAATGAACAAATGAGCGAATGAACGAATGAACGAATGAACAAATGAACAAATGAACAAATGAACAAATGAACAAATGAACAAATAAAGAAATGATTAAATGAACAAATCAGCGGATGAACATATGAAGAAATGAACAAATGAACAAATGAACAAATGAACAAATGAACAAATGAACAAATGAACAAATGAACAAATGAACAAATGAACAAATGAACAATTGTACAATTGAACAAATGAAGAAATGAATAATTGGACAAAAGAACAAATGAACAAATGAACAAGTGAACAAATGAACAAAAGAACAAATGAACAAATGAACGAATGGACAAATGGACAAATGAACAAATGAACGAATGAACGAATGAACGAATGAACCAATGAACAAATGAACAAATGAACAAATGAAAAAATGAAAAAAATGAACCAATGATCAAATGATAAAATCAACAAATGAACAAATAAACAAGTGAACAAATGAACAAATGAACAAATGAACAAATGAACAAATGAACAAATGAACAAATGAACAAATGAACAAATGAACAAACGAACAAAATGAACAAATGAACCAATGAACAAATGAAAAAATGAACAAATGAACAAATATACAAATGATCAAATGAACAAATGAACAAATGAACAAATGAACAAATAAAGAAATGATTAAATGAACAAATCAGCGGATGAACATATGAAGAAATGAACAAATGAACAAATGAACAAATGAACAAATGAACAAATGAACAAATGAACAAATGACCAAATGAACAAATGAGCGAATGAACGAATGAACGAATGAACAAATGAACAAATGAACAAATGAACAAATGAACAAATGAACAAATAAAGAAATGATTAAATGAACAAATCAGCGGATGAACATATGAAGAAATGAACAAATGTACAAATGAACAAATGAACAAATGAACAAATGAACAAATGAACAAATGAACAAATGAACAAATGAACAATTGTACAATTGAACAAATGAAGAAATGAATAATTGGACAAAAGAACAAATGAACAAATGAACAAAAGAACAAATGAACAAAAGTACAAATGAACAAATTAACAAATGGACAAATGGACAAATGAACAAATGAACGAATGAACGAATGAACCAATGAACAAATGAACAAATGAACAAATGAAAAAATAAAAAAAATGAACCAATGATCAAATGATAAAATCAACAAATGAACAAATAAACAAGTGAACAAATGAACAAATGAACAAATGAACAAATGAACAAATGAACAAATGAACAAACGAACAAAATGAACAAATGAACCAATGAACAAATGAAAAAATGAACAAATGAACAAATATACAAATGATCAAATGAACAAATGAACAAATGAACAAGTGAACAAATGAACAAATGAACAAGTGAACAAATGAACAAATGAACAAATGAACAAGTGGACAAATGAACGAATGGACAAATGAACAAATAAACAAGTGTACAATTGAACAAATGAACAATTGTAAAATTGAACAAATGAACAATTGTACAATTGAACAAATGAATAATTGTACAATTGAACAAATGAACAATTGACAATTGAACAAATGAACAATTGACAATTGAACAAATGAGCGAATGAACGAATGAACGAATGAACAAAAGAACAAATGAACAAATGAACAAATAAAGAAATAATTAAATGAACAAATCAGCGGATGAACATATGAAGAAATGAACAAATGAACAAATGAACAAATGAACAAATGAACAAATGAACAAATGAACAAATGAACAATTGAACAAATGAACAAATGAACAAATGAACAAATGAACAAATGAACAAATGAACAATTGTACAATTGAACAAAAGAAGAAATGAATAATTGGACAAAAGAACAAATGAACAAATGAACAAGTGAAAAAATGAACAAAAGAACAAATGAACAAATAAACAAATGATCAAATGAACAAATGAACAAATGAACAAATGAACAAATGAACAAGTGAACAAATGAACAAATGAACAAATGAACAAATGAACAAATGAACAAATGAACAAATGAACAAATGAACAAATGAACAAATGAACAAATGAACAAATGAACAAATGAACAAATGAACAAATGAACAAATGAACAATTGTACAATTGTACAATTGAACGAATGAACGAATGAAAAAAAGGAACAAATGAACTAATGAACAAGTGCACAAATGAACAAATGATCAAATGAACAAATGAACAATTGTACAATTGAACAAATGAACAATTGACAATTGAACAAATGAACGAATGAACGAATGAACAAATGAACAAATGAACAAATGAACAAGTGGACAAATGAACGAATGGACAAATAAACAAATGAACAAATGAACAAGTGAACAAATGAACAAATGAACAAATGAACAAATGAACAAATGAACAAATGAACAAATGAACAAGTGGACAAATGAACGAATGGGCAAGTGAACAATTGTACAATTGAACAAATGAACAATTGTACAATTGAACAAATGAACAATTGTACAATTGAACAAATGAACAATTGTACAATTGAACAAATGAACAATTGTACAATTGAACAAATGAACAATTGTACAATTGAACAATTGAACAAATGAACAAATGAACAAATAAACAATTAAACAAATGAAAAAATGAAAAGAATGAACAAATGAACAAATAAACAAATAAACAAATAAACAAATAAACAAATAAACAAATGAACAAATGAACAAATGAACAAATGAACAAATGAACAAATGACCAAATGAACAAATGAGCGGATGAACGAATGAACAAATGAACAAATGAACAAATGAACAAATGAACAAGTGGACAAATGAACGAATGGACAAATGAACAAATAAACAAGTGTACAATTGAACAAATGAACAAGTGAACAAGTGAACAAATGAACAAATGAACAAATGAACAAATGAACAAGTGTACAAATGAACGAATGGACAAATGAACAAATAAACAAGTGTACAATTGAACAAATGAACAATTGTAAAATTGAACAAATGAACAATTGTACAATTGAACAAATGAATAATTGAACAATTGAACAAATGAACAATTGTACAATTGAACAAATGAACAATTGACAATTGAACAAATGAACAAATGAACAATTGAACAAATGAAGAAATGAAGAATTGGACAAAAGAACAAATGAACAAATGAACGAATGAACAAACGAACAAATGAACAAATGAACAAATGGACAAATGGACAAATTAACAAATAAAACAAATGAACAAATGAACAAATGAACAAATGAACAAATGAACAAATGAGCAAATGAACAAATGAACAAATGACCAAATGAACAAATGACCAAATGAACAAAAGAACGAATGAACGAATGAACAAATGAACAAATGAACAAATGAAAAAATGAAAGAAATGAAAAAAAATGAACAAATGAACAAATGAACAATTGAACAAATGAACAAATGGCCAAATGGACAAATGAACAAATAAAACAAATGAACAAAAGAACAAATGGACAAATGAACAAATGAACAAATGAACAAATGAACGAATGAACATATCAAGAAATGAACAAATGAACGAATGAACAAGTGAACAAATGAACAAATGGCCAAATGGACAAATGAACAAATGAGAAAATGATCAAATGATCAAATGAACAAATGAAGAAGTGAACAAATGAATATGTGGACAAATGAACGAATGGACAAATGAACAAATGAACAACTGTACAATTGAACAAATGAACAATTGAACAAATGAACAAATGAACAAATGAACAAATGAACAAATGAACAAATGAACAAATTAACAAATGGACAAATGAACAATTGTACAATTGAACAAATGAACAATTGTACAATTGAACAAATGAACAATTGTACAATTGAACAATTGAACAAATGAACAAATAAACAATTAAACAAATGATCAAATGAACAAATGAACAAATGATCTAATGAAAAAGTGAACAAATGAACAAATGAACAAAGGACAAATGAACAAATGAACAAATTAACAAATGGACAAATGAACAATTGTACAATTGAACAAATGAACAATTGAACAATTGAACAATTGAACAAATGAACAAATAAACAATTAAACAAATGATCAAATGAACAAATGAACAAATGAACAAATGGCCAAATGGACAAATGAACAAATAAAACAAATGAACAAAAGAACAAATGGACAAATGAACAAATGAACAAATGAACAAATGAACGAATGAACATATCAAGAAATGAACAAATGAACGAATGAACAAGTGAACAAATGAACAAATGGCCAAATGGACAAATGAACAAATGAGCAAATGATCAAATGATCAAATGAACAAATGAAGAAGTGAACAAATGAATATGTGGACAAATGAACGAATGGACAAATGAACAAATGAACAACTGTACAATTGAACAAATGAACAATTGAACAAATGAACAAATGAACAAATGAACAAATGAACAAATGAACAAATGAACAAATGAACAAATTAACAAATGGACAAATGAACAATTGTACATTTGAACAAATGAACAATTGTACAATTGAACAAATGAACAATTGTACAATTGAACAATTGAACAAATGAACAAATAAACAATTAAACAAATGATCAAATGAACAAATGAACAAATGATCTAATGAAAAAGTGAACAAATGAACAAATGAACAAAGGACAAATGAACAAATGAACAAATTAACAAATGGACAAATGAACAATTGTACAATTGAACAAATGAACAATTGAACAATTGAACAATTGAACAAATGAACAAATGAACAAATGTACAAATGAAGAATTGTACAATAGAACAAATGTAGAAATGAAGAATTGGACAAATGAACAAATGAACAAATGGACAAATGGACAAATGAACAAATAAAACAAATGAACAAAAGAACAAATGAACAAATGAACAAATGACCAAGTGAACAAAAGAACGAATGAACAAATGAACAAATGAACAAATGAACAAATGAAAAAATGAAAAAAATGAAAAAAATGATCAAATGAACAAATGAACAAATTAACAAATGAACAAATAAACAAATGATGAAATGAACAAATGAACAAATGAACAAATGAACAAATGAACAAATGAACAAATGAACAAGTGAACAAGTGAACAAATGAACAAATGAACAAATGAACAAATGAACAAATGAACAAATGAACAAATGAACAAATGAACAATTGTACAATTGTACAATTGAACAAATGAACGAATGAACAAATCAACAAATGAACAAATGAACAAGTGGACAAATGAACGATTGGAAAAATGAACAAATGAACAAATGAACCAATGAACAAGTGAACAAATGAACAAATGAACAAATGAACAAAAGAATAAATGAACAAATGGACAAATGAACAAATGAACAAATGAACAAATGAACAAATGAACAAATGAACAAATGACCAAATGAACAAATGAGCGAATGAACGAATGAACGAATGAACAAATGAACAAATGAACAAGTGAACAAATGAACAAATGAACAAATGAACAAATGAACAAATAAACAAATAAACAAATGAACAAATGAACCAATGAACAAATGAACGAATGAACAAATGAACAAATGAACAAATGAACAAATGACCAAATGAACAAATGAGCGAATGAACGAATGAACGAATGAACAAATGAACAAATGAAAAAATGATAAGAATGAACAAATGAACAAATAAACAAATAAACAAATAAACAAATAAACAAATAAACAAATAAACAAATGAACAAATGAACAAATGAACAAATGAACAAATGACCAAATGAACAAATGAGCGGATGAACGAATGAACGAATGAACAAATGAACAAATGAACAAATGAACAAATGAACAAATGAACAAATAAACAAATGATCAAATGAACAAATCAGAGGATGAACATATGAAGAAATGAACTAATGAACAAATGAACAAGTGAACAAATGAACAAATGAACAAATGAACAAATGAACAATTGACAATTGAACAAATGAACAAATGAACAATTGAACAAATGAAGAAATGAAGAATTGGACAAAAGAACAAATGAACAAATGAACAAGTGAACAAATGAACAAATGAACAAATGAACAAATGAACAAGTGGACAAATGAACGAATGGACAAATAAACAAGTGTACAATTGAACAAATGAACAAGTGAACAAATGAACACATGAACAAATGAACAAATGAACAAGTGGACAAATGAACGAATGGACAAATGAACAAATAAACAAGTGTACAATTGAACAAATGAACAATTGTAAAATTGAACAAATGAACAATTGTACAATTGAACAAATGAATAATTGTACAATTGAACAAATGAACAATTGTACAATTGAACAAATGAACAATTGACAATTGAACAAATGAACAAATGAACAATTGAACAGATGAAGAAATGAAGAATTGGACAAAAGAACAAATGAACAAATGAACGAATGAACAAACGAACAAATGAACAAATGAACAAATGGACAAATGGACAAATGAACAAATAAAACAAATGAACAAATGAACAAATGAACAAATGAACAAATGAACAAAAGAACGAATGAACGAATGAACAAATGAACAAATGAACCAATGGAAAAATGAAAAAAATGAAAAAAATGAACAAATGAACAAATGAACAAACGGTCAAATGAACAATTGAACAAATGAACAATTGAACAAATGAACAATTGTACAATTGAACGTATGAACAATTGTACAATTGAAAAAATGAACAATTGACAATTGAACAAATGAACAAATGAACAAATGAACAAATGATCAAATGAACAAATGAACAAATAAAGAAATGATCAAATGAACAAATCAGCGGATGAACATATGATGAAATGAACAAATGAACAAATGAACGAATGAACAAATGAACAAATAAACAAATGAACAAATGAACAAACGGTCAAATGAACAATTGAACAAATGAACAATTGTACAATTGAACGTATGAACAATTGTACAATTGAAAAAATGAACAATTGACAATTGAACAAATGAACAAATGAACAAATGAACAATTGTACAACTGAACAAATGAACAATTGTACAATTGAAAAAATGAACAATTGACAATTGAACAAATGAACAAATGAACAAATGAACAAATGAACAAATGAACAAATAAACAAATAAACAAATGATCAAATGATCAAATCAACAAATGAACAAATAAACAAATGAATAAATGAACAAATGAGCAAATGAACATATCAAGAAATGAAAAAATGAACGAATGAACAAGTGAACAAATGAACAAATGAACAAGTGAACAAATGAACAAATGAACAAATGATCAAATGAACAAATGAACAAGTGGACAAATGGACAAATGAACAAATAAAACAAATGAATAAATGAACAAATGAACAAAAGAACGAATGAACGAATGAACAAATGAACAAATGAACAAATGAAAAAATGAAAAAATGAAAAAAATGAAAAAAATGAACAAATGAACAAATGAACAAATAAAAAAATGATCAAATGAACAAATGAACAAATGAACAAGTGAACAAATGAACAAATGAACAAATGAACAAATGAACAAATGAACAAATGAACAAATGAACAAATGAACAAATGAACAAATGACCAAATGAACAAATGAGCGAATGAACGAATGAACGAATAAACAAATGAACAAATAAAGAAATGATTAAATGAACAAATCAGCGGATGAACATATGAAGAAATGAACAAATGAACAAATGAACAAATGAACAAATGAACAAATGAACAATTGTACAAATGAAGAAATGAATAATTGGACAAAAGAACAAATGAACAAATGAACAAGTGAACAAATGAACAAAAGAACAAATGAACAAATTAACAGATGGACAAATGGACAAATGAACAAATGAACGAATGAACGAATGAACGAATGAACCAATGAACAAATGAACAAATGAACAAATGAAAAAATGAAAAAATGAAAAAAATGAAAAAAATGAACAAATGAACAAATGAACAAATAAACAAATGATCAAATGAACAAATGAACAAATGAACAAGTGAACAAATGAACAATTGAACAAATGAACAAATGAACAAATGAACAAATGAACAAATGAACAAATGAACAAATGACCAAATGAACAAATGAGCGAATGAACGAATGAACGAATGAACAAATGAACAAATGAACAAATGAACAAATGAACAAATAAAGAAATGATTAAATGAACAAATCAGGGGATGAACATATGAAGAAATGAACAAATGAACAAATGAACAAATGAACAAATGAACAAATGAACAAATGAACAAATGAACAAATGAACAAATGAACAATTGTACAATTGAACAAATGAAGAAATGAATAATTGGACAAAAGAACAAATGAACAAATGAACAAGTGAACAAATGAACAAAAGAACAAATGAACAAATGAACGAATGGACAAATGGACAAATGAACAAATGAACGAATGAACGAATGAACGAATGAACGAATGAACCAATGAACAAATGAACAAATGAACAAATGAAAAAATGAAAAAAATGAATCAATGATCAAATGATAAAATCAACAAATGAACAAATAAACAAGTGAACAAATGAACAAATGAACAAATGAACAAATGAACAAATGAACAAATGAACAAATGAACAAATGAACAAATGAACAAATGAACAAATGAACAAATGAACAAACGAACAAAATGAACAAATGAACCAATGAACAAATGAAAAAATGAACAAATGAACAAATATACAAATGATCAAATGAACAAATGAACAAATGAACAAATGAACAAATGAACAAATGAACAAATAAAGAAATGATTAAATGAACAAATCAGCGGATGAACATATGAAGAAATGAACAAATGAACAAATGAACAAATGAACAAATGAACAAATGAACAAATGAACAAATGAACAAATGAACAAATGAACAAATGACCAAATGAACAAATGAGCGAATGAACGAATGAACGAATGAACAAATGAACAAATGAACAAATGAACAAATGAACAAATGAACAAATAAAGAAATGATTAAATGAACAAATCAGCGGATGAACATATGAAGAAATGAACAAATGTACAAATGAACAAATGAACAAATGAACAAATGAACAAATGAACAAATGAACAAATGAACAAATGAACAATTGTACAATTGAACAAATGAAGAAATGAATAATTGGACAAAAGAACAAATGAACAAATGAACAAAAGAACAAATGAACAAAAGTACAAATGAACAAATTAACAAATGGACAAATGGACAAATGAACAAATGAACGAATGAACGAATGAACGAATGAACCAATGAACAAATGAACAAATGAACAAATGAAAAAATGAAAAAAATGAACCAATGATCAAATGATAAAATCAACAAATGAACAAATAAACAAGTGAACAAATGAACAAATGAACAAATGAACAAATGAACAAATGAACAAATGAACAAATGAACAAATGAACAAACGAACAAAATGAACAAATGAACCAATGAACAAATGAAAAAATGAACAAATGAACAAATATACAAATGATCAAATGAACAAATGAACAAATGAACAAGTGAACAAATGAACAAATGAACAAGTGAACAAATGAACAAATGAACAAATGAACAAGTGGACAAATGAACGAATGGACAAATGAACAAATAAACAAGTGTACAATTGAACAAATGAACAATTGTAAAATTGAACAAATGAACAATTGTACAATTGAACAAATGAATAATTGTACAATTGAACAAATGAACAATTGACAATTGAACAAATGAACAATTGACAAATTGAACAAATGAGCGAATGAACGAATGAACGAATGAACAAAAGAACAAATGAACAAATGAACAAATAAAGAAATAATTAAATGAACAAATCAGCGGATGAACATATGAAGAAATGAACAAATGAACAAATGAACAAATGAACAAATGAACAAATGAACAAATGAACAAATTAACAAATGGACAAATGAACAATTGTACAATTGAACAAATGAACAATTGTACAATTGAACAAATGAACAAATGAACAAATGAACAATTGTACAATTGAACAAAAGAAGAAATGAATAATTGGACAAAAGAACAAATGAACAAATGAACAAGTGAAAAAATGAACAAAAGAACAAATGAACAAATAAACAAATGATCAAATGAACAAATGAACAAATGAACAAATGAACAAATGAACAAGTGAACAAATGAACAAATGAACAAATGAACAAATGAACAAATGAACAAATGAACAAATGAACAAATGAACAAATGAACAAATGAACAAATGAACAAATGAACAAATGAACAAATGAACAAATGAACAAATGAACAAATGAACAATTGTACAATTGTACAATTGAACAAATGAACGAATGAAAAAAAGGAACAAATGAACTAATGAACAAGTGCACAAATGAACAAATGATCAAATGAACAAATGAACAATTGTACAATTGAACAAATGAACAATTGACAATTGAACAAATGAACGAATGAACGAATGAACAAATGAACAAATGAACAAATGAACAAGTGGACAAATGAACGAATGGACAAATAAACAAATGAACAAATGAACAAGTGAACAAATGAACAAATGAACAAATGAACAAATGAACAAATGAACAAATGAACAAGTGGACAAATGAACGAATGGGCAAGTGAACAATTGTACAATTGAACAAATGAACAATTGTACAATTGAACAAATGAACAATTGTACAATTGAACAAATGAACAATTGTACAATTGAACAAATGAACAATTGTACAATTGAACAAATGAACAATTGTACAATTGAACAATTGAACAAATGAACAAATGAACAAATAAACAATTAAACAAATGATGAAATGAACAAATGAACAAATGGACAAATGAACAATTGTACAATTGAACAAATGAACAATTGAACAATTGAACAATTGAACAAATGAACAAATGAACAAATGTACAAATGAACAATTGTACAATTGAACAAATGAACAATTGACAATTGAACAAATGAACGAATGAACGAATGAACAAGTGGACAAATGAACGAATGGACAAATAAACAAATGAACAAATGAACAAGTGAACAAATGAACAAATGAACAAATGAACAAATGAACAAATGAACAAATGAACAAATGAACAAATGAACAAATGAACAAGTGGACAAATGAACGAATGGGCAAGTGAATAATTGTACAATTGAACAAATGAACAATTGTACAATTGAACAAATGAACAATTGAACAATTGAACAATTGAACAAATGGACAAATTAACAAATGAACAAATAAACAAATGAACAATTGTACAATTGAACAAATGAAAAAATGAAGAATTGGACAAAAGAACAAATTAACAAATGAACAATTGTACAATTGAACAAATGAACAATTGAACAATTGAACAAATGAACAAATGAACAAATGAACAAATGAACAAATGAACAAATGAACAAATGAACAAATGATCAAATGATCAAATGAACAAATGAAGAAGTGAACAAATGAATATGTGGACAAATGAACGAATGGACAAATGAACAAATGAACAACTGTACAATTGAACAAATGAACAATTGAACAAATGAACAAATGAACAAATGAACAAATGAACAAATGAACAAATGAACAAATGAACAAATTAACAAATGGACAAATGAACAATTGTACAATTGAACAAATGAACAATTGTACAATTGAACAAATGAACAATTGTACAATTGAACAATTGAACAAATGATGAAATGAACAAATGAACAAATGAACTAATGAAAAAGTGAACAAATGAACAAATGAACAAAGGACAAATGAACAAATGAACAAATTAACAAAGGGACTAATGAACAATTGTACAATTGAACAAATGAACAATTGAACAATTGAACAATTGAACAAATGAACAAATGAACAAATGTACAAATGAAGAATTGTACAATTGAACAAATGAAGAAATGAAGAATTGGACAAATGAACAAATGAACAAATGGACAAATGGACAAATGAACAAATAAAACAAATGAACAAAAGAACAAATGAACAAATGACCAAGTGAACCAAAGAACGAATGAACGAATGAACAAATGAACAAATGAACAAATGAAAAAATGAAAAAAATGAAAAAAATGAAAAAAATGAACAAATGAACAAATGAACAAATAAACAAATGAACAAATAAACAAATGATCAAATGAACAAATGAACAAATGAACAAATGAACAAATGAACAAGTGAACAAATGAACAAATGAACAAATGAACAAATGAACAAATGAACAATTGTACAATTGTACAATTGAACAAATGAACGAATGAACAAATGAACTAAAGAACAAATGAACAAGTGGACAAATGAACGATTGGAAAAATGAACAAATGAACAAATGAACCAATGAACAAATGAACAAATGAACAAATGAACAAATGAACAAGTGAACAAATGAACAAAAGAACAAATGAACAAATGGACAAATGAACAAATGAACAAATGAACAAATGAACAAATGAACAAATGAACAAATGACCAAATGAACAAATGAGCGGATGAACGAATGAACGAATGAACAAATAAACAAATGAACAAATGAACCAATGAACAAGTGAACAAATGAACAAATGAACAAATGAACAAGTGAACAAATGAACAAAAGAACAAATGAACAAATGGACAAATGAACAAGTGAACAAATGAACAAATGAACAAATGAACAAATGAACAAATGAACAAATGAACAAATGACCAAATGAACAAATGAGCGGATGAACGAATGAACGAATGAACAAATGAACAAATGAACAAATGAACAAATGAACAAATGAACAAATGAACAAATGAACAAATGAACAAGTGGACAAATGAACGAATGGACAAATGAACAAATAAACAAGTGTACAATTGAACAAATGAACAAGTGAACAAATGAACAAATGAACAAATGAACAAATGAACAAGTGGACAAATGAACGAATGGACAAATGAACAAATAAACAAGTGTACAATTGAACAAATGAACAATTGTACAATTGAACAAATGAATAATTGTACAATTGAACAAATGAACAATTGTACAATTGAACAAATGAACAATTGACAATTGAACAAATGAACAAATGAACAATTGAACAAATGAAGAAATGAAGAATTGGACAAAAGAACAAATGAACAAATGAACGAATGAACAAACGAACAAATGAACAAATGAACAAGTGGACAAAGGGACAAATGAACAAATAAAACAAATGAACAAATGAACAAATGAACAAATGAACAAATGAACAAATGAACAAATGAACAAATGAACAAATGAACAAATGAACAAATGAACAAATGAACAAATGAACAAATGAACAAATGAACAAATGAACAAATGACAAAATGAACAAATGAACAAATGAACAAATGAACAAATGAACAAATGAACAAATGAACAAATGAACAAGTGAACAAATGAACAAATGAACAAATGAACAAATGAACAAATGAACAAATGAACAAATGAACAAATGAACGAATGGAAAAATGAACAAATGAACAAATGAACCAATGAACAAGTGAACAAATGAACAAATGAACAAATGAACAAATGAACAAATGAACAAGTGAACAAATGAACAAAAGAACAAATGAACAAATGGACAAATGGACAAATGGACAAATGGACAAATGAACAAATAAAACAAATGAACAAATGAACAAATGAACAAATGAACAAATGAACTAATGATCAAATGAACATATGAACAAATGAACAAATGAACAAATAAACAAATAAACAAATGATCAAATGAACAAATGAACAAATGAACAAATGAACAAATGAACAAATGAACAAATGAACAAATAAAGAAATGATCAAATGAACAAATCAGCGGATGAACATATGATGAAATGAACAAATGAACAAATGAACGAATGAACAAATGAACAAATAAACAAATGAACAAATGAACAAACGGACAAATGAACAATTGAACAAATGAACAATTGTACAATTGAACAAATGAACAAATGAACAAATGAACAAATAAACAAATAAACAAATGATCAAATGATCAAATCAACAAATGAACAAATAAACAAATGAATAAATGAACAAATGAGCAAATGAACATATCAAGAAATGAACAAATGAACGAATGAACAAGTGAACAAATGAACAAATGAACAAGTGAACAAATGAACAAATGAACAAATGAACAAATGAACAAATGAACAAGTGGACAAATGGACAAATGAACAAATAAAACAAATGAACAAAAGAACAAATGAACAAATGAACAAATAAAACAAATGAACAAAAGAACAAATGAACAAATGAACAAAAGAACGAATGAACGAATGAACAAATGAACAAATGAACAAATGAACAAAAGAACGAATGAACGAATGAACAAATGAACAAATGAACAAATGAAAAAATGAAAAAAATGAACAAATGAACAAATGAACAAATAAACAAATGAACAAATAAACAAATGATCAAATGAACAAATGAACAAATGAACAAATGAACAAATGAACAAATGAACAAATGAACAAATGAACAAATGAACAAATGAACAAATGACCAAATGAACAAATGAGCGAATGAACGAATGAACGAATGAACGAATGAACAAATGAACAAATGAACAAATGAACAAATGAACAAATGAACAAATAAAGAAATGATTAAATGAACAAATCAGCGGATGAACATATGAAGAAATGAACAAATGAACAAATGAACAAATGAACAAATGAACAAATGAACAAATGAACATATGAACAAATGAACAAATGAACAAATGAACAAATGAACAAATGAACAAATGAACAAATGTACAAATGAACAAATGAACAAATGAACAAATGAACAAATGAACAATTGTACAATTGAACAAATGAAGAAATGAAGAATTGGACAAAAGAACAAATGAACAAATGAACAAGTGAACAAATGAACAAAAGAACAAATGAACAAATAAACAAATGGACAAATGGACAAATGAACAAATGAACGAATGAACCAATGAACCAATGAACAAATGAACAAATGAACAAATGAAAAAATGAAAAAAATGAACCAATGATCAAATGATAAAATCAACAAATGAACAAATAAACAAATGAATAAATGAACAAATAAGCAAATGATCATATCAAGAAATGTACAAATGAACGAATGAACAAATGAACAAATGAACAAACGAACAAAATGAACAAATGAACTAATGAACAAATGAACAAATGAACAAATGAACAAATGAACAAATATACAAATGATCAAATGAACAAATGAACAAATGAACAAGTGAACAAATGAACAAATGAACAAGTGAACAAATGAACAAATGAACAAATGAACAAGTGGACAAATGAACGAATGGACAAATGAACAAATAAACAAGTGTACAATTGAACAAATGAACAATTGTAAAATTGAACAAATGAACAATTGTACAATTGAACAAATGAATAATTGTACAATTGAACAAATGAACAATTGACAATTGAACAAATGAACAATTGACAATTGAACAAATGAACAAATGAACAATTGAACAAATGAAGAAATGAAGAATTGGACAAAAGAACAAATGAACAAATGAACGAATGAACAAAAGAACAAATGAACAAATGAACAAATGGACAAATGGACAAATGAACAAATAAAACAAATGAACAAAAGAACAAATGAACAAATGAACAAATGAACAAATGAACATATGAACAAATGACCAAATGAACAAAAGAACGAATGAACGAATGAAGAAATGAACAAATGAACAAATGAAAAAATGAAAAAAATAAAAAAAATGAACAAATGAACAAATGAACACATGAACAAATGAACAATTGTACAATTGAACAAATGAAGAAATGAAGAATTGGGCAAAAGAACAAATGAACAAATGAACAAGTGAACAAATGAACAAAAGAACAAATGAACAAATGAACAAATAAACAAATGAACAAATAAACAAGTGATCAAATGAACGAATGAACAAATGACCAAATGAACAAATGAAAAAATGAAAAAATGAAAAAAATGAACAAATGGACAAATAAACAAATAAGCAAATGATCAAATGATCAAATGAACAAATAAACCAATGAACAAATGAACAAATGAACAAATGAACAAATGTACAAATGAACAAATGAACAAATGAACAATTGTACAATTGAACATATGAACAATTGTACAATTGAACAAATAAACAATTGTACAATTGAACAAATGAACAATTGTACAATTGATCAAATGAACAATTGTACAATTGATCAAATGAACATATGAACAAATGAACAAATGAACAAGTGAACAAATGGACAAATGAACAAATGAACAAATGAACAAATGAACAATTGTACAATTGTACAATTGAACAAATGAACGAATGAACGAATGAACAAACGACCAAATGAACAAATGAGCGAATGAACGAATGAACAAATGAACAAATGAACAATTGTACAATTGAACAAATGAACAATTGTACAATTGAACAAATGAACAATGGTACAATTGAACAAATGAACAATTGTACAATTGAACAAATGAACAATTGTACAATTGAACAAATGAACAATTGTACAATTGAACAAATAAACAATTGTACAATTGAACAAATGAACAATTGTACAATTGAACAGATGAACAATTGAACAATTGAACAAATGAACAAATGAACAATTGAACAAATGAACAAATGAACAAATGAACAAATGAACAAATGAACAAATGAACAAATAAACAAATGAACAAATGAACAAATAAACAAATGAACAAATGATCAAATGAACAAATGAACAAATGAACAAGTGAACAAATGAACAAGTGAACAATTGTACAATTGCACAATTGAACAAATGAACGAATGAACAAATGAACAAATGAACAAATGAACAAGTGGACAAATGAACGAATGGACAAAAAAACAAATGAACAAATGGATAAATGGATAAAGGAACAAATAAAAAAAATGAACAAAAGAACAAATGAACAAATGAACGAATGAACGAATGAACGAATGAACGAATGAAGAAATGAACAAATGAACAAATGAAAAAATGAACAAATGAAAAAATGAAAAAAATAAAAAAAATGAACAAATGAACAAATGAAAAAATGAAAAAAATAAAAAAAATGAACAAATGAACAAATGAACACATGAACAAATGAACAATTGTACAATTGAACAAATGAAGAAATGAAGAATTGGGCAAAAGAACAAATGAACAAATGAACAAGTGAACAAATGAACTAAAGAACAAATGAACAAATGAACAAATGGACAAATGAACTAAAGAACAAATGAACAAATGAACAAATGGACAAATGAACAAATAAAACAAATGAACAAATGAACAAGTGTACAAAAGAACGAATGAACGAATGAACAAAGGAACAAATGAACAAATGAAAAAATGAACAAATGAGCAAATAAACAAATAAACAAATGAACAAATAAGCAAGTGATCAAATGAACGAATGAACAAATGACCAAATGAACAAATGAAAAAATGAAAAAAATGAACAAATGGACAAATAAACAAATAAACAAATGATCAAATGATCAAATGAACAAATAAACCAATGAACAAATGAACAAATGAACAAATGAACAAATGTACAAATGCACAAATGAACAAATGAACAATTGTACAATTGTACAATTGAACAAATGAACGAATGAACAGATGCCCAAAAGAACAAATGATCGAATGAACGAATGAACAAATGAACAATTGTACAATTGAACAAATGAACAATTGTACAATTGAACAAATGAACAATTGTGCAATTGAACAAATGAACAATTGTACAATTGAACAAATGAACAATTGTACAATTGAACAAATGAACAATTTTACAATTGAACAAATGAACAATTGTACAATTGAACAATTGAACAAATGAACAAATGAACAAATGAACAAATGAACAAATGAACAAATGAACAAATGAACAAATGAACACATGAACAAATGAACAATTGTACAATTGAACAAATGAAGAAATGAAGAATTGGACAAAAGAACAAATGAACAAATGAACAATTGAACAAATGAACAAAAGAACAAAAGAACAAATGAACAAATGAACAAATGTACAAATGGACAAATGGATAAAGGAACAAATAAAAAGATGAACAAAAGAACAAATGAACAAATGAACAAATGAACAAATGAACGAATGAACGAATGAACGAATGAACGAATGAAGAAATGAACAAATGAACAAATGAAAAAATGAAGAAATGAAAAAATGAAAAAAATGAACAAATGAACAAATAAACAAATAAACAAATGATCAAATGATCAAATGAACAAATGAACAAATAAACAAATGAACCAATGAACAAATGAACAAATGAACAATTGTACAATTGAACAAATGAACAAATGAACAAATGAACAAATGAACAAATGAACAAATGAACAAGTGGACAAATGAACGAATGGACAAATGAACAAATCAACAAATGAACAAGTGAACAAATGAACAAATGAACAAATGAACAAGTGGACAAATGAACGAATGGGCAAATAAACAAATGAACAAATGAACAAGTGAACAAATGAACAAATGAACAAATGAACAAATGAACAAATGAACAAATGAACAAATGAACAAGTGGACAAATGAACGAATGGGCAAGTGAACAATTGTACAATTGAACAAATGAACAATTGTACAATTGAACAAATGAACAATTGAACAATTGAACAATTGAACAAATGGACAAATTAACAAGTGAACAAATAAACAAATGAACAATTGTACAATTGAACAAATGAAAAAATGAAGAATTGGACAAAAGAACAAATGAACAAATGAACAATTGTACAATTGAACAAATGAACAATTGAACAATTGAACAAATGAACAAATGAACAAATGAACAAATGAACAAATGATCAAATGATCAAATGAACAAATGAAGAAGTGAACAAATGAATATGTGGACAAATGAACGAATGGACAAATGAACAAATGAACAACTGTACAATTGAACAAATGAACAATTGAACAAATGAACAAATGAACAAATGAACAAATGAACAAATGAACAAATGAACAAATTAACAAATGGACAAATGAACAATTGTACAATTGAACAAATGAACAATTGTACAATTGAACAAATGAACAATTGTACAATTGAACAATTGAACAAATGAACAAATGAACAAATAAACAATTAAACAAATGATGAAATGAACAAATGAACAAATGAACTAATGAAAAAGTGAACAAATGAACAAATGAACAAAGGACAAATGAACAAATGAACAAATGAACAAATGTACAAATGAAGAATTGTACAATTGAACAAATGAAGAAATGAAGAATTGGACAAATGAACAAATGAACAAATGGACAAATGGACAAATGAACAAATAAAACAAATGAACAAAAGAACAAATCAACAAATGACCAAGTGAACAAAAGAACGAATGAACGAATGAACAAATGAACAAATGAACAAATGAAAAAATGAAAAAAATGAAAAAAATGAAAAAAATGAACAAATGAACAAATAAACAAATGAACAAATAAACAAATGATCAAATGAACAAATGAACAAATGAACAAATGAACAAATGAACAAATGAACAAGTGAACAAATGAACAAATGAACGATTGGAAAAATGAACAAATGAACAAATGAACCAATGAACAAGTGAACAAATGAACAAATGAACAAATGAACAAATGAACAAATGAACAAGTGAACAAATGAACAAAAGAACAAATAAACAAATAAACAAATGAACAAATGAACAAATGAACAAATGAACAAATGAACAAATGAACAAATGACCAAATGAACAAATGAGCGGATGAACGAATGAACGAATGAACAAATAAACAAATGAACAAATGAACAGATGAACCAATGAACAAGTGAACAAATGAACAAATGAACAAATGAACAAGTGTACAATTGAACAAATGAACAATTGTACAATTGAACAAATGAATAATTGTACAATTGAACAAATGAACAATTGTACAATTGAACAAATGAACAATTGACAATTGAACAAATGAAAAAATGAACAATTGAACAAATGAAGAAATGAAGAATTGGACAAAAGAACAAATGAACAAATGAACGAATGAACAAACGAACAAATGAACAAATGAACAAGTGGACAAATGGACAAATGAACAAATAAAACAAATGAACAAATGAACAAATGAACAAATGAACAAATGAACAAATGAACAAATGAACAAATGAACAAATGAACAAATGAACAAATGAACAAATGGACAAATGGACAAATGAACAAATAAAACAAATGAACAAAAGAACAAATGAACAAATGAACAAATGAACAAATGAACTAATGATCGAATGAACATATGAACAAATGAACAAATGAACAAATAAACAAATAAGCAAATGATCAAATGAACAAATGAACAAATGAACAAATGAACAAATGAACAAATGAACAAATGAACAAATGAACAAATGAACAAATGAACAAATGAACAAATGAACGAATGGAAAAATGAACAAATGAACAAATGAACCAATGAACAAGTGAACAAATGAACAAATGAACAAATGAACAAATGAACAAGTGAACAAATGAACAAAAGAACAAATGAACAAATGGACAAATGGACAAATGGACAAATGAACAAATAAAACAAATGAACAAAAGAACAAATGAACAAATGAACAAATGAACAAATGAACTAATGATCGAATGAACATATGAACAAATGAACAAATGAACAAATAAACAAATAAACAAATAAACAAATGATCAAATGAACAAATGAACAAATGAACAAATGAACAAATGAACAAATGAACAAATAAAGAAATGATCAAATGAACAAATCAACGGATGAACATATGATGAAATGAACAAATGAACAAATGAACGAATGAACAAATGAACAAATAAACAAATGAACAAATGAACAAACGGACAAATGAACAATTGAACAAATGAACAATTGTACAATTGAACAAATGAACAATTGTACAATTGAACAAATGAACAATTGTACAATTGAAAAAATGAACAATTGACAATTGAACAAATGAACAAATGAACAAATGAACAAATGAACAAATGAACAAATAAACAAATAAACAAATGATCAAATGATCAAATCAACAAATGAACAAATAAACAAATGAATAAATGAACAAATGAGCAAATGAACATATCAAGAAATGAACAAATGAACGAATGAACAAGTGAACAAATGAACAAATGAACAAGTGAACAAATGAACAAATGAACAAATGAACAAATGAACAAGTGGACAAATGGACAAATGAACAAATAAAACAAATGAACAAAAGAACAAATGAACAAATGAACAAATAAAACAAATGAACAAAAGAACAAATGAACAAATGAACAAAAGAACGAATGAACGAATGAACAAATGAACAAATGAACAAGTGGACAAATGAACAAATGAACAAATGGACAAATGAACAAATGAACAAATGAACGAATGAAGAAATGAACAAATGAACAAATGAAAAAATGAAAAAAATAAAAAAAATGAACAAATGAACAAATGAAAAAATGAAAAAAATAAAAAAAATGAACAAATGAACAAATGAAAAAATGAAAAAAATAAAAAAAATGAACAAATGAACAAATGAACACATGAACAAATGAACAATTGTACAATTGAACAAATGAAGAAATGAAGAATTGGGCAAAAGAACAAATGAACAAATGAACAAGTGAACAAATGAACAAAAGAACAAATGAACAAATGAACAAATGGACAAGTGAACAAATAAAACAAATGAACAAATGAACAAATGTACAAAAGAACGAATGAACGAATGAACAAAGGAACAAATGAACAAATGAAAAAATGAACAAATGAGCAAATAAACAAATAAACAAATGAACAAATAAGCAAGTGATCAAATGAACGAATGAACAAATGACCAAATGAACAAATGAAAAAATGAAAAAAATGAACAAATGGACAAATAAACAAATAAACAAATGATCAAATGATCAAATGAACAAATAAACCAATGAACAAATGAACAAATGAACAAATGAACAAATGTACAAATGAACAAATGAACAAATGAACAATTGTACAATTGTACAATTGAACAAATGAACGAATGAACAGATGCCCAAAAGAACAAATGATCGAATGAACGAATGAACAAATGAACAATTGTACAATTGAACAAATGAACAATTGTACAATTGAACAAATGAACAATTGTGCAATTGAACAAATGAACAATTGTACAATTGAACAAATGAACAATTGTACAATTGAACAAATGAACAATTTTACAATTGAACAAATGAACAATTGTACAATTGAACAATTGAACAAATGAACAAATGAACAAATGAACAAATGAACAAATGAACAAATGAACAAATGAACACATGAACAAATGAACAATTGTACAATTGAACAAATGAAGAAATGAAGAATTGGACAAAAGAACAAATGAACAAATGAACAATTGAACAAATGAACAAAAGAACAAAAGAACAAATGAACAAATGAACAAATGTACAAATGGACAAATGGATAAAGGAACAAATAAAAAAATGAACAAAAGAACAAATGAACAAATGAACAAATGAACGAATGAACGAATGAACGAATGAACGAATGAACGAATGAAGAAATGAACAAATGAACAAATGAAAAAATGAAGAAATGAAAAAATGAAAAAAATGAACAAATAAACAAATAAACAAATGATCAAATGATCAAATGAACAAATGAACAAATAAACAAATGAACCAATGAACAAATGAACAAATGAACAATTGTACAATTGAACAAATGAACAAATGAACAAATGAACAAATGAACAAATGAACAAGTGGACAAATGAACGAATGGACAAATGAACAAATCAACAAATGAACAAGTGAACAAATGAACAAATGAACAAATGAACAAGTGGACAAATGAACGAATGGGCAAATAAACAAATGAACAAATGAACAAGTGAACAAATGAACAAATGAACAAATGAACAAATGAACAAATGAACAAGTGGACAAATGAACGAATGGGCAAGTGAACAATTGTACAATTGAACAAATGAACAATTGTACAATTGAACAAATGAACAATTGAACAATTGAACAATTGAACAAATGGACAAATTAACAAGTGAACAAATGAACAAGTGAACAAATGAACAAATGAACAAATGAACAAATGAACAAATGAACAAATGAACAAATGAACAAATGAACAAATGAACAAATGAACAAATGAACAAGTGAACAAATGAACAAATGAACAAATGAACAAATGAACAAATGAACAAATGAACAAATGAACAAATGAACAAATGAACAATTGTACAATTGTACAATTGAACAAATGAACGAATGAACAAATGAACAAAAGAACAAATGAACAAGTGGACAAATGAACGATTGGAAAAATGAACAAATGAACAAATGAACCAATGAACAAGTGAACAAATGAACAAATGAACAAATGAACAAATGAACAAATGAACAAGTGAACAAATGAACAAAAGAACAAATGGACAAATGGACAAATGAACAAATGAACAAATGAACAAATGAACAAATGAACAAATGAACAAATGAACAAATGACCAAATGAACAAATGAGCGAATGAACGAATGAACGAATGAACAAATGAACAAATGAACAAATGAACAAATGAACAAATGAACAAATGAAAAAATGAAAAAAAATGAACAAATGAACAAATAAACAAATAAACAAATGAACAAATGAACAAATGAACAAATGAACAAATGAACAAATGAACAAATGACCAAATGAACAGATGAGCGGATGAACGAATGAACGAATGAACAAATAAACAAATGAACAAATGAACAGATGAACCAATGAACAAGTGAACAAATGAACAAATGAACAAATGAACAAGTGTACAATTGAACAAATGAACAATTGCACAATTGAACAAATGAATAATTGTACAATTGAACAAATGAACAATTGTACAATTGAACAAATGAACAATTGACAATTGAACAAATGAACAAATGAACAATTGAACAAATGAAGAAATGACGAATTGGACAAAAGAACAAATGAACAAATGATCGAATGAACAAACGAACAAATGAACAAATGAACAAGTGGACAAATGGACAAATGAACAAATAAAACAAATGAACAAATGAACAAATGAACAAATGAACAAATGAACAAATGAACAAATGAACAAATGAACAAATGAACAAATGAACAAATGGACAAATGGACAAATGAACAAATAAAACAAATGAACAAAAGAACAAATGAACAAATGAACAAATGAACAAATGAACTAATGATCGAATGAACATATGAACAAATGAACAAATGAACAAATAAACAAATAAACAAATGATCAAATGAACAAATGAACAAATGAACAAATGAACAAATGAACAAATGAACAAATGAACAAATGAACAAATGAACGAATGGAAAAATGAACAAATGAACAAATGAACCAATGAACAAGTGAACAAATGAACAAATGAACAAATGAACAAATGAACAAGTGAACAAATGAACAAAAGAACAAATGAACAAATGGACAAATGGACAAATGGACAAATGGACAAATGAACAAATAAAACAAATGAACAAAAGAACAAATGAACAAAAGAACAAATGAACAAATGAACTAATGATCGAATGAACATATGAACAAATGAACAAATGAACAAATAAATAAATAAACAAATGATCAAATGAACAAATGAACAAATGAACAAATGAACAAATGAACAAATAAAGAAATGATCAAATGAACAAATCAGCGGATGAACATATGATGAAATGAACAAATGAACAAATGAACGAATGAACAAATGAACGAATAAACAAATGAACAAATGAACAAACGGACAAATGAACAATTGAACAAATGAACAATTGTACAATTGAACAAATGAACAATTGTACAATTGAACAAATGAACAATTGTACAATTGAAAAAATGAACAATTGACAATTGAACAAATGAACAAATGAACAAATGAACAAATGAACAAATGAACAAATGAACAAATAAACAAATAAACAAATGATCAAATGATCAAATCAACAAATGAACAAATAAACAAATGAATAAATGAACAAATGAGCAAATGAACATATCAAGAAATGAACAAATGAACGAATGAACAAGTGAACAAATGAACAAATGAACAAGTGAACAAATGAACAAATGAACAAATGAACATATGAACAAGTGGACAAATGGACAAATGAACAAATAAAACAAATGAACAAAAGAACAAATGAACAAATGAACAAATAAAACAAATGAACAAAAGAACAAAAGAACAAATGAACAAATGAACAAAAGAACGAATGAACGAATGAACAAATGAACAAATGAACAAAAGAACGAATGAACGAATGAACAAATGAACAAATGAACAAATAAAAAATGAAAAATGAAAAAAATGAAAAAAATGAACAAATGAACAAATAAACAAATGAACAAATAAACAAATGATCAAATGAACAAATGAACAAATGAACAAGTGAACAAATGAACAAATGAACAAATGAACAAATGAACAAATGAACAAATGACCAAATGAACAAATGAGCGAATGAACGAATGAACGAATGAACAAATGAACAAATGAACAAATGAACAAATGAACAAATGAACAAATAAAGAAATGATTAAATGAACAAATCAGCGGATGAACATATGAAGAAATGAACAAATGAACAAATGAACAAATGAACAAATGAACAAATGAACAAATGAACAAATGAACAAATGAACAAATGAACAAATGAACAAGTGAACAAGTGAACAAATGAACAATTGTACAATTGAACAAATGAAGAAATGAAGAATTGGACAAAAGAACAAATGAACAAATGAACAAGTGCACAAATGAACAAAAGAACAAATGAACAAATAAACAAATGGACAAATGGACAAATGAACAAATGTACGAATGAACGAATGAACGAATGAACCAATGAACAAATGAACAAATGAACAAGTGAACAAATGAACAAATGAACAAATGAACAAATGAACAAATGAACAAATGACCAAATGAACAAATGAGCGAATGAACGAATGAACGAATGAACAAATGAACAAATGAACAAATGAACAAATGAACAAATGAACAAATAAAGAAATGTTTAAATGAACAAATGAACAAATGAACAATTGTACAATTGAACAAATGAAGAAATGAAGAATTGGACAAAAGAACAAATGAACAAATGAACAAGTGAACAAATGAACAAAAGAACAAATGAACAAATAAACAAATGGACAAATAGACAAATGAACAAATGAACGAATGAACGAATGAACGAATGAACCAATGAACAAATGAACAAATGAACAAATGAAAAAATGAAAAAAAATGAACCAATGATCAAATGATAAAATCAACAAATGAACAAATAAACAAATGAATAAATGAACAAATAAGCAAATGAACATATCAAGAAATGAACAAATGAACGAATGAACAAATGAACAAATGAACAAACGAACAAAATGAACAAATGAACTAATGAACAAATGAACAAATGAACAAATGAACAAATGAACAAATGAACAAATATACAAATGATCAAATGAACAAATGAACAAATGAACAAGTGAACAAATGAACAAATGAACAAGTGAACAAATGAACAAATGAACAAATGAACAAATGAACAAGTGGACAAATGAACGAATGGACAAATGAACAAATAAACAAGTGTACAATTGAACAAATGAACAAGTGAACAAATGAACAAATGAACAAATGAACAAATGAACAAGTGGACAAATGAACGAATGGACAAATGAACAAATAAACAAGTGTACAATTGAACAAATGAACAATTGTACAATTGAACAAATGAATAATTGTACAATTGAACAAATGAACAATTGTACAATTGAACAAATGAACAATTGACAATTGAACAAATGAACAAATGAACAATTGAACAAATGAAGAAATGAAGAATTGGACAAAAGAACAAATGAACAAATGAACGAATGAACAAACGAACAAATGAACAAATGAACAAGTGGACAAATGGACAAATGAAGAAATAAAACAAATGAACAAATGAACAAATGAACAAATGAACAAATGAACAAATGAACAAATGAGCGAATGAACGAATGAACGAATGAACAAATGAACAAATGAACAAATGAACAAATGAACAAATGAACAAATGAACAAATGAACACATGAACAAATGAACAATTGTACAATTGAACAAATGAAGAAATGAAGAATTGGGCAAAAGAACAAATGAACAAATGAACAAGTGAACAAATGAACAAAAGAACAAATGAACAAATGAACAAATGGACAAATGAACAAATAAAACAAATGAACAAATGAACAAATGTACAAAAGAACGAATGAACGAATGAACAAAGGAACAAATGAACAAATGAAAAAATGAACAAATGAGCAAATAAACAAATAAACAAATGAACAAATAAGCAAGTGATCAAATGAACGAATGAACAAATGACCAAATGAACAAATGAAAAAATGAAAAAAATGAACAAATGGACAAATAAACAAATAAACAAATGATCAAAAGATCAAATGAACAAATAAACCAATGAACAAATGAACAAATGAACAAATGAACAAATGTACAAATGAACAAATGAACAAATGAACAATTGTACAATTGAACAAATGAACAATTGTACAATTGAACAAATGAACAATTGTGCAATTGAACAAATGAACAATTGTACAATTGTACAATTGAACAAATGAACAATTGTACAATTGAACAAATGAACAATTGTGCAATTGAACAAATGAACAATTGTACAATTGAACAAATGAACAATTGTACAATTGAACAAATGAACAATTTTACAATTGAACAAATGAACAATTGTACAATTGAACAATTGAACAAATGAACAAATGAACAAATGAACAAATGAACAAATGAACAAATGAACAAATGAACAAATGAACAAATGAACAAATGAACACATGAACAAATGAACAATTGTACAATTGAACAAATGAACAAATGAACAAATGAACAAATGAACAAGTGAACAAATGAACAAATGAACAAATGAACAAATGAACAAATGAACAAATGAACAAATGAACAAATGAACAAATGAACAAATGAACAAAAGAACGAATGAACGAATGAACAAATGAACAAATGAACCAATGGAAAAATGAAAAAAATGAAAAAAATGAACAAATGAACAAATGAACAAACGGTCAAATGAACAATTGAACAAATGAACAATTGAACAAATGAACAATTGTACAATTGAACGTATGAACAATTGTACAATTGAAAAAATGAACAATTGACAATTGAACAAATGAACAAATGAACAAATGAACAAATGATCAAATGAACAAATGAACAAATAAAGAAATGATCAAATGAACAAATCAGCGGATGAACATATGATGAAATGAACAAATGAACAAATGAACGAATGAACAAATGAACAAATAAACAAATGAACAAATGAACAAACGGTCAAATGAACAATTGAACAAATGAACAATTGTACAATTGAACGTATGAACAATTGTACAATTGAAAAAATGAACAATTGACAATTGAACAAATGAACAAATGAACAAATGAACAATTGTACAACTGAACAAATGAACAATTGTACAATTGAAAAAATGAACAATTGACAATTGAACAAATGAACAAATGAACAAATGAACAAATGAACAAATGAACAAATAAACAAATAAACAAATGATCAAATGATCAAATCAACAAATGAACAAATAAACAAATGAATAAATGAACAAATGAGCAAATGAACATATCAAGAAATGAAAAAATGAACGAATGAACAAGTGAACAAATGAACAAATGAACAAGTGAACAAATGAACAAATGAACAAATGATCAAATGAACAAATGAACAAGTGGACAAATGGACAAATGAACAAATAAAACAAATGAATAAATGAACAAATGAACAAAAGAACGAATGAACGAATGAACAAATGAACAAATGAACAAATGAAAAAATGAAAAAATGAAAAAAATGAAAAAAATGAACAAATGAACAAATGAACAAATAAAAAAATGATCAAATGAACAAATGAACAAATGAACAAGTGAACAAATGAACAAATGAACAAATGAACAAATGAACAAATGAACAAATGAACAAATGAACAAATGAACAAATGAACAAATGACCAAATGAACAAATGAGCGAATGAACGAATGAACGAATAAACAAATGAACAAATAAAGAAATGATTAAATGAACAAATCAGCGGATGAACATATGAAGAAATGAACAAATGAACAAATGAACAAATGAACAAATGAACAAATGAACAATTGTACAAATGAAGAAATGAATAATTGGACAAAAGAACAAATGAACAAATGAACAAGTGAACAAATGAACAAAAGAACAAATGAACAAATTAACAGATGGACAAATGGACAAATGAACAAATGAACGAATGAACGAATGAACGAATGAACCAATGAACAAATGAACAAATGAACAAATGAAAAAATGAAAAAATGAAAAAAATGAAAAAAATGAACAAATGAACAAATGAACAAATAAACAAATGATCAAATGAACAAATGAACAAATGAACAAGTGAACAAATGAACAATTGAACAAATGAACAAATGAACAAATGAACAAATGAACAAATGAACAAATGAACAAATGACCAAAGGAACAAATGAGCGAATGAACGAATGAACGAATGAACAAATGAACAAATGAACAAATGAACAAATGAACAAATAAAGAAATGATTAAATGAACAAATCAGGGGATGAACATATGAAGAAATGAACAAATGAACAAATGAACAAATGAACAAATGAACAAATGAACAAATGAACAAATGAACAAATGAACAATTGTACAATTGAACAAATGAAGAAATGAATAATTGGACAAAAGAACAAATGAACAAATGAACAAGTGAACAAATGAACAAAAGAACAAATGAACAAATGAACGAATGGACAAATGGACAAATGAACAAATGAACGAATGAACGAATGAACGAATGAACGAATGAACCAATGAACAAATGAACAAATGAACAAATGAAAAAATGAAAAAAATGAATCAATGATCAAATGATAAAATCAACAAATGAACAAATAAACAAGTGAACAAATGAACAAATGAACAAATGAACAAATGAACAAATGAACAAATGAACAAATGAACAAATGAACAAATGAACAAATGAACAAATGAACAAATGAACAAACGAACAAAATGAACAAATGAACCAATGAACAAATGAAAAAATGAACAAATGAACAAATATACAAATGATCAAATGAACAAATGAACAAATGAACAAATGAACAAATGAACAAATGAACAAATAAAGAAATGATTAAATGAACAAATCAGCGGATGAACATATGAAGAAATGAACAAATGAACAAATGAACAAATGAACAAATGAACAAATGAACAAATGAACAAATGAACAAATGAACAAATGAACAAATGACCAAATGAACAAATGAGCGAATGAACGAATGAACGAATGAACAAATGAACAAATGAACAAATGAACAAATGAACAAATGAACAAATAAAGAAATGATTAAATGAACAAATCAGCGGATGAACATATGAAGAAATGAACAAATGTACAAATGAACAAATGAACAAATGAACAAATGAACAAATGAACAAATGAACAAATGAACAAATGAACAATTGTACAATTGAACAAATGAAGAAATGAATAATTGGACAAAAGAACAAATGAACAAATGAACAAAAGAACAAATGAACAAAAGTACAAATGAACAAATTAACAAATGGACAAATGGACAAATGAACAAATGAACGAATGAACGAATGAACGAATGAACCAATGAACAAATGAACAAATGAACAAATGAAAAAATGAAAAAAATGAACCAATGATCAAATGATAAAATCAACAAATGAACAAATAAACAAGTGAACAAATGAACAAATGAACAAATGAACAAATGAACAAATGAACAAATGAACAAATGAACAAACGAACAAAATGAACAAATGAACCAATGAACAAATGAAAAAATGAACAAATGAACAAATATACAAATGATCAAATGAACAAATGAACAAATGAACAAGTGAACAAATGAACAAATGAACAAGTGAACAAATGAACAAATGAACAAATGAACAAGTGGACAAATGAACGAATGGACAAATGAACAAATAAACAAGTGTACAATTGAACAAATGAACAATTGTAAAATTGAACAAATGAACAATTGTACAATTGAACAAATGAATAATTGTACAATTGAACAAATGAACAATTGACAATTGAACAAATGAACAATTGACAAATTGAACAAATGAGCGAATGAACGAATGAACGAATGAACAAAAGAACAAATGAACAAATGAACAAATAAAGAAATAATTAAATGAACAAATCAGCGGATGAACATATGAAGAAATGAACAAATGAACAAATGAACAAATGAACAAATGAACAAATGAACAAATGAACAAATTAACAAATGGACAAATGAACAATTGTACAATTGAACAAATGAACAATTGTACAATTGAACAAATGAACAAATGAACAAATGAACAATTGTACAATTGAACAAAAGAAGAAATGAATAATTGGACAAAAGAACAAATGAACAAATGAACAAGTGAAAAAATGAACAAAAGAACAAATGAACAAATAAACAAATGATCAAATGAACAAATGAACAAATGAACAAATGAACAAATGAACAAGTGAACAAATGAACAAATGAACAAATGAACAAATGAACAAATGAACAAATGAACAAATGAACAAATGAACAAATGAACAAATGAACAAATGAACAAATGAACAAATGAACAAATGAACAAATGAACAAATGAACAAATGAACAATTGTACAATTGTACAATTGAACAAATGAACGAATGAAAAAAAGGAACAAATGAACTAATGAACAAGTGCACAAATGAACAAATGATCAAATGAACAAATGAACAATTGTACAATTGAACAAATGAACAATTGACAATTGAACAAATGAACGAATGAACGAATGAACAAATGAACAAATGAACAAATGAACAAGTGGACAAATGAACGAATGGACAAATAAACAAATGAACAAATGAACAAGTGAACAAATGAACAAATGAACAAATGAACAAATGAACAAATGAACAAATGAACAAGTGGACAAATGAACGAATGGGCAAGTGAACAATTGTACAATTGAACAAATGAACAATTGTACAATTGAACAAATGAACAATTGTACAATTGAACAAATGAACAATTGTACAATTGAACAAATGAACAATTGTACAATTGAACAAATGAACAATTGTACAATTGAACAATTGAACAAATGAACAAATGAACAAATAAACAATTAAACAAATGATGAAATGAACAAATGAACAAATGGACAAATGAACAATTGTACAATTGAACAAATGAACAATTGAACAATTGAACAATTGAACAAATGAACAAATGAACAAATGTACAAATGAACAATTGTACAATTGAACAAATGAACAATTGACAATTGAACAAATGAACGAATGAACGAATGAACAAGTGGACAAATGAACGAATGGACAAATAAACAAATGAACAAATGAACAAGTGAACAAATGAACAAATGAACAAATGAACAAATGAACAAATGAACAAATGAACAAATGAACAAATGAACAAATGAACAAGTGGACAAATGAACGAATGGGCAAGTGAATAATTGTACAATTGAACAAATGAACAATTGTACAATTGAACAAATGAACAATTGAACAATTGAACAATTGAACAAATGGACAAATTAACAAATGAACAAATAAACAAATGAACAATTGTACAATTGAACAAATGAAAAAATGAAGAATTGGACAAAAGAACAAATTAACAAATGAACAATTGTACAATTGAACAAATGAACAATTGAACAATTGAACAAATGAACAAATGAACAAATGAACAAATGAACAAATGAACAAATGAACAAATGAACAAATGATCAAATGATCAAATGAACAAATGAAGAAGTGAACAAATGAATATGTGGACAAATGAACGAATGGACAAATGAACAAATGAACAACTGTACAATTGAACAAATGAACAATTGAACAAATGAACAAATGAACAAATGAACAAATGAACAAATGAACAAATGAACAAATGAACAAATTAACAAATGGACAAATGAACAATTGTACAATTGAACAAATGAACAATTGTACAATTGAACAAATGAACAATTGTACAATTGAACAATTGAACAAATGATGAAATGAACAAATGAACAAATGAACTAATGAAAAAGTGAACAAATGAACAAATGAACAAAGGACAAATGAACAAATGAACAAATTAACAAAGGGACTAATGAACAATTGTACAATTGAACAAATGAACAATTGAACAATTGAACAATTGAACAAATGAACAAATGAACAAATGTACAAATGAAGAATTGTACAATTGAACAAATGAAGAAATGAAGAATTGGACAAATGAACAAATGAACAAATGGACAAATGGACAAATGAACAAATAAAACAAATGAACAAAAGAACAAATGAACAAATGACCAAGTGAACCAAAGAACGAATGAACGAATGAACAAATGAACAAATGAACAAATGAAAAAATGAAAAAATGAAAAAAATGAAAAAAATGAACAAATGAACAAATGAACAAATAAACAAATGAACAAATAAACAAATGATCAAATGAACAAATGAACAAATGAACAAATGAACAAATGAACAAGTGAACAAATGAACAAATGAACAAATGAACAAATGAACAAATGAACAATTGTACAATTGTACAATTGAACAAATGAACGAATGAACAAATGAACTAAAGAACAAATGAACAAGTGGACAAATGAACGATTGGAAAAATGAACAAATGAACAAATGAACCAATGAACAAATGAACAAATGAACAAATGAACAAATGAACAAGTGAACAAATGAACAAAAGAACAAATGAACAAATGGACAAATGAACAAATGAACAAATGAACAAATGAACAAATGAACAAATGAACAAATGACCAAATGAACAAATGAGCGGATGAACGAATGAACGAATGAACAAATAAACAAATGAACAAATGAACCAATGAACAAGTGAACAAATGAACAAATGAACAAATGAACAAGTGAACAAATGAACAAAAGAACAAATGAACAAATGGACAAATGAACAAGTGAACAAATGAACAAATGAACAAATGAACAAATGAACAAATGAACAAATGAACAAATGACCAAATGAACAAATGAGCGGATGAACGAATGAACGAATGAACAAATGAACAAATGAACAAATGAACAAATGAACAAATGAACAAATGAACAAATGAACAAATGAACAAGTGGACAAATGAACGAATGGACAAATGAACAAATAAACAAGTGTACAATTGAACAAATGAACAAGTGAACAAATGAACAAATGAACAAATGAACAAATGAACAAGTGGACAAATGAACGAATGGACAAATGAACAAATAAACAAGTGTACAATTGAACAAATGAACAATTGTACAATTGAACAAATGAATAATTGTACAATTGAACAAATGAACAATTGTACAATTGAACAAATGAACAATTGACAATTGAACAAATGAACAAATGAACAATTGAACAAATGAAGAAATGAAGAATTGGACAAAAGAACAAATGAACAAATGAACGAATGAACAAACGAACAAATGAACAAATGAACAAGTGGACAAAGGGACAAATGAACAAATAAAACAAATGAACAAATGAACAAATGAACAAATGAACAAATGAACAAATGAACAAATGAACAAATGAACAAATGAACAAATGAACAAATGAACAAATGAACAAATGAACAAATGAACAAATGATCAAATGATCAAATGAACAAATGAAGAAGTGAACAAATGAATATGTGGACAAATGAACGAATGGACAAATGAACAAATGAACAACTGTACAATTGAACAAATGAACAATTGAACAAATGAACAAATGAACAAATGAACAAATGAACAAATGAACAAATGAACAAATGAACAAATTAACAAATGGACAAATGAACAATTGTACAATTGAACAAATGAACAATTGTACAATTGAACAAATGAACAATTGTACAATTGAACAATTGAACAAATGATGAAATGAACAAATGAACAAATGAACTAATGAAAAAGTGAACAAATGAACAAATGAACAAAGGACAAATGAACAAATGAACAAATTAACAAAGGGACTAATGAACAATTGTACAATTGAACAAATGAACAATTGAACAATTGAACAATTGAACAAATGAACAAATGAACAAATGTACAAATGAAGAATTGTACAATTGAACAAATGAAGAAATGAAGAATTGGACAAATGAACAAATGAACAAATGGACAAATGGACAAATGAACAAATAAAACAAATGAACAAAAGAACAAATGAACAAATGACCAAGTGAACCAAAGAACGAATGAACGAATGAACAAATGAACAAATGAACAAATGAAAAAATGAAAAAATGAAAAAAATGAAAAAAATGAACAAATGAACAAATGAACAAATAAACAAATGAACAAATAAACAAATGATCAAATGAACAAATGAACAAATGAACAAATGAACAAATGAACAAGTGAACAAATGAACAAATGAACAAATGAACAAATGAACAAATGAACAATTGTACAATTGTACAATTGAACAAATGAACGAATGAACAAATGAACTAAAGAACAAATGAACAAGTGGACAAATGAACGATTGGAAAAATGAACAAATGAACAAATGAACCAATGAACAAATGAACAAATGAACAAATGAACAAATGAACAAGTGAACAAATGAACAAAAGAACAAATGAACAAATGGACAAATGAACAAATGAACAAATGAACAAATGAACAAATGAACAAATGAACAAATGACCAAATGAACAAATGAGCGGATGAACGAATGAACGAATGAACAAATAAACAAATGAACAAATGAACCAATGAACAAGTGAACAAATGAACAAATGAACAAATGAACAAGTGAACAAATGAACAAAAGAACAAATGAACAAATGGACAAATGAACAAGTGAACAAATGAACAAATGAACAAATGAACAAATGAACAAATGAACAAATGAACAAATGACCAAATGAACAAATGAGCGGATGAACGAATGAACGAATGAACAAATGAACAAATGAACAAATGAACAAATGAACAAATGAACAAATGAACAAATGAACAAATGAACAAGTGGACAAATGAACGAATGGACAAATGAACAAATAAACAAGTGTACAATTGAACAAATGAACAAGTGAACAAATGAACAAATGAACAAATGAACAAATGAACAAGTGGACAAATGAACGAATGGACAAATGAACAAATGAACAAATGAACAAATGAACAAATGACCAAATGAACAAATGAGCGAATGAACGAATGAACGAATGAACAAATGAACAAATGAACAAATGAACAAATGAACAAATGAACAAATAAAGAAATGTTTAAATGAACAAATGAACAAATGAACAATTGTACAATTGAACAAATGAAGAAATGAAGAATTGGACAAAAGAACAAATGAACAAATGAACAAGTGAACAAATGAACAAAAGAACAAATGAACAAATAAACAAATGGACAAATAGACAAATGAACAAATGAACGAATGAACGAATGAACGAATGAACCAATGAACAAATGAACAAATGAACAAATGAAAAAATGAAAAAAAATGAACCAATGATCAAATGATAAAATCAACAAATGAACAAATAAACAAATGAATAAATGAACAAATAAGCAAATGAACATATCAAGAAATGAACAAATGAACGAATGAACAAATGAACAAATGAACAAACGAACAAAATGAACAAATGAACTAATGAACAAATGAACAAATGAACAAATGAACAAATGAACAAATGAACAAATATACAAATGATCAAATGAACAAATGAACAAATGAACAAGTGAACAAATGAACAAATGAACAAGTGAACAAATGAACAAATGAACAAATGAACAAATGAACAAGTGGACAAATGAACGAATGGACAAATGAACAAATAAACAAGTGTACAATTGAACAAATGAACAAGTGAACAAATGAACAAATGAACAAATGAACAAATGAACAAGTGGACAAATGAACGAATGGACAAATGAACAAATAAACAAGTGTACAATTGAACAAATGAACAATTGTACAATTGAACAAATGAATAATTGTACAATTGAACAAATGAACAATTGTACAATTGAACAAATGAACAATTGACAATTGAACAAATGAACAAATGAACAATTGAACAAATGAAGAAATGAAGAATTGGACAAAAGAACAAATGAACAAATGAACGAATGAACAAACGAACAAATGAACAAATGAACAAGTGGACAAATGGACAAATGAAGAAATAAAACAAATGAACAAATGAACAAATGAACAAATGAACAAATGAACAAATGAACAAATGAGCGAATGAACGAATGAACGAATGAACAAATGAACAAATGAACAAATGAACAAATGAACAAATGAACAAATGAACAAATGAACACATGAACAAATGAACAATTGTACAATTGAACAAATGAAGAAATGAAGAATTGGGCAAAAGAACAAATGAACAAATGAACAAGTGAACAAATGAACAAAAGAACAAATGAACAAATGAACAAATGGACAAATGAACAAATAAAACAAATGAACAAATGAACAAATGTACAAAAGAACGAATGAACGAATGAACAAAGGAACAAATGAACAAATGAAAAAATGAACAAATGAGCAAATAAACAAATAAACAAATGAACAAATAAGCAAGTGATCAAATGAACGAATGAACAAATGACCAAATGAACAAATGAAAAATTGAAAAAAATGAACAAATGGACAAATAAACAAATAAACAAATGATCAAAAGATCAAATGAACAAATAAACCAATGAACAAATGAACAAATGAACAAATGAACAAATGTACAAATGAACAAATGAACAAATGAACAATTGTACAATTGAACAAATGAACAATTGTACAATTGAACAAATGAACAATTGTGCAATTGAACAAATGAACAATTGTACAATTGTACAATTGAACAAATGAACAATTGTACAATTGAACAAATGAACAATTGTGCAATTGAACAAATGAACAATTGTACAATTGAACAAATGAACAATTGTACAATTGAACAAATGAACAATTTTACAATTGAACAAATGAACAATTGTACAATTGAACAATTGAACAAATGTACAAATGAACAAATGAACAAATGAACAAATGAACAAATGAACAAATGAACAAATGAACAAATGAACAAATGAACACATGAACAAATGAACAATTGTACAATTGAACAAATGAACAAATGAACAAATGAACAAATGAACAAGTGAACAAATGAACAAATGAACAAATGAACAAATGAACAAATGAACAAATGAACAAATGAACAAATGAACAAATGAACAAATGAACAAAAGAACGAATGAACGAATGAACAAATGAACAAATGAACCAATGGAAAAATGAAAAAAATGAAAAAAATGAACAAATGAACAAATGAACAAACGGTCAAATGAACAATTGAACAAATGAACAATTGAACAAATGAACAATTGTACAATTGAACGTATGAACAATTGTACAATTGAAAAAATGAACAATTGACAATTGAACAAATGAACAAATGAACAAATGAACAAATGATCAAATGAACAAATGAACAAATAAAGAAATGATCAAATGAACAAATCAGCGGATGAACATATGATGAAATGAACAAATGAACAAATGAACGAATGAACAAATGAACAAATAAACAAATGAACAAATGAACAAACGGTCAAATGAACAATTGAACAAATGAACAATTGTACAATTGAACGTATGAACAATTGTACAATTGAAAAAATGAACAATTGACAATTGAACAAATGAACAAATGAACAAATGAACAATTGTACAACTGAACAAATGAACAATTGTACAATTGAAAAAATGAACAATTGACAATTGAACAAATGAACAAATGAACAAATGAACAAATGAACAAATGAACAAATAAACAAATAAACAAATGATCAAATGATCAAATCAACAAATGAACAAATAAACAAATGAATAAATGAACAAATGAGCAAATGAACATATCAAGAAATGAAAAAATGAACGAATGAACAAGTGAACAAATGAACAAATGAACAAGTGAACAAATGAACAAATGAACAAATGATCAAATGAACAAATGAACAAGTGGACAAATGGACAAATGAACAAATAAAACAAATGAATAAATGAACAAATGAACAAAAGAACGAATGAACGAATGAACAAATGAACAAATGAACAAATGAAAAAATGAAAAAATGAAAAAAATGAAAAAAATGAACAAATGAACAAATGAACAAATAAAAAAATGATCAAATGAACAAATGAACAAATGAACAAGTGAACAAATGAACAAATGAACAAATGAACAAATGAACAAATGAACAAATGAACAAATGAACAAATGAACAAATGAACAAATGACCAAATGAACAAATGAGCGAATGAACGAATGAACGAATAAACAAATGAACAAATAAAGAAATGATTAAATGAACAAATCAGCGGATGAACATATGAAGAAATGAACAAATGAACAAATGAACAAATGAACAAATGAACAAATGAACAATTGTACAAATGAAGAAATGAATAATTGGACAAAAGAACAAATGAACAAATGAACAAGTGAACAAATGAACAAAAGAACAAATGAACAAATTAACAGATGGACAAATGGACAAATGAACAAATGAACGAATGAACGAATGAACGAATGAACCAATGAACAAATGAACAAATGAACAAATGAAAAAATGAAAAAATGAAAAAAATGAAAAAAATGAACAAATGAACAAATGAACAAATAAACAAATGATCAAATGAACAAATGAACAAATGAACAAGTGAACAAATGAACAATTGAACAAATGAACAAATGAACAAATGAACAAATGAACAAATGAACAAATGAACAAATGACCAAAGGAACAAATGAGCGAATGAACGAATGAACGAATGAACAAATGAACAAATGAACAAATGAACAAATGAACAAATAAAGAAATGATTAAATGAACAAATCAGGGGATGAACATATGAAGAAATGAACAAATGAACAAATGAACAAATGAACAAATGAACAAATGAACAAATGAACAAATGAACAAATGAACAATTGTACAATTGAACAAATGAAGAAATGAATAATTGGACAAAAGAACAAATGAACAAATGAACAAGTGAACAAATGAACAAAAGAACAAATGAACAAATGAACGAATGGACAAATGGACAAATGAACAAATGAACGAATGAACGAATGAACGAATGAACGAATGAACCAATGAACAAATGAACAAATGAACAAATGAAAAAATGAAAAAAATGAATCAATGATCAAATGATAAAATCAACAAATGAACAAATAAACAAGTGAACAAATGAACAAATGAACAAATGAACAAATGAACAAATGAACAAATGAACAAATGAACAAATGAACAAATGAACAAATGAACAAATGAACAAATGAACAAACGAACAAAATGAACAAATGAACCAATGAACAAATGAAAAAATGAACAAATGAACAAATATACAAATGATCAAATGAACAAATGAACAAATGAACAAATGAACAAATGAACAAATGAACAAATAAAGAAATGATTAAATGAACAAATCAGCGGATGAACATATGAAGAAATGAACAAATGAACAAATGAACAAATGAACAAATGAACAAATGAACAAATGAACAAATGAACAAATGAACAAATGAACAAATGACCAAATGAACAAATGAGCGAATGAACGAATGAACGAATGAACAAATGAACAAATGAACAAATGAACAAATGAACAAATGAACAAATAAAGAAATGATTAAATGAACAAATCAGCGGATGAACATATGAAGAAATGAACAAATGTACAAATGAACAAATGAACAAATGAACAAATGAACAAATGAACAAATGAACAAATGAACAAATGAACAATTGTACAATTGAACAAATGAAGAAATGAATAATTGGACAAAAGAACAAATGAACAAATGAACAAAAGAACAAATGAACAAAAGTACAAATGAACAAATTAACAAATGGACAAATGGACAAATGAACAAATGAACGAATGAACGAATGAACGAATGAACCAATGAACAAATGAACAAATGAACAAATGAAAAAATGAAAAAAATGAACCAATGATCAAATGATAAAATCAACAAATGAACAAATAAACAAGTGAACAAATGAACAAATGAACAAATGAACAAATGAACAAATGAACAAATGAACAAATGAACAAACGAACAAAATGAACAAATGAACCAATGAACAAATGAAAAAATGAACAAATGAACAAATATACAAATGATCAAATGAACAAATGAACAAATGAACAAGTGAACAAATGAACAAATGAACAAGTGAACAAATGAACAAATGAACAAATGAACAAGTGGACAAATGAACGAATGGACAAATGAACAAATAAACAAGTGTACAATTGAACAAATGAACAATTGTAAAATTGAACAAATGAACAATTGTACAATTGAACAAATGAATAATTGTACAATTGAACAAATGAACAATTGACAATTGAACAAATGAACAATTGACAAATTGAACAAATGAGCGAATGAACGAATGAACGAATGAACAAAAGAACAAATGAACAAATGAACAAATAAAGAAATAATTAAATGAACAAATCAGCGGATGAACATATGAAGAAATGAACAAATGAACAAATGAACAAATGAACAAATGAACAAATGAACAAATGAACAAATTAACAAATGGACAAATGAACAATTGTACAATTGAACAAATGAACAATTGTACAATTGAACAAATGAACAAATGAACAAATGAACAATTGTACAATTGAACAAAAGAAGAAATGAATAATTGGACAAAAGAACAAATGAACAAATGAACAAGTGAAAAAATGAACAAAAGAACAAATGAACAAATAAACAAATGATCAAATGAACAAATGAACAAATGAACAAATGAACAAATGAACAAGTGAACAAATGAACAAATGAACAAATGAACAAATGAACAAATGAACAAATGAACAAATGAACAAATGAACAAATGAACAAATGAACAAATGAACAAATGAACAAATGAACAAATGAACAAATGAACAAATGAACAAATGAACAATTGTACAATTGTACAATTGAACAAATGAACGAATGAAAAAAAGGAACAAATGAACTAATGAACAAGTGCACAAATGAACAAATGATCAAATGAACAAATGAACAATTGTACAATTGAACAAATGAACAATTGACAATTGAACAAATGAACGAATGAACGAATGAACAAATGAACAAATGAACAAATGAACAAGTGGACAAATGAACGAATGGACAAATAAACAAATGAACAAATGAACAAGTGAACAAATGAACAAATGAACAAATGAACAAATGAACAAATGAACAAATGAACAAGTGGACAAATGAACGAATGGGCAAGTGAACAATTGTACAATTGAACAAATGAACAATTGTACAATTGAACAAATGAACAATTGTACAATTGAACAAATGAACAATTGTACAATTGAACAAATGAACAATTGTACAATTGAACAAATGAACAATTGTACAATTGAACAATTGAACAAATGAACAAATGAACAAATAAACAATTAAACAAATGATGAAATGAACAAATGAACAAATGGACAAATGAACAATTGTACAATTGAACAAATGAACAATTGAACAATTGAACAATTGAACAAATGAACAAATGAACAAATGTACAAATGAACAATTGTACAATTGAACAAATGAACAATTGACAATTGAACAAATGAACGAATGAACGAATGAACAAGTGGACAAATGAACGAATGGACAAATAAACAAATGAACAAATGAACAAGTGAACAAATGAACAAATGAACAAATGAACAAATGAACAAATGAACAAATGAACAAATGAACAAATGAACAAATGAACAAGTGGACAAATGAACGAATGGGCAAGTGAATAATTGTACAATTGAACAAATGAACAATTGTACAATTGAACAAATGAACAATTGAACAATTGAACAATTGAACAAATGGACAAATTAACAAATGAACAAATAAACAAATGAACAATTGTACAATTGAACAAATGAAAAAATGAAGAATTGGACAAAAGAACAAATTAACAAATGAACAATTGTACAATTGAACAAATGAACAATTGAACAATTGAACAAATGAACAAATGAACAAATGAACAAATGAACAAATGAACAAATGAACAAATGAACAAATGATCAAATGATCAAATGAACAAATGAAGAAGTGAACAAATGAATATGTGGACAAATGAACGAATGGACAAATGAACAAATGAACAACTGTACAACTGAACAAATGAACAATTGAACAAATGAACAAATGAACAAATGAACAAATGAACAAATGAACAAATGAACAAATGAACAAATTAACAAATGGACAAATGAACAATTGTACAATTGAACAAATGAACAATTGTACAATTGAACAAATGAACAATTGTACAATTGAACAATTGAACAAATGATGAAATGAACAAATGAACAAATGAACTAATGAAAAAGTGAACAAATGAACAAATGAACAAAGGACAAATGAACAAATGAACAAATTAACAAAGGGACTAATGAACAATTGTACAATTGAACAAATGAACAATTGAACAATTGAACAATTGAACAAATGAACAAATGAACAAATGTACAAATGAAGAATTGTACAATTGAACAAATGAAGAAATGAAGAATTGGACAAATGAACAAATGAACAAATGGACAAATGGACAAATGAACAAATAAAACAAATGAACAAAAGAACAAATGAACAAATGACCAAGTGAACCAAAGAACGAATGAACGAATGAACAAATGAACAAATGAACAAATGAAAAAATGAAAAAATGAAAAAAATGAAAAAAATGAACAAATGAACAAATGAACAAATAAACAAATGAACAAATAAACAAATGATCAAATGAACAAATGAACAAATGAACAAATGAACAAATGAACAAGTGAACAAATGAACAAATGAACAAATGAACAAATGAACAAATGAACAATTGTACAATTGTACAATTGAACAAATGAACGAATGAACAAATGAACTAAAGAACAAATGAACAAGTGGACAAATGAACGATTGGAAAAATGAACAAATGAACAAATGAACCAATGAACAAATGAACAAATGAACAAATGAACAAATGAACAAGTGAACAAATGAACAAAAGAACAAATGAACAAATGGACAAATGAACAAATGAACAAATGAACAAATGAACAAATGAACAAATGAACAAATGACCAAATGAACAAATGAGCGGATGAACGAATGAACGAATGAACAAATAAACAAATGAACAAATGAACCAATGAACAAGTGAACAAATGAACAAATGAACAAATGAACAAGTGAACAAATGAACAAAAGAACAAATGAACAAATGGACAAATGAACAAGTGAACAAATGAACAAATGAACAAATGAACAAATGAACAAATGAACAAATGAACAAATGACCAAATGAACAAATGAGCGGATGAACGAATGAACGAATGAACAAATGAACAAATGAACAAATGAACAAATGAACAAATGAACAAATGAACAAATGAACAAATGAACAAGTGGACAAATGAACGAATGGACAAATGAACAAATAAACAAGTGTACAATTGAACAAATGAACAAGTGAACAAATGAACAAATGAACAAATGAACAAATGAACAAGTGGACAAATGAACGAATGGACAAATGAACAAATAAACAAGTGTACAATTGAACAAATGAACAATTGTACAATTGAACAAATGAATAATTGTACAATTGAACAAATGAACAATTGTACAATTGAACAAATGAACAATTGACAATTGAACAAATGAACAAATGAACAATTGAACAAATGAAGAAATGAAGAATTGGACAAAAGAACAAATGAACAAATGAACGAATGAACAAACGAACAAATGAACAAATGAACAAGTGGACAAAGGGACAAATGAACAAATAAAACAAATGAACAAATGAACAAATGAACAAATGAACAAATGAACAAATGAACAAATGAACAAATGAACAAATGAACAAATGAACAAATGAACAAATGAACAAATGAACAAATGAACAAATGACAAAATGAACAAATGAACAAATGAACAAATGAACAAATGAACAAATGAACAAATGAACAAATGAACAAGTGAACAAATGAACAAATGAACAAATGAACAAATGAACAAATGAACAAATGAACAAATGAACAAATGAACGAATGGAAAAATGAACAAATGAACAAATGAACCAATGAACAAGTGAACAAATGAACAAATGAACAAATGAACAAATGAACAAATGAACAAGTGAACAAATGAACAAAAGAACAAATGAACAAATGGACAAATGGACAAATGGACAAATGGACAAATGAACAAATAAAACAAATGAACAAATGAACAAATGAACAAATGAACAAATGAACTAATGATCAAATGAACATATGAACAAATGAACAAATGAACAAATAAACAAATAAACAAATGATCAAATGAACAAATGAACAAATGAACAAATGAACAAATGAACAAATGAACAAATGAACAAATAAAGAAATGATCAAATGAACAAATCAGCGGATGAACATATGATGAAATGAACAAATGAACAAATGAACGAATGAACAAATGAACAAATAAACAAATGAACAAATGAACAAACGGACAAATGAACAATTGAACAAATGAACAATTGTACAATTGAACAAATGAACAAATGAACAAATGAACAAATAAACAAATAAACAAATGATCAAATGATCAAATCAACAAATGAACAAATAAACAAATGAATAAATGAACAAATGAGCAAATGAACATATCAAGAAATGAACAAATGAACGAATGAACAAGTGAACAAATGAACAAATGAACAAGTGAACAAATGAACAAATGAACAAATGAACAAATGAACAAATGAACAAGTGGACAAATGGACAAATGAACAAATAAAACAAATGAACAAAAGAACAAATGAACAAATGAACAAATAAAACAAATGAACAAAAGAACAAATGAACAAATGAACAAAAGAACGAATGAACGAATGAACAAATGAACAAATGAACAAATGAACAAAAGAACGAATGAACGAATGAACAAATGAACAAATGAACAAATGAAAAAATGAAAAAAATGAACAAATGAACAAATGAACAAATAAACAAATGAACAAATAAACAAATGATCAAATGAACAAATGAACAAATGAACAAATGAACAAATGAACAAATGAACAAATGAACAAATGAACAAATGAACAAATGAACAAATGACCAAATGAACAAATGAGCGAATGAACGAATGAACGAATGAACGAATGAACAAATGAACAAATGAACAAATGAACAAATGAACAAATGAACAAATAAAGAAATGATTAAATGAACAAATCAGCGGATGAACATATGAAGAAATGAACAAATGAACAAATGAACAAATGAACAAATGAACAAATGAACATATGAACAAATGAACAAATGAACAAATGAACAAATGAACAAATGAACAAATGAACAAATGTACAAATGAACAAATGAACAAATGAACAAATGAACAAATGAACAATTGTACAATTGAACAAATGAAGAAATGAAGAATTGGACAAAAGAACAAATGAACAAATGAACAAGTGAACAAATGAACAAAAGAACAAATGAACAAATAAACAAATGGACAAATGGACAAATGAACAAATGAACGAATGAACCAATGAACCAATGAACAAATGAACAAATGAACAAATGAAAAAATGAAAAAAATGAACCAATGATCAAATGATAAAATCAACAAATGAACAAATAAACAAATGAATAAATGAACAAATAAGCAAATGATCATATCAAGAAATGTACAAATGAACGAATGAACAAATGAACAAATGAACAAACGAACAAAATGAACAAATGAACTAATGAACAAATGAACAAATGAACAAATGAACAAATGAACAAATATACAAATGATCAAATGAACAAATGAACAAATGAACAAGTGAACAAATGAACAAATGAACAAGTGAACAAATGAACAAATGAACAAATGAACAAGTGGACAAATGAACGAATGGACAAATGAACAAATAAACAAGTGTACAATTGAACAAATGAACAATTGTAAAATTGAACAAATGAACAATTGTACAATTGAACAAATGAATAATTGTACAATTGAACAAATGAACAATTGACAATTGAACAAATGAACAATTGACAATTGAACAAATGAACAAATGAACAATTGAACAAATGAAGAAATGAAGAATTGGACAAAAGAACAAATGAACAAATGAACGAATGAACAAAAGAACAAATGAACAAATGAACAAATGGACAAATGGACAAATGAACAAATAAAACAAATGAACAAAAGAACAAATGAACAAATGAACAAATGAACAAATGAACATATGAACAAATGACCAAATGAACAAAAGAACGAATGAACGAATGAAGAAATGAACAAATGAACAAATGAAAAAATGAAAAAAATAAAAAAAATGAACAAATGAACAAATGAACACATGAACAAATGAACAATTGTACAATTGAACAAATGAAGAAATGAAGAATTGGGCAAAAGAACAAATGAACAAATGAACAAGTGAACAAATGAACAAAAGAACAAATGAACAAATGAACAAATAAACAAATGAACAAATAAACAAGTGATCAAATGAACGAATGAACAAATGACCAAATGAACAAATGAAAAAATGAAAAAATGAAAAAAATGAACAAATGGACAAATAAACAAATAAGCAAATGATCAAATGATCAAATGAACAAATAAACCAATGAACAAATGAACAAATGAACAAATGAACAAATGTACAAATGAACAAATGAACAAATGAACAATTGTACAATTGAACATATGAACAATTGTACAATTGAACAAATAAACAATTGTACAATTGAACAAATGAACAATTGTACAATTGATCAAATGAACAATTGTACAATTGATCAAATGAACATATGAACAAATGAACAAATGAACAAGTGAACAAATGGACAAATGAACAAATGAACAAATGAACAAATGAACAATTGTACAATTGTACAATTGAACAAATGAACGAATGAACGAATGAACAAACGACCAAATGAACAAATGAGCGAATGAACGAATGAACAAATGAACAAATGAACAATTGTACAATTGAACAAATGAACAATTGTACAATTGAACAAATGAACAATGGTACAATTGAACAAATGAACAATTGTACAATTGAACAAATGAACAATTGTACAATTGAACAAATGAACAATTGTACAATTGAACAAATAAACAATTGTACAATTGAACAAATGAACAATTGTACAATTGAACAGATGAACAATTGAACAATTGAACAAATGAACAAATGAACAATTGAACAAATGAACAAATGAACAAATGAACAAATGAACAAATGAACAAATGAACAAATAAACAAATGAACAAATGAACAAATAAACAAATGAACAAATGATCAAATGAACAAATGAACAAATGAACAAGTGAACAAATGAACAAGTGAACAATTGTACAATTGCACAATTGAACAAATGAACGAATGAACAAATGAACAAATGAACAAATGAACAAGTGGACAAATGAACGAATGGACAAAAAAACAAATGAACAAATGGATAAATGGATAAAGGAACAAATAAAAAAAATGAACAAAAGAACAAATGAACAAATGAACGAATGAACGAATGAACGAATGAACGAATGAAGAAATGAACAAATGAACAAATGAAAAAATGAACAAATGAAAAAATGAAAAAAATAAAAAAAATGAACAAATGAACAAATGAAAAAATGAAAAAAATAAAAAAAATGAACAAATGAACAAATGAACACATGAACAAATGAACAATTGTACAATTGAACAAATGAAGAAATGAAGAATTGGGCAAAAGAACAAATGAACAAATGAACAAGTGAACAAATGAACTAAAGAACAAATGAACAAATGAACAAATGGACAAATGAACTAAAGAACAAATGAACAAATGAACAAATGGACAAATGAACAAATAAAACAAATGAACAAATGAACAAGTGTACAAAAGAACGAATGAACGAATGAACAAAGGAACAAATGAACAAATGAAAAAATGAACAAATGAGCAAATAAACAAATAAACAAATGAACAAATAAGCAAGTGATCAAATGAACGAATGAACAAATGACCAAATGAACAAATGAAAAAATGAAAAAAATGAACAAATGGACAAATAAACAAATAAACAAATGATCAAATGATCAAATGAACAAATAAACCAATGAACAAATGAACAAATGAACAAATGAACAAATGTACAAATGCACAAATGAACAAATGAACAATTGTACAATTGTACAATTGAACAAATGAACGAATGAACAGATGCCCAAAAGAACAAATGATCGAATGAACGAATGAACAAATGAACAATTGTACAATTGAACAAATGAACAATTGTACAATTGAACAAATGAACAATTGTGCAATTGAACAAATGAACAATTGTACAATTGAACAAATGAACAATTGTACAATTGAACAAATGAACAATTTTACAATTGAACAAATGAACAATTGTACAATTGAACAATTGAACAAATGAACAAATGAACAAATGAACAAATGAACAAATGAACAAATGAACAAATGAACAAATGAACACATGAACAAATGAACAATTGTACAATTGAACAAATGAAGAAATGAAGAATTGGACAAAAGAACAAATGAACAAATGAACAATTGAACAAATGAACAAAAGAACAAAAGAACAAATGAACAAATGAACAAATGTACAAATGGACAAATGGATAAAGGAACAAATAAAAAAATGAACAAAAGAACAAATGAACAAATGAACAAATGAACAAATGAACGAATGAACGAATGAACGAATGAACGAATGAAGAAATGAACAAATGAACAAATGAAAAAATGAAGAAATGAAAAAATGAAAAAAATGAACAAATGAACAAATAAACAAATAAACAAATGATCAAATGATCAAATGAACAAATGAACAAATAAACAAATGAACCAATGAACAAATGAACAAATGAACAATTGTACAATTGAACAAATGAACAAATGAACAAATGAACAAATGAACAAATGAACAAATGAACAAGTGGACAAATGAACGAATGGACAAATGAACAAATCAACAAATGAACAAGTGAACAAATGAACAAATGAACAAATGAACAAGTGGACAAATGAACGAATGGGCAAATAAACAAATGAACAAATGAACAAGTGAACAAATGAACAAATGAACAAATGAACAAATGAACAAATGAACAAATGAACAAATGAACAAGTGGACAAATGAACGAATGGGCAAGTGAACAATTGTACAATTGAACAAATGAACAATTGTACAATTGAACAAATGAACAATTGAACAATTGAACAATTGAACAAATGGACAAATTAACAAGTGAACAAATAAACAAATGAACAATTGTACAATTGAACAAATGAAAAAATGAAGAATTGGACAAAAGAACAAATGAACAAATGAACAATTGTACAATTGAACAAATGAACAATTGAACAATTGAACAAATGAACAAATGAACAAATGAACAAATGAACAAATGATCAAATGATCAAATGAACAAATGAAGAAGTGAACAAATGAATATGTGGACAAATGAACGAATGGACAAATGAACAAATGAACAACTGTACAATTGAACAAATGAACAATTGAACAAATGAACAAATGAACAAATGAACAAATGAACAAATGAACAAATGAACAAATTAACAAATGGACAAATGAACAATTGTACAATTGAACAAATGAACAATTGTACAATTGAACAAATGAACAATTGTACAATTGAACAATTGAACAAATGAACAAATGAACAAATAAACAATTAAACAAATGATGAAATGAACAAATGAACAAATGAACTAATGAAAAAGTGAACAAATGAACAAATGAACAAAGGACAAATGAACAAATGAACAAATGAACAAATGTACAAATGAAGAATTGTACAATTGAACAAATGAAGAAATGAAGAATTGGACAAATGAACAAATGAACAAATGGACAAATGGACAAATGAACAAATAAAACAAATGAACAAAAGAACAAATCAACAAATGACCAAGTGAACAAAAGAACGAATGAACGAATGAACAAATGAACAAATGAACAAATGAAAAAATGAAAAAAATGAAAAAAATGAAAAAAATGAACAAATGAACAAATAAACAAATGAACAAATAAACAAATGATCAAATGAACAAATGAACAAATGAACAAATGAACAAATGAACAAATGAACAAGTGAACAAATGAACAAATGAACGATTGGAAAAATGAACAAATGAACAAATGAACCAATGAACAAGTGAACAAATGAACAAATGAACAAATGAACAAATGAACAAATGAACAAGTGAACAAATGAACAAAAGAACAAATAAACAAATAAACAAATGAACAAATGAACAAATGAACAAATGAACAAATGAACAAATGAACAAATGACCAAATGAACAAATGAGCGGATGAACGAATGAACGAATGAACAAATAAACAAATGAACAAATGAACAGATGAACCAATGAACAAGTGAACAAATGAACAAATGAACAAATGAACAAGTGTACAATTGAACAAATGAACAATTGTACAATTGAACAAATGAATAATTGTACAATTGAACAAATGAACAATTGTACAATTGAACAAATGAACAATTGACAATTGAACAAATGAAAAAATGAACAATTGAACAAATGAAGAAATGAAGAATTGGACAAAAGAACAAATGAACAAATGAACGAATGAACAAACGAACAAATGAACAAATGAACAAGTGGACAAATGGACAAATGAACAAATAAAACAAATGAACAAATGAACAAATGAACAAATGAACAAATGAACAAATGAACAAATGAACAAATGAACAAATGAACAAATGAACAAATGAACAAATGGACAAATGGACAAATGAACAAATAAAACAAATGAACAAAAGAACAAATGAACAAATGAACAAATGAACAAATGAACTAATGATCGAATGAACATATGAACAAATGAACAAATGAACAAATAAACAAATAAGCAAATGATCAAATGAACAAATGAACAAATGAACAAATGAACAAATGAACAAATGAACAAATGAACAAATGAACAAATGAACAAATGAACAAATGAACAAATGAACGAATGGAAAAATGAACAAATGAACAAATGAACCAATGAACAAGTGAACAAATGAACAAATGAACAAATGAACAAATGAACAAGTGAACAAATGAACAAAAGAACAAATGAACAAATGGACAAATGGACAAATGGACAAATGAACAAATAAAACAAATGAACAAAAGAACAAATGAACAAATGAACAAATGAACAAATGAACTAATGATCGAATGAACATATGAACAAATGAACAAATGAACAAATAAACAAATAAACAAATAAACAAATGATCAAATGAACAAATGAACAAATGAACAAATGAACAAATGAACAAATGAACAAATAAAGAAATGATCAAATGAACAAATCAGCGGATGAACATATGATGAAATGAACAAATGAACAAATGAACGAATGAACAAATGAACAAATAAACAAATGAACAAATGAACAAACGGACAAATGAACAATTGAACAAATGAACAATTGTACAATTGAACAAATGAACAATTGTACAATTGAACAAATGAACAATTGTACAATTGAAAAAATGAACAATTGACAATTGAACAAATGAACAAATGAACAAATGAACAAATGAACAAATGAACAAATAAACAAATAAACAAATGATCAAATGATCAAATCAACAAATGAACAAATAAACAAATGAATAAATGAACAAATGAGCAAATGAACATATCAAGAAATGAACAAATGAACGAATGAACAAGTGAACAAATGAACAAATGAACAAGTGAACAAATGAACAAATGAACAAATGAACAAATGAACAAGTGGACAAATGGACAAATGAACAAATAAAACAAATGAACAAAAGAACAAATGAACAAATGAACAAATAAAACAAATGAACAAAAGAACAAATGAACAAATGAACAAAAGAACGAATGAACGAATGAACAAATGAACAAATGAACAAGTGGACAAATGAACAAATGAACAAATGGACAAATGAACAAATGAACAAATGAACGAATGAAGAAATGAACAAATGAACAAATGAAAAAATGAAAAAAATAAAAAAAATGAACAAATGAACAAATGAAAAAATGAAAAAAATAAAAAAAATGAACAAATGAACAAATGAAAAAATGAAAAAAATAAAAAAAATGAACAAATGAACAAATGAACACATGAACAAATGAACAATTGTACAATTGAACAAATGAAGAAATGAAGAATTGGGCAAAAGAACAAATGAACAAATGAACAAGTGAACAAATGAACAAAAGAACAAATGAACAAATGAACAAATGGACAAGTGAACAAATAAAACAAATGAACAAATGAACAAATGTACAAAAGAACGAATGAACGAATGAACAAAGGAACAAATGAACAAATGAAAAAATGAACAAATGAGCAAATAAACAAATAAACAAATGAACAAATAAGCAAGTGATCAAATGAACGAATGAACAAATGACCAAATGAACAAATGAAAAAATGAAAAAAATGAACAAATGGACAAATAAACAAATAAACAAATGATCAAATGATCAAATGAACAAATAAACCAATGAACAAATGAACAAATGAACAAATGAACAAATGTACAAATGAACAAATGAACAAATGAACAATTGTACAATTGTACAATTGAACAAATGAACGAATGAACAGATGCCCAAAAGAACAAATGATCGAATGAACGAATGAACAAATGAACAATTGTACAATTGAACAAATGAACAATTGTACAATTGAACAAATGAACAATTGTGCAATTGAACAAATGAACAATTGTACAATTGAACAAATGAACAATTGTACAATTGAACAAATGAACAATTTTACAATTGAACAAATGAACAATTGTACAATTGAACAATTGAACAAATGAACAAATGAACAAATGAACAAATGAACAAATGAACAAATGAACAAATGAACACATGAACAAATGAACAATTGTACAATTGAACAAATGAAGAAATGAAGAATTGGACAAAAGAACAAATGAACAAATGAACAATTGAACAAATGAACAAAAGAACAAAAGAACAAATGAACAAATGAACAAATGTACAAATGGACAAATGGATAAAGGAACAAATAAAAAAATGAACAAAAGAACAAATGAACAAATGAACAAATGAACGAATGAACGAATGAACGAATGAACGAATGAACGAATGAAGAAATGAACAAATGAACAAATGAAAAAATGAAGAAATGAAAAAATGAAAAAAATGAACAAATAAACAAATAAACAAATGATCAAATGATCAAATGAACAAATGAACAAATAAACAAATGAACCAATGAACAAATGAACAAATGAACAATTGTACAATTGAACAAATGAACAAATGAACAAATGAACAAATGAACAAATGAACAAGTGGACAAATGAACGAATGGACAAATGAACAAATCAACAAATGAACAAGTGAACAAATGAACAAATGAACAAATGAACAAGTGGACAAATGAACGAATGGGCAAATAAACAAATGAACAAATGAACAAGTGAACAAATGAACAAATGAACAAATGAACAAATGAACAAATGAACAAGTGGACAAATGAACGAATGGGCAAGTGAACAATTGTACAATTGAACAAATGAACAATTGTACAATTGAACAAATGAACAATTGAACAATTGAACAATTGAACAAATGGACAAATTAACAAGTGAACAAATGAACAAGTGAACAAATGAACAAATGAACAAATGAACAAATGAACAAATGAACAAATGAACAAATGAACAAATGAACAAATGAACAAATGAACAAATGAACAAGTGAACAAATGAACAAATGAACAAATGAACAAATGAACAAATGAACAAATGAACAAATGAACAAATGAACAAATGAACAATTGTACAATTGTACAATTGAACAAATGAACGAATGAACAAATGAACAAAAGAACAAATGAACAAGTGGACAAATGAACGATTGGAAAAATGAACAAATGAACAAATGAACCAATGAACAAGTGAACAAATGAACAAATGAACAAATGAACAAATGAACAAATGAACAAGTGAACAAATGAACAAAAGAACAAATGGACAAATGGACAAATGAACAAATGAACAAATGAACAAATGAACAAATGAACAAATGAACAAATGAACAAATGACCAAATGAACAAATGAGCGAATGAACGAATGAACGAATGAACAAATGAACAAATGAACAAATGAACAAATGAACAAATGAACAAATGAAAAAATGAAAAAAAATGAACAAATGAACAAATAAACAAATAAACAAATGAACAAATGAACAAATGAACAAATGAACAAATGAACAAATGAACAAATGACCAAATGAACAGATGAGCGGATGAACGAATGAACGAATGAACAAATAAACAAATGAACAAATGAACAGATGAACCAATGAACAAGTGAACAAATGAACAAATGAACAAATGAACAAGTGTACAATTGAACAAATGAACAATTGCACAATTGAACAAATGAATAATTGTACAATTGAACAAATGAACAATTGTACAATTGAACAAATGAACAATTGACAATTGAACAAATGAACAAATGAACAATTGAACAAATGAAGAAATGACGAATTGGACAAAAGAACAAATGAACAAATGAACGAATGAACAAACGAACAAATGAACAAATGAACAAGTGGACAAATGGACAAATGAACAAATAAAACAAATGAACAAATGAACAAATGAACAAATGAACAAATGAACAAATGAACAAATGAACAAATGAACAAATGAACAAATGAACAAATGGACAAATGGACAAATGAACAAATAAAACAAATGAACAAAAGAACAAATGAACAAATGAACAAATGAACAAATGAACTAATGATCGAATGAACATATGAACAAATGAACAAATGAACAAATAAACAAATAAACAAATGATCAAATGAACAAATGAACAAATGAACAAATGAACAAATGAACAAATGAACAAATGAACAAATGAACAAATGAACGAATGGAAAAATGAACAAATGAACAAATGAACCAATGAACAAGTGAACAAATGAACAAATGAACAAATGAACAAATGAACAAGTGAACAAATGAACAAAAGAACAAATGAACAAATGGACAAATGGACAAATGGACAAATGGACAAATGAACAAATAAAACAAATGAACAAAAGAACAAATGAACAAAAGAACAAATGAACAAATGAACTAATGATCGAATGAACATATGAACAAATGAACAAATGAACAAATAAATAAATAAACAAATGATCAAATGAACAAATGAACAAATGAACAAATGAACAAATGAACAAATAAAGAAATGATCAAATGAACAAATCAGCGGATGAACATATGATGAAATGAACAAATGAACAAATGAACGAATGAACAAATGAACGAATAAACAAATGAACAAATGAACAAACGGACAAATGAACAATTGAACAAATGAACAATTGTACAATTGAACAAATGAACAATTGTACAATTGAACAAATGAACAATTGTACAATTGAAAAAATGAACAATTGACAATTGAACAAATGAACAAATGAACAAATGAACAAATGAACAAATGAACAAATGAACAAATAAACAAATAAACAAATGATCAAATGATCAAATCAACAAATGAACAAATAAACAAATGAATAAATGAACAAATGAGCAAATGAACATATCAAGAAATGAACAAATGAACGAATGAACAAGTGAACAAATGAACAAATGAACAAGTGAACAAATGAACAAATGAACAAATGAACATATGAACAAGTGGACAAATGGACAAATGAACAAATAAAACAAATGAACAAAAGAACAAATGAACAAATGAACAAATAAAACAAATGAACAAAAGAACAAAAGAACAAATGAACAAATGAACAAAAGAACGAATGAACGAATGAACAAATGAACAAATGAACAAAAGAACGAATGAACGAATGAACAAATGAACAAATGAACAAATAAAAAATGAAAAATGAAAAAAATGAAAAAAATGAACAAATGAACAAATAAACAAATGAACAAATAAACAAATGATCAAATGAACAAATGAACAAATGAACAAGTGAACAAATGAACAAATGAACAAATGAACAAATGAACAAATGAACAAATGAACAAATGACCAAATGAACAAATGAGCGAATGAACGAATGAACGAATGAACAAATGAACAAATGAACAAATGAACAAATGAACAAATGAACAAATAAAGAAATGATTAAATGAACAAATCAGCGGATGAACATATGAAGAAATGAACAAATGAACAAATGAACAAATGAACAAATGAACAAATGAACAAATGAACAAATGAACAAATGAACAAATGAACAAATGAACAAGTGAACAAGTGAACAAATGAACAATTGTACAATTGAACAAATGAAGAAATGAAGAATTGGACAAAAGAACAAATGAACAAATAAACAAGTGCACAAATGAACAAAAGAACAAATGAACAAATAAACAAATGGACAAATGGACAAATGAACAAATGTACGAATGAACGAATGAACGAATGAACCAATGAACAAATGAACAAATGAACAAGTGAACAAATGAACAAATGAACAAATGAACAAATGAACAAATGAACAAATGACCAAATGAACAAATGAGCGAATGAACGAATGAACGAATGAACAAATGAACAAATGAACAAATGAACAAATGAACAAATGAACAAATAAAGAAATGTTTAAATGAACAAATGAACAAATGAACAATTGTACAATTGAACAAATGAAGAAATGAAGAATTGGACAAAAGAACAAATGAACAAATGAACAAGTGAACAAATGAACAAAAGAACAAATGAACAAATAAACAAATGGACAAATAGACAAATGAACAAATGAACGAATGAACGAATGAACGAATGAACCAATGAACAAATGAACAAATGAACAAATGAAAAAATGAAAAAAAATGAACCAATGATCAAATGATAAAATCAACAAATGAACAAATAAACAAATGAATAAATGAACAAATAAGCAAATGAACATATCAAGAAATGAACAAATGAACGAATGAACAAATGAACAAATGAACAAACGAACAAAATGAACAAATGAACTAATGAACAAATGAACAAATGAACAAATGAACAAATGAACAAATGAACAAATATACAAATGATCAAATGAACAAATGAACAAATGAACAAGTGAACAAATGAACAAATGAACAAGTGAACAAATGAACAAATGAACAAATGAACAAATGAACAAGTGGACAAATGAACGAATGGACAAATGAACAAATAAACAAGTGTACAATTGAACAAATGAACAAGTGAACAAATGAACAAATGAACAAATGAACAAATGAACAAGTGGACAAATGAACGAATGGACAAATGAACAAATAAACAAGTGTACAATTGAACAAATGAACAATTGTACAATTGAACAAATGAATAATTGTACAATTGAACAAATGAACAATTGTACAATTGAACAAATGAACAATTGACAATTGAACAAATGAACAAATGAACAATTGAACAAATGAAGAAATGAAGAATTGGACAAAAGAACAAATGAACAAATGAACGAATGAACAAACGAACAAATGAACAAATGAACAAGTGGACAAATGGACAAATGAAGAAATAAAACAAATGAACAAATGAACAAATGAACAAATGAACAAATGAACAAATGAACAAATGAGCGAATGAACGAATGAACGAATGAACAAATGAACAAATGAACAAATGAACAAATGAACAAATGAACAAATGAACAAATGAACACATGAACAAATGAACAATTGTACAATTGAACAAATGAAGAAATGAAGAATTGGGCAAAAGAACAAATGAACAAATGAACAAGTGAACAAATGAACAAAAGAACAAATGAACAAATGAACAAATGGACAAATGAACAAATAAAACAAATGAACAAATGAACAAATGTACAAAAGAACGAATGAACGAATGAACAAAGGAACAAATGAACAAATGAAAAAATGAACAAATGAGCAAATAAACAAATAAACAAATGAACAAATAAGCAAGTGATCAAATGAACGAATGAACAAATGACCAAATGAACAAATGAAAAAATGAAAAAAATGAACAAATGGACAAATAAACAAATAAACAAATGATCAAAAGATCAAATGAACAAATAAACCAATGAACAAATGAACAAATGAACAAATGAACAAATGTACAAATGAACAAATGAACAAATGAACAATTGTACAATTGAACAAATGAACAATTGTACAATTGAACAAATGAACAATTGTGCAATTGAACAAATGAACAATTGTACAATTGTACAATTGAACAAATGAACAATTGTACAATTGAACAAATGAACAATTGTGCAATTGAACAAATGAACAATTGTACAATTGAACAAATGAACAATTGTACAATTGAACAAATGAACAATTTTACAATTGAACAAATGAACAATTGTACAATTGAACAATTGAACAAATGAACAAATGAACAAATGAACAAATGAACAAATGAACAAATGAACAAATGAACAAATGAACAAATGAACAAATGAACACATGAACAAATGAACAATTGTACAATTGAACAAATGAACAAATGAACAAATGAACAAATGAACAAGTGAACAAATGAACAAATGAACAAATGAACAAATGAACAAATGAACAAATGAACAAATGAACAAATGAACAAATGAACAATTGTACAATTGTACAATTGAACAAATGAACGAATGAACAAATGAACAAAAGAACAAATGATCAAGTGGACAAATGAACGATTGGAAAAATGAACAAATGAACAAATGAACCAATGAACAAGTGAACAAATGAACAAATGAACAAATGAACAAATGAACAAATGAACAAATGAACAAGTGAACAAATGAACAAAAGAACAAATAAACAAATAAACAAATGAACAAATGAACAAATGAACAAATGAACAAATGAACAAATGAACAAATGACCAAATGAACAAATGAGCGGATGAACGAATGAACGAATGAACAAATAAACAAATGAACAAATGAACAGATGAACCAATGAACAAGTGAACAAAAGAACAAATGAACAAATGAACAAGTGTACAATTGAACAAATGAACAATTGTACAATTGAACAAATGAATAATTGTACAATTGAACAAATGAACAATTGTACAATTGAACAAATGAACAATTGACAATTGAACAAATGAAAAAATGAACAATTGAACAAATGAAGAAATGAAGAATTGGACAAAAGAACAAATGAACAAATGAACGAATGAACAAACGAACAAATGAACAAATGAACAAGTGGACAAATGGACAAATGAACAAATAAAACAAATGAACAAATGAACAAATGAACAAATGAACAAATGAACAAATGAACAAATGAACAAATGAACAAATGAACAAATGAACAAATGAACAAATGAACAAATGAACAAATGGACAAATGGACAAATGAACAAATAAAACAAATGAACAAAAGAACAAATGAACAAATGAACAAATGAACAAATGAACTAATGATCGAATGAACATATGAACAAATGAACAAATGAACAAATAAACAAATAAACAAATGATCAAATGAACAAATGAACAAATGAACAAATGAACAAATGAACAAATGAACAAATGAACAAATGAACAAATGAACAAATGAACAAATGAACAAATGATCAAATGATCAAATGAACAAATGAAGAAGTGAACAAATGAATATGTGGACAAATGAACGAATGGACAAATGAACAAATGAACAACTGTACAATTGAACAAATGAACAATTGAACAAATGAACAAATGAACAAATGAACAAATGAACAAATTAACAAATGGACAAATGAACAATTGTACAATTGAACAAATGAACAATTGTGCAATTGAACAAATGAACAATTGTACAATTGAACAAATGAACAATTGTACATTTGAACAAATGAACAATTTTACAATTGAACAAATGAACAATTGTACAATTGAACAATTGAACAAATGAACAAATGAACAAATGAACAAATGAACAAATGAACAAATGAACAAATGAACAAATGAACACATGAACAAATGAACAATTGTACAATTGAACAAATGAAGAAATGAAGAATTGGACAAAAGAACAAATGAACAAATGAGCAATTGAACAAATGAACAAAAGAACAAAAGAACAAATGAACAAATGAACAAATGTACAAATGGACAAATGGATAAAGGAACAAATAAAAAAATGAACAAAAGAACAAATGAACAAATGAACGAATGAACGAATGAACGAATGAACGAATGAAGAAATGAACAAATGAACAAATGAAAAAATGAAGAAATGAAAAAATGAAAAAAATGAACAAATGAACAAATAAACAAATAAACAAATGATCAAATGATCAAATGAACAAATGAACAAATAAACAAATGAACCAATGAACAAATGAACAAATGAACAATTGTACAATTGAACAAATGAACAAATGAACAAATGAACAAATGAACAAATGAACAAATGAACAAGTGGACAAATGAACGAATGGACAAATGAACAAATCAACAAATGAACAAGTGAACAAATGAACAAATGAACAAATGAACAAGTGGACAAATGAACGAATGGGCAAATAAACAAATGAACAAATGAACAAGTGAACAAATGAACAAATGAACAAATGAACAAATGAACAAATGAACAAGTGGACAAATGAACGAATGGGCAAGTGAACAATTGTACAATTGAACAAATGAACAATTGTACAATTGAACAAATTAACAATTGAACAATTGAACAATTGAACAAATGGACAAATTAACAAGTGAACAAATAAACAAATGAACAATTGTACAATTGAACAAATGAAAAAATGAAGAATTGGACAAAAGAACAAATGAACAAATGAACAATTGTACAATTGAACAAATGAACAATTGAACAATTGAACAAATGAACAAATGAACAAATGAACAAATGAACAAATGATCAAATGATCAAATGAACAAATGAAGAAGTGAACAAATGAATATGTGGACAAATGAACGAATGGACAAATGAACAAATGAACAACTGTACAATTGAACAAATGAACAATTGAACAAATGAACAAATGAACAAATGAACAAATGAACAAATGAACAAATTAACAAATGGACAAATGAACAATTGTACAATTGAACAAATGAACAATTGTACAATTGAACAAATGAACAATTGTACAATTGAACAATTGAACAAATGAACAAATGAACAAATAAACAATTAAACAAATGATGAAATGAACAAATGAACAAATGAACTAATGAAAAAGTGAACAAATGAACAAATGAACAAAGGACAAATGAACAAATGAACAAATGAACAAATGTACAAATGAAGAATTGTACAATTGAACAAATGAAGAAATGAAGAATTGGACAAATGAACAAATGAACAAATGGACAAATGGACAAATGAACAAATAAAACAAATGAACAAAAGAACAAATCAACAAATGACCAAGTGAACAAAAGAACGAATGAACGAATGAACAAATGAACAAATGAACAAATGAAAAAATGAAAAAAATGAAAAAAATGAAAAAAATGAACAAATGAACAAATAAACAAATGAACAAATAAACAAATGATCAAATGAACAAATGAACAAATGAACAAATGAACAAATGAACAAGTGAACAAATGAACAAATGAACAAATGAACAAATGAACAAATGAACAAATGAACAAATGAACAAATGAACAATTGTACAATTGTACAATTGAACAAATGAACGAATGAACAAATGAACAAAAGAACAAATGAACAAGTGGACAAATGAACGATTGGAAAAATGAACAAATGAACAAATGAACCAATGAACAAGTGAACAAATGAACAAATGAACAAATGAACAAATGAACAAATGAACAAGTGAACAAATGAACAAAAGAACAAATAAACAAATAAACAAATGAACAAATGAACAAATGAACAAATGAACAAATGAACAAATGAACAAATGACCAAATGAACAAATGAGCGGATGAACGAATGAACGAATGAACAAATAAACAAATGAACAAATGAACAGATGAACCAATGAACAAGTGAACAAATGAACAAATGAACAAATGAACAAGTGAACAAATGAACAAATGAACAATTGTACAATTGAACAAATGAATAATTGTACAATTGAACAAATGAACAATTGTACAATTGAACAAATGAACAATTGACAATTGAACAAATGAAAAAATGAACAATTGAACAAATGAAGAAATGAAGAATTGGACAAAAGAACAAATGAACAAATGAACGAATGAACAAACGAACAAATGAACAAATGAACAAGTGGACAAATGGACAAATGAACAAATAAAACAAATGAACAAATGAACAAATGAACAAATGAACAAATGAACAAATGAACAAATGAACAAATGAACAAATGAACAAATGAACAAATGAACAAATGAACAAATGGACAAATGGACAAATGAACAAATAAAACAAATGAACAAAAGAACAAATGAACAAATGAACAAATGAACAAATGAACTAATGATCGAATGAACATATGAACAAATGAACAAATGAACAAATAAACAAATAAACTAATGATCAAATGAACAAATGAACAAATGAACAAATGAACAAATGAACAAATGAACAAATGAACAAATGAACAAATGAACGAATGGAAAAATGAACAAATGAACAAATGAACCAATGAACAAGTGAACAAATGAACAAATGAACAAATGAACAAATGAACAAGTGAACAAATGAACAAAAGAACAAATGAACAAATGGACAAATGGACAAATGAACAAATGGACAAATGAACAAATAAAACAAATGAACAAAAGAACAAATGAACAAATGAACAAATGAACAAATGAACTAATGATCGAATGAACATATGAACAAATGAACAAATGAACAAATAAACAAATAAACAAATGATCAAATGAACAAATGAACAAATGAACAAATGAACAAATGAACAAATAAAGAAATGATCAAATGAACAAATCAGCGGATGAACATATGATGAAACGAACAAATGAACAAATGAACGAATGAACAAATGAACAAATAAACAAATGAACAAATGAACAAACGGACAAATGAACAATTGAACAAATGAACAATTGTACAATTGAACAAATGAACAATTGTACAATTGAACAAATGAACAATTGTACAATTGAAAAAATGAACAATTGACAATTGAACAAATGAACAAATGAACAAATGAACAAATGAACAAATAAACAAATAAACAAATGATCAAATGATCAAATCAACAAATGAACAAATAAACAAATGAATAAATGAACAAATGAGCAAATGAACATATCAAGAAATGAACAAATGAACGAATGAACAAGTGAACAAATGAACAAATGAACAAGTGAACAAATGAACAAATGAACAAATGAACAAATGAACAAGTGGACAAATGGACAAATGAACAAATAAAACAAATGAACAAAAGAACAAATGAACAAATGAACAAATAAAACAAATGAACAAAAGAACAAATGAACAAATGAACAAAAGAACGAATGAACGAATGAACAAATGAACAAATGAACAAATGAACAAAAGAACGAATGAACGAATGGAAAAATGAACAAATGAACAAATGAACCAATGAACAAGTGAACAAATGAACAAATGAACAAATGAACAAATGAACAAGTGAACAAATGAACAAAAGAACAAATGAACAAATGGACAAATAAACAAATAAACAAATGAACAAATAAACAAGTGATCAAATGAACGAATGAACAAATGACCAAATGAACAAATGAAAAAATGAAAAAATGAAAAAAATGAACAAATGGACAAATAAACAAATAAACAAATGATCAAATGATCAAATGAACAAATAAACCAATGAACAAATGAACAAATGAACAAATGAACAAATGTACAAATGAACAAATGAACAAATGAACAATTGTACAATTGAACATATGAACAATTGTACAATTGAACAAATAAACAAATGTACAATTGAACAAATGAACAATTGTACAATTGATCAAATGAACAATTGTACAATTGATCAAATGAACATATGAACAAATGAACAAATGAACAAGTGAACAAATGGACAAATGAACAAATGAACAAATGAACAAATGAACAATTGTACAATTGTACAATTGAACAAATGAACGAATGAACGAATGAACAAACGACCAAATGAACAAATGAGCGAATGAACGAATGAACAAATGAACAAATGAACAATTGTACAATTGAACAAATGAACAATTGTACAATTGAACAAATGAACAATTGTACAATTGAACAAATGAACAATTGTACAATTGAACAAATGAACAATTGTACAATTGAACAAATGAACAATTGTACAATTGAACAAATAAACAATTGTACAATTGAACAAATGAACAATTGTACAATTGAACAGATGAACAATTGAACAATTGAACAAATGAACAAATGAACAATTGAACAAATGAACAAATGAACAAATGAACAAATGAACAAATGAACAAATGAACAAATAAACAAATGAACAAATGATCAAATGAACAAATGAACAAATGAACAAGTGAACAAATGAACAAGTGAACAATTGTACAATTGCACAATTGAACAAATGAACGAATGAACAAATGAACAAATGAACAAATGAACAAGTGGACAAATGAACGAATGGACAAAAGAACAAATGAACAAATGGACAAATGGATAAAGGAACAAATAAAAAAAATGAACAAAAGAACAAATGAACAAATGAACGAATGAACGAATGAACGAATGAAGAAATGAACAAATGAACAAATGAAAAAATGAACAAATGAACAAATGAAAAAATGAACAAATGAACAAATAAACAAATAAACAAATGATCAAATGATCAAATGAACAAATGAACAAATAAACAAATGAACCAATGAACAAATGAACAAATGAACAATTGTACAATTGAACAAATGAACAAATGAACAATTGTACAATTGAACAAATGAACAAATGAACAAATGAACAATTGTACAATTGTATAATTGTACAATTGAACAAATGAACGAATGAACGAATGAACGAATGAACGAATGAACAAATGAACAAATGAACAAGTGGACAAATGAACAAATGAACAAATGGACAAATGAACAAATAAAACAAATGAACAAAAGAACAAATGAACAAATGAACAAATGAACAAATGACCAAATGAACAAATGAACAATTGTACAATTGAACAAATGAAGAAATGAAGAATTGGGCAAAAGAACAAATGAACAAATGAACAAGTGAACAAATGAACAAAAGAACAAATGAACAAATGAACAAATGGACAAATGAACAAATGAACAAATAAAACAAATGAACAAATGAACAAATGTACAAAAGAACGAATGAACGAATGAACAAAGGAACAAATGAACAAATGAACAATTGTACAATTGTACAATTGAACAAATGAACGAATGAACAGATGCCCAAAAGAACAAATGATCGAATGAACGAATGAACAAATGAACAATTGTACAATTGAACAAATGAACAATTGTACAATTGAACAAATGAACAATTGTGCAATTGAACAAATGAACAATTGTACAATTGAACAAATGAACAATTGTACAATTGAACAAATGAACAATTTTACAATTGAACAAATGAACAATTGTACAATTGAACAATTGAACAAATGAACAAATGAACAAATGAACAAATGAACAAATGAACAAATGAACAAATGAACACATGAACAAATGAACAAATGAACACATGAACAAATGAACAATTGTACAATTGAACAAATGAACAAATGAACAAATGAACAAGTGAACAAATGAACAAAAGAACAAATGAACAAATGGACAAATGAACAAATGAACAAATGAACAAATGAACAAATGAACAAATGAACAAATGACCAAATGAACAAATGAGCGAATGAACGAATGAACGAATGAACAAATGAACAAATGAACAAATGAACAAATGAACAAATGAACAAATGAACAAATGAAAAAATTAACTAATGAAAAAATGAAAAAAATGAACAAATGAACAAATAAACAAATAAACAAATGATCAAATGATCAAATGAACAAATGAACAAATAAACAAATGAACCAATGAACAAATGATCAAATGAACAATTGTACAATTGAACAAATGAACAAATGAACAAATGAACAAATGAACAAATGAACAAGTGGACAAATGAACGAATGGACAAATGAACAAATCAACAAATGAACAAGTGAACAAATGAACAAATGAACAAATGAACAAGTGGACAAATGAACGAATGGGCAAATAAACAAATGAACAAATGAACAAGTGAACAAATGAACAAATGAACAAATGAACAAATGAACAAATGAACAAGTGGACAAATGAACGAATGGGCAAGTGAACAATTGTACAATTGAACAAATGAACAATTGTACAATTGAACAAATGAACAATTGAACAATTGAACAATTGAACAAATGGACAAATTAACAAGTGAACAAATGAACAAGTGAACAAATGAACAAATGAACAAATGAACAAATGAACAAATGAACAAATGAACAAATGAACAAATGAACAAATGAACAAATGAACAAATGAACAAATGAACAAATGAACAAATGAACAAGTGAACAAATGAACAAATGAACAAATGAACAAATGAACAAATGAACAAATGAACAAATGAACAATTGTACAATTGTACAATTGTACAATTGTACAATTGAACAAATGAACGAATGAACAAATGAACAAAAGAACAAATGAACAAGTGGACAAATGAACGATTGGAAAAATGAACAAATGAACAAATGAACCAATGAACAAGTGAACAAATGAACAAATGAACAAATGAACAAATGAACAAATGAACAAGTGAACAAATGAACAAAAGAACAAATGAACAAATGGACAAATGAACAAATGAACAAATGAACAAATGAACAAATGAACAAATGAACAAATGACCAAATGAACAAATGAGCGAATGAACGAATGAACGAATGAACAAATGAACAAATGAACAAATGAACAAATGAACAAATGAACAAATGAAAAAATGAAAAAAAATGAACAAATGAACAAATAAACAAATAAACAAATGAACAAATGAACAAATGAACAAATGAACAAATGAACAAATGAACAAATGACCAAATGAACAGATGAGCGGATGAACGAATGAACGAATGAACAAATAAACAAATGAACAAATGAACAGATGAACCAATGAACAAGTGAACAAATGAACAAATGAACAAATGAACAAGTGTACAATTGAACAAATGAACAATTGTACAATTGAACAAATGAATAATTGTACAATTGAACAAATGAACAATTGTACAATTGAACAAATGAACAATTGACAATTGAACAAATGAACAAATGAACAATTGAACAAATGAAGAAATGAAGAATTGGACAAAAGAACAAATGAACAAATGAACGAATGAACAAACGAACAAATGAACAAATGAACAAGTGGACAAATGGACAAATGAACAAATAAAACAAATGAACAACTGAACAAATGAACAAATGAACAAATGAACAAATGAACAAATGAACAAATGAACAAATGAACAAATGAACAAATGGACAAATGGACAAATGAACAAATAAAACAAATGAACAAAAGAACAAAAGAACAAATGAACAAATGAACAAATGAACAAATGAACTAATGATCGAATGAACATATGAACAAATGAACAAATGAACAAATAAACAAATAAACAAATGATCAAATGAACAAATGAACAAATGAACAAATGAACAAATGAACAAATGAACAAATGAACAAATGAACAAATGAACAAATGAACAAATGAACGAATGGAAAAATGAACAAATGAACAAATGAACCAATGAACAAGTGAACAAATGAACAAATGAACAAATGAACAAATGAACAAGTGAACAAATGAACAAAAGAACAAATGAACAAATGGACAAATGGACAAATGGACAAATGGACAAATGAACAAATAAAACAAATGAACAAAAGAACAAATGAACAAAAGAACAAATGAACAAATGAACAAATGAACAAATGAAATAATGATCGAATGAACATATGAACAAATGAACAAATGAACAAATAAAGAAATGATCAAATGAACAAATCAGCGGATGAACATATGATGAAATGAACAAATGAACAAATGAACAAATGAACAAATAAAGAAATGATCAAATGAACAAATCAGCGGATGAACATATGATGAAATGAACAAATGAACAAATGAACGAATGAACAAATGAACAAATAAACAAATGAACAAATGAACAAACGGACAAATGAACAACTGAACAAATGAACAATTGTACAATTGAACAAATGAACAATTGTACAATTGAACAAATGAACAATTGTACAATTGAAAAAATGAACAATTGACAATTGAACAAATGAACAAATGAACAAATGAACAAATGAACCAATGAACAAATGAACAAATGAACAATTGTACAATTGAACAAATGAACAAATGAAGAAATGAACAAATGAACAAATGAACAAGTGGACAAATGAACGAATGGACAAATGAACAAATCAACAAATGAACAAGTGAACAAATGAACAAATGAACAAATGAACAAGTGGACAAATGAACGAATGGGCAAATAAACAAATGAACAAATGAACAAGTGAACAAATGAACAAATGAACAAATGAACAAATGAACAAATGAACAAGTGGACAAATGAACGAATGGGCAAGTGAACAATTGTACAATTGAACAAATGAACAATTGTACAATTGAACAAATGAACAATTGAACAATTGAACAATTGAACAAATGGACAAATTAACAAGTGAACAAATGAACAAGTGAACAAATGAACAAATGAACAAATGAACAAATGAACAAATGAACAAATGAACAAATGAACAAATGAACAAATGAACAAATGAACAAATGAACAAATGAACAAGTGAACAAATGAACAAATGAACAAATGAACAAATGAACAAATGAACAAATGAACAAATGAACAAATGAACAAATGAACAATTGTACAATTGTACAATTGAACAAATGAACGAATGAACAAATGAACAAAAGAACAAATGAACAAGTGGACAAATGAACGATTGGAAAAATGAACAAATGAACAAATGAACCAATGAACAAGTGAACAAATGAACAAATGAACAAATGAACAAATGAACAAATGAACAAGTGAACAAATGAACAAAAGAACAAATGAACAAATGGACAAATGAACAAATGAACAAATGAACAAATGAACAAATGAACAAATGAACAAATGACCAAATGAACAAATGAGCGAATGAACGAATGAACGAATGAACAAATGAACAAATGAACAAATGAACAAATGAACAAATGAACAAATGAACAAATGAAAAAATGAAAAAAAATGAACAAATGAACAAATAAACAAATAAACAAATGAACAAATGAACAAATGAACAAATGAACAAATGAACAAATGAACAAATGACCAAATGAACAGATGAGCGGATGAACGAATGAACGAATGAACAAATAAACAAATGAACAAATGAACAGATGAACCAATGAACAAGTGAACAAATGAACAAATGAACAAATGAACAAGTGTACAATTGAACAAATGAACAATTGTACAATTGAACAAATGAATAATTGTACAATTGAACAAATGAACAATTGTACAATTGAACAAATGAACAATTGACAATTGAACAAATGAACAAATGAACAATTGAACAAATGAAGAAATGAAGAATTGGACAAAAGAACAAATGAACAAATGAACGAATGAACAAACGAACAAATGAACAAATGAACAAGTGGACAAATGGACAAATGAACAAATAAAACAAATGAACAACTGAACAAATGAACAAATGAACAAATGAACAAATGAACAAATGAACAAATGAACAAATGAACAAATGAACAAATGGACAAATGGACAAATGAACAAATAAAACAAATGAACAAAAGAACAAAAGAACAAATGAACAAATGAACAAATGAACAAATGAACTAATGATCGAATGAACATATGAACAAATGAACAAATGAACAAATAAACAAATAAACAAATGATCAAATGAACAAATGAACAAATGAACAAATGAACAAATGAACAAATGAACAAATGAACAAATGAACAAATGAACAAATGAACAAATGAACAAATGAACGAATGGAAAAATGAACAAATGAACAAATGAACCAATGAACAAGTGAACAAATGAACAAATGAACAAATGAACAAATGAACAAGTGAACAAATGAACAAAAGAACAAATGAACAAATGGACAAATGGACAAATGGACAAATGGACAAATGAACAAATAAAACAAATGAACAAAAGAACAAATGAACAAAAGAACAAATGAACAAATGAACAAATGAACAAATGAACTAATGATCGAATGAACATATGAACAAATGAACAAATGAACAAATAAACAAATAAACAAATGATCAAATGAACAAATGAACAAATGAACAAATGAACAAATGAACAAATGAACAAATGAACAAATAAAGAAATGATCAAATGAACAAATCAGCGGATGAACATATGATGAAATGAACAAATGAACAAATGAACGAATGAACAAATGAACAAATAAACAAATGAACAAATGAACAAACGGACAAATGAACAATTGAACAAATGAACAATTGTACAATTGAACAAATGAACAATTGTACAATTGAACAAATGAACAATTGTACAATTGAAAAAATGAACAATTGACAATTGAACAAATGAACAAATGAACAAATGAACAAATGAACAAATGAACAAATGAACAAATAAACAAATAAACAAATGATCAAATGATCAAATCAACAAATGAACAAATAAACAAATGAATAAATGAACAAATGAACAAATGAACAAATGAACAAGTGGACAAATGAACGAATGGGCAAGTGAACAATTGTACAATTGAACAAATGAACAATTGTACAATTGAACAAATGAACAATTGAACAATTGAACAATTGAACAAATGGACAAATTAACAAGTGAACAAATGAACAAGTGAACAAATGAACAAATGAACAAATGAACAAATGAACAAATGAACAAATGAACAAATGAACAAATGAACAAATGAACAAATGAACAAATGAACAAATGAACAAATGAACAAATGAACAAATGAACAAATGAACAAGTGAACAAATGAACAAATGAACAAATGAACAAATGAACAAATGAACAAATGAACAAATGACCAAATGAACAAATGAGCGAATGAACGAATGAACGAATGAACAAATGAACAAATGAACAAATGAACAAATGAACAAATGAACAAATGAACAAATGAAAAAATGAAAAAAAATGAACAAATGAACAAATAAACAAATAAACAAATGAACAAATGAACAAATGAACAAATGAACAAATGAACAAATGAACAAATGACCAAATGAACAGATGAGCGGATGAACGAATGAACGAATGAACAAATAAACAAATGAACAAATGAACAGATGAACCAATGAACAAGTGAACAAATGAACAAATGAACAAATGAACAAGTGTACAATTGAACAAATGAACAATTGTACAATTGAACAAATGAATAATTGTACAATTGAACAAATGAACAATTGTACAATTGAACAAATGAACAATTGACAATTGAACAAATGAACAAATGAACAATTGAACAAATGAAGAAATGAAGAATTGGACAAAAGAACAAATGAACAAATGAACGAATGAACAAACGAACAAATGAACAAATGAACAAGTGGACAAATGGACAAATGAACAAATAAAACAAATGAACAACTGAACAAATGAACAAATGAACAAATGAACAAATGAACAAATGAACAAATGAACAAATGAACAAATGAACAAATGGACAAATGGACAAATGAACAAATAAAACAAATGAACAAAAGAACAAAAGAACAAATGAACAAATGAACAAATGAACAAATGAACTAATGATCGAATGAACATATGAACAAATGAACAAATGAACAAATAAACAAATAAACAAATGATCAAATGAACAAATGAACAAATGAACAAATGAACAAATGAACAAATGAACAAATGAACAAATGAACAAATGAACAAATGAACAAATGAACAAATGAACGAATGGAAAAATGAACAAATGAACAAATGAACCAATGAACAAGTGAACAAATGAACAAATGAACAAATGAACAAATGAACAAGTGAACAAATGAACAAAAGAACAAATGAACAAATGGACAAATGGACAAATGGACAAATGGACAAATGAACAAATAAAACAAATGAACAAAAGAACAAATGAACAAAAGAACAAATGAACAAATGAACAAATGAACAAATGAACTAATGATCGAATGAACATATGAACAAATGAACAAATGAACAAATAAACAAATAAACAAATGATCAAATGAACAAATGAACAAATGAACAAATGAACAAATGAACAAATGAACAAATGAACAAATAAAGAAATGATCAAATGAACAAATCAGCGGATGAACATATGATGAAATGAACAAATGAACAAATGAACGAATGAACAAATGAACAAATAAACAAATGAACAAATGAACAAACGGACAAATGAACAATTGAACAAATGAACAATTGTACAATTGAACAAATGAACAATTGTACAATTGAACAAATGAACAATTGTACAATTGAAAAAATGAACAATTGACAATTGAACAAATGAACAAATGAACAAATGAACAAATGAACAAATGAACAAATGAACAAATAAACAAATAAACAAATGATCAAATGATCAAATCAACAAATGAACAAATAAACAAATGAATAAATGAACAAATGAACAAATGAACAAATGAACAAGTGGACAAATGAACGAATGGGCAAGTGAACAATTGTACAATTGAACAAATGAACAATTGTACAATTGAACAAATGAACAATTGAACAATTGAACAATTGAACAAATGGACAAATTAACAAGTGAACAAATGAACAAGTGAACAAATGAACAAATGAACAAATGAACAAATGAACAAATGAACAAATGAACAAATGAACAAATGAACAAATGAACAAATGAACAAATGAACAAATGAACAAATGAACAAATGAACAAATGAACAAATGAACAAGTGAACAAATGAACAAATGAACAAATGAACAAATGAACAAATGAACAAATGAACAAATGAACAAATGAACAATTGTACAATTGTACAATTGAACAAATGAACGAATGAACAAATGAACAAAAGAACAAATGAACAAGTGGACAAATGAACGATTGGAAAAATGAACAAATGAACAAATGAACCAATGAACAAGTGAACAAATGAACAAATGAACAAATGAACAAATGAACAAATGAACAAGTGAACAAATGAACAAAAGAACAAATGAACAAATGGACAAATGAACAAATGAACAAATGAACAAATGAACAAATGAACAAATGAACAAATGACCAAATGAACAAATGAGCGAATGAACGAATGAACGAATGAACAAATGAACAAATGAACAAATGAACAAATGAACAAATGAACAAATGAAAAAATGAAAAAAAATGAACAAATGAACAAATAAACAAATAAACAAATGAACAAATGAACAAATGAACAAATGAACAAATGAACAAATGAACAAATGACCAAATGAACAGATGAGCGGATGAACGAATGAACGAATGAACAAATAAACAAATGAACAAATGAACAGATGAACCAATGAACAAGTGAACAAATGAACAAATGAACAAATGAACAAGTGTACAATTGAACAAATGAACAATTGTACAATTGAACAAATGAATAATTGTACAATTGAACAAATGAACAATTGTACAATTGAACAAATGAACAATTGACAATTGAACAAATGAACAAATGAACAATTGAACAAATGAAGAAATGAAGAATTGGACAAAAGAACAAATGAACAAATGAACGAATGAACAAACGAACAAATGAACAAATGAACAAGTGGACAAATGGACAAATGAACAAATAAAACAAATGAACAACTGAACAAATGAACAAATGAACAAATGAACAAATGAACAAATGAACAAATGAACAAATGAACAAATGAACAAATGAACAAATGGACAAATGGACAAATGAACAAATAAAACAAATGAACAAAAGAACAAAAGAACAAATGAACAAATGAACAAATGAACAAATGAACTAATGATCGAATGAACATATGAACAAATGAACAAATGAACAAATAAACAAATAAACAAATGATCAAATGAACAAATGAACAAATGAACAAATGAACAAATGAACAAATGAACAAATGAACAAATGAACAAATGAACAAATGAACGAATGGAAAAATGAACAAATGAACAAATGAACCAATGAACAAGTGAACAAATGAACAAATGAACAAATGAACAAATGAACAAGTGAACAAATGAACAAAAGAACAAATGAACAAATGGACAAATGGACAAATGGACAAATGGACAAATGAACAAATAAAACAAATGAACAAAAGAACAAATGAACAAAAGAACAAATGAACAAATGAACAAATGAACAAATGAACTAATGATCGAATGAACATATGAACAAATGAACAAATGAACAAATAAACAAATAAACAAATGATCAAATGAACAAATGAACAAATGAACAAATAAACAAATGAACAAATGAACAAACGGACAAATGAACAATTGAACAAATGAACAATTGTACAATTGAACAAATGAACAATTGTACAATTGAACAAATGAACAATTGTACAATTGAAAAAATGAACAATTGACAATTGAACAAATGAACAAATGAACAAATGAACAAATGAACCAATGAACAAATGAACAAATGAACAATTGTACAATTGAACAAATGAACAAATGAAGAAATGAACAAATGAACAAATGAACAAGTGGACAAATGAACGAATGGACAAATGAACAAATCAACAAATGAACAAGTGAACAAATGAACAAATGAACAAATGAACAAGTGGACAAATGAACGAATGGGCAAATAAACAAATGAACAAATGAACAAGTGAACAAATGAACAAATGAACAAATGAACAAATGAACAAATGAACAAGTGGACAAATGAACGAATGGGCAAGTGAACAATTGTACAATTGAACAAATGAACAATTGTACAATTGAACAAATGAACAATTGAACAATTGAACAATTGAACAAATGGACAAATTAACAAGTGAACAAATGAACAAGTGAACAAATGAACAAATGAACAAATGAACAAATGAACAAATGAACAAATGAACAAATGAACAAATGAACAAATGAACAAATGAACAAATGAACAAATGAACAAATGAACAAGTGAACAAATGAACAAATGAACAAATGAACAAATGAACAAATGAACAAATGAACAATTGTACAATTGTACAATTGAACAAATGAACGAATGAACAAATGAACAAAAGAACAAATGAACAAGTGGACAAATGAACGATTGGAAAAATGAACAAATGAACAAATGAACCAATGAACAAGTGAACAAATGAACAAATGAACAAATGAACAAATGAACAATTGAACAAGTGAACAAATGAACAAAAGAACAAATGGACAAATGAACAAATGAACAAATGAACAAATGAACAAATGAACAAATGAACAAATGAACAAATGAACAAATGAGCGAATGAACGAATGAACGAATGAACAAATGAACAAATGAACAAATGAACAAATGAACAAATGAACAAATGAAAAAATGAAAAAAAATGAACAAATGAACAAATAAACAAATGAACAAATGAACAAATGAACAAATGAACAAATGAACAAATGAACAAATGAACAAATGACCAAATGAACAGATGAGCGGATGAACGAATGAACGAATGAACAAATAAACAAATGAACAAATGAACAGATGAACCAATGAACAAGTGAACAAATGAACAAATGAACAAATGAACAAGTGTACAATTGAACAAATGAACAATTGTACAATTGAACAAATGAATAATTGTACAATTGAACAAATGAACAATTGTACAATTGAACAAATGAACAATTGACAATTGAACAAATGAACAAATGAACAATTGAACAAATGAAGAAATGAAGAATTGGACAAAAGAACAAATGAACAAATGAACGAATGAACAAACGAACAAATGAACAAATGAACAAGTGGACAAATGGACAAATGAACAAATAAAACAAATGAACAACTGAACAAATGAACAAATGAACAAATGAACAAATGAACAAATGAACAAATGAACAAATGGACAAATGGACAAATGAACAAATAAAACAAATGAACAAAAGAACAAAAGAACAAATGAACAAATGAACAAATGAACAAATGAACTAATGATCGAATGAACATATGAACAAATGAACAAATGAACAAATAAACAAATAAACAAATGATCAAATGAACAAATGAACAAATGAACAAATGAACAAATGAACAAATGAACAAATGAACAAATGAACAAATGAACAAATGAACAAATGAACAAATGAACGAATGGAAAAATGAACAAATGAACAAATGAACCAATGAACAAGTGAACAAATGAACAAATGAACAAATGAACAAATGAACAAGTGAACAAATGAACAAAAGAACAAATGAACAAATGGACAAATGGACAAATGGACAAATGGACAAATGAACAAATAAAACAAATGAACAAAAGAACAAATGAACAAAAGAACAAATGAACAAATGAACAAATGAACAAATGAACTAATGATCGAATGAACATATGAACAAATGAACAAATGAACAAATAAACAAATAAACAAATGATCAAATGAACAAATGAACAAATGAACAAATGAACAAATGAACAAATGAACAAATGAACAAATAAAGAAATGATCAAATGAACAAATCAGCGGATGAACATATGATGAAATGAACAAATGAACAAATGAACGAATGAACAAATGAACAAATAAACAAATGAACAAATGAACAAACGGACAAATGAACAATTGAACAAATGAACAATTGTACAATTGAACAAATGAACAATTGTACAATTGAACAAATGAACAATTGTACAATTGAAAAAATGAACAATTGACAATTGAACAAATGAACAAATGAACAAATGAACAAATGAACAAATGAACAAATGAACAAATAAACAAATAAACAAATGATCAAATGATCAAATCAACAAATGAACAAATAAACAAATGAATAAATGAACAAATGAGCAAATGAACATATCAAGAAATGAACAAATGAACGAATGAACAAGTGCACAAATGAACAAATGAACAAGTGAACAAATGAACAAATGAACAAATGAACATATGAACAAGTGGACAAATGGACAAATGAACAAATAAAACAAATGAACAAAAGAACAAATGAACAAATGAACAAATAAAACAAATGAACAAAAGAACAAATGAACAAATGAACAAAAGAACGAATGAACGAATGAACAAATGAACAAATGAACAAATGAACAAAAGAACGAATGAACGAATGAACAAATGAACAAATGAACAAATAAAAAATGAAAAATGAAAAAAATGAAAAAAATGAACAAATGAACAAATGAACAAATAAACAAATGAACAAATAAACAAATGATCAAATGAACAAATGAACAAATGAACAAGTGAACAAATGAACAAATGAACAAATGAACAAATGAACAAATGAACAAATGACCAAATGAACAAATGAGCGAATGAACGAATGAACGAATGAACAAATGAACAAATGAACAAATGAACAAATGAACAAATGAACAAATAAAGAAATGATTAAATGAACAAATCAGCGGATGAACATATGAAGAAATGAACAAATGAACAAATGAACAAATGAACAAATGAACAAATGAACAAATGAACAAATGAAGAAATGAAGAATTGGACAAAAGAACAAATGAACAAATGAACAAGTGCACAAATGAACAAAAGAACAAATGAACAAATAAACAAATGGACAAATGGACAAATGAACAAATGTACGAATGAACGAATGAACGAATGAACCAATGAACAAATGAACAAATGAACAAGTGAACAAATGAACAAATGAACAAATGAACAAATGAACAAATGAACAAATGACCAAATGAACAAATGAGCGAATGAACGAATGAACGAATGAACAAATGAACAAATGAACAAATGAACAAATGAACAAATGAACAAATAAAGAAATGTTTAAATGAACAAATGAACAAATGAACAATTGTACAATTGAACAAATGAAGAAATGAAGAATTGGACAAAAGAACAAATGAACAAATGAACAAGTGAACAAATGAACAAAAGAACAAATGAACAAATAAACAAATGGACAAATAGACAAATGAACAAATGAACGAATGAACGAATGAACGAATGAACCAATGAACAAATGAACAAATGAACAAATGAAAAAATGAAAAAAAATGAACCAATGATCAAATGATAAAATCAACAAATGAACAAATAAACAAATGAATAAATGAACAAATAAGCAAATGAACATATCAAGAAATGAACAAATGAACGAATGAACAAATGAACAAATGAACAAACGAACAAAATGAACAAATGAACTAATGAACAAATGAACAAATGAACAAATGAACAAATGAACAAATATACAAATGATCAAATGAACAAATGAACAAATGAACAAGTGAACAAATGAACAAATGAACAAGTGAACAAATGAACAAATGAACAAATGAACAAGTGGATAAATGAACGAATGGACAAATGAACAAATAAACAAATGATCAAATGAACAAAAGAACGAATGAACGAATGAACAAATGAACAAATGAACAAATAAAAAATGAAAAATGAAAAAAATGAAAAAAATGAACAAATGAACAAATGAACAAATAAACAAATGAACAAATAAACAAATGATCAAATGAACAAATGAACAAATGAACAAGTGAACAAATGAACAAATGAACAAATGAACAAATGAACAAATGAACAAATGACCAAATGAACAAATGAGCGAATGAACGAATGAACGAATGAACAAATGAACAAATGAACAAATGAACAAATGAACAAATGAACAAATAAAGAAATGATTAAATGAACAAATCAGCGGATGAACATATGAAGAAATGAACAAATGAACAAATGAACAAATGAACAAATGAACAAATGAACAATTGAACAAATGAAGAAATGAAGAATTGGACAAAAGAACAAATGAACAAATGAACAAGTGCACAAATGAACAAAAGAACAAATGAACAAATAAACAAATGGACAAATGGACAAATGAACAAATGTACGAATGAACGAATGAACGAATGAACCAATGAACAAATGAACAAATGAACAAGTGAACAAATGAACAAATGAACAAATGAACAAATGAACAAATGAACAAATGACCAAATGAACAAATGAGCGAATGAACGAATGAACGAATGAACAAATGAACAAATGAACAAATGAACAAATGAACAAATGAACAAATAAAGAAATGTTTAAATGAACAAATGAACAAATGAACAATTGTACAATTGAACAAATGAAGAAATGAAGAATTGGACAAAAGAACAAATGAACAAATGAACAAGTGAACAAATGAACAAAAGAACAAATGAACAAATAAACAAATGGACAAATAGACAAATGAACAAATGAACGAATGAACGAATGAACGAATGAACCAATGAACAAATGAACAAATGAACAAATGAAAAAATGAAAAAAAATGAACCAATGATCAAATGATAAAATCAACAAATGAACAAATAAACAAATGAATAAATGAACAAATAAGCAAATGAACATATCAAGAAATGAACAAATGAACGAATGAACAAATGAACAAATGAACAAACGAACAAAATGAACAAATGAACTAATGAACAAATGAACAAATGAACAAATGAACAAATGAACAAATATACAAATGATCAAATGAACAAATGAACAAATGAACAAGTGAACAAATGAACAAATGAACAAGTGAACAAATGAACAAATGAACAAATGAACAAGTGGATAAATGAACGAATGGACAAATGAACAAATAAACAAATGATCAAATGAACAAATGAACAAATGAACAAATGAACAAATGAACAAATGGACAAATGAACAAATGAACAAATGAACAAATGAACAAATGAACAAATGAACAAGTGGACAAATGAACGAATGGACAAATGAACAAATAAACAAGTGTACAATTGAACAAATGAACAAGTGAACAAATGAACAAATGAACAAATGAACAAATGAACAAGTGGACAAATGAACGAATGGACAAATGAACAAATAAACAAGTGTACAATTGAACAAATGAACAATTGTACAATTGAACAAATGAATAATTGTACAATTGAACAAATGAACAATTGTACAATTGAACAAATGAACAATTGACAATTGAACAAATGAACAAATGAACAATTGAACAAATGAAGAAATGAAGAATTGGACAAAAGAACAAATGAACAAATGAACGAATGAACAAACGAACAAATGAACAAATGAACAAGTGGACAAATGGACAAATGAAGAAATAAAACAAATGAACAAAAGAACAAATGAACAAATGAACAAATAAAACAAATGAACAAAAGAACAAATGAACAAATGAACAAAAGAACGAATGAACGAATGAACAAATGAACAAATGAACAAATGAACAAAAGAACGAATGAACGAATGGAAAAATGAACAAATGAACAAATGAACCAATGAACAAGTGAACAAATGAACAAATGAACAAATGAACAAATGAACAAGTGAAGAAATGAACAAATGACCAAATGAACAAATGAGCGAATGAACGAATGAACGAATGAACAAATAAACAAATGAACAAATGAACAGATGAACCAATGAACAAGTGAACAAATGAACAAATGAACAAATGAACAAGTGTACAATTGAACAAATGAACAATTGTACAATTGAACAAATGAATAATTGTACAATTGAACAAATGAACAATTGACAATTGAACAAATGAACAAATGAACAATTGAACAAATGAAGAAATGAAGAATTGGACAAAAGAACAAATGAACAAATGAACGAATGAACGAATGAACAAACGAACAAATGAACAAATGAACAAGTGGACAAATGGACAAATGAACAAATGAACAAATGAACAAATGAACAAATGAACAAGTGGACAAATGAACGAATGGGCAAGTGAACAATTGTACAATTGAACAAATGAACAATTGTACAATTGAACAAATGAACAATTGAACAATTGAACAATTGAACAAATGGACAAATTAACAAGTGAACAAATGAACAAGTGAACAAATGAATAAATGAACAAATGAACAAATGAACAAATGAACAAATGAACAAATGAACAAATGAACAAATGAACAAATGAACAAATGAACAAATGAGCGAATGAACGAATGAACGAATGAACAAATGAACAAATGAACAAATGAACAAATGAACAAATGAACAAATGAAAAAATGAAAAAAAATGAACAAATGAACAAATAAACAAATGAACAAATGAACAAATGAACAAATGAACAAATGAACAAATGAACAAATGACCAAATGAACAGATGAGCGGATGAACGAATGAACGAATGAACAAATAAACAAATGAACAAATGAACAGATGAACCAATGAACAAGTGAACAAATGAACAAATGAACAAATGAACAAGTGTACAATTGAACAAATGAACAATTGTACAATTGAACAAATGAATAATTGTACAATTGAACAAATGAACAATTGTACAATTGAACAAATGAACAATTGACAATTGAACAAATGAACAAATGAACAATTGAACAAATGAAGAAATGAAGAATTGGGCAAAAGAACAAATGAACAAATGAACGAATGAACAAACGAACAAATGAACAAATGAACAAGTGGACAAATGGACAAATGAACAAATAAAACAAATGAACAACTGAACAAATGAACAAATGAACAAATGAACAAATGAACAAATGAACAAATGAACAAATGGACAAATGGACAAATGAACAAATAAAACAAATGAACAAAAGAACAAAAGAACAAATGAACAAATGAACAAATGAACAAATGAACTAATGATCGAATGAACATATGAACAAATGAACAAATGAACAAATAAACAAATAAACAAATGATCAAATGAACAAATGAACAAATGAACAAATGAACAAATGAACAAATGAACAAATGAACAAATGAACAAATGAACAAATGAACAAATGAACAAATGAACGAATGGAAAAATGAACAAATGAACAAATGAACCAATGAACAAGTGAACAAATGAACAAATGAACAAATGAACAAATGAACAAGTGAACAAATGAACAAAAGAACAAATGAACAAATGGACAAATGGACAAATGGACAAATGGACAAATGAACAAATAAAACAAATGAACAAAAGAACAAATGAACAAAAGAACAAATGAACAAATGAACAAATGAACAAATGAACTAATGATCGAATGAACATATGAACAAATGAACAAATGAACAAATAAACAAATAAACAAATGATCAAATGAACAAATGAACAAATGAACAAATGAACAAATGAACAAATGAACAAATGAACAAATAAAGAAATGATCAAATGAACAAATCAGCGGATGAACATATGATGAAATGAACAAATGAACAAATGAACGAATGAACAAATGAACAAATAAACAAATGAACAAATGAACAAACGGACAAATGAACAATTGAACAAATGAACAATTGTACAATTGAACAAATGAACAATTGTACAATTGAACAAATGAACAATTGTACAATTGAAAAAATGAACAATTGACAATTGAACAAATGAACAAATGAACAAATGAACAAATGAACAAATGAACAAATGAACAAATAAACAAATAAACAAATGATCAAATGATCAAATCAACAAATGAACAAATAAACAAATGAATAAATGAACAAATGAGCAAATGAACATATCAAGAAATGAACAAATGAACGAATGAACAAGTGAACAAATGAACAAATGAACAAGTGAACAAATGAACAAATGAACAAATGAACATATGAACAAGTGGACAAATGGACAAATGAACAAATAAAACAAATGAACAAAAGAACAAATGAACAAATGAACAAATAAAACAAATGAACAAAAGAACAAATGAACAAATGAACAAAAGAACGAATGAACGAATGAACAAATGAGCGAATGAACGAATGAACGAATGAACAAATGAACAAATGAACAAATGAACAAATGAACAAATGAACAAATAAAGAAATGTTTAAATGAACAAATGAACAAATGAACAATTGTACAATTGAACAAATGAAGAAATGAAGAATTGGACAAAAGAACAAATGAACAAATGAACAAGTGAACAAATGAACAAAAGAACAAATGAACAAATAAACAAATGGACAAATAGACAAATGAACAAATGAACGAATGAACGAATGAACGAATGAACCAATGAACAAATGAACAAATGAACAAATGAAAAAATGAAAAAAAATGAACCAATGATCAAATGATAAAATCAACAAATGAACAAATAAACAAATGAATAAATGAACAAATAAGCAAATGAACATATCAAGAAATGAACAAATGAACGAATGAACAAATGAACAAATGAACAAACGAACAAAATGAACAAATGAACTAATGAACAAATGAACAAATGAACAAATGAACAAATGAACAAATATACAAATGATCAAATGAACAAATGAACAAATGAACAAGTGAACAAATGAACAAATGAACAAGTGAACAAATGAACAAATGAACAAATGAACAAGTGGATAAATGAACGAATGGACAAATGAACAAATAAACAAATGATCAAATGAACAAATGAACAAATGAACAAATGAACAAATGAACAAATGGACAAATGAACAAATGAACAAATGAACAAATGAACAAATGAACAAATGAACAAGTGGACAAATGAACGAATGGACAAATGAACAAATAAACAAGTGTACAATTGAACAAATGAACAAGTGAACAAATGAACAAATGAACAAATGAACAAATGAACAAGTGGACAAATGAACGAATGGACAAATGAACAAATAAACAAGTGTACAATTGAACAAATGAACAATTGTACAATTGAACAAATGAATAATTGTACAATTGAACAAATGAACAATTGTACAATTGAACAAATGAACAATTGACAATTGAACAAATGAACAAATGAACAATTGAACAAATGAAGAAATGAAGAATTGGACAAAAGAACAAATGAACAAATGAACGAATGAACAAACGAACAAATGAACAAATGAACAAGTGGACAAATGGACAAATGAAGAAATAAAACAAATGAACAAATGAACAAATGAACAAATGAACAAATGAACAAATGAACAAATGAACAAATGAACAAATGAACAAATGAACAAATGAACAAATGACAAAATGAACAAATGATCAAATGAACAAATGAACAAATGAACAAATGAACAAATGAACAAATGAACAAATGAACAAATGAACAAATGAACAAATGAACAAATGAACAAATGAACAAATGAACGAATGGAAAAATGAACAAATGAACAAATGAACCAATGAACAAGTGAACAAATGAACAAATGAACAAATGAACAAATGAACAAGTGAACAAATGAACAAAAGAACAAATGAACAAATGGACAAATGGACAAATGGACAAATGGACAAATGGACAAATGGACAAATGAACAAATAAAACAAATGAACAAAAGAACAAATGAACAAATGAACAAATAAAACAAATGAACAAAAGAACAAATGAACAAATGAACAAATGAACAAAAGAACGAATGAACGAATGAACAAATGAACAAATGAACAAATGAACAAAAGAACGAATGAACGAATGGAAAAATGAACAAATGAACAAATGAACCAATGAACAAGTGAACAAATGAACAAATGAACAAATGAACAAATGAACAAGTGAAGAAATGAACAAATGACCAAATGAACAAATGAGCGAATGAACGAATGAACGAATGAACAAATAAACAAATGAACAAATGAACAGATGAACCAATGAACAAGTGAACAAATGAACAAATGAACAAATGAACAAGTGTACAATTGAACAAATGAACAATTGTACAATTGAACAAATGAATAATTGTACAATTGAACAAATGAACAATTGACAATTGAACAAATGAACAAATGAACAATTGAACAAATGAAGAAATGAAGAATTGGACAAAAGAACAAATGAACAAATGAACGAATGAACGAATGAACAAACGAACAAATGAACAAATGAACAAGTGGACAAATGGACAAATGAACAAATGAACAAATGAACAAATGAACAAATGAACAAGTGGACAAATGAACGAATGGGCAAGTGAACAATTGTACAATTGAACAAATGAACAATTGTACAATTGAACAAATGAACAATTGTACAATTGAACAAATGAACAATTGAACAATTGAACAATTGAACAAATGGACAAATTAACAAGTGAACAAATGAACAAGTGAACAAATGAATAAATGAACAAATGAACAAATGAACAAATGAACAAATGAACAAATGAACAAATGAACAAATGAACAAATGAACAAATGAACAAATGAACAAATGAACAAATGAACAAGTGAACAAATGAACAAATGAACAAATGAACAAATGAACAAATGAACAAATGAACAAATGAACAAATGAACAAATGAACAAATGAACAAATGAACAATTGTACAATTGTACAATTGAACAAATGAACGAATGAACAAATGAACAAAAGAACAAATGAACAAGTGGACAAATGAACGATTGGAAAAATGAACAAATGAACAAATGAACCAATGAACAAGTGAACAAATGAACAAATGAACAAATGAACAAATGAACAAATGAACAAGTGAACAAATGAACAAAAGAACAAATGAACAAATGGACAAATGAACAAATGAACAAATGAACAAATGAACAAATGAACAAATGAACAAATGACCAAATGAACAAATGAGCGAATGAACGAATGAACGAATGAACAAATGAACAAATGAACAAATGAACAAATGAACAAATGAAAAAATGAAAAAAAATGAACAAATGAACAAATAAACAAATAAACAAATGAACAAATGAACAAATGAACAAATGAACAAATGAACAAATGAACAAATGACCAAATGAACAAATGAGCGGATGAACGAATGAACGAATGAACAAATAAACAAATGAACAAATGAACAGATGAACCAATGAACAAGTGAACAAATGAACAAATGAACAAGTGTACAATTGAACAAATGAACAATTGTACAATTGAACAAATGAATAATTGTACAATTGAACAAATGAACAATTGTACAATTGAACAAATGAACAATTGACAATTGAACAAATGAACAAATGAACAATTGAACAAATGAAGAAATGAAGAATTGGACAAAAGAACAAATGAACAAATGAACGAATGAACAAACGAACAAATGAACAAATGAACAAGTGGACAAATGGACAAATGAACAAATAAAACAAATGAACAAATGAACAAATGAACAAATGAACAAATGAACAAATGAACAAATGAACAAATGAACAAATGAACAAATGGACAAATGGACAAATGAACAAATAAAACAAATGAACAAAAGAACAAATGAACAAATGAACAAATGAACAAATGAACTAATGATCGAATGAACATATGAACAAATGAACAAATGAACAAATAAACAAATAAACAAATGATCAAATGAACAAATGAACAAATGAACAAATGAACAAATGAACAAATGAACAAATGAACAAATGAACGAATGGAAAAATGAACAAATGAACAAATGAACCAATGAACAAGTGAACAAATGAGCAAATGAACAAATGAACAAGTGAACAAATGAACAAAAGAACAAATGAACAAATGGACAAATGGACAAATGGACAAATGGACAAATGAACAAATAAAACAAATGAACAAAAGAACAAATGAACAAAAGAACAAATGAACAAATGAACAAATGAACAAATGAACTAATGATCGAATGAACATATGAACAAATGAACAAATGAACAAATAAACAAATAAACAAATGATCAAATGAACAAATGAACAAATGAACAAATGAACAAATGAACAAATGAACAAATAAAGAAATGATCAAATGAACAAATCAGCGGATGAACATATGATGAAATGAACAAATGAAAAAAATGAACGAATGAACAAATGAACAAATAAACAAATGAACAAATGAACAAACGGACAAATGAACAATCGAACAAATGAACAATTGTACAATTGAACAAATGAACAATTGTACAATTGAACAAATGAACAATTGTACAATTGTACAATTGAACAAATGAACAATTGTACAATTGAAAAAATGAACAATTGACAATTGAACAAATGAACAAATGAACAAATGAACAAATGAACAAATAAACAAATAAACAAATGATCAAATGAACAAATGAACAAGTGAACAAATGAACAAATGAACAAATGAACAAATGAACAAATGAACAAATGAACAAATGAACAAATGAACAAATGACCAAATGAACAAATGAGCGAATGAACGAATGAACGAATGAACAAATGAACAAATGAACAAATGAACAAATGAACAAATAAAGAAATGTTTAAATGAACAAATGAACAAATGAACAATTGTACAATTGAACAAATGAAGAAATGAAGAATTGGACAAAAGAACAAATGAACAAATGAACAAGTGAACAAATGAACAAAAGAACAAATGAACAAATAAACAAGTGGACAAATAGACAAATGAACAAATGAACGAATGAACGAATGAACGAATGAACCAATGAACAAATGAACAAATGAACAAATGAAAAAATGAAAAAAAATGAACCAATGATCAAATGATAAAATCAACAAATGAACAAATAAACAAATGAATAAATGAACAAATAAGCAAATGAACATATCAAGAAATGAACAAATGAACGAATGAACAAATGAACAAATGAACAAACGAACAAAATGAACTAATGAACTAATGAACAAATGAACAAATGAACAAATGAACAAATGAACAAATATACAAATGATCAAATGAACAAATGAACAAATGAACAAGTGAACAAATGAACAAATGAACAAGTGAACAAATGAACAAATGAACAAATGAACAAGTGGATAAATGAACGAATGGACAAATGAACAAATAAACAAATGATCAAATGAACAAATGACCAAATGAACAAATGAACAAATGAACAAATGAACAAATGGACAAATGAACAAATGAACAAATGAACAAATGAACAAATGAACAAGTGGACAAATGAACGAATGGACAAATGAACAAATAAACAAGTGTACAATTGAACAAATGAACAAGTGAACAAATGAAAAAATGAACAAATGAACAAATGAACAAGTGGACAAATGAACGAATGGACAAATGAACAAATAAACAAGTGTACAATTGAACAAATGAACAATTGTACAATTGAACAAATGAATAATTGTACAATTGAACAAATGAACAATTGTACAATTGAACAAATGAACAATTGACAATTGAACAAATGAACAAATGAACAATTGAACAAATGAAGAAATGAAGAATTGGACAAAAGAACAAATGAACAAATGAACGAATGAACAAACGAACAAATGAACAAATGAACAAGTGGACAAATGGACAAATGAAGAAATAAAACAAATGAACAAATGAACAAATGAACAAATGAACAAATGAAAAAATGAACAAATGAACAAATGAACAAATGAACAAATGAACAAATGAACAAATGACAAAATGAACAAATGATCAAATGAACAAATGAACAAATGAACAAATGAACAAGTGAACAAATGAACAAATGAACAAATGAACAAATGAACAAATGAACAAATGAACAAATGAACAAATGAACAAATGAACGAATGGAAAAATGAACAAATGAACAAATGAACAAATGAACCAATGAACAAGTGAACAAATGAACAAATGAACAAATGAACAAATGAACAAATGAACAAGTGAACAAATGAACAAAAGAACAAATGAACAAATGGACAAATGGACAAATGAACAAATGAACAAATAAACAAATGATCAAATGAACAAATGAACAAATGAACAAGTGAACAAATGAACAAGTGAACAATTGTACAATTGCACAATTGAACAAATGAACGAATGAACAAATGAACAAATGAACAAATGAACAAGTGGACAAATGAACGAATGGACAAAAGAACAAATGAACAAATGGACAAATGGATAAAGGAACAAATAAAAAAAATGAACAAAAGAACAAATGAACAAATGAACGAATGAACGAATGAACGAATGAACGAATGAAGAAATGAACAAATGAACAAATGAAAAAATGAAAAAAATGAACAAATGAACAAATAAACAAATAAACAAATAAACAAATGATCAAATGATCAAATGAACAAATGAACAAATAAACAAATGAACCAATGAACAAATGAACAAATGAACAATTGTACCATTGAACAAATGAACAAATGAACAATTGTACAATTGAACAAATGAACAAATGAACAAATGAACAATTGTACAATTGTATAATTGTACAATTGAACAAATGAACGAATGAACGAATGAACGAATGAACGAATGAACAAATGAACAAATGAACAAGTGGACAAATGAACAAATGAACAAATGGACAAATGAACAAATAAAACAAATGAACAAAAGAACAAATGAACAAATGAACAAATGAACAAATGAACAAATGAACATATGAACAAATGACCAAATGAACAAAAGAACGAATGAACGAATGAAGAAATGAACAAATGAACAAATGAAAAAATGAAAAAAATAAAAAAAATGAACAAATGAACAAATGAAAAAATGAAAAAAATAAAAAAATGAACAAATGAACAAATGAACACATGAACAAATGAACAATTGTACAATTGAACAAATGAAGAAATGAAGAATTGGGCAAAAGAACAAATGAACAAATGAACAAATGAACAAATGAACAAATGACCAAATGAACAAATGAGCGAATGAACGAATGAACGAATGAACAAATGAACAAATGAACAAATGAACAAATGAACAAATAAAGAAATGATTAAATGAACAAATCAGCGGATGAACATATGAAGAAATGAACAAATGAACAAATGAACAAATGAACAAATGAACAAATGAACAAATGAACAAATGAACAAATGAACAAATGAACAAATGAACAAATGAACAAGTGAACAAATGAACAAATGAACAATTGTACAATTCAACAAATGAAGAAATGAAGAATTGGACAAAAGAACAAATGAACAAATGAACAAGTGCACAAATGAACAAAAGAACAAATGAACAAATAAACAAATGGACAAATGGACAAATGAACAAATGTACGAATGAACGAATGAACGAATGAACCAATGAACAAATGAACAAATGAACAAATGAACAAGTGAACAAATGAACAAATGAACAAATGAACAAATGAACAAATGAACAAATGACCAAATGAACAAATGAGCGAATGAACGAATGAACGAATGAACAAATGAACAAATGAACAAATGAACAAATGAACAAATAAAGAAATGTTTAAATGAACAAATGAACAAATGAACAATTGTACAATTGAACAAATGAAGAAATGAAGAATTGGACAAAAGAACAAATGAACAAATGAACAAGTGAACAAATGAACAAAAGAACAAATGAACAAATAAACAAATGGACAAATAGACAAATGAACAAATGAACGAATGAACGAATGAACGAATGAACCAATGAACAAATGAACAAATGAACAAATGAAAAAATGAAAAAAAATGAACCAATGATCAAATGATAAAATCAACAAATGAACAAATAAACAAATGAATAAATGAACAAATAAGCAAATGAACATATCAAGAAATGAACAAATGAACGAATGAACAAATGAACAAATGAACAAATGAACAAACGAACAAAATGAACAAATGAACTAATGAACAAATGAACAAATGAACAAATGAACAAATGAACAAATATACAAATGATCAAATGAACAAATGAACAAATGAACAAGTGAACAAATGAACAAATGAACAAGTGAACAAATGAACAAATGAACAAATGAACAAGTGGATAAATGAACGAATGGACAAATGAACAAATAAACAAATGATCAAATGAACAAATGAACAAATGAACAAATGAACAAATGAACAAATGAACAAATGGACAAATGAACAAATGAACAAATGAACAAATGAACAAATGAACAAATGAACAAGTGGACAAATGAACGAATGGACAAATGAACAAATAAACAAGTGTACAATTGAACAAATGAACAAGTGAACAAATGAACAAATGAACAAATGAACAAATGAACAAGTGGACAAATGAACGAATGGACAAATGAACAAATAAACAAGTGTACAATTGAACAAATGAACAATTGTACAATTGAACAAATGAATAATTGTACAATTGAACAAATGAACAATTGTACAATTGAACAAATGAACAATTGACAATTGAACAAATGAACAAATGAACAATTGAACAAATGAAGAAATGAAGAATTGGACAAAAGAACAAATGAACAAATGAACGAATGAACAAACGAACAAATGAACAAATGAACAAGTGGAGAAATGGACAAATGAAGAAATAAAACAAATGAACAAATGAACAAATGAACAAATGAACAAATGAACAAATGAACAAATGAACAAATGAACAAATGAACAAATGAACAAATGAACACATGACAAAATGAACAAATGATCAAATGAACAAATGAACAAATGAACAAATGAACAAGTGAACAAATGAACAAATGAACAAATGAACAAATGAACAAATGAACAAATGAACAAATGAACAAATGAACAAATGAACGAATGGAAAAATGAACAAATGAACAAATGAACCAATGAACAAGTGAACAAATGAACAAATGAACAAATGAACAAATGAACAAATGAACAAGTGAACAAATGAACAAAAGAACAAATGAACAAATGGACAAATGGACAAATGGACAAATGGACAAATGAACAAATAAAACAAATGAACAAAAGAACAAATGAACAAATGAACAAATGAACTAATGATCGAATGAACATATGAACAAATGAACAAATGAACAAATAAACAAATAAACAAATGATCAAATGAACAAATGAACAAATGAACAAATGAACAAATGAACAAATGAACAAATAAAGAAATGATCAAATGAACAAATCAGCGGATGAACATATGATGAAATGAACAAATGAACAAATGAACGAATGAACAAATGAACAAATAAACAAATGAACAAATGAACAAACGGACAAATGAACAATTGAACAAATGAACAATTGTACAATTGAACAAATGAACAATTGTACAATTGAACAAATGAACAATTGTACAATTGAAAAAATGAACAATTGACAATTGAACAAATGAACAAATGAACAAATGAACAAATGAACAAATGAACAAATGAACAAATAAACAAATAAACAAATGATCAAATGATCAAATCAACAAATGAACAAATAAACAAATGAATAAATGAACAAATGAGCAAATGAACATATCAAGAAATGAACAAATGAACGAATGAACAAGTGAACAAATGAACAAATGAACAAGTGAACAAATGATCAAATGAACAAATGAACAAATGAACAAGTGGACAAATGGACAAATGAACAAATAAAACAAATGTACAAAAGAACAAATGAACAAATGAACAAATAAAACAAATGAACAAAAGAACAAATGAACAAATGAACAAAAGAACGAATGAACGAATGAACAAATGAACAAATGAACAAATGAACAAAAGAACGAATGAACGAATGAACAAATGTACAAATGAACAAATGAAAAAATAAAAAATGAAAAAAATGAAAAAAAGGAACAAATGAACAAATGAACAAATAAACAAATGAACAAATAAACAAATGATCAAATGAACAAATGAACAAATGAACAAGTGAACAAATGAACAAATGAACAAATGAACAAATGAACAAATGATCAAATGAACAAATGACCAAATGAACAAATGAGCGAATGAACGAATGAACGAATGAACAAATGAACAAATGAACAAATGAACAAATGAACAAATGAACAAATGAACAAATGAACAAATGAACAAATAAAGAAATGATTAAATGAACAAATCAGCGGATGAACATATGAAGAAATGAACAAATGAACAAATGAACAAATGAACAAATGAACAAATGAACAAATGAACAAATGAACAAATGAACAAATGAACAAATGAACAAATGAACAAATGAACAAATGAACAAATGAACAAATGAACAATTGTACAATTGAACAAATGAAGAAATGAAGAATTGGACAAAAGAACAAATGAACAAATGAAGAAGTGAACAAATGAACAAAAGAACAAATGAACAAATAAACAAATGGACAAATGGACAAATGAACAAATGAACGAATGAACGAATGAACGAATGAACCAATGAACAAATGAACAAATGAACAAATGAACAAGTGAACAAATGAACAAATGAACAAATGAACAAATGAACAAATGAACAAATGAACAAATGACCAAATGAACAAATGAGCGAATGAACGAATGAACGAATGAACAAATGAACAAATGAACAAATGAACAAATGAACAAATAAAGAAATGTTTAAATGAACAAATCAGCGGATGAACATGTGAAGAAATGAACAAATGAACAAATGAACAAATGAACAAATGAACAAATGAACAAATGAACAAATGAACAAATGAACAAATGAACAAATGAACAAATGAACAAATGAACAAATGAACAAATGAACAAATGAACAAATGAACAAATGAACAAATGAACAAATGAACAAATGAACAAACGAACAAATGAACAAATGAACAAATGAACAAATGAACAAATGAACAAATGAACAATTGTACAATTGAACAAATGAAGAAATGAAGAATTGATCAAAAGAACAAATGAACAAATGAACAAGTGAACAAATGAACAAATGAACAAATGAACAAAAGAACAAATGAACAAATAAACAAATGGACAAATGGACAAATGAACAAATGAACGAATGAACGAATGAACCAATGAACAAATGAACAAATGAACAAATGAAAAAATGAAAAAAATGAACCAATGATCAAATGATAAAATCAACAAATGAACAAATAAACAAATGAATAAATGAACAAATAAGCAAATGAACATATCAAGAAATGAACAAATGAACAAATGAACTAATGAACAAATGAACAAATGAACAAATGAACAAATGAACAAATGAACAAATATACAAATGATCAAATGAACAAATGAACAAATGAACAAGTGAACAAATGAACAAATGAACAAGTGAACAAATGAACAAATGAACAAATGAACAAGTGGACAAATGAACGAATGGACAAATGAACAAATAAACAAGTGTACAATTGAACATATGAACAATTGTAAAATTGAACAAATGAACAATTGTACAATTGAACAAATGAATAATTGTACAATTGAACAAATGAACAATTGACAATTGAACAAATGAACAATTGACAATTGAACAAATGAACAAATGAACAATTGAACAAATGAAGAAATGAAGAATTGGACAAAAGAACAAATGAACAAATGAACGAATGAACAAAAGAACAGATGAACAAATGAACAAATGGACAAATGGACAAATGATCAAATAAAACAAATGAACAAAAGAACAAATGAACAAATGAACAAATGAACAAATGAACATATGAACAAATGACCAAATGAACAAAAGAACGAATGAACGAATGAAGAAATGAACAAATGAACAAATGAAAAAATGAAAGAAATAAAAAAAATGAACAAATGAACAAATGAACACATGAACAAATGAACAATTGTACAATTGAACAAATGAAGAAATGAAGAATTGGGCAAAAGAACAAATGAACAAATGAACAAGTGAACAAATGAACAAAAGAACAAATGAACAAATGAACAAATGGACAAATGAACAAATAAAACAAATGAACAAATGGACAAATGTACAAAAGAACGAATGCACGAATGAACAAATGAACAAATGAACAAATGAAAAAATGAACAAATGAGCAAATAAACAAATAAACAAATGAACAAATAAACAAGTGATCAAATGAACGAATGAACAAATGACCAAATGAACAAATGAAAAAATGAAAAAAATGAACAAATGGACAAATAAACAAATAAACAAATGATCAAATGATCAAATGAACAAATAAACCAATGAACAAATGAACAAATGAACAAATGAACAAATGTACAAATGAACAAATGAACAAATGAACAAATGAACAATTGTACAATTGAACATATGAACAATTGTACAATTGAACAAATAAACAATTGTACAATTGAACAAATGAACAATTGTACAATTGATCAAATGAACAATTGTACAATTGATCAAATGAACAATTGTACAATTGATCAAATGAACAATTGTACAATTGAACAAATGAACAATTGTACAATTGATCAAATGAACAATTGTACAATTGATCAAATGAACAATTGTACAATAGAACAAATGAACATATGAACAAATGAACAAATGAACAAGTGAACAAATGGACAAATGGACAAATGAACAAATGAACAAATGTACAATTGTACAATTGAACAAATGAACGAATGAACGAATGAACAAACGACCAAATGAACAAATGAGCGAATGAACGAATGAACAAATGAACAAATGAACAATTGTACAATTGAACAAATGAACAATTGTACAATTGAACAAATGAACAATTGTACAATTGAACAAATGAACAATTGTACAATTGAACAAATGAACAATTGTACAATTGAACAAATGAACAATTGTACAATTGAACAAATAAACAATTGTACAATTGAACAAATGAACAATTGTACAATTGAACAGATGAACAATTGACCAATTGAACAAATGAACAAATGAACAATTGAACAAATGAACAAATGAACAAATGAACAAATGAACAAATAAACAAATGAACAAATGATCAAATGAACAAATGAACAAATGAACAAGTGAACAAATGAACAAGTGAACAATTGTACAATTGCACAATTGAACAAATGAACGAATGAACAAATGAACAAATGAACAAATGAACAAGTGGACAAATGAACGAATGGACAAAAGAACAAATGAACAAATGAACAAATGTACAAATGGACAAATGGATAAAGGAACAAATAAAAAAAATGAACAAAAGAACAAATGAACAAATGAACAAATGAACAAATGAACGAATGAACGAATGAACGAATGAAGAAATGAACAAATGAACAAATGAAAAAATGAAGAAATGAAAAAATGAAAAAATGAACAAATGAACAAATAAACAAATAAACAAATGATCAAATGATCAAATGAACAAATGAACAAATAAACAAATGAACCAATGAACAAATGAACAAATGAACAATTGTACAATTGAACAAAAGAACAAATGAACAATTGTACAATTGAACAAATGAACAAATGAACAAATGAACAAATGAACAATTGTACAATTGTACAATTGAACAAATGAACGAATGAACGAATGAACAAATGAAAAAATGAACAAGTGGACAAATGAACAAATGAACAAATGGACAAATGAACAAATAAAACAAATGAACATAAGAACAAATGAACAAATGAACAAATGAACAAATGAACATATGAACAAATGACCAAATGAACAAAAGAACGAATGAACGAATGAAGAAATGAACAAATGAACAAATGAAAAAATGAAAAAAATAAAAAAAATGAACAAATGAACAAATGAACACATGAACAAATGAACAATTGTACAATTGAACAAATGAAGAAATGAAGAATTGGGCAAAAGAACAAATGAACAAATGAACAAGTGAACAAATGAACAAAAGAACAAATGAACAAATGAACAAATGGACAAATGAACAAATAAAACAAATGAACAAATGAACAAATGTACAAAAGAACGAATGAACGAATGAACAAATGAACAAATGAACAAATGAAAAAATGAACAAATGAGCAAATAAACAAATAAACAAATGAACAAATAAACAAGTGATCAAATGAACGAATGAACAAATGACCTAATGAACAAATGAAAAAATGAAAAAAATGAACAAATGGACAAATAAACAAATAAACAAATGATCAAATGATCAAATGAACAAATAAACCAATGAACAAATGAACGAATGAACAAATGAACAATTGTACAATTGAACAAATGAACAATTGTACAATTGAACAAATGAACAATTGTGCAATTGAACAAATGAACAATTGTACAATTGAACAAATGAACAATTGTACAATTGAACAAATGAACAATTGTACAATTGAACAAATGAACAATTGTACAATTGAACAAATGAACAATTGAACAACTGAACAAATGAACAAATGAACAAATGAGCAAATGAACAATTGTACAATTGATCAAATGAACATATGAACAAATGAACAAATGAACAAATGTACAAATGTACAAATGAACAATTGAACAAATGAGCAATTGTACAATTGTACTATTGAACAAATGAACAATTGTACAATTGTACAATTGAACAAATGAACAAATGAACAAATGAACAAGTGAACAAATGAACAAATGAGCAATTGAACAAATGAACAAATGACCAAATGAACAAATGAGCGAATGAACGAATGAACGAATGAACAAATGAACAAGTGAACAAATGAACAAAAGAACAAATGAACAAATGGACAAATGAACAAATAAAACAAATGAACAAAAGAACAAATGAAATAAATGAACAAATGAACAAATGAATGAATGAACGAATGAACGAATGAACCAATGAACAAATGAACAAATGAAAAAATGAAAGAAATGAACAAGTGAACAAATAAACAAATGATCAAATGAACTAATGAATAAATGAACAAATGAACAAATGAACAAATGAACAAATGAACAACTATACAATTGAACAAATGAACAATTGTACAATTGAACAAATGAACAATTGTACAATTGAACAAATGAACAATTGACAATTGAACAAATGAACGAATGAACGAATGAACAAATGAACAAATGAACAAATGAACAAATGAACAAATGAACAAATGAACAAATGAACAAGTGGACAAATGAACGAATGGACAAATGAACAAGTGAACAAATGAACAAACGAACAAATCAACAAATGAACAAATGAACAAGTGGACAAATGAACGAATGGGCAAATGAACAAGTGAACAATTGTACAATTGAACAAATGAACAATTGTACAATTGAACTAATGAACAATTGTACAATTGAACAAATGAGCAATTGTACAATTGTACTATTGAACAAATGAACAATTGTACAATTGTACAATTGAACAAATGAACAATTGTACAATTGTACAATTGAACAAATGAACAATTGTACAATTGAACAAATGAACAATTGTACAATTGAACAAATGAACAATTGTACAATTGAACAAATGAACAATTGTACAATTGAACAAATGAACAATTGAACAATTGAACAATTGAACAAATGAAGAAATGCAGAATTGGACAAAAGAACAAATGAACAAATGAACAAGTGAACAAATGAACAAAAGAACAAATGGACAAATGATCAAATGAACAAATGAACAAGTGAACAAATGAACAAATGACATAATGAACAAATGAAAAAAATGAACAAATGGACAAATAAACAAATAAACAAATGATCAAATGATCAAATGAACAAATAAACCAATGAACAAATGAACAAATGAACAAATGAACAAATGTACAAATGAACAAATGAACAAATGAACAATTGTACAATTGAACATATGAACAATTGTACAATTGAACAAATAAACAATTGTACAATTGAACAAATGAACAATTGTACAATTGATCAAATGAACAATTGTACAATTGATCAAATGAACAATTGTACAATTGAACAAATGAACAATTGTACAATTGATCAAATGAACAATTGTACAATAGAACAAATGAAAAATTGACAATTGAACAAATGAACAAATGAACAAATGAACAATTGAACAAATGAAGAAATGAAGAATTGGACAAAAGAACAAATGAACAAATGAACGAATGAACAAAAGAACAAATGAACAAATGAACAAATGGACAAATGGACAAATGAACAAATAAAACAAATGAACAAAAGAACAAATGAACAAATGAACAAATGAACAAATGAACATATGAACAAATGACCAAATGAACGAATGAACGAGTGAAGAAATGAACAAATGAACAAATGAAAAAATGAAAGAAATAAAAAAAATGAACAAATGAACAAATGAACACATGAACAAATGAACAATTGTACAATTGAACAAATGAAGAAATGAAGAATTGGGCAAAAGAACAAATGAACAAATGAACAAGTGAACAAATGAACAAAAGAACAAATGAACAAATGAACAAATGGACAAATGAACAAATAAAACAAATGAACAAATGAACAAATGTACAAAAGAACGAATGCACGAATGGACAAATGAACAAATGAACAAATGAAAAAATGAACAAATGAGCAAATAAACAAATAAACAAATGAACAAATAAACAAGTGATCAAATGGACGAATGAACAAATGACCAAATGAACAAATGAAAAAATGAAAAAATGAAAAAAATGAACAAATGGACAAATAAACAAATAAACAAATGATCAAATGATCAAATGATCAAATGAACAAATGAACAAATAAACAAATGAACCAATGAACAAATGAACAAATGAACAATTGTACAATTGAACAAATGAACAAATGAACAATTGTACAATTGAACAAATGAACAAATGAACAAATGAACAATTGTACAATTGTACAATTGAACAAATGAACGAATGAACGAATGAACAAATGAACAAATGAACAAGTGGACAAATGAACAAATGAACAAATGGACAAATGAACAAATAAAACAAATGAACAAAAGAACAAATGAACAAATGAACAAGTGAACATATGAACAAATGACCAAATGAACAAAAGAACGAATGAACGAATGAAGAAATGAACAAATGAACAAATGAAAAAATGAAAAAAATAAAAAAAATGAACAAATGAACAAATGAACACATGAACAAATGAACAATTGTACAATTGAACAAATGAAGAAATGAAGAATTGGGCAAAAGAACAAATGAACAAATGAACAAGTGAACAAATGAACAAAAGAACAAATGAACAAATGAACAAATGGACAAATGAACAAATAAAACAAATGAACAAATGAACAAATGTACAAAAGAACGAATGAACGAATGAACAAATGAACAAATGAACAAATGAAAAAATGAACAAATGAGCAAATAAACAAATAAACAAATGAACAAATAAACAAGTGATCAAATGAACGAATGAACAAATGACCAAATGAACAAATGAACAAATGAACAATTGTACAATTGAACATATGAACAATTGTACAATTGAACAAATAAACAATTGTACAATTGAACAAATGAACAATTGTACAATTGATCAAATGAACAATTGTACAATTGATCAAATGAACAATTGTACAATTGAACAAATGAACAATTGTACAATTGATCAAATGAACAATTGTACAATTGATCAAATGAACAATTGTACAATTGAACAAATGAACAATTGTACAATTGATCAAATGAACAATTGTACAATAGAACAAATGAACAATTGACAATTGAACAAATGAACAAATGAACAAATGAACAATTGAACAAATGAAGAAATGAAGAATTGGACAAAAGAACAAATGAACAAATGAACGAATGAACAAAAGAACAAATGAACAAATGAACAAATGGACAAATGGACAAATGAACAAATAAAACAAATGAACAAAAGAACAAATGAACAAATGAACAAATGAACAAATGAACATATGAACAAATGACCAAATGAACAAAAGAACGAATGAACGAATGAAGAAATGAACAAATGAACAAATGAAAAAATGAAAGAAATAAAAAAAATGAACAAATGAACAAATGAACACATGAACAAATGAACAATTGTACAATTGAACAAATGAAGAAATGAAGAATTGGGCAAAAGAACAAATGAACAAATGAACAAGTGAACAAATGAACAAAAGAACAAATGAACAAATGAACAAATGGACAAATGAACAAATAAAACAAATGAACAAATGAACAAATGTACAAAAGAACGAATGCACGAATGAACAAATGAACAAATGAACAAATGAAAAAATGAACAAATGAGCAAATAAACAAATAAACAAATGAACAAATAAACAAGTGATCAAATGGACGAATGAACAAATGACCAAATGAACAAATGAAAAAATGAAAAAATGAAAAAAATGAACAAATGGACAAATAAACAAATAAACAAATGATCAAATGATCAAATGAACAAATAAACCAATGAACAAATGAACAAATGAACAAATGAACAAATGTACAAATGAACAAATGAACAAATGAACAAATGAACAATTGTACAATTGAACATATGAACAATTGTACAATTGAACAAATAAACAATTGTACAATTGAACAAATGAACAATTGTACAATTGATCAAATGAACAATTGTACAATTGATCAAATGAACAATTGTACAATTGAACAAATGAACAATTGTACAATTGATCAAATGAACAATTGTACAATTGATCAAATGAACAATTGTACAATAGAACAAATGAACATATGAACAAATGAACAAATGAACAAATGGACAAATGAACAAATGAACAAATGTACAATTGTACAATTGAACAAATGAACGAATGAACGAATGAACAAACGACCAAATGAACAAATGAGCGAATGAACGAATGAACAAATGAACAAGTGAACAATTGTACAATTGAACAAATGAACAATTGTACAATTGAACAAATGAACAATTGTACAATTGAACAAATGAACAATTGTACAATTGAACAAATGAACAATTGTACAATTGAACAAATGAACAATTGTACAATTGAACAAATGAACAATTGTACAATTGAACAAATAAACAATTGTACAATTGAACAAATGAACAATTGTACAATTGAACAGATGAACAATTGAACAATTGAACAAATGAACAAATGAACAATTGAACAAATGAACAAATGAACAAATGAACAAATGAACAAATGAACAAATAAACAAATGAACAAATGATCAAATGAACAAATGAACAAATGAACAAGTGAACAAATGAACAAGTGAACAATTGTACAATTGCACAATTGAACAAATGAACGAATGAACAAATGAACAAATGAACAAATGAACAAGTGGACAAATGAACGAATGGACAAAAGAACAAATGAACAAATGAACAAATGTACAAATGGACAAATGGATAAAGGAACAAATAAAAAAAATGAACAAAAGAACAAATGAACAAATGAACAAATGAACAAATGAACGAATGAACGAATGAACGAATGAAGAAATGAACAAATGAACAAATGAAAAAATGAAGAAATGAAAAAATGAAAGAATGAACAAATGAACAAATAAACAAGTAAACAAATGATCAAATGATCAAATGAACAAATGAACAAATAAACAAATGAACCAATGAACAAATGAACAAATGAACAATTGTACAATTGAACAAATGAACAAATGAACAATTGTACAATTGAACAAATGAACAAATGAACAAATGAACAATTGTACAATTGTACAATTGAACAAATGAACGAATGAACGAATGAACAAATGAACAAATGAACAAGTGGACAAATGAACAAATGAACAAATGGACAAATGAACAAATAAAACAAATGAACAAAAGAACAAATGAACAAATGAACAAATGAACAAATGAACATATGAACAAATGACCAAATGAACAAAAGAACGAATGAACGAATGAAGAAATGAACAAATGAACAAATGAAAAAATGAAAAAAATAAAAAAATGAACAAATGAACAAATGAACACATGAACAAATGAACAATTGTACAATTGAACAAATGAAGAAATGAAGAATTGGGCAAAAGAACAAATGAACAAATGAACAAGTGAACAAATGAACAAAAGAACAAATGAACAAATGAACAAGTGAACAAATGAACAAAAGAACAAATGAACAAATGAACAAATGGACAAATGAACAAATAAAACAAATGAACAAATGAACAAATGTACAAAAGAACGAATGAACGAATGAACAAATGAACAAATGAACAAATGAAAAAATGAACAAATGAGCAAATAAACAAATAAACAAATGAACAAATAAACAAGTGATCATATGAACGAATGAACAAATGACCAAATGAACAAATGAAAAAATGAAAAAAATGAACAAATGGACAAATAAACAAATAAACAAATGATCAAATGATCAAATGAACAAATAAACCAATGAACAAATGAACGAATGAACAAATGAACAATTGTACAATTGAACAAATGAACAATTGTACAATTGAACAAATGAACAATTGTGCAATTGAACAAATGAACAATTGTACAATTGAACAAATGAACAATTGTACAATTGAACAAATGAACAATTGTACAATTGAACAAATGAACAATTGAACAACTGAACAAATGAACAAATGAACAAATGAGCAAATGAACAATTGTACAATTGATCAAATGAACATATGAACAAATGAACAAATGAACAAATGTACAAATGTACAAATGAACAATTGAACAAATGAGCAATTGTACAATTGTACTATTGAACAAATGAACAATTGTACAATTGTACAATTGAACAAATGAACAATTGTACAATTGTACAATTGAACAAATGAACAATTGTACAATTGAACAAATGAACAATTGTACAATTGAACAAATGAACAATTGTACAATTGAACAAATGAACAATTGTACAATTGAACAAATGAACAATTGTACAATTGAACAAATGAACAATTGAACAATTGAACAATTGAACAAATGAAGAAATGCAGAATTGGACAAAAGAACAAATGAACAAATGAACAAATGAACAAATGAACAAGTGAACAAATGAACAAAAGAACAAATGGACAAATGATCAAATGAACAAATGAACAAGTGAACAAATGAACAAATGACAAAATGAGCAAATGAACAAATGAACATATGAACATCTGAACAACTGAACAAATGAACAAGTGAACAAAAGAACAGATGAACTAATGAACAATTGCACAATTGAACAAATGAACAAATGAACGAATGAACAAATGAACAATTGTACAATTGAACATATGAACAATTGTACAATTGAACATATGAACAATTGTACAATTGAACATATGAACAATTGTACAATTGAACAAATGAACAATTGAACAACTGAACAAATGAACAAATGAACAAATGAGCAAATGAAAAATTGTACAATTGAACAAATGAACAATTGTACAATTGAACAAATGAAGAATTGTACAATTCAACAAATGAACAATTGAACAACTGAACAAATGAACAAATGAACAAATGAGCAAATGAACAATTGTACAATTGATCAAATGAACAATTGTACAATTGAACAAATGAACAATTGTACAATTGAACAAATGAACATATGAACAAATGAACAAATGAACAAATGTACAAATGTACAAATGAACAAATGAACAAATGAACAATTGTACAATTGTACAATTGAACAAATGAACGAATGAAGGAATGAACAAATGCCCAAAAGAACAAATGATCGAATGAACGAATGAACAAATGATCAATTGTACAATTGAACAAATGAACAATTGTACAATTGAACAAATGAACAATTGTACAATTGAACAAAAGAACAATTGTACAATTGATCAAATGAACAATTGTACAATTGAACAATGAACAATTCTACAATTGAACAAATGAACAATTGAACAATTGAACAATTGAACAAATGAACAAATGAACAAATGAACAAATGAACAAATGAACAAATGAACAAGTGAACAAATGAACAAATGAGCAATTGAACAAATGAACAAATGACCAAATGAACAAGGGAGCGAATGAACGAATGAACGAATGAACAAATGAACAAGTGAACAAATGAACAAAAGAACAAATGAACAAATGGACAAATGAACAAATAAAACAAATGAACAAAAGAACAAATGAAATAAATGAACAAATGAACAAATGAACGAATGAACGAATGAACGAATGAACCAATGAACAAATGAACAAATGAAAAAATGAAAGAAATGAACAAGTGAACAAATAAACAAATGATCAAATGAACAAATGAATAAATGAACAAATGAACAAATGAACAAATGAACAATTATACAATTGAACAAATGAACAATTGTACAATTGAACAAATGAACAATTGTACAATTGAACAAATGAACAATTGTACAATTGAACAAATGAACAATTGACAAATGAACAAATGAACGAATGAACGAATGAACAAATGAACAAATGAACAAATGAACAAATGAACAAATGAACAAATGAACAAATGAACAAGTGGACAAATGAACGAATGGACAAATGAACAAATGAACAAAAAAACAAGTGAACAAATGAACAAACGAACAAATGAACAAATGAACAAATGAACAAGTGGACAAATGAACGAATGAACAAATGACCTAATGAACAAATGAAAAAATGAAAAAAATGAACAAATGGACAAATAAACAAATAAACAAATGATCAAATGATCAAATGAACAAATAAACCAATGAACAAATGAACGAATGAACAAATGAACAATTGTACAATTGAACAAATGAACAATTGTACAATTGAACAAATGAACAATTGTACAATTGAACAAATGAACAATTGTACAATTGAACAAATGAACAATTGAACAACTGAACAAATGAACAAATGAACAAATGAGCAAATGAACAATTGTACAATTGATCAAATGAACATATGAACAAATGAACAAATGAACAAATGTACAAATGTACAAATGAACAATTGAACAAATGAGCAATTGTACAATTGTACTATTGAACAAATGAACAATTGTACAATTGTACAATTGAACAAATGAACAAATGAACAAATGAACAAGTGAACAAATGAACAAATGAGCAATTGAACAAATGAACAAATGACCAAATGAACAAATGAGCGAATGAAGGAATGAACGAATGAACAAATGAACAAGTGAACAAATGAACAAAAGAACAAATGAACAAATGGACAAATGAACAAATAAAACAAATGAACAAAAGAACAAATGAAATAAATGAACAAATGAACAAATGAACGAATGAACGAATGAACCAATGAACAAATGAACAAATGAAAAAATGAAAGAAATGAACAAGTGAACAAATAAACAAATGATCAAATGAACTAATGAATAAATGAACAAATGAACAAATGAACAAATGAACAATTATACAATTGAACAAATGAACAATTGTACAATTGAACAAATGAACAATTGTACAATTGAACAAATGAACAATTGACAATTGAACAAATGAACGAATGAACGAATGAACAAATGAACAAATGAACAAATGAACAAATGAACAAATGAACAAATGAACAAGTGGACAAATGAGCGAATGGACAAATGAACAAATGAACAAATGAACAAATCAACAAATGAACAAATGAACAAGTGGACAAATGAACGAATGGGCAAATGAACAAGTGAACAATTGTACAATTGAACAAATGAACAATTGTACAATTGAACTAATGAACAATTGTACAATTGAACAAATGAGCAATTGTACAATTGTACTATTGAACAAATGAACAATTGTACAATTGTACAATTGAACAAATGAACAATTGTACAATTGTACAATTGAACAAATGAACAATTGTACAATTGAACAAATGAACAATTGTACAATTGAACAAATGAACAATTGTACAATTGAACAAATGAACAATTGAACAATTGAACAATTGAACAAATGAAGAAATGCAGAATTGGACAAAAGAACAAATGAACAAATGAACAAATGAACAAGTGAACAAATGAACAAAAGAACAAATGGACAAATGATCAAATGAACAAATGAACAAGTGAACAAATGAACAAATGACAAAATGAACAAATGAAAAAAATGAACAAATGGACAAATAAACAAATAAACAAATGATCAAATGATCAAATGAACAAATAAACCAATGAACAAAAGAACAAATGAACAAATGAACAAATGTACAAATGAACAAATGAACAAATGAACAAATGAACAATTGTACAATTGAACATATGAACAATTGTACAATTGAACAAATAAACAATTGTACAATTGAACAAATGAACAATTGTACAATTGATCAAATGAACAATTGTACAATTGATCAAATGAACAATTGTACAATTGAACAAATGAACAATTGTACAATTGATCAAATGAACAATTGTACAATAGAACAAATGAACAATTGACAATTGAACAAATGAACAAATGAACAAATGAACAATTGAACAAATGAAGAAATGAAGAATTGGACAAAAGAACAAATGAACAAATGAACGAATGAAGAAAAGAACAAATGAACAAATGAACAAATGGACAAATGGACAAATGAACAAATAAAACAAATGAACAAAAGAACAAATGAACAAATGAACAAATGAACAAATGAACAAATGAAAATATGAACAAATGACCAAATGAACAAAAGAACGAATGAACGAATGAAGAAATGAACAAATGAACAAATGAAAAAATGAAAGAAATAAAAAAAATGAACAAATGAACAAATGAACACATGAACAAATGAACAATTGTACAATTGAACAAATGAAGAAATGAAGAATTGGGCAAAAGAACAAATGAACAAATGAACAAGTGAACAAATGAACAAAAGAACAAATGAACAAATGAACAAATGGACAAATGAACAAATAAAACAAATGAACAAATGAACAAATGTACAAAAGAACGAATGCACGAATGAACAAATGAACAAATGAACAAATGAAAAAATGAACAAATGAGCAAATAAACAAATAAACAAATGAACAAATAAACAAGTGATCAAATGAACGAATGAACAAATGACCAAATGAACAAATGAAAAAATGAAAAAATGAAAAAAATGAACAAATGGACAAATAAACAAATAAACAAATGATCAAATGATCAAATGAACAAATAAACCAATGAACAAATGAACAAATGAACAAATGAACAAATGTACAAATGAACAAATGAACAAATGAACAAATGAACAATTGTACAATTGAACATATGAACAATTGTACAATTGAACAAATAAACAATTGTACAATTGAACAAATGAACAATTGTACAATTGATCAAATGAACAATTGTACAATTGATCAAATGAACAATTGTACAATTGAACAAATGAACAATTGTACGATAGAACAAATGAACATATGAACAAATGAACAAATGAACAAGTGAACAAATGGACAAATGAACAAATGAACAAATGTACAATTGTACAATTGAACAAATGAACGAATGAACGAATGAACAAACGACCAAATGAACAAATGAGCGAATGAACGAATGAACAAATGAACAAATGAACAATTGTACAATTGAACAAATGAACATATGAACAAATGAACAAATGAACAAATGTACAAATGTACAAATGAACAAATGAACAAATGAACAATTGTACAATTGTACAATTGAACAAATGAACGAATGAAGGAATGAACAAATGCCCAAAAGAACAAATGATCAATTGTACAATTGAACAAATGAACAATTGTACAATTGAACAAATGAACAATTGTACAATTGATCAAATGAACAATTGTACAATTGAACAATGAACAATTCTACAATTGAACAAATGAACAATTGAACAATTGAACAAATGAACAAATGAACAAATGAACAAATGAACAAATGAACAAGTGAACAAATGAACAAATGAGCAATTGAACAAATGAACAAATGACCAAATGAACAAGGGAGCGAATGAACGAATGAACGAATGAACAAATGAACAAGTGAACAAATGAACAAAAGAACAAATGAACAAATGGACAAATGAACAAATAAAACAAATGAACAAAAGAACAAATGAAATAAATGAACAAATGAACAAATGAACGAATGAACGAATGAACGAATGAACCAATGAACAAATGAACAAATGAAAAAATGAAAGAAATGAACAAGTGAACAAATAAACAAATGATCAAATGAACAAATGAATAAATGAACAAATGAACAAATGAACAAATGAACAATTATACAATTGAACAAATGAACAATTGTACAATTGAACAAATGAACAATTGTACAATTGAACAAATGAACAATTGACAATTGAACAAATGAACGAATGAACGAATGAACAAATGAACAAATGAACAAATGAACAAATGAACAAATGAACAAATGAACAAGTGGACAAATGAACGAATGGACAAATGAACAAATGAACAAATGAACAAGTGAACAAATGAACAAATGAACAAATGAACAAGTGGACAAATGAACGAATGAACAAATGACCTAATGAACAAATGACCTAATGAACAAATGAAAAAATGAAAAAAATGAACAAATGGACAAATAAACAAATAAACAAATGATCAAATGATCAAATGAACAAATAAACCAATGAACAAATGAACGAATGAACAAATGAACAATTGTACAATTGAACAAATGAACAATTGTACAATTGAACAAATGAACAATTGTGCAATTGAACAAATGAACAATTGTACAATTGAACAAATGAACAATTGTACAATTGAACAAATGAACAATTGTACAATTGAACAAATGAACAATTGAACAACTGAACAAATGAACAAATGAACAAATGAGCAAATGAACAATTGTACAATTGATCAAATGAACATATGAACAAATGAACAAATGAACAAATGTACAAATGTACAAATGAACAATTGAACAAATGAGCAATTGTACAATTGTACTATTGAACAAATGAACAATTGTACAATTGTACAATTGAACAAATGAACAATTGTACAATTGTACAATTGAACAAATGAACAATTGTACAATTGAACAAATGAACAATTGTACAATTGAACAAATGAACAATTGTACAATTGAACAAATGAACAATTGTACAATTGAACAAATGAACAATTGAACAATTGAACAATTGAACAAATGAAGAAATGCAGAATTGGACAAAAGAACAAATGAACAAATGAACAAATGAACAAATGAACAAGTGAACAAATGAACAAAAGAACAAATGGACAAATGATCAAATGAACAAATGAACAAGTGAACAAATGAACAAATGACAAAATGAACAAATGAACAAATGAACATATGAACATCTGAACAACTGAACAAATGAACAAGTGAACAAAAGAACAGATGAACTAATGAACAATTGCACAATTGAACAAATGAACAAATGAACGAATGAACAAATGAACAATTGTACAATTGAACATATGAACAATTGTACAATTGAACATATGAACAATTGTACAATTGAACATATGAACAATTGTACAATTGAACAAATGAACAATTGTACAATTGAACAAATGAACAATTGCACAATTGAACAAATGAACAATTGAACAACAGAACAAATGAACAAATGAACAAATGAGCAAATGAAAAATTGTACAATTGAACAAATGAACAATTGTACAATTGAACAAATGAAGAATTGTACAATTCAACAAATGAACAATTGAACAACTGAACAAATGAACAAATGAACAAATGAGCAAATGAACAATTGTACAATTGATCAAATGAACAATTGTACAATTGAACAAATGAACAATTGTACAATTGAACAAATGAACATATGAACAAATGAACAAATGAACAAATGTACAAATGTACAAATGAACAAATGAACAAATGAACAATTGTACAATTGTACAATTGAACAAATGAACGAATGAAGGAATGAACAAATGCCCAAAAGAACAAATGATCGAATGAACGAATGAACAAATGATCAATTGTACAATTGAACAAATGAACAATTGTACAATTGAACAAATGAACAATTGTACAATTGAACAAAAGAACAATTGTACAATTGATCAAATGAACAATTGTACAATTGAACAATGAACAATTCTACAATTGAACAAATGAACAATTGAACAATTGAACAATTGAACAAATGAACAAATGAACAAATGAACAAATGAACAAATGAACAAGTGAACAAATGAACAAATGAGCAATTGAACAAATGAACAAATGACCAAATGAACAAGGGAGCGAATGAACGAATGAACGAATGAACAAATGAACAAGTGAACAAATGAACAAAAGAACAAATGAACAAATGGACAAATGAACAAATAAAACAAATGAACAAAAGAACAAATGAAATAAATGAACAAATGAACAAATGAACGAATGAACGAATGAACGAATGAAGCAATGAACAAATGAACAAATGAAAAAATGAAAGAAATGAACAAGTGAACAAATAAACAAATGATCAAATGAACAAATGAATAAATGAACAAATGAACAAATGAACAAATGAACAATTATACAATTGAACAAATGAACAATTGTACAATTGAACAAATGAACAATTGTACAATTGAACAAATGAACAATTGTACAATTGAACAAATGAACAATTGACAATTGAACAAATGAACGAATGAACGAATGAACAAATGAACAAATGAACAAATGAACAAATGAACAAATGAACAAATGAACAAATGAACAAGTGGACAAATGAACGAATGGACAAATGAACAAATGAACAAAAAAACAAGTGAACAAATGAACAAACGAACAAATCAACAAATGAACAAATGAACAAGTGGACAAATGAACGAATGAACAAATGACCTAATGAACAAATGAAAAAATGAAAAAAATGAACAAATGGACAAATAAACAAATAAACAAATGATCAAATGATCAAATGAACAAATAAACCAATGAACAAATGAACGAATGAACAAATGAACAATTGTACAATTGAACAAATGAACAATTGTACAATTGAACAAATGAACAATTGTGCAATTGAACAAATGAACAATTGTACAATTGAACAAATGAACAATTGTACAATTGAACAAATGAACAATTGTACAATTGAACAAATGAACAATTGAACAACTGAACAAATGAACAAATGAACAAATGAGCAAATGAACAATTGTACAATTGATCAAATGAACATATGAACAAATGAACAAATGAACAAATGTACAAATGTACAAATGAACAATTGAACAAATGAGCAATTGTACAATTGTACTATTGAACAAATGAACAATTGTACAATTGTACAATTGAACAAATGAACAAATGAACAAATGAACAAGTGAACAAATGAACAAATGAGCAATTGAACAAATGAACAAATGACCAAATGAACAAATGAGTGAATGAACGAATGAACGAATGAACAAATGAACAAGTGAACAAATGAACAAAAGAACAAATGAACAAATGGACAAATGAACAAATAAAACAAATGAACAAAAGAACAAATGAAATAAATGAACAAATGAACAAATGAACGAATGAACGAATGAACCAATGAACAAATGAACAAATGAAAAAATGAAAGAAATGAACAAGTGAACAAATAAACAAATGATCAAATGAACTAATGAATAAATGAACAAATGAACAAATGAACAAATGAACAATTATACAATTGAACAAATGAACAATTGTACAATTGAACAAATGAACAATTGTACAATTGAACAAATGAACAATTGACAATTGAACAAATGAACGAATGAACGAATGAACAAATGAACAAATGAACAAATGAACAAATGAACAAATGAACAAGTGGACAAATGAGCGAATGGACAAATGAACAAATGAACAAATGAACAAGTGAACAAATGAACAAACGAACAAATCAACAAATGAACAAATGAACAAGTGGACAAATGAACGAATGGGCAAATGAACAAGTGAACAATTGTACAATTGAACAAATGAACAATTGTACAATTGAACTAATGAACAATTGTACAATTGAACAAATGAGCAATTGTACAATTGTACTATTGAACAAATGAACAATTGTACAATTGTACAATTGAACAAATGAACAATTGTACAATTGTACAATTGAACAAATGAACAATTGTACAATTGAACAAATGAACAATTGTACAATTGAACAAATGAACAATTGTACAATTGAACAAATGAACAATTGAACAATTGAACAATTGAACAAATGAAGAAATGCAGAATTGGACAAAAGAACAAATGAACAAATGAACAAATGAACAAGTGAACAAATGAACAAAAGAACAAATGGACAAATGATCAAATGAACAAATGAACAAGTGAACAAATGAACAAATGACAAAATGAACAAATGAAAAAAATGAACAAATGGACAAATAAACAAATAAACAAATGATCAAATGATCAAATGAACAAATAAACCAATGAGCAAAAGAACAAATGAACAAATGAACAAATGTACAAATGAACAAATGAACAAATGAACAAATGAACAATTGTACAATTGAACATATGAACAATTGTACAATTGAACAAATAAACAATTGTACAATTGAACAAATGAACAATTGTACAATTGATCAAATGAACAATTGTACAATTGATCAAATGAACAATTGTACAATTGAACAAATGAACAATTGTACAATTGATCAAATGAACAATTGTACAATAGAACAAATGAACAATTGACAATTGAACAAATGAACAAATGAACAAATGAACAATTGAACAAATGAAGAAATGAAGAATTGGACAAAAGAACAAATGAACAAATGAACGAATGAAGAAAAGAACAAATGAACAAATGAACAAATGGACAAATGGACAAATGAACAAATAAAACAAATGAACAAAAGAACAAATGAACAAATGAACAAATGAACAAATGAACAAATGAAAATATGAACAAATGACCAAATGAACAAAAGAACGAATGAACGAATGAAGAAATGAACAAATGAACAAATGAAAAAATGAAAGAAATAAAAAAAATGAACAAATGAACAAATGAACACATGAACAAATGAACAATTGTACAATTGAACAAATGAAGAAATGAAGAATTGGGCAAAAGAACAAATGAACAAATGAACAAGTGAACAAATGAACAAAAGAACAAATGAACAAATGAACAAATGGACAAATGAACAAATAAAACAAATGAACAAATGAACAAATGTACAAAAGAACGAATGCACGAATGAACAAATGAACAAATGAACAAATGAAAAAATGAACAAATGAGCAAATAAACAAATAAACAAATGAACAAATAAACAAGTGATCAAATGAACGAATGAACAAATGACCAAATGAACAAATGAAAAAATGAAAAAATGAAAAAAATGAACAAATGGACAAATAAACAAATAAACAAATGATCAAATGATCAAATGAACAAATAAACCAATGAACAAATGAACAAATGAACAAATGAACAAATGTACAAATGAACAAATGAACAAATGAACAAATGAACAATTGTACAATTGAACATATGAACAATTGTACAATTGAACAAATAAACAATTGTACAATTGAACAAATGAACAATTGTACAATTGATCAAATGAACAATTGTACAATTGATCAAATGAACAATTGTACAATTGAACAAATGAACAATTGTACAATTGATCAAATGAACAATTGTACAATTGATCAAATGAACAATTGTACGATAGAACAAATGAACATATGAACAAATGAACAAATGAACAAGTGAACAAATGGACAAATGAACAAATGAACAAATGTACAATTGTACAATTGAACAAATGAACGAATGAACGAATGAACAAACGACCAAATGAACAAATGAGCGAATGAACGAATGAACAAATGAACAAATGAACAATTGTACAATTGAACAAATGAACATATGAACAAATGAACAAATGAACAAATGTACAAATGTACAAATGAACAAATGAACAAATGAACAATTGTACAATTGTACAATTGAACAAATGAACGAATGAAGGAATGAACAAATGCCCAAAAGAACAAATGATCAATTGTACAATTGAACAAATGAACAATTGTACAATTGAACAAATGAACAATTGTACAATTGAACAAAAGAACAATTGTACAATTGATCAAATGAACAATTGTACAATTGAACAATGAACAATTCTACAATTGAACAAATGAACAATTGAACAATTGAACAATTGAACAAATGAACAAATGAACAAATGAACAAATGAACAAATGAACAAGTGAACAAATGAACAAATGAGCAATTGAACAAATGAACAAATGACCAAATGAACAAGGGAGCGAATGAACGAATGAACGAATGAACAAATGAACAAGTGAACAAATGAACAAAAGAACAAATGAACAAATGGACAAATGAACAAATAAAACAAATGAACAAAAGAACAAATGAAATAAATGAACAAATGAACAAATGAACGAATGAACGAATGAACGAATGAACCAATGAACAAATGAACAAATGAAAAAATGAAAGAAATGAACAAGTGAACAAATAAACAAATGATCAAATGAACAAATGAATAAATGAACAAATGAACAAATGAACAAATGAACAATTATACAATTGAACAAATGAACAATTGTACAATTGAACAAATGAACAATTGACAATTGAACAAATGAACGAATGAACGAATGAACAAATGAACAAATGAACAAATGAACAAATGAACAAATGAACAAATGAACAAGTGGACAAATGAACGAATGGACAAATGAACAAATGAACAAATGAACAAGTGAACAAATGAACAAATGAACAAATGAACAAGTGGACAAATGAACGAATGAACAAATGACCTAATGAACAAATGAAAAAATGAAAAAAATGAACAAATGGACAAATAAACAAATAAACAAATGATCAAATGATCAAATGAACAAATAAACCAATGAACAAATGAACGAATGAACAAATGAACAATTGTACAATTGAACAAATGAACAATTGTACAATTGAACAAATGAACAATTGTGCAATTGAACAAATGAACAATTGTGCAATTGAACAAATGAACAATTGTACAATTGAACAAATGAACAATTGTACAATTGAACAAATGAACAATTGTACAATTGAACAAATGAACAATTGAACAACTGAACAAATGAACAAATGAACAAATGAGCAAATGAACAATTGTACAATTGATCAAATGAACATATGAACAAATGAACAAATGAACAAATGTACAAATGTACAAATGAACAATTGAACAAATGAGCAATTGTACAATTGTACTATTGAACAAATGAACAATTGTACAATTGTACAATTGAACAAATGAACAAATGAACAAATGAACAAGTGAACAAATGAACAAATGAGCAATTGAACAAATGAACAAATGACCAAATGAACAAATGAGCGAATGAACGAATGAACGAATGAACAAATGAACAAGTGAACAAATGAACAAAAGAACAAATGAACAAATGGACAAATGAACAAATAAAACAAATGAACAAAAGAACAAATGAAATAAATGAACAAATGAACAAATGAACGAATGAACGAATGAACCAATGAACAAATGAACAAATGAAAAAATGAAAGAAATGAACAAGTGAACAAATAAACAAATGATCAAATGAACTAATGAATAAATGAACAAATGAACAAATGAACAAATGAACAATTATACAATTGATCAAATGAACAATTGTACAATTGAACAAATGAACAATTGTACAATTGATCAAATGAACAATTGTACAATAGAACAAATGAACAATTGACAATTGAACAAATGAACAAATGAACAAATGAACAATTGAACAAATGAAGAAATGAAGAATTTTACAAAAGAACAAATGAACAAATGAACGAATGAAGAAAAGAACAAATGAACAAATGAACAAATGGACAAATGAACAAATAAAACAAATGAACAAAAGAACAAATGAACAAATGAACAAATGAACAAATGAAAATATGAACAAATGACCAAATGAACAAAAGAACGAATGAACGAATGAAGAAATGAACAAATGAACAAATGAAAAAATGAAAGAAATAAAAAAAATGAACAAATGAACAAATGAACACATGAACAAATGAACAATTGTACAATTGAACAAATGAACAAATGAACAAATGAGCAAATGAACAATTGTACAATTGATCAAATGAACATATGAACAAATGAACAAATGAACAAATGTACAAATGTACAAATGAACAATTGAACAAATGAGCAATTGTACAATTGTACTATTGAACAAATGAACAATTGTACAATTGTACAATTCAACAAATGAACAAATGAACAAATGAACAAGTGAACAAATGAACAAATGAGCAATTGAACAAATGAACAAATGACCAAATGAACAAATGAGCGAATGAACGAATGAACGAATGAACAAATGAACAAGTGAACAAATGAACAAAAGAACAAATGAACAAATGGACAAATGAACAAATAAAACAAATGAACAAAAGAACAAATGAAATAAATGAACAAATGAACAAATGAACGAATGAACGAATGAACCAATGAACAAATGAACAAATGAAAAAATGAAAGAAATGAACAAGTGAACAAATAAACAAATGATCAAATGAACTAATGAATAAATGAACAAATGAACAAATGAACAAATGAACAATTATACAATTGAACAAATGAACAATTGTACAATTGAACAAATGAACAATTGTACAATTGAACAAATGAACAATTGACAATTGAACAAATGAACGAATGAACGAATGAACAAATGAACAAATGAACAAATGAACAAATGAACAAATGAACAAGTGGACAAATGAGCGAATGGACAAATGAACAAATGAACAAATGAACAAGTGAACAAATGAACAAACGAACAAATCAACAAATGAACAAATGAACAAGTGGACAAATGAACGAATGGGCAAATGAACAAGTGAACAATTGTACAATTGAACAAATGAACAATTGTACAATTGAACTAATGAACAATTGTACAATTGAACAAATGAGCAATTGTACAATTGTACTATTGAACAAATGAACAATTGTACAATTGTACAATTGAACAAATGAACAATTGTACAATTGTACAATTGAACAAATGAACAATTGTACAATTGAACAAATGAACAATTGTACAATTGAACAAATGAACAATTGTACAATTGAACAAATGAACAATTGAACAATTGAACAATTGAACAAATGAAGAAATGCAGAATTGGACAAAAGAACAAATGAACAAATGAACAAATGAACAAGTGAACAAATGAACAAAAGAACAAATGGACAAATGATCAAATGAACAAATGAACAAGTGAACAAATGAACAAATGACAAAATGAACAAATGAAAAAAATGAACAAATGGACAAATAAACAAATAAACAAATGATCAAATGATCAAATGAACAAATAAACCAATGAACAAAAGAACAAATGAACAAATGAACAAATGTACAAATGAACAAATGAACAAATGAACAAATGAACAATTGTACAATTGAACATATGAACAATTGTACAATTGAACAAATAAACAATTGTACAATTGAACAAATGAACAATTGTACAATTGATCAAATGAACAATTGTACAATTGATCAAATGAACAATTGTACAATTGAACAAATGAACAATTGTACAATTGATCAAATGAACAATTGTACAATAGAACAAATGAACAATTGACAATTGAACAAATGAACAAATGAACAAATGAACAATTGAACAAATGAAGAAATGAAGAATTGGACAAAAGAACAAATGAACAAATGAACGAATGAAGAAAAGAACAAATGAACAAATGAACAAATGGACAAATGGACAAATGAACAAATAAAACAAATGAACAAAAGAACAAATGAACAAATGAACAAATGAACAAATGAACAAATGAAAATATGAACAAATGACCAAATGAACAAAAGAACGAATGAACGAATGAAGAAATGAACAAATGAACAAATGAAAAAATGAAAGAAATAAAAAAAATGAACAAATGAACAAATGACCACATGAACAAATGAACAATTGTACAATTGAACAAATGAAGAAATGAAGAATTGGGCAAAAGAACAAATGAACAAATGAACAAGTGAACAAATGAACAAAAGAACAAATGAACAAATGAACAAATGGACAAATGAACAAATAAAACAAATGAACAAATGAACAAATGTACAAAAGAACGAATGCACGAATGAACAAATGAACAAATGAACAAATGAAAAAATGAACAAATGAGCAAATAAACAAATAAACAAATGAACAAATAAACAAGTGATCAAATGAACGAATGAACAAATGACCAAATGAACAAATGAAAAAATGAAAAAATGAAAAAAATGAACAAATGGACAAATAAACAAATAAACAAATGATCAAATGATCAAATGAACAAATAAACCAATGAACAAATGAACAAATGAACAAATGAACAAATGTACAAATGAACAAATGAACAAATGAACAAATGAACAATTGTACAATTGAACATATGAACAATTGTACAATTGAACAAATAAACAATTGTACAATTGAACAAATGAACAATTGTACAATTGATCAAATGAACAATTGTACAATTGATCAAATGAACAATTGTACAATTGAACAAATGAACAATTGTACAATTGATCAAATGAACAATTGTACAATTGATCAAATGAACAATTGTACAATTGATCAAATGAACAATTGTACGATAGAACAAATGAACATATGAACAAATGAACAAATGAACAAGTGAACAAATGGACAAATGAACAAATGAACAAATGTACAATTGTACAATTGAACAAATGAACGAATGAACGAATGAACAAACGACCAAATGAACAAATGAGCGAATGAACGAATGAACAAATGAACAAATGAACAATTGTACAATTGAACAAATGAACATATGAACAAATGAACAAATGAACAAATGTACAAATGTACAAATGAACAAATGAACAAATGAACAATTGTACAATTGTACAATTGAACAAATGAACGAATGAAGGAATGAACAAATGCCCAAAAGAACAAATGATCAATTGTACAATTGAACAAATGAACAATTGTACAATTGAACAAATGAACAATTGTACAATTGAACAAAAGAACAATTGTACAATTGATCAAATGAACAATTGTACAATTGAACAATGAACAATTCTACAATTGAACAAATGAACAATTGAACAATTGAACAATTGAACAAATGAACAAATGAACAAATGAACAAATGAACAAATGAACAAGTGAACAAATGAACAAATGAGCAATTGAACAAATGAACAAATGACCAAATGAACAAGGGAGCGAATGAACGAATGAACGAATGAACAAATGAACAAGTGAACAAATGAACAAAAGAACAAATGAACAAATGGACAAATGAACAAATAAAACAAATGAACAAAAGAACAAATGAAATAAATGAACAAATGAACAAATGAACGAATGAACGAATGAACGAATGAACCAATGAACAAATGAACAAATGAAAAAATGAAAGAAATGAACAAGTGAACAAATAAACAAATGATCAAATGAACAAATGAATAAATGAACAAATGAACAAATGAACAAATGAACAATTATACAATTGAACAAATGAACAATTGTACAATTGAACAAATGAACAATTGTACAATTGAACAAATGAACAATTGACAATTGAACAAATGAACGAATGAACGAATGAACAAATGAACAAATGAACAAATGAACAAATGAACAAATGAACAAATGAACAAGTGGACAAATGAACGAATGGACAAATGAACAAATGAACAAATGAACAAGTGAACAAATGAACAAATGAACAAATGAACAAGTGGACAAATGAACGAATGAACAAATGACCTAATGAACAAATGAAAAAATGAAAAAAATGAACAAATGGACAAATAAACAAATAAACAAATGATCAAATGATCAAATGAACAAATAAACCAATGAACAAATGAACGAATGAACAAATGAACAATTGTACAATTGAACAAATGAACAATTGTACAATTGAACAAATGAACAATTGTGCAATTGAACAAATGAACAATTGTGCAATTGAAAAAATGAACAATTGTACAATTGAACAAATGAACAATTGTACAATTGAACAAATGAACAATTGTACAATTGAACAAATGAACAATTGAACAACTGAACAAATGAACAAATGAACAAATGAGCAAATGAACAATTGTACAATTGATCAAATGAACATATGAACAAATGAACAAATGAACAAATGTACAAATGTACAAATGAACAATTGAACAAATGAGCAATTGTACAATTGTACTATTGAACAAATGAACAATTGTACAATTGTACAATTGAACAAATGAACAAATGAACAAATGAACAAGTGAACAAATGAACAAATGAGCAATTGAACAAATGAACAAATGACCAAATGAACAAATGAGCGAATGAACGAATGAACGAATGAACAAATGAACAAGTGAACAAATGAACAAAAGAACAAATGAACAAATGGACAAATGAACAAATAAAACAAATGAACAAAAGAACAAATGAAATAAATGAACAAATGAACAAATGAACGAATGAACGAATGAACCAATGAACAAATGAACAAATGAAAAAATGAAAGAAATGAACAAGTGAACAAATAAACAAATGATCAAATGAACTAATGAATAAATGAACAAATGAACAAATGAACAAATGAACAATTATACAATTGAACAAATGAACAATTGTACAATTGAACAAATGAACAATTGTACAATTGAACAAATGAACAATTGACAATTGAACAAATGAACGAATGAACGAATGAACAAATGAACAAATGAACAAATGAACAAATGAACAAATGAACAAATGAACAAGTGGACAAATGAGCGAATGGACAAATGAACAAATGAACAAATGAACAAGTGAACAAATGAACAAACGAACAAATCAACAAATGAACAAATGAACAAGTGGACAAATGAACGAATGGGCAAATGAACAAGTGAACAATTGTACAATTGAACAAATGAACAATTGTACAATTGAACTAATGAACAATTGTACAATTGAACAAATGAGCAATTGTACAATTGTACTATTGAACAAATGAACAATTGTACAATTGTACAATTGAACAAATGAACAATTGTACAATTGTACAATTGAACAAATGAACAATTGTACAATTGAACAAATGAACAATTGTACAATTGAACAAATGAACAATTGTACAATTGAACAAATGAACAATTGTACAATTGAACAAATGAACAATTGAACAATTGAACAATTGAACAAATGAAGAAATGCAGAATTGGACAAAAGAACAAATGAACAAATGAACAAATGAACAAGTGAACAAATGAACAAAAGAACAAATGGACAAATGATCAAATGAACAAATGAACAAGTGAACAAATGAACAAATGACAAAATGAACAAATGAAAAAAATGAACAAATGGACAAATAAACAAATAAACAAATGATCAAATGATCAAATGAACAAATAAACCAATGAACAAAAGAACAAATGAACAAATGAACAAATGTACAAATGAACAAATGAACAAATGAACAATTGTACAATTGAACATATGAACAATTGTACAATTGAACAAATAAACAATTGTACAATTGAACAAATGAACAATTGTACAATTGATCAAATGAACAATTGTACAATTGATCAAATGAACAATTGTACAATTGAACAAATGAACAATTGTACAATTGATCAAATGAACAATTGTACAATTGAACAAATGAACAATTGTACAATTGATCAAATGAACAATTGTACAATTGATCAAATGAACAATTGTACAATTGAACAAATGAACAATTGTACAATTGATCAAATGAACAATTGTACAATAGAACAAATGAACAATTGACAATTGAACAAATGAACAAATGAACAAATGAACAATTGAACAAATGAAGAAATGAAGAATTGGACAAAAGAACAAATGAACAAATGAACGAATGAAGAAAAGAACAAATGAACAAATGAACAAATGGACAAATGGACAAATGAACAAATAAAACAAATGAACAAAAGAACAAATGAACAAATGAACAAATGAAAATATGAACAAATGACCAAATGAACAAAAGAACGAATGAACGAATGAAGAAATGAACAAATGAACAAATGAAAAAATGAAAGAAATAAAAAAAATGAACAAATGAACAAATGAACACATGAACAAATGAACAATTGTACAATTGAACAAATGAAGAAATGAAGAATTGGGCAAAAGAACAAATGAACAAATGAACAAGTGAACAAATGAACAAAAGAACAAATGAACAAATGAACAAATGGACAAATGAACAAATAAAACAAATGAACAAATGAACAAATGTACAAAAGAACGAATGCACGAATGAACAAATGAACAAATGAACAAATGAAAAAATGAACAAATGAGCAAATAAACAAATAAACAAATGAACAAATAAACAAGTGATCAAATGAACGAATGAACAAATGACCAAATGAACAAATGAAAAAATGAAAAAATGAAAAAAATGAACAAATGGACAAATAAACAAATAAACAAATGATCAAATGATCAAATGAACAAATAAACCAATGAACAAATGAACAAATGAACAAATGAACAAATGTACAAATGAACAAATGAACAAATGAACAAATGAACAATTGTACAATTGAACATATGAACAATTGTACAATTGAACAAATAAACAATTGTACAATTGAACAAATGAACAATTGTACAATTGATCAAATGAACAATTGTACAATTGATCAAATGAACAATTGTACAATTGAACAAATGAACAATTGTACAATTGATCAAATGAACAATTGTACAATTGATCAAATGAACAATTGTACGATAGAACAAATGAACATATGAACAAATGAACAAATGAACAAGTGAACAAATGGACAAATGAACAAATGAACAAATGTACAATTGTACAATTGAACAAATGAACGAATGAACGAATGAACAAACGACCAAATGAACAAATGAGCGAATGAACGAATGAACAAATGAACAAATGAACAATTGTACAATTGAACAAATGAACAATTGTACAATTGAACAAATGAACAATTGTACAATTGAACAAATGAACAATTGTACAATTGAACAAATGAACAATTGTACAATTGAACAAATGAACAATTGTACAATTGAACAAATAAACAATTGTACAATTGAACAAATGAACAATTGTACAATTGAACAGATGAACAATTGAACAATTGAACAAATGAACAAATGAACAATTGAACAAATGAACAAATGAACAAATGAACAAATGAACAAATGAACAAATAAACAAATGAACAAATGATCAAATGAACAAATGAACAAATGAACAAGTGAACAAATGAACAAGTGAACAATTGTACAATTGCACAATTGAACAAATGAACGAATGAACAAATGAACAAATGAACAAATGAACAAGTGGACAAATGAACGAATGGACAAAAGAACAAATGAACAAATGAACAAATGTACAAATGGACAAATGGATAAAGGAACAAATAAAAAAAATGAACAAAAGAACAAATGAACAAATGAACAAATGAACAAATGAACGAATGAACGAATGAACGAATGAACGAATGAAGAAATGAACAAATGAACAAATGAAAAAATGAAGAAATGAAAAAATGAAAAAATTAACAAATGAACAAATAAACAAATAAACAAATGATCAAATGATCAAATGAACAAATGAACAAATAAACAAATGAACCAATGAACAAATGAACAAATGAACAATTGTACAATTGAACAAATGAACAAATGAACAATTGTACAATTGAACAAATGAACAAATGAACAAATGAACAATTGTACAATTGTACAATTGAACAAATGAACGAATGAACGAATGAACAAATGAACAAATGAACAAGTGGACAAATGAACAAATGAACAAATGGACAAATGAACAAATAAAACAAATGAACAAAAGAACAAATGAACAAATGAACAAATGAACAAATGAACATATGAACAAATGACCAAATGAACAAAAGAACGAATGAACGAATGAAGAAATGAACAAATGAACAAATGAAAAAATGAAAAAAATAAATAAAATGAACAAATGAACAAATGAACACATGAACAAATGAACAATTGTACAATTGAACAAATGAAGAAATGAAGAATTGGGCAAAAGAACAAATGAACAAATGAACAAGTGAACAAATGAACAAAAGAACAAATGAACAAATGAACAAATGGACAAATGAACAAATAAAACAAATGAACAAATGAACAAATGTACAAAAGAACGAATGAACGAATGAACAAATGAACAAATGAACAAATGAAAAAATGAACAAATGAGCAAATAAACAAATAAACAAATGAACAAATAAACAAGTGATCAAATGAACGAATGAACAAATGACCAAATGAACAAATGAAAAAATGAAAAAAATGAACAAATGGACAAATAAACAAATAAACAAATGATCAAATGATCAAATGAACAAATAAACCAATGAACAAATGAACGAATGAACAAATGAACAATTGTACAATTGAACAAATGAACAATTGTACAATTGAACAAATGAACAATTGTGCAATTGAACAAATGAACAATTGTACAATTGAACAAATGAACAATTGTACAATTGAACAAATGAACAATTGTACAATTGAACAAATGAACAATTGTACAATTGAACAAATGAACAATTGAACAACTGAACAAATGAACAAATGAACAAATGAGCAAATGAACAATTGTACAATTGATCAAATGAACATATGAACAAATGAACAAATGAACAAATGTACAAATGTACAAATGAACAATTGAACAAATGAGCAATTGTACAATTGTACTATTGAACAAATGAACAATTGTACAATTGTACAATTGAACAAATGAACAATTGTACAATTGTACAATTGAACAAATGAACAATTGTACAATTGAACAAATGAACAATTGTACAATTGAACAAATGAACAATTGTACAATTGAACAAATGAACAATTGTACAATTGAACAAATGAACAATTGAACAATTGAACAATTGAACAAATGAAGAAATGCAGAATTGGACAAAAGAACAAATGAACAAATGAACAAATGAACAAATGAACAAGTGAACAAATGAACAAAAGAACAAATGGACAAATGATCAAATGAACAAATGAACAAGTGAACAAATGAACAAATGAACGAATGAAGGAATGAACAAATGCCCAAAAGAACAAATGATCGAATGAACGAATGAACAAATGATCAATTGTACAATTGAACAAATGAACAATTGTACAATTGAACAAATGAACAATTGTACAATTGAACAAATGAACAATTGTACAATTGAACAAATGAACAATTGTACAATTGAACAAATGAACAATTGAACAATTGAACAATTGAACAAATGAACAAATGATCAAATGATCAAATGAACAAATAAACCAATGAACAAATGAACGAATGAACAAATGAACAATTGTACAATTGAACAAATGAACAATTGTACAATTGAACAAATGAACAATTGTGCAATTGAACAAATGAACAATTGTACAATTGAACAAATGAACAATTGTACAATTGAACAAATGAACAATTGTACAATTGAACAAATGAACAATTGTACAATTGAACAAATGAACAATTGAACAACTGAACAAATGAACAAATGAACAAATGAGCAAATGAACAATTGTACAATTGATCAAATGAACATATGAACAAATGAACAAATGAACAAATGTACAAATGTACAAATGAACAATTGAACAAATGAGCAATTGTACAATTGTACTATTGAACAAATGAACAATTGTACAATTGTACAATTGAACAAATGAACAATTGTACAATTGAACAAATGAACAATTGTACAATTGAACAAATGAACAATTGAACAATTGAACAATTGAACAAATGAAGAAATGCAGAATTGGACAAAAGAACAAATGAACAAATGAACAAATGAACAAATGAACAAGTGAACAAATGAACAAAAGAACAAATGGACAAATGATCAAATGAACAAATGAACAAGTGAACAAATGAACAAATGAACGAATGAAGGAATGAACAAATGCCCAAAAGAACAAATGATCGAATGAACGAATGAACAAATGATCAATTGTACAATTGAACAAATGAACAATTGTACAATTGAACAAATGAACAATTGTACAATTGAACAAATGAACAATTGTACAATTGAACAAATGAACAATTGTACAATTGAACAAATGAACAATTGAACAATTGAACAATTGAACAAATGAACAAATGAACAAATGAACAAATGAATAAATGAACAAATGAACAAATGAACAAATGAACCAATGATCAAATGAACAAATGAACAAATGAACAAAAGAACAAATGAACTAATGAACAATTGCACAATTGAACAAATGAACAAATGAACGAATGAACAAATGAACAATTGTACAATTGAACATATGAACAATTGTACAATTGAACATATGAACAATTGTACAATTGAACAAATGAACAATTGTACAATTGAACAATGAACAATTCTACAATTGAACAAATGAACAATTGAACAATTGAACAATTGAACAAATGAACAAATGAACAAATGAACAAATGAACAAATGAACAAGTGAACAAATGAACAAATGAGCAATTGAACAAATGAACAAATGACCAAATGAACAAGGGAGCGAATGAACGAATGAACGAATGAACAAATGAACAAGTGAACAAATGAACAAAAGAACAAATGAACAAATGGACAAATGAACAAATAAAACAAATGAACAAAAGAACAAATGAAATAAATGAACAAATGAACAAATGAACGAATGAACGAATGAACGAATGAACCAATGAACAAATGAACAAATGAAAAAATGAAAGAAATGAACAAGTGAACAAATAAACAAATGATCAAATGAACAAATGATCAAATGAACAAATGAATAAATGAACAAATGAACAAATGAACAAACGAACAATTATACAATTGAACAAATGAACAATTGTACAATTGAACAAATGAACAATTGTACAATTGAACAAATGAACAATTGACAATTGAACAAATGAACGAATGAACGAATGAACAAATGAACAAATGAACAAATGAACAAATGAACAAATGAACAAATGAACAAGTGGACAAATGAACGAATGGACAAATGAACAAATGAACAAATGAACAAGTGAACAAATGAACAAACGAACAAATCAACAAATGAACAAATGAACAAGTGGACAAATGAACGAATGGGCAAATGAACAAGTGAACAATTGTACAATTGAACAAATGAACAATTGTACAAATGAACAATTGTACAATTGAACTAATGAACAATTGTACAATTGAACAAATGAGCAATTGTACAATTGTACTATTGAACAAATGAACAATTGTACAATTGTACAATTGAACAAATGAACAATTGTACAATTGAACAAATGAACAATTGTACAATTGAACAAATGAACAATTGTACAATTGAACAAATGAACAATTGTACAATTGAACAAATGAACAATTGAACAATTGAACAATTGAACAAATGAAGAAATGCAGAATTGGACAAAAGAACAAATGAACAAATGAACAAATGAAAAAGTGAACAAATGAACAAAAGAACAAATGGACAAATGATCAAATGAACAAATGAACAAGTGAACAAATGAACAAATGACAAAATGAACAAATGAAAAAAATGAACAAATGGACAAATAAACAAATAAACAAATGATCAAATGATCAAATGAACAAATAAACCAATGAACAAATGAACAAATGAACAAATGAACAAATGAACAAATGTATAAATGAACAAATGAACAAATGAACAAATGAACAATTGTACAATTGAACATATGAACAATTGTACAATTGAACAAATAAACAATTGTACAATTGAACAAATGAACAATTGTACAATTGATCAAATGAACAATTGTACAATTGATCAAATGAACAATTGTACAATTGAACAAATGAACAATTGTACAATTGATCAAATGAACAATTGTACAATAGAACAAATGAACATATGAACAAATGAACAAATGAACAAGTGAACAAATGGACAAATGAACAAATGAACAAATGAACAAATGAACAATTGTACAATTGTACAATTGAACAAATGAACGAATGAACGAATGAACAAACGACCAAATGAACAAATGAGCGAATGAACGAATGAACAAATGAACAAATGAACAATTGTACAATTGAACAAATGAACAATTGTACAATTGAACAAATGAACAATTGTACAATTGAACAAATGAACAATTGTACAATTGAACAAATGAACAATTGTACAATTGAACAAATAAACAATTGTACAATTGAACAAATGAACAATTGTACAATTGAACAGATGAACAATTGAACAATTGAACAAATGAACAAATGAACAATTGAACAAATGAACAAATGAACAAATGAACAAATGAACAAATGAACAAATAAACAAATGAACAAATGATCAAATGAACAAATGAACAAATGAACAAGTGAACAAATGAACAAGTGAACAATTGTACAATTGCACAATTGAACAAATGAACGAATGAACAAATGAACAAATGAACAAATGAACAAGTGGACAAATGAACGAATGGACAAAAGAACAAATGAACAAATGAACAAATGTACAAATGGACAAATGGATAAAGGAACAAATAAAAAAAATGAACAAAAGAACAAATGAACAAATGAACAAATGAACAAATGAACGAATGAACGAATGAACGAATGAACGAATGGAGAAATGAACAAATGAACAAATGAAAAAATGAAGAAATGAAAAAATGAAAAAATGAACAAATGAACAAATAAACAAATAAACAAATGATCAAATGATCAAATGAACAAATGAACAAATAAACAAATGAACCAATGAACAAATGAACAGATGAACAATTGTACAATTGAACAAATGAACAAATGAACAATTGTACAATTGAACAAATGAACAAATGAACAAATGAACAATTGTACAATTGTACAATTGAACAAATGAACGAATGAACGAATGAACAAATGAACAAATGAACAAGTGGACAAATGAACAAATGAACAAATGGACAAATGAACAAATAAAACAAATGAACAAAAGAACAAATGAACAAATGAACAAATGAACAAATGAACATATGAACAAATGACCAAATGAACAAAAGAACGAATGAACGAATGAAGAAATGAACAAATGAACAAATGAAAAAATGAAAAAAATAAAAAAAATGAACAAATGAACAAATGAACACATGAACAAATGAACAATTGTACAATTGAACAAATGAAGAAATGAAGAATTGGGCAAAAGAACAAATGAACAAATGAACAAGTGAACAAATGAACAAAAGAACAAATGAACAAATGAACAAATGGACAAATGAACAAATAAAACAATTGAACAAATGAACAATTGTACAATTGAACAAATGAACAATTGTGCAATTGAACAAATGAACAATTGTACAATTGAACAAATGAACAATTGTACAATTGAACAAATGAACAATTGAACAACTGAACAAATGAACAAATGAACAAATGAGCAAATGAACAATTGTACAATTGATCAAATGAACATATGAACAAATGAGCAAATGAACAATTGTACAATTGATCAAATGAACATATGAACAAATGAACAAATGAACAAATGTACAAATGTACAAATGAACAATTGAACAAATGAGCAATTGTACAATTGTACTATTGAACAAATGAACAATTGTACAATTGTACAATTGAACAAATGAACAATTGTACAATTGTACAATTGAACAAATGAACAATTGTACAAATGAACAATTGTACAATTGAACAAATGAACAATTGTACAATTGAACAAATGAACAATTGTACAATTGAACAAATGAACAATTGTACAATTGAACAAATGAACAATTGAACAATTGAACAATTGAACAAATGAAGAAATGCAGAATTGGACAAAAGAACAAATGAACAAATGAACAAATGAACAAATGAACAAGTGAACAAATGAACAAAAGAACAAATGGACAAATGATCAAATGAACAAATGAACAAGTGAACAAATGAACAAATGACAAAATGAACAAATGAACAAATGAACATATGAACATCTGAACAACTGAACAAATGAACAAGTGAACAAAAGAACAAATGAACTAATGAACAATTGCACAATTGAACAAATGAACAAATGAACGAATGAACAAATGAACAATTGTACAATTGAACATATGAACAATTGTACAATTGAACGTATGAACAATTGTACAATTGAACATATGAACAATTGTACAATTGAACAAATGAACAATTGTACAATTGAACAAATGAACAATTGCACAACTGAACAAATGAACAATTGCACAATTGAACAAATGAACAATTGAACAACTGAACAAATGAACAAATGAGCAAATGAAAAATTGTACAATTGAACAAATGAACAATTGTACAATTGAACAAATGAAGAATTGTAGAATTGAACAAATGAACAATTGAACAACTGAACAAATGAACAAATGAACAAATGAGCAAATGAACAATTGTACAATTGATCTAATGAACAATTGTACAATTGAACAAATGAACAATTGTACAATTGAACAAATGAACATATGAACAAATGAACAAATGAACAAATGTACAAATGTACAAATGAACAAATGAACAAATGAACAATTGTACAATTGAACAAATGAACAATTGTACAATTGAACAAATGAACAATTGTACAATTGATCAAATGAACAATTGTACAATTGAACAAATGAACAATTGAACAATTGAACAATTGAACAAATGAACAAATGAACAAATGAATAAATGAACAAATGAACAAATGAACAAATGAACCAATGATCAAATGAACAAATGAACAAATGAACAAAAGAACAAATGAACTAATGAACAATTGCACAATTGCACAAATGAACAAATGAACGAATGAACGAATGAACAAATGAACAAGTGAACAAATGAACAAAAGAACAAATGAACAAATGGACAAATGAACAAATAAAACAAATGAACAAAAGAACAAATGAAACAAATGAACAAATGAACAAATGAACGAATGAACGAATGAACGAATGAACGAATGAACCAATGAACAAATGAACAAATGAAAAAATGAAAGAAATGAACAAGTGAACAAATAAACAAATGATCAAATGAACTAATGAATAAATGAACAAATGAACAAATGAACAAATGAACAATTATACAATTGAACAAATGAACAATTGTACAATTGAACAAATGAACAATTGTACAATTGAACAAATGAACAATTGACAATTGAACAAATGAACGAATGAACGAATGAACAAATGAACAAATGAACAAATGAACAAGTGGACAAATGAACGAATGGACAAATGAACAAATGAACAAATGAACAAGTGAACAAATGAACAAACGAACAAATCAACAAATGAACAAATGAACAAGTGGACAAATGAACGAATGGGCAAATGAACAAGTGAACAATTGTACAATTGAACAAATGAACAATTGTACAATTGAACTAATGAACAATTGTACAATTGAACAAATGAGCAATTGTACAATTGTACTATTGAACAAATGAACAATTGTACAATTGTACAATTGAACAAATGAACAATTGTACAATTGTACAATTGAACAAATGAACAATTGTACAATTGAACAAATGAACAATTGTACAATTGAACAAATGAACAATTGTACAATTGAACAAATGAACAATTGTACAATTGAACAAATGAACAATTGTACAATTGAACAAATGAACAAATGAACAATTGAACAAATGAACAAATGAACAATTGAACAATTGAACAAATGAAGAAATGCAGAATTGGACAAAAGAACAAATGAACAAATGAACAAATGAACAAGTGAACAAATGAACAAAAGAACAAATGGACAAATGATCAAATGAACAAATGAACAAGTGAACAAATGAACAAATGACAAAATGAACAAATGAAAAAAATGAACAAATGGACAAATAAACAAATAAACAAATGATCAAATGATCAAATGAACAAATAAACCAATGAACAAATGAACAAATGAACAAATGAACAAATGTACAAATGAACAAATGAACAATTGTACAATTGAGCATATGAACAATTGTACAATTGAACAAATAAACAATTGTACAATTGAAAAAATGAACAATTGTACAATTGATCAAATGAACAATTGTACAATTGATCAAATGAACAATTGTACAATTGAACAAATGAACAATTGTACAATTGATCAAATGAACAATTGTACAATAGAACAAATGAACAATTGACAATTGAACAAATGAACAAATGAACAATTGAACAAATGAAGAAATGAAGAATTGGACAAAACAACAAATGAACAAATGAACGAATGAACAAAAGAACAAATGAACAAATGATCAAATGGACAAATGGACAAATGAACAAATAAAACAAATGAACAAAAGAACAAATGAACAAATGAACAAATGAACAAATGAACATATGAACAAATGAACAAATGAACAAAAGAACGAATGAACGAATGAAGAAATGAACAAATGAACAAATGAAAAAATGAAAGAAATAAAAAAATGAACAAATGAACAAATGAACACATGAACAAATGAACAATTGTACAATTGAACAAATGAAGAAATGAAGAATTGGGCAAAAGAACAAATGAACAAATGAACAAGTGAACAAATGAACAAAAGAACAAATGAACAAATGAACAAATGGACAAATGAACAAATAAAACAAATGAACAAATGAACAAATGTACAAAAGAACGAATGCACGAATGAACAAATGAACAAATGAACAAATGAAAAAATGAACAAATGAGCAAATAAACAAATAAACAAATGAACAAATAAACAAGTGATCAAATGAACGAATGAACAAATGACCAAATGAACAAATGAAAAAATGAAAAAATGAAAAAAATGAACAAATGGACAAATAAACAAATAAACAAATGATCAAATGATCAAATGAACAAATAAACCAATGAACAAATGAACAAATGAACAAATGAACAAATGTAGAAATGAACAAATGAACAAATGAACAAATGAACAATTGTACAATTGAACATATGAACAATTGTACAATTGAACAAATAAACAATTGTACAATTGAACAAATGAACAATTGTACAATTGATCAAATGAACAATTGTACAATTGATCAAATGAACAATTGTACAATTGAACAAATGAACAATTGTACAATTGATCAAATGAACAATTGTACAATAGAACAAATGAACATATGAACAAATGAACAAATGAACAAGTGAACAAATGGACAAATGAACAAATGAACAAATGTACAATTGTACAATTGAACAAATGAACGAATGAACGAATGAACAAACGACCAAATGAACAAATGAGCGAATGAACGAATGAACAAATGAACAAATGAACAATTGTACAATTGAACAAATGAACAATTGTACAATTGAACAAATGAACAATTGTACAATTGAACAAATGAACAATTGTACAATTGAACAAATGAACAATTGTACAATTGAACAAATAAACAATTGTACAATTGAACAAATGAACAATTGTACAATTGAACAGATGAACAATTGAACAATTGAACAAATGAACAAATGAACAATTGAACAAATGAACAAATGAACAAATGAACAAATGAACAAATGAACAAATAAACAAATGAACAAATGATCAAATGAACAAATGAACAAATGAACAAGTGAACAAATGAACAATTGTACAATTGAACAAATGAACAATTGTACAATTGAACAAATGAACAATTGTACAATTGAACAATTGAACAAATGAACAATTGAACAATTGAACAAATGAAGAAATGCAGAATTGGACAAAAGAACAAATGAACAAATGAAAAAATGAACAAGTGAACAAATGAACAAAAGAACAAATGGACACATGATCAAATGAACAAATGAACAAGTGAACAAATGAACAAATGACAAAATGAACAAATGAAAAAAATGAACAAATGGACAAATAAACAAATAAACAAATGATCAAATGATCAAATGAACAAATAAACCAATGAACAAATGAACAAATGAACAATTGTACAATTGAGCATATGAACAATTGTACAATTGAACAAATAAACAATTGTACAATTGAACAAATGAACAATTGTACAATTGATCAAATGAACAATTGTACAATTGATCAAATGAACAATTGTACAATTGAACAAATGAACAATTGTACAATTGATCAAATGAACAATTGTACAATAGAATAAATGAACAATTGACAATTGAACAAATGAGCAATTGTACAATTGTACTATTGAACAAATGAACAATTGTACAATTGTACAATTGAACAAATGAACAAATGAACAAATGAACAAGTGAACAAATGAACAAATGAGCAATTGAACAAATGAACAAATGACCAAATGAACAAATGAGCGAATGAACGAATGAACGAATGAACAAATGAACAAGTGAACAAATGAACAAAAGAACAAATGAACAAATGGACAAATGAACAAATAAAACAAATGAACAAAAGAACAAATGAAATAAATGAACAAATGAACAAATGAACGAATGAACGAATGAACCAATGAACAAATGAACAAATGAAAAAATGAAAGAAATGAACAAGTGAACAAATAAACAAATGATCAAATGAACTAATGAATAAATGAACAAATGAACAAATGAACAAATGAACAATTATACAATTGAACAAATGAACAATTGTACAATTGAACAAATGAACAATTGTACAATTGAACAAATGAACAATTGACAATTGAACAAATGAACGAATGAACGAATGAACAAATGAACAAATGAACAAATGAACAAATGAACAAATGAACAAGTGGACAAATGAGCGAATGGACAAATGAACAAATGAACAAATGAACAAGTGAACAAATGAACAAACGAACAAATCAACAAATGAACAAATGAACAAGTGGACAAATGAACGAATGGGCAAATGAACAAGTGAACAATTGTACAATTGAACAAATGAACAATTGTACAATTGAACTAATGAACAATTGTACAATTGAACAAATGAGCAATTGTACAATTGTACTATTGAACAAATGAACAATTGTACAATTGTACAATTGAACAAATGAACAATTGTACAATTGTACAATTGAACAAATGAACAATTGTACAATTGAACAAATGAACAATTGTACAATTGAACAAATGAACAATTGTACAATTGAACAAATGAACAATTGAACAATTGAACAATTGAACAAATGAAGAAATGCAGAATTGGACAAAAGAACAAATGAACAAATGAACAAATGAACAAGTGAACAAATGAACAAAAGAACAAATGGACAAATGATCAAATGAACAAATGAACAAGTGAACAAATGAACAAATGACAAAATGAACAAATGAAAAAAATGAACAAATGGACAAATGAACAATTGTACAATTGAACATATGAACAATTGTACAATTGAACAAATAAACAATTGTACAATTGAACAAATGAACAATTGTACAATTGATCAAATGAACAATTGTACAATTGATCAAATGAACAATTGTACAATTGAACAAATGAACAATTGTACAATTGATCAAATGAACAATTGTACAATTGATCAAATGAACAATTGTACAATTGATCAAATGAACAATTGTACGATAGAACAAATGAACATATGAACAAATGAACAAATGAACAAGTGAACAAATGGACAAATGAACAAATGAACAAATGTACAATTGTACAATTGAACAAATGAACGAATGAACGAATGAACAAACGACCAAATGAACAAATGAGCGAATGAACGAATGAACAAATGAACAAATGAACAATTGTACAATTGAACAAATGAACATATGAACAAATGAACAAATGAACAAATGTACAAATGTACAAATGAACAAATGAACAAATGAACAATTGTACAATTGTACAATTGAACAAATGAACGAATGAAGGAATGAACAAATGCCCAAAAGAACAAATGATCAATTGTACAATTGAACAAATGAACAATTGTACAATTGAACAAATGAACAATTGTACAATTGAACAAAAGAACAATTGTACAATTGATCAAATGAACAATTGTACAATTGAACAATGAACAATTCTACAATTGAACAAATGAACAATTGAACAATTGAACAATTGAACAATTGAACAAATGAACAAATGAACAAATGAACAAATGAACAAATGAACAAGTGAACAAATGAACAAATGAGCAATTGAACAAATGAACAAATGACCAAATGAACAAGGGAGCGAATGAACGAATGAACGAATGAACAAATGAACAAGTGAACAAATGAACAAAAGAACAAATGAACAAATGGACAAATGAACAAATAAAACAAATGAACAAAAGAACAAATGAAATAAATGAACAAATGAACAAATGAACGAATGAACGAATGAACGAATGAACCAATGAACAAATGAACAAATGAAAAAATGAAAGAAATGAACAAGTGAACAAATAAACAAATGATCAAATGAACAAATGAATAAATGAACAAATGAACAAATGAACAAATGAACAATTATACAATTGAACAAATGAACAATTGTACAATTGAACAAATGAACAATTGTACAATTGAACAAATGAACAATTGACAATTGAACAAATGAACGAATGAACGAATGAACAAATGAACAAATGAACAAATGAACAAATGAACAAATGAACAAATGAACAAGTGGACAAATGAACGAATGGACAAATGAACAAATGAACAAATGAACAAGTGAACAAATGAACAAATGAACAAATGAACAAGTGGACAAATGAACGAATGAACAAATGACCTAATGAACAAATGAAAAAATGAAAAAAATGAACAAATGGACAAATAAACAAATAAACAAATGATCAAATGATCAAATGAACAAATAAACCAATGAACAAATGAACGAATGAACAAATGAACAATTGTACAATTGAACAAATGAACAATTGTACAATTGAACAAATGAACAATTGTGCAATTGAACAAATGAACAATTGTGCAATTGAAAAAATGAACAATTGTACAATTGAACAAATGAACAATTGTACAATTGAACAAATGAACAATTGTACAATTGAACAAATGAACAATTGAACAACTGAACAAATGAACAAATGAACAAATGAGCAAATGAACAATTGTACAATTGATCAAATGAACATATGAACAAATGAACAAATGAACAAATGTACAAATGTACAAATGAACAATTGAACAAATGAGCAATTGTACAATTGTACTATTGAACAAATGAACAATTGTACAATTGTACAATTGAACAAATGAACAAATGAACAAATGAACAAGTGAACAAATGAACAAATGAGCAATTGAACAAATGAACAAATGACCAAATGAACAAATGAGCGAATGAACGAATGAACGAATGAACAAATGAACAAGTGAACAAATGAACAAAAGAACAAATGAACAAATGGACAAATGAACAAATAAAACAAATGAACAAAAGAACAAATGAAATAAATGAACAAATGAACAAATGAACGAATGAACGAATGAACCAATGAACAAATGAACAAATGAAAAAATGAAAGAAATGAACAAGTGAACAAATAAACAAATGATCAAATGAACTAATGAATAAATGAACAAATGAACAAATGAACAAATGAACAATTATACAATTGAACAAATGAACAATTGTACAATTGAACAAATGAACAATTGTACAATTGAACAAATGAACAATTGACAATTGAACAAATGAACGAATGAACGAATGAACAAATGAACAAATGAACAAATGAACAAATGAACAAATGAACAAATGAACAAATGAACAAATGAACAAGTGGACAAATGAGCGAATGGACAAATGAACAAATGAACAAATGAACAAGTGAACAAATGAACAAACGAACAAATCAACAAATGAACAAATGAACAAGTGGACAAATGAACGAATGGGCAAATGAACAAGTGAACAATTGTACAATTGAACAAATGAACAATTGTACAATTGAACTAATGAACAATTGTACAATTGAACAAATGAGCAATTGTACAATTGTACTATTGAACAAATGAACAATTGTACAATTGTACAATTGAACAAATGAACAATTGTACAATTGTACAATTGAACAAATGAACAATTGTACAATTGAACAAATGAACAATTGTACAATTGAACAAATGAACAATTGTACAATTGAACAAATGAACAATTGTACAATTGAACAAATGAACAATTGAACAATTGAACAATTGAACAAATGAAGAAATGCAGAATTGGACAAAAGAACAAATGAACAAATGAACAAATGAACAAGTGAACAAATGAACAAAAGAACAAATGGACAAATGATCAAATGAACAAATGAACAAGTGAACAAATGAACAAATGACAAAATGAACAAATGAAAAAAATGAACAAATGGACAAATAAACAAATAAACAAATGATCAAATGATCAAATGAACAAATAAACCAATGAACAAAAGAACAAATGAACAAATGAACAAATGTACAAATGAACAAATGAACAAATGAACAATTGTACAATTGAACATATGAACAATTGTACAATTGAACAAATAAACAATTGTACAATTGAACAAATGAACAATTGTACAATTGATCAAATGAACAATTGTACAATTGATCAAATGAACAATTGTACAATTGAACAAATGAACAATTGTACAATTGATCAAATGAACAATTGTACAATAGAACAAATGAACAATTGACAATTGAACAAATGAACAAATGAACAAATGAACAATTGAACAAATGAAGAAATGAAGAATTGGACAAAAGAACAAATGAACAAATGAACGAATGAAGAAAAGAACAAATGAACAAATGAACAAATGGACAAATGGACAAATGAACAAATAAAACAAATGAACAAAAGAACAAATGAACAAATGAACAAATGAAAATATGAACAAATGACCAAATGAACAAAAGAACGAATGAACGAATGAAGAAATGAACAAATGAACAAATGAAAAAATGAAAGAAATAAAAAAAATGAACAAATGAACAAATGAACAGATGAACAAATGAACAATTGTACAATTGAACAAATGAAGAAATGAAGAATTGGGCAAAAGAACAAATGAACAAATGAACAAGTGAACAAATGAACAAAAGAACAAATGAACAAATGAACAAATGGACAAATGAACAAATAAAACAAATGAACAAATGAACAAATGTACAAAAGAACGAATGCACGAATGAACAAATGAACAAATGAACAAATGAAAAAATGAACAAATGAGCAAATAAACAAATAAACAAATGAACAAATAAACAAGTGATCAAATGAACGAATGAACAAATGACCAAATGAACAAATGAAAAAATGAAAAAATGAAAAAAATGAACAAATGGACAAATAAACAAATAAACAAATGATCAAATGATCAAATGAACAAATAAACCAATGAACAAATGAACAAATGAACAAATGAACAAATGTACAAATGAACAAATGAACAAATGAACAAATGAACAATTGTACAATTGAACATATGAACAATTGTACAATTGAACAAATAAACAATTGTACAATTGAACAAATGAACAATTGTACAATTGATCAAATGAACAATTGTACAATTGATCAAATGAACAATTGTACAATTGAACAAATGAACAATTGTACAATTGATCAAATGAACAATTGTACAATTGATCAAATGAACAATTGTACGATAGAACAAATGAACATATGAACAAATGAACAAATGAACAAGTGAACAAATGGACAAATGAACAAATGAACAAATGTACAATTGTACAATTGAACAAATGAACGAATGAACGAATGAACAAACGACCAAATGAACAAATGAGCGAATGAACGAATGAACAAATGAACAAATGAACAATTGTACAATTGAACAAATGAACAATTGTACAATTGAACAAATGAACAATTGTACAATTGAACAAATGAACAATTGTACAATTGAACAAATGAACAATTGTACAATTGAACAAATGAACAATTGTACAATTGAACAAATAAACAATTGTACAATTGAACAAATGAACAATTGTACAATTGAACAGATGAACAATTGAACAATTGAACAAATGAACAAATGAACAATTGAACAAATGAACAAATGAACAAATGAACAAATGAACAAATGAACAAATAAACAAATGAACAAATGATCAAATGAACAAATGAACAAATGAACAAGTGAACAAATGAACAAGTGAACAATTGTACAATTGCACAATTGAACAAATGAACGAATGAACAAATGAACAAATGAACAAATGAACAAGTGGACAAATGAACGAATGGACAAAAGAACAAATGAACAAATGAACAAATGTACAAATGGACAAATGGATAAAGGAACAAATAAAAAAAATGAACAAAAGAACAAATGAACAAATGAACAAATGAACAAATGAACGAATGAACGAATGAACGAATGAACGAATGAAGAAATGAACAAATGAACAAATGAAAAAATGAAGAAATGAAAAAATGAAAAAATTAACAAATGAACAAATAAACAAATAAACAAATGATCAAATGATCAAATGAACAAATGAACAAATAAACAAATGAACCAATGAACAAATGAACAAATGAACAATTGTACAATTGAACAAATGAACAAATGAACAATTGTACAATTGAACAAATGAACAAATGAACAAATGAACAATTGTACAATTGTACAATTGAACAAATGAACGAATGAACGAATGAACAAATGAACAAATGAACAAGTGGACAAATGAACAAATGAACAAATGGACAAATGAACAAATAAAACAAATGAACAAAAGAACAAATGAACAAATGAACAAATGAACAAATGAACATATGAACAAATGACCAAATGAACAAAAGAACGAATGAACGAATGAAGAAATGAACAAATGAACAAATGAAAAAATGAAAAAAATAAATAAAATGAACAAATGAACAAATGAACACATGAACAAATGAACAATTGTACAATTGAACAAATGAAGAAATGAAGAATTGGGCAAAAGAACAAATGAACAAATGAACAAGTGAACAAATGAACAAAAGAACAAATGAACAAATGAACAAATGGACAAATGAACAAATAAAACAAATGAACAAATGAACAAATGTACAAAAGAACGAATGAACGAATGAACAAATGAACAAATGAACAAATGAAAAAATGAACAAATGAGCAAATAAACAAATAAACAAATGAACAAATAAACAAGTGATCAAATGAACGAATGAACAAATGACCAAATGAACAAATGAAAAAATGAAAAAAATGAACAAATGGACAAATAAACAAATAAACAAATGATCAAATGATCAAATGAACAAATAAACCAATGAACAAATGAACGAATGAACAAATGAACAATTGTACAATTGAACAAATGAACAATTGTACAATTGAACAAATGAACAATTGTGCAATTGAACAAATGAACAATTGTACAATTGAACAAATGAACAATTGTACAATTGAACAAATGAACAATTGTACAATTGAACAAATGAACAATTGTACAATTGAACAAATGAACAATTGAACAACTGAACAAATGAACAAATGAACAAATGAGCAAATGAACAATTGTACAATTGATCAAATGAACATATGAACAAATGAACAAATGAACAAATGTACAAATGTACAAATGAACAATTGAACAAATGAGCAATTGTACAATTGTACTATTGAACAAATGAACAATTGTACAATTGTACAATTGAACAAATGAACAATTGTACAATTGTACAATTGAACAAATGAACAATTGTACAATTGAACAAATGAACAATTGTACAATTGAACAAATGAACAATTGTACAATTGAACAAATGAACAATTGTACAATTGAACAAATGAACAATTGAACAATTGAACAATTGAACAAATGAAGAAATGCAGAATTGGACAAAAGAACAAATGAACAAATGAACAAATGAACAAATGAACAAGTGAACAAATGAACAAAAGAACAAATGGACAAATGATCAAATGAACAAATGAACAAGTGAACAAATGAACAAATGAACGAATGAAGGAATGAACAAATGCCCAAAAGAACAAATGATCGAATGAACGAATGAACAAATGATCAATTGTACAATTGAACAAATGAACAATTGTACAATTGAACAAATGAACAATTGTACAATTGAACAAATGAACAATTGTACAATTGAACAAATGAACAATTGTACAATTGAACAAATGAACAATTGAACAATTGAACAATTGAACAAATGAACAAATGATCAAATGATCAAATGAACAAATAAACCAATGAACAAATGAACGAATGAACAAATGAACAATTGTACAATTGAACAAATGAACAATTGTACAATTGAACAAATGAACAATTGTGCAATTGAACAAATGAACAATTGTACAATTGAACAAATGAACAATTGTACAATTGAACAAATGAACAATTGTACAATTGAACAAATGAACAATTGTACAATTGAACAAATGAACAATTGAACAACTGAACAAATGAACAAATGAACAAATGAGCAAATGAACAATTGTACAATTGATCAAATGAACATATGAACAAATGAACAAATGAACAAATGTACAAATGTACAAATGAACAATTGAACAAATGAGCAATTGTACAATTGTACTATTGAACAAATGAACAATTGTACAATTGTACAATTGAACAAATGAACAATTGTACAATTGAACAAATGAACAATTGTACAATTGAACAAATGAACAATTGAACAATTGAACAATTGAACAAATGAAGAAATGCAGAATTGGACAAAAGAACAAATGAACAAATGAACAAATGAACAAATGAACAAGTGAACAAATGAACAAAAGAACAAATGGACAAATGATCAAATGAACAAATGAACAAGTGAACAAATGAACAAATGAACGAATGAAGGAATGAACAAATGCCCAAAAGAACAAATGATCGAATGAACGAATGAACAAATGATCAATTGTACAATTGAACAAATGAACAATTGTACAATTGAACAAATGAACAATTGTACAATTGAACAAATGAACAATTGTACAATTGAACAAATGAACAATTGTACAATTGAACAAATGAACAATTGAACAATTGAACAATTGAACAAATGAACAAATGAACAAATGAACAAATGAATAAATGAACAAATGAACAAATGAACAAATGAACCAATGATCAAATGAACAAATGAACAAATGAACAAAAGAACAAATGAACTAATGAACAATTGCACAATTGAACAAATGAACAAATGAACGAATGAACAAATGAACAATTGTACAATTGAACATATGAACAATTGTACAATTGAACATATGAACAATTGTACAATTGAACAAATGAACAATTGTACAATTGAACAATGAACAATTCTACAATTGAACAAATGAACAATTGAACAATTGAACAATTGAACAAATGAACAAATGAACAAATGAACAAATGAACAAGTGAACAAATGAACAAATGAGCAATTGAACAAATGAACAAATGACCAAATGAACAAGGGAGCGAATGAACGAATGAACGAATGAACAAATGAACAAGTGAACAAATGAACAAAAGAACAAATGAACAAATGGACAAATGAACAAATAAAACAAATGAACAAAAGAACAAATGAAATAAATGAACAAATGAACAAATGAACGAATGAACGAATGAACGAATGAACCAATGAACAAATGAACAAATGAAAAAATGAAAGAAATGAACAAGTGAACAAATAAACAAATGATCAAATGAACAAATGAATAAATGAACAAATGAACAAATGAACAAACGAACAATTATACAATTGAACAAATGAACAATTGTACAATTGAACAAATGAACAATTGTACAATTGAACAAATGAACAATTGACAATTGAACAAATGAACGAATGAACGAATGAACAAATGAACAAATGAACAAATGAACAAATGAACAAATGAACAAATGAACAAGTGGACAAATGAACGAATGGACAAATGAACAAATGAACAAATGAACAAGTGAACAAATGAACAAACGAACAAATCAACAAATGAACAAATGAACAAGTGGACAAATGAACGAATGGGCAAATGAACAAGTGAACAATTGTACAATTGAACAAATGAACAATTGTACAATTGAACAAATGAACAATTGTACAATTGAACTAATGAACAATTGTACAATTGAACAAATGAGCAATTGTACAATTGTACTATTGAACAAATGAACAATTGTACAATTGTACAATTGAACAAATGAACAATTGTACAATTGAACAAATGAACAATTGTACAATTGAACAAATGAACAATTGTACAATTGAACAAATGAACAATTGTACAATTGAACAAATGAACAATTGTACAATTGAACAAATGAACAATTGAACAATTGAACAATTGAACAAATGAAGAAATGCAGAATTGGACAAAAGAACAAATGAACAAATGAACAAATGAAAAAGTGAACAAATGAACAAAAGAACAAATGGACAAATGATCAAATGAACAAATGAACAAGTGAACAAATGAACAAATGACAAAATGAACAAATGAAAAAAATGAACAAATGGACAAATAAACAAATAAACAAATGATCAAATGATCAAATGAACAAATAAACCAATGAACAAATGAACAAATGAACAAATGAACAAATGTATAAATGAACAAATGAACAAATGAACAAATGAACAATTGTACAATTGAACATATGAACAATTGTACAATTGAACAAATAAACAATTGTACAATTGAACAAATGAACAATTGTACAATTGATCAAATGAACAATTGTACAATTGATCAAATGAACAATTGTACAATTGAACAAATGAACAATTGTACAATTGATCAAATGAACAATTGTACAATAGAACAAATGAACATATGAACAAATGAACAAATGAACAAGTGAACAAATGGACAAATGAACAAATGAACAAATGAACAAATGAACAATTGTACAATTGTACAATTGAACAAATGAACGAATGAACGAATGAACAAACGACCAAATGAACAAATGAGCGAATGAACGAATGAACAAATGAACAAATGAACAATTGTACAATTGAACAAATGAACAATTGTACAATTGAACAAATGAACAATTGTACAATTGAACAAATGAACAATTGTACAATTGAACAAATGAACAATTGTACAATTGAACAAATAAACAATTGTACAATTGAACAAATGAACAATTGTACAATTGAACAGATGAACAATTGAACAATTGAACAAATGAACAAATGAACAATTGAACAAATGAACAAATGAACAAATGAACAAATGAACAAATGAACAAATAAACAAATGAACAAATGATCAAATGAACAAATGAACAAATGAACAAGTGAACAAATGAACAAGTGAACAATTGTACAATTGCACAATTGAACAAATGAACGAATGAACAAATGAACAAATGAACAAATGAACAAGTGGACAAATGAACGAATGGACAAAAGAACAAATGAACAAATGAACAAATGTACAAATGGACAAATGGATAAAGGAACAAATAAAAAAATGAACAAAAGAACAAATGAACAAATGAACAAATGAACAAATGAACGAATGAACGAATGAACGAATGAACGAATGGAGAAATGAACAAATGAACAAATGAAAAAATGAAGAAATGAAAAAATGAAAAAATGAACAAATGAACAAATAAACAAATAAACAAATGATCAAATGATCAAATGAACAAATGAACAAATAAACAAATGAACCAATGAACAAATGAACAGATGAACAATTGTACAATTGAACAAATGAACAAATGAACAATTGTACAATTGAACAAATGAACAAATGAACAAATGAACAATTGTACAATTGTACAATTGAACAAATGAACGAATGAACGAATGAACAAATGAACAAATGAACAAGTGGACAAATGAACAAATGAACAAATGGACAAATGAACAAATAAAACAAATGAACAAAAGAACAAATGAACAAATGAACAAATGAACAAATGAACATATGAACAAATGACCAAATGAACAAAAGAACGAATGAACGAATGAAGAAATGAACAAATGAACAAATGAAAAAATGAAAAAAATAAAAAAAATGAACAAATGAACAAATGAACACATGAACAAATGAACAATTGTACAATTGAACAAATGAAGAAATGAAGAATTGGGCAAAAGAACAAATGAACAAATGAACAAGTGAACAAATGAACAAAAGAACAAATGAACAAATGAACAAATGGACAAATGAACAAATAAAACAATTGAACAAATGAACAATTGTACAATTGAACAAATGAACAATTGTGCAATTGAACAAATGAACAATTGTACAATTGAACAAATGAACAATTGTACAATTGAACAAATGAACAATTGAACAACTGAACAAATGAACAAATGAACAAATGAGCAAATGAACAATTGTACAATTGATCAAATGAACATATGAACAAATGAGCAAATGAACAATTGTACAATTGATCAAATGAACATATGAACAAATGAACAAATGAACAAATGTACAAATGTACAAATGAACAATTGAACAAATGAGCAATTGTACAATTGTACTATTGAACAAATGAACAATTGTACAATTGTACAATTGAACAAATGAACAATTGTACAATTGTACAATTGAACAAATGAACAATTGTACAAATGAACAATTGTACAATTGAACAAATGAACAATTGTACAATTGAACAAATGAACAATTGTACAATTGAACAAATGAACAATTGTACAATTGAACAAATGAACAATTGAACAATTGAACAATTGAACAAATGAAGAAATGCAGAATTGGACAAAAGAACAAATGAACAAATGAACAAATGAACAAATGAACAAGTGAACAAATGAACAAAAGAACAAATGGACAAATGATCAAATGAACAAATGAACAAGTGAACAAATGAACAAATGACAAAATGAACAAATGAACAAATGAACATATGAACATCTGAACAACTGAACAAATGAACAAGTGAACAAAAGAACAAATGAACTAATGAACAATTGCACAATTGAACAAATGAACAAATGAACGAATGAACAAATGAACAATTGTACAATTGAACATATGAACAATTGTACAATTGAACGTATGAACAATTGTACAATTGAACATATGAACAATTGTACAATTGAACAAATGAACAATTGTACAATTGAACAAATGAACAATTGCACAATTGAACAAATGAACAATTGCACAATTGAACAAATGAACAATTGAACAACTGAACAAATGAACAAATGAGCAAATGAAAAATTGTACAATTGAACAAATGAACAATTGTACAATTGAACAAATGAAGAATTGTAGAATTGAACAAATGAACAATTGAACAACTGAACAAATGAACAAATGAACAAATGAGCAAATGAACAATTGTACAATTGATCTAATGAACAATTGTACAATTGAACAAATGAACAATTGTACAATTGAACAAATGAACATATGAACAAATGAACAAATGAACAAATGAACAAATGAACAATTGTACAATTGAACAAATGAACAATTGTACAATTGAACAAATGAACAATTGTACAATTGATCAAATGAACAATTGTACAATTGAACAAATGAACAATTGAACAATTGAACAATTGAACAAATGAACAAATGAACAAATGAATAAATGAACAAATGAACAAATGAACAAATGAACCAATGATCAAATGAACAAATGAACAAATGAACAAAAGAACAAATGAACTAATGAACAATTGCACAATTGCACAAATGAACAAATGAACGAATGAACGAATGAACAAATGAACAAGTGAACAAATGAACAAAAGAACAAATGAACAAATGGACAAATGAACAAATAAAACAAATGAACAAAAGAACAAATGAAACAAATGAACAAATGAACAAATGAACGAATGAACGAATGAACGAATGAACGAATGAACCAATGAACAAATGAACAAATGAAAAAATGAAAGAAATGAACAAGTGAACAAATAAACAAATGATCAAATGAACTAATGAATAAATGAACAAATGAACAAATGAACAAATGAACAATTATACAATTGAACAAATGAACAATTGTACAATTGAACAAATGAACAATTGTACAATTGAACAAATGAACAATTGACAATTGAACAAATGAACGAATGAACGAATGAACAAATGAACAAATGAACAAATGAACAAGTGGACAAATGAACGAATGGACAAATGAACAAATGAACAAATGAACAAGTGAACAAATGAACAAACGAACAAATCAACAAATGAACAAATGAACAAGTGGACAAATGAACGAATGGGCAAATGAACAAGTGAACAATTGTACAATTGAACAAATGAACAATTGTACAATTGAACTAATGAACAATTGTACAATTGAACAAATGAGCAATTGTACAATTGTACTATTGAACAAATGAACAATTGTACAATTGTACAATTGAACAAATGAACAATTGTACAATTGTACAATTGAACAAATGAACAATTGTACAATTGAACAAATGAACAATTGTACAATTGAACAAATGAACAATTGTACAATTGAACAAATGAACAATTGTACAATTGAACAAATGAACAATTGTACAATTGAACAAATGAACAAATGAACAATTGAACAAATGAACAAATGAACAATTGAACAATTGAACAAATGAAGAAATGCAGAATTGGACAAAAGAACAAATGAACAAATGAACAAATGAACAAGTGAACAAATGAACAAAAGAACAAATGGACAAATGATCAAATGAACAAATGAACAAGTGAACAAATGAACAAATGACAAAATGAACAAATGAAAAAAATGAACAAATGGACAAATAAACAAATAAACAAATGATCAAATGATCAAATGAACAAATAAACCAATGAACAAATGAACAAATGAACAAATGAACAAATGTACAAATGAACAAATGAACAATTGTACAATTGAGCATATGAACAATTGTACAATTGAACAAATAAACAATTGTACAATTGAAAAAATGAACAATTGTACAATTGATCAAATGAACAATTGTACAATTGATCAAATGAACAATTGTACAATTGAACAAATGAACAATTGTACAATTGATCAAATGAACAATTGTACAATAGAACAAATGAATAATTGACAATTGAACAAATGAACAAATGAACAATTGAACAAATGAAGAAATGAAGAATTGGACAAAACAACAAATGAACAAATGAACGAATGAACAAATGAACAAATGGACAAATGAACAAATAAAACAATTGAACAAATGAACAATTGTACAATTGAACAAATGAACAATTGTGCAATTGAACAAATGAACAATTGTACAATTGAACAAATGAACAATTGTACAATTGAACAAATGAACAATTGAACAACTGAACAAATGAACAAATGAACAAATGAGCAAATGAACAATTGTACAATTGATCAAATGAACATATGAACAAATGAGCAAATGAACAATTGTACAATTGATCAAATGAACATATGAACAAATGAACAAATGAACAAATGTACAAATGTACAAATGAACAATTGAACAAATGAGCAATTGTACAATTGTACTATTGAACAAATGAACAATTGTACAATTGTACAATTGAACAAATGAACAATTGTACAATTGTACAATTGAACAAATGAACAATTGTACAAATGAACAATTGTACAATTGAACAAATGAACAATTGTACAATTGAACAAATGAACAATTGTACAATTGAACAAATGAACAATTGTACAATTGAACAAATGAACAATTGAACAATTGAACAATTGAACAAATGAAGAAATGCAGAATTGGACAAAAGAACAAATGAACAAATGAACAAATGAACAAATGAACAAGTGAACAAATGAACAAAAGAACAAATGGACAAATGATCAAATGAACAAATGAACAAGTGAACAAATGAACAAATGACAAAATGAACAAATGAACAAATGAACATATGAACATCTGAACAACTGAACAAATGAACAAGTGAACAAAAGAACAAATGAACTAATGAACAATTGCACAATTGAACAAATGAACAAATGAACGAATGAACAAATGAACAATTGTACAATTGAACATATGAACAATTGTACAATTGAACGTATGAACAATTGTACAATTGAACATATGAACAATTGTACAATTGAACAAATGAACAATTGTACAATTGAACAAATGAACAATTGCACAATTGAACAAATGAACAATTGCACAATTGAACAAATGAACAATTGAACAACTGAACAAATGAACAAATGAGCAAATGAAAAATTGTACAATTGAACAAATGAACAATTGTACAATTGAACAAATGAAGAATTGTAGAATTGAACAAATGAACAATTGAACAACTGAACAAATGAACAAATGAACAAATGAGCAAATGAACAATTGTACAATTGATCTAATGAACAATTGTACAATTGAACAAATGAACAATTGTACAATTGAACAAATGAACATATGAACAAATGAACAAATGAACAAATGAACAAATGAACAATTGTACAATTGAACAAATGAACAATTGTACAATTGAACAAATGAACAATTGTACAATTGATCAAATGAACAATTGTACAATTGAACAAATGAACAATTGAACAATTGAACAATTGAACAAATGAACAAATGAACAAATGAATAAATGAACAAATGAACAAATGAACAAATGAACCAATGATCAAATGAACAAATGAACAAATGAACAAAAGAACAAATGAACTAATGAACAATTGCACAATTGCACAAATGAACAAATGAACGAATGAACGAATGAACAAATGAACAAGTGAACAAATGAACAAAAGAACAAATGAACAAATGGACAAATGAACAAATAAAACAAATGAACAAAAGAACAAATGAAACAAATGAACAAATGAACAAATGAACGAATGAACGAATGAACGAATGAACGAATGAACCAATGAACAAATGAACAAATGAAAAAATGAAAGAAATGAACAAGTGAACAAATAAACAAATGATCAAATGAACTAATGAATAAATGAACAAATGAACAAATGAACAAATGAACAATTATACAATTGAACAAATGAACAATTGTACAATTGAACAAATGAACAATTGTACAATTGAACAAATGAACAATTGACAATTGAACAAATGAACGAATGAACGAATGAACAAATGAACAAATGAACAAATGAACAAGTGGACAAATGAACGAATGGACAAATGAACAAATGAACAAATGAACAAGTGAACAAATGAACAAACGAACAAATCAACAAATGAACAAATGAACAAGTGGACAAATGAACGAATGGGCAAATGAACAAGTGAACAATTGTACAATTGAACAAATGAACAATTGTACAATTGAACTAATGAACAATTGTACAATTGAACAAATGAGCAATTGTACAATTGTACTATTGAACAAATGAACAATTGTACAATTGTACAATTGAACAAATGAACAATTGTACAATTGTACAATTGAACAAATGAACAATTGTACAATTGAACAAATGAACAATTGTACAATTGAACAAATGAACAATTGTACAATTGAACAAATGAACAATTGTACAATTGAACAAATGAACAATTGTACAATTGAACAAATGAACAAATGAACAATTGAACAAATGAACAAATGAACAATTGAACAATTGAACAAATGAAGAAATGCAGAATTGGACAAAAGAACAAATGAACAAATGAACAAATGAACAAGTGAACAAATGAACAAAAGAACAAATGGACAAATGATCAAATGAACAAATGAACAAGTGAACAAATGAACAAATGACAAAATGAACAAATGAAAAAAATGAACAAATGGACAAATAAACAAATAAACAAATGATCAAATGATCAAATGAACAAATAAACCAATGAACAAATGAACAAATGAACAAATGAACAAATGTACAAATGAACAAATGAACAATTGTACAATTGAGCATATGAACAATTGTACAATTGAACAAATAAACAATTGTACAATTGAAAAAATGAACAATTGTACAATTGATCAAATGAACAATTGTACAATTGATCAAATGAACAATTGTACAATTGAACAAATGAACAATTGTACAATTGATCAAATGAACAATTGTACAATAGAACAAATGAATAATTGACAATTGAACAAATGAACAAATGAACAATTGAACAAATGAAGAAATGAAGAATTGGACAAAACAACAAATGAACAAATGAACGAATGAACAAAAGAACAAATGAACAAATGATCAAATGGACAAATGGACAAATGAACAAATAAAACAAATGAACAAAAGAACAAATGAACAAATGAACAAATGAACGAATGAACATATGAACAAATGAACAAATGAACAAAAGAACGAATGAACGAATGAAGAAATGAACAAATGAACAAATGAAAAAATGAAAGAAATAAAAAAATGAACAAATGAACAAATGAACACATGAACAAATGAACAATTGTACAATTGAACAAATGAAGAAATGAAGAATTGGGCAAAAGAACAAATGAACAAATGAACAAGTGAACAAATGAACAAAAGAACAAATGAACAAATGAACAAATGGACAAATGAACAAATAAAACAAATGAACAAATGAACAAATGTACAAAAGAACGAATGCACGAATGAACAAATGAACAAATGAACAAATGAAAAAATGAACAAATGAGCAAATAAACAAATAAACAAATGAACAAATAAACAAGTGATCAAATGAACGAATGAACAAATGACCAAATGAACAAATGAAAAAATGAAAAAATGAAAAAAATGAACAAATGGACAAATAAACAAATAAACAAATGATCAAATGATCAAATGAACAAATAAACCAATGAACAAATGAACAAATGAACAAATGAACAAATGTAGAAATGAACAAATGAACAAATGAACAAATGAACAATTGTACAATTGAACATATGAACAATTGTACAATTGAACAAATAAACAATTGTACAATTGAACAAATGAACAATTGTACAATTGATCAAATGAACAATTGTACAATTGATCAAATGAACAATTGTACAATTGAACAAATGAACAATTGTACAATTGATCAAATGAACAATTGTACAATAGAACAAATGAACATATGAACAAATGAACAAATGAACAAGTGAACAAATGGACAAATGAACAAATGAACAAATGTACAATTGTACAATTGAACAAATGAACGAATGAACGAATGAACAAACGACCAAATGAACAAATGAGCGAATGAACGAATGAACAAATGAACAAATGAACAATTGTACAATTGAACAAATGAACAATTGTACAATTGAACAAATGAACAATTGTACAATTGAACAAATGAACAATTGTACAATTGAACAAATGAACAATTGTACAATTGAACAAATAAACAATTGTACAATTGAACAAATGAACAATTGTACAATTGAACAGATGAACAATTGAACAATTGAACAAATGAACAAATGAACAATTGAACAAATGAACAAATGAACAAATGAACAAATGAACAAATGAACAAATAAACAAATGAACAAATGATCAAATGAACAAATGAACAAATGAACAAGTGAACAAATGAACAATTGTACAATTGAACAAATGAACAATTGTACAATTGAACAAATGAACAATTGTACAATTGAACAAATGAACAAATGAACAATTGAACAATTGAACAAATGAAGAAATGCAGAATTGGACAAAAGAACAAATGAACAAATGAAAAAATGAACAAGTGAACAAATGAACAAAAGAACAAATGGACACATGATCAAATGAACAAATGAACAAGTGAACAAATGAACAAATGACAAAATGAACAAATGAAAAAAATGAACAAATGGACAAATAAACAAATAAACAAATGATCAAATGATCAAATGAACAAATAAACCAATGAACAAATGAACAAATGAACAAATGAACAAATGTACAAATGAACAAATGAACAAATGAACAAATGAACAATTGTACAATTGAGCATATGAACAATTGTACAATTGAACAAATAAACAATTGTACAATTGAACAAATGAACAATTGTACAATTGATCAAATGAACAATTGTACAATTGATCAAATGAACAATTGTACAATTGAACAAATGAACAATTGTACAATTGATCAAATGAACAATTGTACAATAGAATAAATGAACAATTGACAATTGAACAAATGAACAAATGAACAATTGAACAAATGAAGAAATGAAGAATTGGACAAAAGAACAAATGAACAAATGAACGAATGAACAAAAGAACAAATGAACAAATGAACAAATGGACAAATGGACAAATGAACAAATAAAACAAATGAACAAAAGAACAAATGAACAAATGAACAAATGAACAAATGAACATATGAACAAATGACCAAATGAACAAAAGAACGAATGAACGAATGAAGAAATGAACAAATGAACAAATGAAAAAATGAAAGAAATAAAAAAAATGAACAAATGAACAAATGAACACATGAACAAATGAACAATTGTACAATTGAACAAATGAAGAAATGAAGAATTGGGCAAAAGAACAAATGAACAAATGAACAAGTGAACAAATGAACAAAAGAACAAATGAACAAATGAACAAATGAACAAATGGACAAATGTACAAATAAAACAAATGAACAAATGAACAAATGAACAAATGAAAAAATGAACAAATGAACAAATGACAAAATGAACAAATGAACAAATGAACATATGAACATCTGAACAACTGAACAAATGAACAAGTGAACAAAAGAACAAATGAACTAATGAACAATTGCACAATTGAACAAATGAACAAATGAACGAATGAACAAATGAACAATTGTACAATTGAACATATGAACAATTGTACAATTGAACATATGAACAATTGTACAATTGAACATATGAACAATTGTACAATTGAACAAATGAACAATTGTACAATTGAACAAATGAACAATTGTACAATTGAACAAATGAACAATTACACAATTGAACAAATGAACAATTGAACAACTGAACAAATGAACAAATGAGCAAATGAAAAATTGTACAATTGAACAAATGAACAATTGTACAATTGAACAAATGAAGAATTGTAGAATTGAACAAATGAACAATTGAACAACTGAACAAATGAACAAATGAACAAATGAGCAAATGAACAATTGTACAATTGATCAAATGAACAATTGTACAATTGAACAAATGAACAATTGTACAATTGAACAAATGAACATATGAACAAATGAACAAATGAACAAATGTACAAATGTACAAATGAACAAATGAACAAATGAACAATTGTACAATTGTACAATTGAACAAATGAACGAATGAAGGAATGAACAAATGCCCAAAAGAACAAATGATCGAATGAACGAATGAACAAATGATCAATTGTACAATTGAACAAATGAACAATTGTACAATTGAACAAATGAACAATTGTACAATTGAACAAAAGAACAATTGTACAATTGATCAAATGAACAATTGTACAATTGAACAAATGAACAATTGTACAATTGAACAAATGAACAATTGTACAATTGAACAAATGAACAATTGTACAATTGATCAAATGAACAATTGTACAATTGAACAAATGAACAATTGAACAATTGAACAATTGAAGAATTGCACAATTGAACAAATGAACAATTGAACAACTGAACAAATGAACAAATGAACAAATGAGCAAATGAAAAATTGTACAATTGATCAAATGAACAATTGTACAATTGAACAAATGAACAATTGAACAACTGAACAAATGAACAAATGAACAAATGAGCAAATTAACAATTGTACAATTGATCAAATGAACAATTGTACAATTGAACAAATGAACAATTGTACAATTGAACAAATGAACATATGAACAAATGAACAAATGAACAAATGAACAAATGGACAAATGAACTAATGAACAAATGTACAAATGAAGAAATGAACAAATGAACAATTGTACAATTGTACAATTGAACAAATGAACGAATGAACGAATGAACAAATGCCCAAATGAACAAATGATCGAATGAACGAATGATCAAATGAACAACTGTACAATTGAACAAATGAACAATTGTACAATTGAACAAATGAACAATTGTACAATTGAACAAATGAACAATTGTACAATTGAACAATGAACAATTCTACAATTGAACAAATGAACAATTGAACAATTGAACAATTGAACAAATGAACAAATGAACAAATGAACAAATGAACAAATGAACAAGTGAACAAATGAACAAATGAGCAATTGAACAAATGAACAAATGACCAAATGAACAAATGAGCGAATGAACGAATGAACGAATGAACAAATGAACAAGTGAACAAATGAACAAAAGAACAAATGAACAAATGGACAAATGAACAAATAAAACAAATGAACAAAAGAACAAATGAAACAAATGAACAAATGAACAAATGAACGAATGAACGAATGAACGAATGAACCAATGAACAAATGAACAAATGAAAAAATGAAAGAAATGAACAAGTGAACAAATAAACAAATGATGAAATGAACTAATGAATAAATGAACAAATGAACAAATGAACAAATGGACAATTATACAATTGAACAAATGAACAATTGTACAATTGAACAAATGAACAATTGTACAATTGAACAAATGAACAATTGACAATTGAACAAATGAACGATTGAACGAATGAACAAATGAACAAATGAACAAATGAACAAGTGGACAAATGAACGAATGGACAAATGAACAAATGAACAAATGAACAAGTGAACAAATGAACAAACGAACAAATCAACAAATGAACAAATGAACAAGTGGACAAATGAACGAATGGGCAAATGAACAAGTGAACAATTGTACAATTGAACAAATGAACAATTGTACAATTGAAGTAATGAACAATTGAACAAATGAACAATTGTACAATTGAACAAATGAACAATTGTACAATTGAACAAATGAACAATTGTACAATTGAACAAATGAACAATTGTACAATTGAACAAATGAACAATTGTACAATTGAACAAATGAACAATTGAACAATTGAACAAATGAACAATTGAACAACTGAACAAATGAACAAATGAGCAAATGAAAAATTGTACAATTGAACAAATGAACAATTGTACAATTGAACAAATGAAGAATTGTAGAATTGAACAAATGAACAATTGAACAACTGAACAAATGAACAAATGAACAAATGAGCAAATGAACAATTGTACAATTGATCAAATGAACAATTGTACAATTGAACAAATGAACAATTGTACAATTGAACAAATGAACATATGAACAAATGAACAAATGAACAAATGAACAAATGGACAAATGAACAAATGAACAAATGTACAAATGAAGAAATGAACAAATGAACAATTGTACAATTGTACAATTGAACAAATGAACGAATGAACGAATGAACAAATGCCCAAATGAACAAATGATCGAATGAACGAATGATCAAATGAACAACTGTACAATTGAACAAATGAACAATTGTACAATTGAACAAATGAACAATTGTACAATTGAACAAATGAACAATTGTACAATTGAACAATGAACAATTCTACAATTGATCAAATGAACAATTGTACAATAGAACAAATGAACAATTGACAATTGAACAAATGAACAAATGAACAATTGCACAAATGAAGAAATGAAGAATTGGACAAAACAACAAATGAACAAATGAACGAATGAACAAAAGAACAAATGAACAAATGAACAAATGGACAAATGGACAAATGAACAAATAAAACAAATGAACAAAAGAACAAATGAACAAATGAACAAATGAACAAATGAACATATGAACAAATGAACAAATGAACAAAAGAACGAATGAACGAATGAAGAAATGAACAAATGAACAAATGAAAAAATGAAAGAAATAAAAAAAATGAACAAATGAACAAATGAACACATGAACAAATGAACAATTGTACAATTGAACAAATGAAGAAATGAAGAATTGGGCAAAAGAACAAATGAACAAATGAACAAGTGAACAAATGAACAAAAGAACAAATGAACAAATGAACAAATGGACAAATGAACAAATAAAACAAATGAACAAATGAACAAATGTACAAAAGAACGAATGCACGAATGAACAAATGAACAAATGAACAAATGAAAAAATGAACAAATGAGCAAATAAACAAATAAACAAATGAACAAATAAACAAGTGATCAAATGAACGAATGAACAAATGACCAAATGAACAAATGAAAAAATGAAAAAATGAAAAAAATGAACAAATGGACAAATAAACAAATAAACAAATGATCAAATGATCAAATGAACAAATAAACCAATGAACAAATGAACAAATGAACAAATGAACAAATGTAGAAATGAACAAATGAACAAATGAACAAATGAACAATTGTACAATTGATCAAATGAACAATTGTACAATTGATCAAATGAACAATTGTACAATTGAACAAATGAACAATTGTACAATTGATCAAATGAACAATTGTACAATAGAACAAATGAACATATGAACAAATGAACAAATGAACAAGTGAACAAATGGACAAATGAACAAATGAACAAATGTACAATTGTACAATTGAACAAATGAACGAATGAACGAATGAACAAACGACCAAATGAACAAATGAGCGAATGAACGAATGAACAAATGAACAAATGAACAATTGTACAATTGAACAAATGAACAATTGTACAATTGAAAAAATGAACAATTGTACAATTGAACAAATGAACAATTGTACAATTGAACAAATGAACAATTGTACAATTGAACAAATAAACAATTGTACAATTGAACAAATGAACAATTGTACAATTGAACAGATGAACAATTGAACAATTGAACAAATGAACAAATGAACAATTGAACAAATGAACAAATGAACAAATGAACAAATGAACAAATGAACAAATAAACAAATGAACAAATGATCAAATGAACAAATGAACAAATGAACAAGTGAACAAATGAACAATTGTACAATTGAACAAATGAACAATTGTACAATTGAACAAATGAACAATTGTACAATTGAACAAATGAACAAATGAACAATTGAACAATTGAACAAATGAAGAAATGCAGAATTGGACAAAAGAACAAATGAACAAATGAAAAAATGAACAAGTGAACAAATGAACAAAAGAACAAATGGACACATGATCAAATGAACAAATGAACAAGTGAACAAATGAACAAATGACAAAATGAACAAATGAAAAAAATGAACAAATGGACAAATAAACAAATAAACAAATGATCAAATGATCAAATGAACAAATAAACCAATGAACAAATGAACAAATGAACAAATGAACAAATGTACAAATGAACAAATGAACAAATGAACAAATGAACAATTGTACAATTGAGCATATGAACAATTGTACAATTGAACAAATAAACAATTGTACAATTGAACAAATGAACAATTGTACAATTGATCAAATGAACAATTGTACAATTGATCAAATGAACAATTGTACAATTGAACAAATGAACAATTGTACAATTGATCAAATGAACAATTGTACAATAGAATAAATGAACAATTGACAATTGAACAAATGAACAAATGAACAATTGAACAAATGAAGAAATGAAGAATTGGACAAAAGAACAAATGAACAAATGAACGAATGAACAAAAGAACAAATGAACAAATGAACAAATGGACAAATGGACAAATGAACAAATAAAACAAATGAACAAAAGAACAAATGAACAAATGAACAAATGAACAAATGAACATATGAACAAATGACCAAATGAACAAAAGAACGAATGAACGAATGAAGAAATGAACAAATGAACAAATGAAAAAATGAAAGAAATAAAAAAAATGAACAAATGAACAAATGAACACATGAACAAATGAACAATTGTACAATTGAACAAATGAAGAAATGAAGAATTGGGCAAAAGAACAAATGAACAAATGAACAAGTGAACAAATGAACAAAAGAACAAATGAACAAATGAACAAATGAACAAATGGACAAATGTACAAATAAAACAAATGAACAAATGAACAAATGAACAAATGAAAAAATGAACAAATGAACAAATGACAAAATGAACAAATGAACAAATGAACATATGAACATCTGAACAACTGAACAAATGAACAAGTGAACAAAAGAACAAATGAACTAATGAACAATTGCACAATTGAACAAATGAACAAATGAACGAATGAACAAATGAACAATTGTACAATTGAACATATGAACAATTGTACAATTGAACATATGAACAATTGTACAATTGAACATATGAACAATTGTACAATTGAACAAATGAACAATTGTACAATTGAACAAATGAACAATTGTACAATTGAACAAATGAACAATTGCACAATTGAACAAATGAACAATTGAACAACTGAACAAATGAACAAATGAGCAAATGAAAAATTGTACAATTGAACAAATGAACAATTGTACAATTGAACAAATGAAGAATTGTAGAATTGAACAAATGAACAATTGAACAACTGAACAAATGAACAAATGAACAAATGAGCAAATGAACAATTGTACAATTGATCAAATGAACAATTGTACAATTGAACAAATGAACAATTGTACAATTGAACAAATGAACATATGAACAAATGAACAAATGAACAAATGTACAAATGTACAAATGAACAAATGAACAAATGAACAATTGTACAATTGTACAATTGAACAAATGAACGAATGAAGGAATGAACAAATGCCCAAAAGAACAAATGATCGAATGAACGAATGAACAAATGATCAATTGTACAATTGAACAAATGAACAATTGTACAATTGAACAAATGAACAATTGTACAATTGAACAAAAGAACAATTGTACAATTGATCAAATGAACAATTGTACAATTGAACAAATGAACAATTGTACAATTGAACAAATGAACAATTGTACAATTGAACAAATGAACAATTGTACAATTGATCAAATGAACAATTGTACAATTGAACAAATGAACAATTGAACAATTGAACAATTGAAGAATTGCACAATTGAACAAATGAACAATTGAACAACTGAACAAATGAACAAATGAACAAATGAGCAAATGAAAAATTGTACAATTGATCAAATGAACAATTGTACAATTGAACAAATGAACAATTGAACAACTGAACAAATGAACAAATGAACAAATGAGCAAATTAACAATTGTACAATTGATCAAATGAACAATTGTACAATTGAACAAATGAACAATTGTACAATTGAACAAATGAACATATGAACAAATGAACAAATGAACAAATGAACAAATGGACAAATGAACTAATGAACAAATGTACAAATGAAGAAATGAACAAATGAACAATTGTACAATTGTACAATTGAACAAATGAACGAATGAACGAATGAACAAATGCCCAAATGAACAAATGATCGAATGAACGAATGATCAAATGAACAACTGTACAATTGAACAAATGAACAATTGTACAATTGAACAAATGAACAATTGTACAATTGAACAAATGAACAATTGTACAATTGAACAATGAACAATTCTACAATTGAACAAATGAACAATTGAACAATTGAACAATTGAACAAATGAACAAATGAACAAATGAACAAATGAACAAATGAACAAGTGAACAAATGAACAAATGAGCAATTGAACAAATGAACAAATGACCAAATGAACAAATGAGCGAATGAACGAATGAACGAATGAACAAATGAACAAGTGAACAAATGAACAAAAGAACAAATGAACAAATGGACAAATGAACAAATAAAACAAATGAACAAAAGAACAAATGAAACAAATGAACAAATGAACAAATGAACGAATGAACGAATGAACGAATGAACCAATGAACAAATGAACAAATGAAAAAATGAAAGAAATGAACAAGTGAACAAATAAACAAATGATGAAATGAACTAATGAATAAATGAACAAATGAACAAATGAACAAATGGACAATTATACAATTGAACAAATGAACAATTGTACAATTGAACAAATGAACAATTGTACAATTGAACAAATGAACAATTGTACAATTGAACAAATGAACAATTGACAATTGAACAAATGAACGATTGAACGAATGAACAAATGAACAAATGAACAAATGAACAAGTGGACAAATGAACGAATGGACAAATGAACAAATGAACAAATGAACAAGTGAACAAATGAACAAACGAACAAATCAACAAATGAACAAATGAACAAGTGGACAAATGAACGAATGGGCAAATGAACAAGTGAACAATTGTACAATTGAACAAATGAACAATTGTACAATTGAAGTAATGAACAATTGAACAAATGAACAATTGTACAATTGTACAATTGAACAAATGAACAATTGTACAATTGAACAAATGAACAATTGTACAATTGAACAAATGAACAATTGTACAATTGAACAAATGAACAATTGTACAATTGAACAAATGAACAATTGTACAATTGAACAAATGAACAATTGAACAATTGAACAAATGAACAATTGAACAACTGAACAAATGAACAAATGAGCAAATGAAAAATTGTACAATTGAACAAATGAACAATTGTACAATTGAACAAATGAAGAATTGTAGAATTGAACAAATGAACAATTGAACAACTGAACAAATGAACAAATGAACAAATGAGCAAATGAACAATTGTACAATTGATCAAATGAACAATTGTACAATTGAACAAATGAACAATTGTACAATTGAACAAATGAACATATGAACAAATGAACAAATGAACAAATGAACAAATGGACAAATGAACAAATGAACAAATGTACAAATGAAGAAATGAACAAATGAACAATTGTACAATTGTACAATTGAACAAATGAACGAATGAACGAATGAACAAATGCCCAAATGAACAAATGATCGAATGAACGAATGATCAAATGAACAACTGTACAATTGAACAAATGAACAATTGTACAATTGAACAAATGAACAATTGTACAATTGAACAAATGAACAATTGTACAATTGAACAATGAACAATTCTACAATTGAACAAATGAACAATTGAACAATTGAACAATTGAACAAATGAACAAATGAACAAATGAACAAATGAACAAATGAACAAGTGAACAAATGAACAAATGAGCAATTGAACAAATGAACAAATGACCAAATGAACAAATGAGCGAATGAACGAATGAACGAATGAACAAATGAACAAGTGAACAAATGAACAAAAGAACAAATGAACAAATGGACAAATGAACAAATAAAACAAATGAACAAAAGAACAAATGAAACAAATGAACAAATGAACAAATGAACGAATGAACGAATGAACGAATGAACGAATGAACCAATGAACAAATGAACAAATGAAAAAATGAAAGAAATGAACAAGTGAACAAATAAACAAATGATGAAATGAACTAATGAATAAATGAACAAATGAACAAATGAACAAATGGACAATTATACAATTGAACAAATGAACAATTGTACAATTGAACAAATGAACAATTGTACAATTGTACAAAGGAACAATTGACAATTGAACAAATGAACGAATGAACGAATGAACAAATGAACAAATGAACAAATGAACAAGTGGACAAATGAACGAATGGACAAATGAACAAATGAACAAATGAACAAGTGAACAAATGAACAAACGAACAAATCAACAAATGAACAAATGAACAAGTGGACAAATGAACGAATGGGCAAATGAACAAGTGAACAATTGTACAATTGAACAAATGAACAATTGTACAATTGATCTAATGAACAATTGAACAAATGAACAATTGTACAATTGTACAATTGAACAAATGAACAATTGTACAATTGAACAAATGAACAATTGTACAATTGAACAAATGAACAATTGTACAATTGAACAAATGAACAATTGTACAATTGAACAAATGAACAATTGTACAATTGAACAAATGAACAATTGAACAATTGAACAAATGAACAATTGAACAACTGAACAAATGAACAAATGAGCAAATGAAAAATTGTACAATTGAACAAATGAACAATTGTACAATTGAACAAATGAAGAATTGTAGAATTGAACAAATGAACAATTGAACAACTGAACAAATGAACAAATGAACAAATGAGCAAATGAACAATTGTACAATTGATCAAATGAACAATTGTACAATTGAACAAATGAACATATGAACAAATGAACAAATGAACAAATGTACAAATGTACAAATGAACAAATGAACAAATGAACAATTGTACAATTGTACAATTGAACAAATGAACGAATGAAGGAATGAACAAATGCCCAAAAGAACAAATGATCGAATGAACGAATGAACAAATGATCAATTGTACAATTGAACAAATGAACAATTGTACAATTGAACAAATGAACAATTGTACAATTGAACAAAAGAACAATTGTACAATTGATCAAATGAACAATTGTACAATTGAACAAATGAACAATTGTACAATTGAACAAATGAACAATTGTACAATTGAACAAATGAACAATTGTACAATTGATCAAATGAACAATTGTACAATTGAACAAATGAACAATTGAACAATTGAACAATTGAAGAATTGCACAATTGAACAAATGAACAATTGAACAACTGAACAAATGAACAAATGAACAAATGAGCAAATGAAAAATTGTACAATTGATCAAATGAACAATTGTACAATTGAACAAATGAACAATTGAACAACTGAACAAATGAACAAATGAACAAATGAGCAAATGAACAATTGTACAATTGATCAAATGAACAATTGTACAATTGAACAAATGAACAATTGTACAATTGAACAAATGAACATATGAACAAATGAACAAATGAACAAATGAACAAATGAACAAGTGAACAAATGAACAAATGAGCAATTGAACAAATGAACAAATGACCAAATGAACAAATGAGCGAATGAACGAATGAACGAATGAACAAATGAACAAGTGAACAAATGAACAAAAGAACAAATGAACAAATGGACAAATGAACAAATAAAACAAATGAACAAAAGAACAAATGAAACAAATGAACAAATGAACAAATGAACGAATGAACGAATGAACGAATGAACGAATGAACCAATGAACAAATGAACAAATGAAAAAATGAAAGAAATGAACAAGTGAACAAATAAACAAATGATCAAATGAACTAATGAATAAATGAACAAATGAACAAATGAACAAATGAACAATTATACAATTGAACAAATGAACAATTGTACAATTGAACAAATGAACAATTGTACAATTGAACAAATGAACAATTGACAATTGAACAAATGAACGAATGAACGAATGAACAAATGAACAAATGAACAAATGAACAAGTGGACAAATGAACGAATGGACAAATGAACAAATGAACAAATGAACAAGTGAACAAATGAACAAACGAACAAATCAACAAATGAACAAATGAACAAGTGGACAAATGAACGAATGGGCAAATGAACAAGTGAACAATTGTACAATTGAACAAATGAACAATTGTACAATTGAACTAATGAACAATTGAACAAATGAACAATTGTACAGTTGTACAATTGAACAAATGAACAATTGTACAATTGAACAAATGAACAATTGTACAATTGAACAAATGAACAATTGTACAATTGAACAAATGAACAATTGTACAATTGAACAAATGAACAATTGTACAATTGAACAAATGAACAATTGAACAATTGAACAATTGAACAAATGAAGAAATGCAGAATTGGACAAAAGAACAAATGAACAAATGAACAAATGAACAAGTGAACAAATGAACAAAAGAACAAATGGACAAATGATCAAATGAACAAATGAACAAGTGAACAAATGAACAAATGACAAAATGAACAAATGAAAAAAATGAACAAATGGACAAATAAACAAATAAACAAATGATCAAATGATCAAATGAACAAATAAACCAATGAACAAATGAACAAATGAACAAATGAACAAATGTACAAATGAACAAATGAACAAATGAACAAATGAACAAATGAACAATTGTACAATTGAACATATGAACAATTGTACAATTGAACAAATAAACAATTGTACAATTGAACAAATGAACAATTGTACAATTGATCAAATGAACAATTGTACAATTGATCAAATAAACAATTGTACAATTGAACAAATGAACAATTGTACAATTGAACAAATGAACAATTGTACAATTGAACAAATGAACAATTGTACAATTGAACAAATGAACAATTGTACAATTGAACAAATGAACAATTGTACAATTGAACAAATAAACAATTGTACAATTGAACAAATAAACAATTGTACAATTGAACAAATGAACAATTGTACAATTGAACAGATGAACAATTGAACAATTGAACAAATGAACAAATGAACAATTGAACAAATGAACAAATGAACAAATGAACAAATGAACAAATGAACAAATGAACAAATAAACAAATGAACAAATGATCAAATGAACAAATGAACAAATGTACAAGTGAACAAATGAACAAGTGAACAATTGTACAATTGCACAATTGAACAAATGAACGAATGAACAAATGAACAAATGAACAAATGAACAAGTGGACAAATGAACGAATGGACAAAAGAACAAATGAACAAATGAACAAATGTACAAATGGACAAATGGATAAAGGAACAAATAAAAAAAATGAACAAAAGAACAAATAAACAAATGAACAAATGAACAAATGAACGAATGAACGAATGAACGAATGAACGAATGAAGAAATGAACAAATGAACAAGTGGACAAATGAACAAATGAACAAATGGACAAATGAACAAATAAAACAAATGAACAAAAGATCAAATGAACAAATGAACAAATGAACAAATGAACATATGAACAAATGACCAAATGAACAAAAGAACGAATGAACGAATGAAGAAATGAACAAATGAACAAATGAAAAAATGAAAAAAATAAAAAAAATGAACAAATGAACAAATGAACACATGAACAAATGAACAATTGTACAATTGAACAAATGAAGAAATGAAGAATTGGGCAAAAGAACAAATGAACAAATGAACAAGTGAACAAATGAACAAAAGAACAAATGAACAAATGAACAAATGGACAAATGAACAAATAAAACAAATGAACAAATGAACAAATGTACAAAAGAACGAATGAACGAATGAACAAATGAACAAATGAACAAATGAAAAAATGAACAAATGAGCAAATAAACAAATAAACAAATGAACAAATAAACAAGTGATCAAATGAACGAATGAACAAATGACCAAATGAACAAATGAAAAAATGAAAAAAATGAACAAATGGACATATAAACAAATAAACAAATGATCAAATGATCAAATGAACAAATAAACCAATGAACAAATGAACGAATGAACAAATGAACAATTGTACAATTGAACAAATGAACAATTGTACAATTGAACAAATGAACAATTGTGCAATTGAACAAATGAACAATTGTACAATTGAACAAATGAACAATTGTACAATTGAACAAATGAACAATTGTACAATTGAACAAATGAACAATTGAACAACTGAACAAATGAACAAATGAACAAATGAGCAAATGAACAATTGTACAATTGATCAAATGAACATATGAACAAATGAACAAATGAACAAATGTACAAATGTACAAATGAACAATTGAACAAATGAGCAATTGTACAATTGTACTATTGAACAAATGAACAAATGAACAATTGTACAATTGAACAAATGAACAATTGTACAATTGTACAATTGAACAAATGAACAATTGTACAATTGAACAAATGAACAATTGTACAATTGAACAAATGAACAATTGTACAATTGAACAAATGAACAATTGTACAATTGAACAAATGAACAATTGAACAATTGAACAATTGAACAAATGAAGAAATGCAGAATTGGACAAAAGAACAAATGAACAAATGAACAAATGAACAAATGAACAAATGAACAAGTGAACAAATGAACAAAAGAACAAATGGACAAATGATCAAATGAACAAATGAACAAGTGAACAAATGAACAAATGACAAAATGAACAAATGAACAAATGAACATATGAACATCTGAACAAAAGAACAAATGAACTAATGAACAATTGCACAATTGAACAAATGAACAAATGAACGAATGAACAAATGAACAATTGTACAATTGAACATATGAACAATTGTACAATTGAACAAATGAACAATTGTACAATTGTACAATTGAACAAATGAACGAATGAAGGAATGAACAAATGCCCAAAAGAACAAATGATCGAATGAACGAATGAACAAATGATCAATTGTACAATTGAACAAATGAACAATTGTACAATTGAACAAATGAACAATTGTACAATTGAACAAAAGAACAATTGTACAATTGATCAAATGAACAATTGTACAATTGAACAAATGAACAATTGTACAATTGAACAAATGAACAATTGTACAATTGAACAAATGAACAATTGTACAATTGATCAAATGAACAATTGTACAATTGAACAAATGAACAATTGAACAATTGAACAAATGAACAAATGAACAAATAAACAAATGAACAAATGATCAAATGAACAAATGAACAAATGAACAATTGTACAATTGAACAAATGAACAATTGTGCAATTGAACAAATGAACAATTGTACAATTGAACAAATGAACAATTGAACAACTGAACAAATGAACAAATGAACAAATGAGCAAATGAACAATTGTACAATTGATCAAATGAACATATGAACAAATGAGCAAATGAACAATTGTACAATTGATCAAATGAACATATGAACAAATGAACAAATGAACAAATGTACAAATGTACAAATGAACAATTGAACAAATGAGCAATTGTACAATTGTACTATTGAACAAATGAACAATTGTACAATTGTACAATTGAACAAATGAACAATTGTACAATTGTACAATTGAACAAATGAACAATTGTACAATTGAACAAATGAACAATTGTACAATTGAACAAATGAACAATTGTACAATTGAACAAATGAACAATTGTACAATTGAACAAATGAACAATTGTACAATTGAACAAATGAACAATTGAACAATTGAACAATTGAACAAATGAAGAAATGCAGAATTGGACAAAAGAACAAATGAACAAATGAACAAATGAACAAATGAACAAGTGAACAAATGAACAAAAGAACAAATGGACAAATGATCAAATGAACAAATGAACAAGTGAACAAATGAACAAATGACAAAATGAACAAATGAACAAATGAACATATGAACATCTGAACAACTGAACAAATGAACAAGTGAACAAAAGAACAAATGAACTAATGAACAATTGCACAATTGAACAAATGAACAAATGAACGAATGAACAAATGAACAATTGTACAATTGAACATATGAACAATTGTACAATTGAACATATGAACAATTGTACAATTGAACATATGAACAATTGTACAATTGAACAAATGAACAATTGTACAATTGAACAAATGAACAATTGCACAATTGAACAAATGAACAATTGAACAACTGAACAAATGAACAAATGAGCAAATGAAAAATTGTACAATTGAACAAATGAACAATTGTACAATTGAACAAATGAAGAATTGTAGAATTGAACAAATGAACAATTGAACAACTGAACAAATGAACAAATGAACAAATGAGCAAATGAACAATTGTACAATTGATCAAATGAACAATTGTACAATTGAACAAATGAACAATTGTACAATTGAACAAATGAACATATGAACAAATGAACAAATGAACAAATGTACAAATGTACAAATGAACAAATGAACAAATGAACAATTGTACAATTGTACAATTGAACAAATGAACGAATGAAGGAATGAACAAATGCCCAAAAGAACAAATGATCGAATGAACGAATGAACAAATGATCAATTGTACAATTGAACAAATGAACAATTGTACAATTGAACAAATGAACAATTGTACAATTGAACAAAAGAACAATTGTACAATTGATCAAATGAACAATTGTACAATTGAACAAATGAACAATTGTACAATTGAACAAATGAACAATTGTACAATTGAACAAATGAACAATTGTACAATTGATCAAATGAACAATTGAACAATTGAACAATTGAACAAATGAACAAATGAACAAATGAACAAATGATTAAATGAACAAATGAACAAATGAACAAATGAACCAATGATCAAATGAACAAATGAACAAATGAACAAAAGAACAAATGAACTAATGAACAATTGCACAATTGAACAAATGAACAAATGAACGAATGAACGAATGAACAAATGAACAAGTGAACAAATGAACAAAAGAACAAATGAACAAATGGACAAATGAACAAATAAAACAAATGAACAAAAGAACAAATGAAACAAATGAACAAATGAACAAATGAACGAATGAACGAATGAACGAATGAACCAATGAACAAATGAACAAATGAAAAAATGAAAGAAATGAACAAGTGAACAAATAAACAAATGATCAAATGAACTAATGAATAAATGAACAAATGAACAAATGAACAAATGAACAATTATACAATTGAACAAATGAACAATTGTACAATTGAACAAATGAACAATTGTACAATTGAACAAATGAACAATTGACAATTGAACAAATGAACGAATGAACGAATGAACAAATGAACAAATGAACAAATGAACAAATGAACAAGTGGACAAATGAACGAATGGACAAATGAACAAATGAACAAATGAACAAGTGAACAAATGAACAAACGAACAAATCAACAAATGAACAAATGAACAAGTGGACAAATGAACGAATGGGCAAATGAACAAGTGAACAATTGTACAATTGAACAAATGAACAATTGTACAATTGAACAAATGAACAATTGTACAATTGAACAAATGAACAATTGTACAATTGAACAAATGAACAATTGTACAATTGAACAAATGAACAATTGTACAATTGAACAAATGAACAAATGAACAATTGAACAATTGAACAAATGAAGAAATGCAGAATTGGACAAAAGAACAAATGAACAAATGAACAAATGAACAAGTGAACAAATGAACAAAAGAACAAATGGACAAATGATCAAATGAACAAATGAACAAGTGAACAAATGAACAAATGACAAAATGAACAAATGAAAAAAATGAACAAATGGACAAATAAACAAATAAACAAATGATCAAATGATCAAATGAACAAATGAACAAATGAACAAATGAACAAATGAACAAATGAACAAATGTACAAATGAACAAATGAACAAATGAACAAATGAACAATTGTACAATTGAGCATATGAACAATTGTACAATTGAACAAATAAACAATTGTACAATTGAACAAATGAACAATTGTACAATTGATCAAATGAACAATTGTACAATTGATCAAATGAACAATTGTACAATTGAACAAATGAACAATTGTACAATTGATCAAATGAACAATTGTACAATAGAATAAATGAACAATTGACATTTGAACAAATGAACAAATGAACAATTGAACAAATGAAGAAATGAAGAATTGGACAAAAGAACAAATGAACAAATGAACGAATGAACTAAAGAACAAATGAACAAATGAACAAATGGACAAATGGACAAATGAACAAATAAAACAAATGAACAAAAGAACAAATGAACAAATGAACAAATGAACAAATGAACATATGAACAAATGACCAAATGAACAAAAGAACGAATGAACGAATGAAGAAATGAACAAATGAACAAATGAAAAAATGAAAGAAATAAAAAAAATGAACAAATGAACAAATGAACACATGAACAAATGAACAATTGTACAATTGAACAAATGAAGAAATGAAGAATTGGGCAAAAGAACAAATGAACAAATGAACAAGTGAACAAATGAACAAAAGAACAAATGAACAAATGAACAAATGAACAAATGGACAAATGTACAAATAAAACAAATGAACAAATGAACAAATGAACAAATGAAAAAATGAACAAATGAGCAAATAAACAAATAAACAAATGAACAAATAAACAAGTGATCAAATGAACGAATGAACAAATGACCAAATGAACAAATGAAAAAATGAAAAAATGAAAAAAATGAACAAATGGACAAATAAACAAATAAACAAATGATCAAATGATCAAATGAACAAATAAACCAATGAACAAATGAACAAATGAACAAATGAACAAATGTAGAAATGAACAAATGAACAAATGAACAATTGTACAATTGAACATATGAACAATTGTACAATTGAACAAATAAACAATTGTACAATTGAACAAATGAACAATTGTACAATTGATCAAATGAACAAATGAGCAAATGAACAAATGTACAATTGTACAATTGAACAAATGAACGAATGAACGAATGAACAAACGACCAAATGAACAAATGAGCGAATGAACGAATGAACAAATGAACAAATGAACAATTGTACAATTGAACAAATGAACAATTGTACAATTGAACAAATGAACAATTGTACAATTGAACAAATGAACAATTGTACAATTGAACAAATGAACAATTGTACAATTGAACAAATGAACAATTGTACAATTGAACAAATAAACAATTGTACAATTGAACAAATGAACAATTGTACAATTGAACAGATGAACAATTGAACAATTGAACAAATGAACAAATGAACAATTGAACAAATGAACAAATGAACAAATGAACAAATGAACAAATGAACAAATAAACAAATGAACAAATGATCAAATGAACAAATGAACAAATGAACAAGTGAACAAATGAACAATTGTACAATTGAACAAATGAACAATTGTGCAATTGAACAAATGAACAATTGTACAATTGAACAAATGAACAATTGAACAACTGAACAAATGAACAAATGAACAAATGAGCAAATGAACAATTGTACAATTGATCAAATGAACATATGAACAAATGAGCAAATGAACAATTGTACAATTGATCAAATGAACATATGAACAAATGAACAAATGAACAAATGTACAAATGTACAAATGAACAATTGAACAAATGAGCAATTGTACAATTGTACTATTGAACAAATGAACAATTGTACAATTGTACAATTGAACAAATGAACAATTGTACAATTGTACAATTGAACAAATGAACAATTGTACAATTGAACAAATGAACAATTGTACAATTGAACAAATGAACAATTGTACAATTGAACAAATGAACAATTGTACAATTGAACAAATGAACAATTGTTCAATTGAACAAATGAACAATTGTACAATTGAACAAATGAACAATTGAACAATTGAACAATTGAACAAATGAAGAAATGCAGAATTGGACAAAAGAACAAATGAACAAATGAACAAATGAACAAATGAACAAGTGAACAAATGAACAAAAGAACAAATGGACAAATGATCAAATGAACAAATGAACAAGTGAACAAATGAACAAATGACAAAATGAACAAATGAACAAATGAACATATGAACATCTGAACAACTGAACAAATGAACAAGTGAACAAAAGAACAAATGAACTAATGAACAATTGCACAATTGAACAAATGAAGAAATGAACGAATGAACAAATGAACAATTGTACAATTGAACATATGAACAATTGTACAATTGAACATATGAACAATTGTACAATTGAACAAATGAACAATTGTACAATTGAACAAATAAAGAATTGTAGAATTGAACAAATGAACAATTGAACAACTGAACAAATGAACAAATGAACAAATGAGCAAATGAACAATTGTACAATTGATCAAATGAACAATTGTACAATTGAACAAATGAACAATTGTACAATTGAACAAATGAACATATGAACAAATGAACAAATGAACAAATGTACAAATGTACAAATGAACAAATGAACAAATGAACAATTGTACAATTGTACAATTGAACAAATGAACGAATGAAGGAATGAACAAATGCCCAAAAGAACAAATGATCGAATGAACGAATGAACAAATGATCAATTGTACAATTGAACAAATGAACAATTGTACAATTGAACAAATGAACAATTGTACAATTGAACAAAAGAACAATTGTACAATTGATCAAATGAACAATTGTACAATTGAACAAATGAACAATTGTACAATTGAACAAATGAACAATTGTACAATTGAACAAATGAACAATTGTACAATTGATCAAATGAACAATTGTACAATTGAACAAATGAACAATTGAACAATTGAACAATTGAAGAATTGCACAATTGAACAAATGAACAATTGAACAACTGAACAAATGAACAAATGAACAAATGAGCAAATGAAAAATTGTACAATTGATCAAATGAACAATTGTACAATTGAACAAATGAACAATTGAACAACTGAACAAATGAACAAATGAACAAATGAGCAAATTAACAATTGTACAATTGATCAAATGAACAATTGTACAATTGAACAAATGAACAATTGTACAATTGAACAAATGAACATATGAACAAATGAACAAATGAACAAATGAACAAATGGACAAATGAACTAATGAACAAATGTACAAATGAAGAAATGAACAAATGAACAATTGTACAATTGTACAATTGAACAAATGAACGAATGAACGAATGAACAAATGCCCAAATGAACAAATGATCGAATGAACGAATGATCAAATGAACAACTGTACAATTGAACAAATGAACAATTGTACAATTGAACAAATGAACAATTGTACAATTGAACAATGAACAATTCTACAATTGAACAAATGAACAATTGAACAATTGAACAATTGAACAAATGAACAAATGAACAAATGAACAAATGAACAAATGAACAAGTGAACAAATGAACAAATGAGCAATTGAACAAATGAACAAATGACCAAATGAACAAATGAGCGAATGAACGAATGAACGAATGAACAAATGAACAAGTGAACAAATGAACAAAAGAACAAATGAACAAATGGACAAATGAACAAATAAAACAAATGAACAAAAGAACAAATGAAACAAATGAACAAATGAACAAATGAACGAATGAACGAATGAACGAATGAACGAATGAACCAATGAACAAATGAACAAATGAAAAAATGAAAGAAATGAACAAGTGAACAAATAAACAAATGATGAAATGAACTAATGAATAAATGAACAAATGAACAAATGAACAAATGGACAATTATACAATTGAACAAATGAACAATTGTACAATTGAACAAATGAACAATTGTACAATTGAACAAATGAACAATTGACAATTGAACAAATGAACGATTGAACGAATGAACAAATGAACAAATGAACAAATGAACAAGTGGACAAATGAACGAATGGACAAATGAACAAATGAACAAATGAACAAGTGAACAAATGAACAAATGAACAAATGAACAAGTGAACAAATGAACAAACGAACAAATCAACAAATGAACAAATGAACAAGTGGACAAATGAACGAATGGGCAAATGAACAAGTGAACAATTGTACAATTGAACAAATGAACAATTGTACAATTGAACTAATGAACAATTGAACAAATGAACAATTGTACAATTGTACAATTGAACAAATGAACAATTGTACAATTGAACAAATGAACAATTGTACAATTGAACAAATGAACAATTGTACAATTGAACAAATGAACAATTGTACAATTGAACAAATGAACAATTGTACAATTGAACAAATGAACAATTGAACAATTGAACAAATGAACAATTGAACAACTGAACAAATGAACAAATGAGCAAATGAAAAATTGTACAATTGAACAAATGAACAATTGTACAATTGAACAAATGAAGAATTGTAGAATTGAACAAATGAACAATTGAACAACTGAACAAATGAACAAATGAACAAATGAGCAAATGAACAATTGTACAATTGATCAAATGAACAATTGTACAATTGAACAAATGAACAATTGTACAATTGAACAAATGAACATATGAACAAATGAACAAATGAACAAATGAACAAATGGACAAATGAACAAATGAACAAATGTACAAATGAAGAAATGAACAAATGAACAATTGTACAATTGTACAATTGAACAAATGAACGAATGAACGAATGAACAAATGCCCAAATGAACAAATGATCGAATGAACGAATGATCAAATGAACAACTGTACAATTGAACAAATGAACAATTGTACAATTGAACAAATGAACAATTGTACAATTGAACAAATGAACAATTGTACAATTGAACAATGAACAATTCTACAATTGAACAAATGAACAATTGAACAATTGAACAATTGAACAAATGAACAAATGAACAAATGAACAAATGAACAAATGAACAAGTGAACAAATGAACAAATGAGCAATTGAACAAATGAACAAATGACCAAATGAACAAATGAGCGAATGAACGAATGAACGAATGAACAAATGAACAAGTGAACAAATGAACAAAAGAACAAATGAACAAATGGACAAATGAACAAATAAAACAAATGAACAAAAGAACAAATGAAACAAATGAACAAATGAACAAATGAACGAATGAACGAATGAACGAATGAACGAATGAACCAATGAACAAATGAACAAATGAAAAAATGAAAGAAATGAACAAGTGAACAAATAAACAAATGATGAAATGAACTAATGAATAAATGAACAAATGAACAAATGAACAAATGGACAATTATACAATTGAACAAATGAACAATTGTACAATTGAACAAATGAACAATTGTACAATTGTACAAATGAACAATTGACAATTGAACAAATGAACGAATGAACGAATGAACAAATGAACAAATGAACAAATGAACAAGTGGACAAATGAACGAATGGACAAATGAACAAATGAACAAATGAACAAGTGAACAAATGAACAAACGAACAAATCAACAAATGAACAAATGAACAAGTGGACAAATGAACGAATGGGCAAATGAACAAGTGAACAATTGTACAATTGAACAAATGAACAATTGTACAATTGATCTAATGAACAATTGAACAAATGAACAATTGTACAATTGTACAATTGAACAAATGAACAATTGTACAATTGAACAAATGAACAATTGTACAATTGAACAAATGAACAATTGTACAATTGAACAAATGAACAATTGTACAATTGAACAAATGAACAATTGAACAATTGAACAAATGAACAATTGAACAACTGAACAAATGAACAAATGAGCAAATGAAAAATTGTACAATTGAACAAATGAACAATTGTACAATTGAACAAATGAAGAATTGTAGAATTGAACAAATGAACAATTGAACAACTGAACAAATGAACAAATGAACAAATGAGCAAATGAACAATTGTACAATTGATCAAATGAACAATTGTACAATTGAACAAATGAACAATTGTACAATTGAACAAATGAACATATGAACAAATGAACAAATGAACAAATGTACAAATGTACAAATGAACAAATGAACAAATGAACAATTGTACAATTGTACAATTGAACAAATGAACGAATGAAGGAATGAACAAATGCCCAAAAGAACAAATGATCGAATGAACGAATGAACAAATGATCAATTGTACAATTGAACAAATGAACAATTGTACAATTGAACAAATGAACAATTGTACAATTGAACAAAAGAACAATTGTACAATTGATCAAATGAACAATTGTACAATTGAACAAATGAACAATTGTACAATTGAACAAATGAACAATTGTACAATTGAACAAATGAACAATTGTACAATTGATCAAATGAACAATTGTACAATTGAACAAATGAACAATTGAACAATTGAACAATTGAAGAATTGCACAATTGAACAAATGAACAATTGAACAACTGAACAAATGAACAAATGAACAAATGAGCAAATGAAAAATTGTACAATTGATCAAATGAACAATTGTACAATTGAACAAATGAACAATTGAACAACTGAACAAATGAACAAATGAACAAATGAGCAAATGAACAATTGTACAATTGATCAAATGAACAATTGTACAATTGAACAAATGAACAATTGTACAATTGAACAAATGAACATATGAACAAATGAACAAATGAACAAATGAACAAATGAACAAGTGAACAAATGAACAAATGAGCAATTGAACAAATGAACAAATGACCAAATGAACAAATGAGCGAATGAACGAATGAACGAATGAACAAATGAACAAGTGAACAAATGAACAAAAGAACAAATGAACAAATGGACAAATGAACAAATAAAACAAATGAACAAAAGAACAAATGAAACAAATGAACAAATGAACAAATGAACGAATGAACGAATGAACGAATGAACGAATGAACCAATGAACAAATGAACAAATGAAAAAATGAAAGAAATGAACAAGTGAACAAATAAACAAATGATCAAATGAACTAATGAATAAATGAACAAATGAACAAATGAACAAATGAACAATTATACAATTGAACAAATGAACAATTGTACAATTGAACAAATGAACAATTGTACAATTGAACAAATGAACAATTGACAATTGAACAAATGAACGAATGAACGAATGAACAAATGAACAAATGAACAAGTGGACAAATGAACGAATGGACAAATGAACAAATGAACAAATGAACAAGTGAACAAATGAACAAACGAACAAATCAACAAATGAACAAATGAACAAGTGGACAAATGAACGAATGGGCAAATGAACAAGTGAACAATTGTACAATTGAACAAATGAACAATTGTACAATTGAACTAATGAACAATTGAACAAATGAACAATTGTACAGTTGTACAATTGAACAAATGAACAATTGTACAATTGAACAAATGAACAATTGTACAATTGAACAAATGAACAATTGTACAATTGAACAAATGAACAATTGTACAATTGAAGAAATGAACAATTGTACAATTGAACAAATGAAAAATTGAACAATTGAACAATTGAACAAATGAAGAAATGCAGAATTGGACAAAAGAACAAATGAACAAATGAACAAATGAACAAGTTAACAAATGAACAAAAGAACAAATGGACAAATGATCAAATGAACAAATGAACAAGTGAACAAATGAACAAATGACAAAATGAACAAATGAAAAAAATGAACAAATGGACAAATAAACAAATAAACAAATGATCAAATGATCAAATGAACAAATAAACCAATGAACAAATGAACAAATGAACAAATGAACAAATGTACAAATGAACAAATGAACAAATGAACAAATGAACAAATGAACAATTGTACAATTGAACATATGAACAATTGTACAATTGAACAAATAAACAATTGTACAATTGAACAAATGAACAATTGTACAATTGATCAAATGAACAATTGTACAATTGATCAAATGAACAATTGTACAATTGAACAAATGAACAATTGTACAATTGAACAAATGAACAATTGTACAATTGAACAAATGAACAATTGTACAATTGAACAAATGAACAATTGTACAATTGAACAAATGAACAATTGTACAATTGAACAAATAAACAATTGTACAATTGAACAAATAAACAATTGTACAATTGAACAAATGAACAATTGTACAATTGAACAGATGAACAATTGAACAATTGAACAAATGAACAAATGAACAATTGAACAAATGAACAAATGAACAAATGAACAAATGAACAAATGAACAAATGAACAAATGAACAAATAAACAAATGAACAAATGATCAAATGAACAAATGAACAAATGTACAAGTGAACAAATGAACAAGTGAACAATTGTACAATTGCACAATTGAACAAATGAACGAATGAACAAATGAACAAATGAACAAATGAACAAGTGGACAAATGAACGAATGGACAAAAGAACAAATGAACAAATGAACAAATGTACAAATGGACAAATGGATAAAGGAACAAATAAAAAAAATGAACAAAAGAACAAATAAACAAATGAACAAATGAACAAATGAACGAATGAACGAATGAACGAATGAACGAATGAAGAAATGAACAAATGAACAAATGAAAAAATGAAGAAATGAAAAAATGAAAAAATGAACAAATGAACAAATAAACAAATAAACAAATGATCAAATGATCAAATGAACAAATGAACAAATAAACAAATGAACCAATGAACAAATGAACAAATGAACAATTGTACAATTGAACAAATGAACAAATGAACAATTGTACAATTGAACAAATGAACAAATGAACAATTGTACAATTGAACAAATGAACAAATGAACAAATGAACAATTGTACAATTGTACAATTGAACAAATGAACGAATGAACGAATGAACAAATGAACAAATGAACAAGTGGACAAATGAACAAATGAACAAATGGACAAATGAACAAATAAAACAAATGAACAAAAGATCAAATGAACAAATGAACAAATGAACAAATGAACATATGAACAAATGACCAAATGAACAAAAGAACGAATGAACGAATGAAGAAATGAACAAATGAACAAATGAAAAAATGAAAAAAATAAAAAAAATGAACAAATGAACAAATGAACACATGAACAAATGAACAATTGTACAATTGAACAAATGAAGAAATGAAGAATTGGGCAAAAGAACAAATGAACAAATGAACAAGTGAACAAATGAACAAAAGAACAAATGAACAAATGAACAAATGGACAAATGAACAAATAAAACAAATGAACAAATGAACAAATGTACAAAAGAACGAATGAACGAATGAACAAATGAACAAATGAACAAATGAAAAAATGAACAAATGAGCAAATAAACAAATAATCAAATGAACAAATAAACAAGTGATCAAATGAACGAATGAACAAATGACCAAATGAACAAATGAAAAAATGAAAAAAATGAACAAATGGACATATAAACAAATAAACAAATGATCAAATGATCAAATGAACAAATAAACCAATGAACAAATGAACGAATGAACAAATGAACAATTGTACAATTGAACAAATGAACAATTGTACAATTGAACAAATGAACAATTGTGCAATTGAACAAATGAACAATTGTACAATTGAACAAATGAACAATTGTACAATTGAACAAATGAACAATTGTACAATTGAACAAATGAACAATTGAACAACTGAACAAATGAACAAATGAACAAATGAGCAAATGAACAATTGTACAATTGATCAAATGAACATATGAACAAATGAACAAATGAACAAATGTACAAATGTACAAATGAACAATTGAACAAATGAGCAATTGTACAATTGTACTATTGAACAAATGAACAAATGAACAATTGTACAATTGAACAAATGAACAATTGTACAATTGTACAATTGAACAAATGAACAATTGTACAATTGAACAAATGAACAATTGTACAATTGAACAAATGAACAATTGTACAATTGAACAAATGAACAATTGTACAATTGAACAAATGAACAATTGAACAATTGAACAATTGAACAAATGAAGAAATGCAGAATTGGACAAAAGAACAAATGAACAAATGAACAAATGAACAAATGAACAAATGAACAAGTGAACAAATGAACAAAAGAACAAATGGACAAATGATCAAATGAACAAATGAACAAGTGAACAAATGAACAAATGACAAAATGAACAAATGAACAAATGAACATATGAACATCTGAACAAAAGAACAAATGAACTAATGAACAATTGCACAATTGAACAAATGAACAAATGAACGAATGAACAAATGAACAATTGTACAATTGAACATATGAACAATTGTACAATTGAACAAATGAACAATTGTACAATTGTACAATTGAACAAATGAACAATTGTACAATTGTACAATTGAACAAATGAACGAATGAAGGAATGAACAAATGCCCAAAAGAACAAATGATCGAATGAACGAATGAACAAATGATCAATTGTACAATTGAACAAATGAACAATTGTACAATTGAACAAATGAACAATTGTACAATTGAACAAAAGAACAATTGTACAATTGATCAAATGAACAATTGTACAATTGAACAAATGAACAATTGTACAATTGAACAAATGAACAATTGTACAATTGAACAAATGAACAATTGTACAATTGATCAAATGAACAATTGTACAATTGAACAAATGAACAATTGAACAATTGAACAAATGAACAAATGAACAAATGAACAAATGAACAAATGAATAAATGAACAAATGAACAAATGAACAAATGAACAAATGAACCAATGATCAAATGAACAAATGAACAAATGAACAAAAGAACAAATGAACTAATGAACAATTGCACAATTGAACAAATGAACAAATGAACGAATGAACAAATGAACAATTGTACAATTGAACATATGAACAATTGTACAATTGAACATATGAACAATTGTACAATTGAACATATGAACAATTGTACAATTGAACAAATGAACAATTGTACAATTGAACAAATGAAGAATTGCACAATTGAACAAATGAACAATTGAACAACTGTACAAATGAACAAATGAACAAATGAGCAAATGAAAAATTGTACAATTGATCAAAGGAACAATTGTACAATTGAACAAATGAACAATTGAACAACTGAACAAATGAACAAATGAACAAATGAGCAAATGAACAATTGTACAATTGATCAAATGAACAATTGTACAATTGAACAAATGAACAATTGTACAATTGAACAAATGAACATATGAACAAATGAACAAATGAACAAATGGACAAATGGACAAATGAACAAATGAACAAATGTACAAATGAAGAAATGAACAAATGAACAATTGTACAATTGTACAATTGAACAAATGAACGAATGAACGAATGAACAAATGCCCAATTGAACAAATGATCGAATGAACGAATGATCAAATGAACAGCTGTACAATTGAACAAATGAACAATTGTACAATTGCACAATTGAACAAATGAACGAATGGACAAAAGAACAAATGAACAAATGAACAAATGTACAAATGGACAAATGGATAAAGGAACAAATAAAAAAAATGAACAAAAGAACAAATGAACAAATGAACAAATGAACAAATGAACGAATGAACGAATGAACGAATGAACGAATGAAGAAATGAACAAATGAACAAATGAAAAAATGAAGAAATGAAAAAATGAAAAAATGAACAAATGAACAAATAAACAAATAAACAAATGATCAAATGATCAAATGAACAAATGAACAAATAAACAAATGAACCAATGAACAAATGAACAAATGAACAATTGTACAATTGAACAAATGAACAAATGAACAATTGTACAATTGAACAAATGAACAAATGAACAAATGAACAATTGTACAATTGTACAATTGAACAAATGAACGAATGAACGAATGAACAAATGAACAAATGAACAAGTGGACAAATGAACAAATGAACAAATGGACAAATGAACAAATAAAACAAATGAACAAAAGAACAAATGAACAAATGAACAAATGAACATATGAACAAATGACCAAATGAACAAAAGAACGAATGAACGAATGAAGAAATGAACAAATGAACAAATGAAAAAATGAACAAATGAACAATTGTACAATTGAACAAATGAAGAAATGAAGAATTGGGCAAAAGAACAAATGAACAAATGAGCAAGTGAACAAATGAACAAAAGAACAAATGAACAAATGAACAAATGGACAAATGAACAAATAAAACAAATGAACAAATGAACAAATGTACAAAAGAACGAATGAACGAATGAACAAATGAAAAAATGAACAAATGAGCAAATAAACAAATAAACAAATGAACAAATAAACAAGTGATCAAATGAACGAATGAACAAATGACCAAATGAACAAATGAAAAAATGAAAAAAATGAACAAATGGACATATAAACAAATAAACAAATGATCAAATGATCAAATGAACAAATAAACCAATGAACAAATGAACGAATGAACAAATGAACAATTGTACAATTGAACAAATGAACAATTGTACAATTGAACAAATGAACAATTGTGCAATTGAACAAATGAACAATTGTACAATTGAACAAATGAACAATTGTACAATTGAACAAATGAACAATTGTACAATTGAACAAATGAACAATTGTACAATTGAACAAATGAACAATTGAACAACTGAACAAATGAACAAATGAACAAATGAGCAAATGAACAATTGTACAATTGATCAAATGAACATATGAACAATTGATCAAATGAACATATGAACAAATGAACAAATGAACAAATGAACAAATGTACAAATGTACAAATGAACAATTGAACAAATGAGCAATTGTACAATTGTACTATTGTACAAATGAACAAATGAACAATTGTACAATTGAACAAATGAACAATTGTACAATTGTACAATTGAACAAATGAACAATTGTACAATTGAACAAATGAACAATTGTACAATTGAACAAATGAACAATTGTACAATTGAACAAATGAACAATTGTACAATTGAACATATGAACAATTGAACAATTGAACAATTGAACAAATGAAGAAATGCAGAATTGGACAAAAGAACAAATGAACAAATGAACAAATGAACAAATGAACAAGTGAACAAATGAACAAAAGAACAAATGGACAAATGATCAAATGAACAAATGAACAAGTGAACAAATGAACAAATGACAAAATGAACAAATGAACAAATGAACATATGAACATCTGAACAAAAGAACAAATGAACTAATGAACAATTGCACAATTGAACAAATGAACAAATGAACGAATGAACAAATGAACAATTGTACAATTGAACATATGAACAATTGTACAATTGAACATATGAACAATTGTACAATTGAACATATGAACAATTGTACAATTGAACAAATGAACAATTGTACAATTGAACAAATGAACAATTGCACAATTGAACAAATGAACAATTGAACAACTGAACAAATGAACAAATGAACAATTGAACAACTGAACAAATGAACAAATCAACAAATGAGCAAATGAACAATTGTACAATTGATCAAATGAACAATTGTACAATTGAACAAATGAACAATTGTACAATTGAACAAATGAACATATGAACAAATGAACAAATGAACAAATGTACAAATGTACAAATGAACAAATGAACAAATGAACAATTGTACAATTGTACAATTGAACAAATGAACGAATGAAGGAATGAACAAATGCCCAAAAGAACAAATGATCGAATGAACGAATGAACAAATGATCAATTGTACAATTGAACAAATGAACAATTGTACAATTGAACAAATGAACAATTGTACAATTGAACAAAAGAACAATTGTACAATTGATCAAATGAACAATTGTACAATTGAACAAATGAACAATTGTACAATTGAACAAATGAACAATTGTACAATTGAACAAATGAACAATTGTACAATTGATCAAATGAACAATTGTACAATTGAACAAATGAACAATTGAACAATTGAACAATTGAACAAATGAACAAATGAACAAATGAACAAATGAATAAATGAACAAATGAACAAATGAACAAATGAACCAATGATCAAATGAACAAATGAACAAATGAACAAAAGAACAAATGAACTAATGAACAATTGCACAATTGAACAAATGAACAAATGAACGAATGAACAAATGAACAATTGTACAATTGAACATATGAACAATTGTACAATTGAACATATGAACAATTGTACAATTGAACATATGAACAATTGTACAATTGAACAAACGAACAATTGTACAATTGAACAAATGAAGAATTGCACAATTGAACAAATGAACAATTGAACAACTGTACAAATGAACAAATGAACAAATGAGCAAATGAAAAATTGTACAATTGATCAAATGAACAATTGTACAATTGAACAAATGAACAATTGAACAACTGAACAAATGAACAAATGAACAAATGAGCAAATGAACAATTGTACAATTGATCAAATGAACAATTGTACAATTGAACAAATGAACAATTGTACAATTGAACAAATGAACAATTGTACAATTGAACAAATGAACAATTGACAATTGAACAATTGAACGAATGAACAAATGAACAAATGAACAAATGAACAAATGAACAAATGAACAAATGAACAAGTGGACAAATGAACGAATGGACAAAAGAACAAATGAACAAATGAACAAATGTACAAATGGACAAATGGATAAAGGAACAAATAAAAAAAATGAACAAAAGAACAAATAAACAAATGAACAAATGAACAAATGAACGAATGAACGAATGAACGAATGAAGAAATGAACAAATGAACAAATGAAAAAATGAAGAAATGAAAAAATGAAAAAATGAACAAATGAACAAATAAACAAATAAACAAATGATCAAATGATCAAATGAACAAATGAACAAATAAACAAATGAACCAATGAACAAATGAACAAATGAACAATTGTACAATTGAACAAATGAACAAATGAACAATTGTACAATTGAACAAATGAACAAATGAACAATTGTACAATTGAACAAATGAACAAATGAACAAATGAACAATTGTACAATTGTACAATTGAACAAATGAACGAATGAACGAATGAACAAATGAACAAATGAACAAGTGGACAAATGAACAAATGAACAAATGGACAAATGAACAAATAAAACAAATGAACAAAAGATCAAATGAACAAATGAACAAATGAACAAATGAACATATGAACAAATGACCAAATGAACAAAAGAACGAATGAACGAATGAAGAAATGAACAAATGAACAAATGAAAAAATGAAAAAAATAAAAAAAATGAACAAATGAACAAATGAACACATGAACAAATGAACAATTGTACAATTGAACAAATGAAGAAATGAAGAATTGGGCAAAAGAACAAATGAACAAATGAACAAGTGAACAAATGAACAAAAGAACAAATGAACAAATGAACAAATGGACAAATGAACAAATAAAACAAATGAACAAATGAACAAATGTACAAAAGAACGAATGAACGAATGAACAAATGAACAAATGAACAAATGAAAAAATGAACAAATGAGCAAATAAACAAATAATCAAATGAACAAATAAACAAGTGATCAAATGAACGAATGAACAAATGACCAAATGAACAAATGAAAAAATGAAAAAAATGAACAAATGGACATATAAACAAATAAACAAATGATCAAATGATCAAATGAACAAATAAACCAATGAACAAATGAACGAATGAACAAATGAACAATTGTACAATTGAACAAATGAACAATTGTACAATTGAACAAATGAACAATTGTGCAATTGAACAAATGAACAATTGTACAATTGAACAAATGAACAATTGTACAATTGAACAAATGAACAATTGTACAATTGAACAAATGAACAATTGAACAACTGAACAAATGAACAAATGAACAAATGAGCAAATGAACAATTGTACAATTGATCAAATGAACATATGAACAAATGAACAAATGAACAAATGTACAAATGTACAAATGAACAATTGAACAAATGAGCAATTGTACAATTGTACTATTGAACAAATGAACAAATGAACAATTGTACAATTGAACAAATGAACAATTGTACAATTGTACAATTGAACAAATGAACAATTGTACAATTGAACAAATGAACAATTGTACAATTGAACAAATGAACAATTGTACAATTGAACAAATGAACAATTGTACAATTGAACAAATGAACAATTGAACAATTGAACAATTGAACAAATGAAGAAATGCAGAATTGGACAAAAGAACAAATGAACAAATGAACAAATGAACAAATGAACAAATGAACAAATGAACAAGTGAACAAATGAACAAAAGAACAAATGGACAAATGATCAAATGAACAAATGAACAAGTGAACAAATGAACAAATGACAAAATGAACAAATGAACAAATGAACATATGAACATCTGAACAAAAGAACAAATGAACTAATGAACAATTGCACAATTGAACAAATGAACAAATGAACGAATGAACAAATGAACAATTGTACAATTGAACATATGAACAATTGTACAATTGAACAAATGAACAATTGTACAATTGTACAATTGAACAAATGAACGAATGAAGGAATGAACAAATGCCCAAAAGAACAAATGATCGAATGAACGAATGAACAAATGATCAATTGTACAATTGAACAAATGAACAATTGTACAATTGAACAAATGAACAATTGTACAATTGAACAAAAGAACAATTGTACAATTGATCAAATGAACAATTGTACAATTGAACAAATGAACAATTGTACAATTGAACAAATGAACAATTGTACAATTGAACAAATGAACAATTGTACAATTGATCAAATGAACAATTGTACAATTGAACAAATGAACAATTGAACAATTGAACAAATGAACAAATGAACAAATGAACAAATGAACAAATGAATAAATGAACAAATGAACAAATGAACAAATGAACAAATGAACCAATGATCAAATGAACAAATGAACAAATGAACAAAAGAACAAATGAACTAATGAACAATTGCACAATTGAACAAATGAACAAATGAACGAATGAACAAATGAACAATTGTACAATTGAACATATGAACAATTGTACAATTGAACATATGAACAATTGTACAATTGAACATATGAACAATTGTACAATTGAACAAATGAACAATTGTACAATTGAACAAATGAAGAATTGCACAATTGAACAAATGAACAATTGAACAACTGTACAAATGAACAAATGAACAAATGAGCAAATGAAAAATTGTACAATTGATCAAAGGAACAATTGTACAATTGAACAAATGAACAATTGAACAACTGAACAAATGAACAAATGAACAAATGAGCAAATGAACAATTGTACAATTGATCAAATGAACAATTGTACAATTGAACAAATGAACAATTGTACAATTGAACAAATGAACATATGAACAAATGAACAAATGAACAAATGGACAAATGGACAAATGAACAAATGAACAAATGTACAAATGAAGAAATGAACAAATGAACAATTGTACAATTGTACAATTGAACAAATGAACGAATGAACGAATGAACAAATGCCCAATTGAACAAATGATCGAATGAACGAATGATCAAATGAACAGCTGTACAATTGAACAAATGAACAATTGTACAATTGCACAATTGAACAAATGAACGAATGGACAAAAGAACAAATGAACAAATGAACAAATGTACAAATGGACAAATGGATAAAGGAACAAATAAAAAAAATGAACAAAAGAACAAATGAACAAATGAACAAATGAACAAATGAACGAATGAACGAATGAACGAATGAACGAATGAAGAAATGAACAAATGAACAAATGAAAAAATGAACAAATGAAAAAATGAAAAAATGAACAAATGAACAAATAAACAAATAAACAAATGATCAAATGATCAAATGAACAAATGAACAAATAAACAAATGAACCAATGAACAAATGAACAAATGAACAATTGTACAATTGAACAAATGAACAAATGAACAATTGTACAATTGAACAAATGAACAAATGAACAAATGAACAATTGTACAATTGTACAATTGAACAAATGAACGAATGAACGAATGAACAAATGAACAAATGAACAAGTGGACAAATGAACAAATGAACAAATGGACAAATGAACAAATAAAACAAATGAACAAAAGAACAAATGAACAAATGAACAAATGAACATATGAACAAATGACCAAATGAACAAAAGAACGAATGAACGAATGAAGAAATGAACAAATGAACAAATGAAAAAATGAACAAATGAACAATTGTACAATTGAACAAATGAAGAAATGAAGAATTGGGCAAAAGAACAAATGAACAAATGAGCAAGTGAACAAATGAACAAAAGAACAAATGAACAAATGAACAAATGGACAAATGAACAAATAAAACAAATGAACAAATGAACAAATGTACAAAAGAACGAATGAACGAATGAACAAATGAAAAAATGAACAAATGAGCAAATAAACAAATAAACAAATGAACAAATAAACAAGTGATCAAATGAACGAATGAACAAATGACCAAATGAACAAATGAAAAAATGAAAAAAATGAACAAATGGACATATAAACAAATAAACAAATGATCAAATGATCAAATGAACAAATAAACCAATGAACAAATGAACGAATGAACAAATGAACAATTGTACAATTGAACAAATGAACAATTGTACAATTGAACAAATGAACAATTGTGCAATTGAACAAATGAACAATTGTACAATTGAACAAATGAACAATTGTACAATTGAACAAATGAACAATTGTACAATTGAACAAATGAACAATTGTACAATTGAACAAATGAACAATTGAACAACTGAACAAATGAACAAATGAACAAATGAGCAAATGAACAATTGTACAATTGATCAAATGAACATATGAACAATTGATCAAATGAACATATGAACAAATGAACAAATGAACAAATGAACAAATGTACAAATGTACAAATGAACAATTGAACAAATGAGCAATTGTACAATTGTACTATTGTACAAATGAACAAATGAACAATTGTACAATTGAACAAATGAACAATTGTACAATTGTACAATTGAACAAATGAACAATTGTACAATTGAACAAATGAACAATTGTACAATTGAACAAATGAACAATTGTACAATTGAACAAATGAACAATTGTACAATTGAACATATGAACAATTGAACAATTGAACAATTGAACAAATGAAGAAATGCAGAATTGGACAAAAGAACAAATGAACAAATGAACAAATGAACAAATGAACAAGTGAACAAATGAACAAAAGAACAAATGGACAAATGATCAAATGAACAAATGAACAAGTGAACAAATGAACAAATGACAAAATGAACAAATGAACAAATGAACATATGAACATCTGAACAAAAGAACAAATGAACTAATGAACAATTGCACAATTGAACAAATGAACAAATGAACGAATGAACAAATGAACAATTGTACAATTGAACATATGAACAATTGTACAATTGAACATATGAACAATTGTACAATTGAACATATGAACAATTGTACAATTGAACAAATGAACAATTGTACAATTGAACAAATGAACAATTGCACAATTGAACAAATGAACAATTGAACAACTGAACAAATGAACAAATGAACAATTGAACAACTGAACAAATGAACAAATCAACAAATGAGCAAATGAACAATTGTACAATTGATCAAATGAACAATTGTACAATTGAACAAATGAACAATTGTACAATTGAACAAATGAACATATGAACAAATGAACAAATGAACAAATGTACAAATGTACAAATGAACAAATGAACAAATGAACAATTGTACAATTGTACAATTGAACAAATGAACGAATGAAGGAATGAACAAATGCCCAAAAGAACAAATGATCGAATGAACGAATGAACAAATGATCAATTGTACAATTGAACAAATGAACAATTGTACAATTGAACAAATGAACAATTGTACAATTGAACAAAAGAACAATTGTACAATTGATCAAATGAACAATTGTACAATTGAACAAATGAACAATTGTACAATTGAACAAATGAACAATTGTACAATTGAACAAATGAACAATTGTACAATTGATCAAATGAACAATTGTACAATTGAACAAATGAACAATTGAACAATTGAACAATTGAACAAATGAACAAATGAACAAATGAACAAATGAATAAATGAACAAATGAACAAATGAACAAATGAACCAATGATCAAATGAACAAATGAACAAATGAACAAAAGAACAAATGAACTAATGAACAATTGCACAATTGAACAAATGAACAAATGAACGAATGAACAAATGAACAATTGTACAATTGAACATATGAACAATTGTACAATTGAACATATGAACAATTGTACAATTGAACATATGAACAATTGTACAATTGAACAAACGAACAATTGTACAATTGAACAAATGAAGAATTGCACAATTGAACAAATGAACAATTGAACAACTGTACAAATGAACAAATGAACAAATGAGCAAATGAAAAATTGTACAATTGATCAAATGAACAATTGTACAATTGAACAAATGAACAATTGAACAACTGAACAAATGAACAAATGAACAAATGAGCAAATGAACAATTGTACAATTGATCAAATGAACAATTGTACAATTGAACAAATGAACAATTGTACAATTGAACAAATGAACAATTGTACAATTGAACAAATGAACAATTGACAATTGAACAATTGAACGAATGAACAAATGAACAAATGAACAAATGAACAAATGAACAAATGAACAAATGAACAAGTGGACAAATGAACGAATGGACAAATGAACAAATGAACAAATGAACAAGTGAACAAATGAACAAACGAACAAATCAACAAATGAACAAATGAACAAGTGGACAAATGAACGAATGGGCAAATGAACAAGTGAACAATTGTACAATTGAACAAATGAACAATTGTACAATTGAACAAATGAACAATTGTACAATTGAACTAATGAACAATTGTACAATTGAACAAATGAGCAATTGTACAATTGTACTATTGAACAAATGAACAATTGTACAATTGTACAATTGAACAAATGAACAATTGTACAATTGTACAATTGAACAAATGAACAATTGTACAATTGAACAAATGAACAATTGTACAATTGAACAAATGAACAATTGTACAATTGAACAAATGAACAATTGTACAATTGAACAAATGAACAATTGAACAATTGAACAATTGAACAAATGAAGAAATGCAGAATTGGACAAAAGAACAAATGAACAAATGAACAAATGAACAAGTGAACAAATGAACAAAAGAACAAATGGACAAATGATCAAATGAACAAATGAACAAGTGAACAAATGAACAAATGACAAAATGAACAAATGAAAAAAATGAACAAATGGACAAATAAACAAATAAACAAATGATCAAATGATCAAATGAACAAATAAACCAATGAACAAATGAACAAATGAACAAATGAACAAATGTACAAATGAACAAATGAACAAATGAACAAATGAACAATTGTACAATTGAACATATGAACAATTGTACAATTGAACAAATAAACAATTGTACAATTGAACAAATGAACAATTGTACAATTGATCAAATGAACAATTGTACAATTGATCAAATGAACAATTGTACAATAGAACAAATGAACATATGAACAAATGAACAAATGAACAAGTGAACAATTGTACAATTGTACAATTGAACAAATGAACGAATGAACGAATGAACAAATGAACAAATGAACAAATGAACATATGAACAAATGACCAAATGAACAAAAGAACGAATGAACGAATGAAGAAATGAACAAATGAAAAAATGAAAAAAATAAAAAAAATGAACAAATGAACAAATGAACACATGAACAAATGAACAATTGTACAATTGAACAAATGAACAAATGAACAATTGTACAATTGAACAAATGAACAAATGAACAAATGAACAATTGTACAATTGTACAATTGAACAAATGAACAATTGTACAATTGAACAAATGAACAATTGTACAATTGAACAAATGAACAATTGTACAATTGAACAAATGAACAATTGTACAATTGAACAAATGAACAATTGTACAATTGAACAAATGAACAATTGTACAATTGAACAAATGAACAATTGAACAATTGAACAATTGAACAAATGAAGAAATGCAGAATTGGACAAAAGAACAAATGAACAAATGAACAAATGAACAAGTGAACAAATGAACAAAAGAACAAATGGACAAATGATCAAATGAACAAATGAACAAGTGAACAAATGAACAAATGACAAAATGAACAAATGAACAAATGAACATATGAACATCTGAACAACTGAACAAATGAACAAGTGAACAAAAGAACAAATGAACTAATGAACAATTGCACAATTGAGCAAATGAACAAATGAACGAATGAACAAATGAACAATTGTACAATTGAACAAATGAACAATTGTACAATTGAACAAATGAACAATTGTACAATTGAACAAATGAACAATTGTACAATTGAACAAATGAACAATTGTACAATTGAACAAATAAACAATTGTACAATTGAACAAATGAACAATTGTACAATTGAACAGATGAACAATTGAACAATTGAACAAATGAACAAATGAACAATTGAACAAATGAACAAATGAACAAATGAACAAATGAACAAATGAACAAATGAACAAATAAACAAATGAACAAATGATCAAATGAACAAATGAACAAATGAACAAGTGAACAAATGAACAAGTGAACAATTGTACAATTGCACAATTGAACAAATGAACGAATGAACAAATGAACAAATGAACAAATGAACAAGTGGACAAATGAACGAATGGACAAAAGAACAAATGAACAAATGAACAAATGTACAAATGGACAAATGGATAAAGGAACAAATAAAAAAAATGAACAAAAGAACAAATGAACAAATGAACAAATGTACAAATGGACAAATGGATAAAGGAACAAATAAAAAAAATGAACAAAAGAACAAATGAACAAATGAACAAATGAACGAATGAACGAATGAACGAATGAACGAATGAACGAATGAAGAAATGAACAAATGAACAAATGAAAAAATGAAGAAATGAAAAAATGAAAAAATGAACAAATGAACAAATAAACAAATAAACAAATGATCAAATGATCAAATGAACAAATGAACAAATAAACAAATGAACCAATGAACAAATGAACAGATGAACAATTGTACAATTGAACAAATGAACAAATGAACAATTGTACAATTGAACAAATGAACAAATGAACAAATGAACAATTGTACAATTGTACAATTGATCAAATGAACGAATGAACGAATGAACAAATGAACAAATGAACAAGTGGACAAATGAACAAATGAACAAATGGACAAATGAACAAATAAAACAAATGAACAAAAGAACAAATGAACAAATGAACAAATGACCAAATGAACAAAAGAACGAATGAACGAATGAAGAAATGAACAAAAGAACGAATGAACGAATGAAGAAATGAACAAATGAACAAATGAAAAAATGAAAAAAATAAAAAAAATGAACAAATGAACACATGAACAAATGAACAATTGTACAATTGAACAAATGAAGAAATGAAGAATTGGGCAAAAGAACAAATGAACAAATGAACAAGTGAACAAATGAACAAAAGAACAAATGAACAAATGAACAAATGGACAAATGAACAAATAAAACAAATGAACAAATGAACAAATGTACAAAAGAACGAATGAACGAATGAACAAATGAACAAATGAACAAATGAAAAAATGAACAAATGAGCAAATAAACAAATAAACAAATGAACAAATAAACAAGTGATCAAATGAACGAATGAACAAATGACCAAATGAACAAATGAAAAAATGAAAAAAATGAACAAATGGACAAATAAACAAATAAACAAATGATCAAATGATCAAATGAACAAATAAACCAATGAACAAATGAACGAATGAACAAATGAACAATTGTACAATTGAACAAATGAACAATTGTACAATTGAACAAATGAACAATTGTACAATTGAACAAATGAACAATTGTGCAATTGAACAAATGAACAATTGTACAATTGAACAAATGAACAATTGAACAACTGAACAAATGAACAAATGAACAAATGAGCAAATTAACAATTGTACAATTGATCAAATGAACATATGAACAAATGAGCAAATGAACAATTGTACAATTGATCAAATGAACATATGAACAAATGAACAAATGAACAAATGTACAAATGTACAAATGAACAATTGAACAAATGAGCAATTGTACAATTGTACTATTGAACAAATGAACAATTGTACAGTTGTACAATTGAACAAATGAACAATTGTACAATTGTACAATTGAACAAATGAACAATTGTACAATTGAACAAATGAACAATTGTACAATTGAACAAATGAACAATTGTACAATTGAACAAATGAACAATTGTACAATTGAACAAATGAACAATTGAACAATTGAACAATTGAACAAATGAAGAAATGCAGAATTGGACAAAAGAACAAATGAACAAATGAACAAATGAACAAGTGAACAAATGAACAAAAGAACAAATGGACAAATGATCAAATGAACAAATGAACAAGTGAACAAATGAACAAATGACAAAATGAACAAATGAACAAATGAACATATGAACATCTGAACAACTGAACAAATGAACAAGTGTACAAAAGAACAAATGAACTAATGAACAATTGCACAATTGAACAAATGAACAAATGTACGAATGAACAAATGAACAATTGTACAATTGAACATATGAACAATTGTACAATTGAACATATGAACAATTGTACAATTGAACATATGAACAATTGTACAATTGAACATATGAACAATTTTACAATTGAACAAATGAACAATTGTACAATTGAACAAATGAACAATTGCACAATTGAACAAATGAACAATTGAACAACTGAACAAATGAACAAATGAGCAAATGAAAAATTGTACAATTGAACAAATGAACAATTGTACAATTGAACAAATGAAGAATTGTACAATTGAACAAATGAACAATTGAACAACTGAACAAATGAACAATTGTACAATTGAACAAATGAACATATGAACAAATGAACAAATGAACAAATGTACAAATGTACAAATGAACAAATGAACAAATGAACAATTGTACAATTGTACAATTGAACAAATGAACGAATGAAGGAATGAACAAATGCCCAAAAGAACAAATGATCGAATGAACGAATGAACAAATGATCAATTGTACAATTGAACAAATGAACAATTGTGCAATTGAACAAATGAACAATTGTACAATTGAACAAAAGAACAATTGTACAATTGATCAAATGAACAATTGTACAATTGAACAAATGAACAATTGTACAATTGAACAAATGAACAATTGTACAATTGAACAAATGAACAATTGTACAATTGATCAAATGAACAATTGTACAATTGAACAAATGAACAATTGAACAATTGAACAATTGAACAAATGAACAAATGAACAAATGAACAAATGAATAAATGAACAAATGAACAAATGAACAAATGAACAAATGAACAAATGAACAAATGAACCAATGATCAAATGAACAAATGAACAAATGAACAAAAGAACAAATGAACTAATGAACAATTGCACAATTGAACAAATGAACAAATGAACAAATGAACAAATGAACAATTGTACAATTGAACATATGAACAATTGTACAATTGAACATATGAACAATTGTACAATTGAACATATGAACAATTGTACAATTGAACAAATGAACAATTGTACAATTGAACAAATGAAGAATTGCACAATTGAACAAATGAACAATTGAACAACTGAACAAATGAACAAATGAACAAATGAGCAAATGAACAAGTGAACAAATGGACAAATGAACAAATGAACAAATGAACAATTGTACAATTGAACAAATAAACAATTGTACAATTGAACAAATGAACAATTGTACAATTGAACAGATGAACAATTGAACAATTGAACAAATGAACAAATGAACAATTGAACAAATGAACAAATGAACAAATGAACAAATGAACAAATAAACAAATGAACAAATGATCAAATGAACAAATGAACAAATGAACAAGTGAACAAATGAACAAGTGAACAATTGTACAATTGCACAATTGAACAAATGAACGAATGAACAAATGAACAAATGAACAAATGAACAAGTGGACAAATGAACGAATGGACAAAAGAACAAATGAACAAATGAACAAATGTACAAATGGACAAATGGATAAAGGAACAAATAAAAAAAATGAACAAAAGAACAAATGAACAAATGAACAAATGAACGAATGAACGAATGAACGAATGAACGAATGAACGAATGAACGAATGAAGAAATGAACAAATGAACAAATGAAAAAATGAAGAAATGAAAAAATGAAAAAATGAACAAATGAACAAATAAACAAATAAACAAATGATCAAATGATCAAATGAACAAATGAACAAATAAACAAATGAACCAATGAACAAATGAACAGATGAACAATTGTACAATTGAACAAATGAACAAATGAACAATTGTACAATTGAACAAATGAACAAATGAAGAAATGAACAATTGTACAATTGTACAATTGAACAAATGAACGAATGAACGAATGAACAAATGAACAAATGAACAAGTGGACAAATGAACAAATGAACAAATGGACAAATGAACAAATAAAACAAATGAACAAAAGAACAAATGAACAAATGAACAAATGAACAAATGAACATATGATCAAATGACCAAATGAACAAAAGAACGAATGAACGAATGAAGAAATGAACAAATGAACAAATGAAAAAATGAAAAAAATAAAAAAAATGAACAAATGAACACATGAACAAATGAACAATTGTACAATTGAACAAATGAAGAAATGAAGAATTGGGCAAAAGAACAAATGAACAAATGAACAAGTGAACAAATGAACAAAAGAACAAATGAACAAATGAACAAATGGACAAATGAACAAATAAAACAAATGAACAAATGAACAAATGTACAAAAGAACGAATGAACGAATGAACAAATGAACAAATGAACAAATGAAAAAATGAACAAATGAGCAAATAAACAAATAAACGAATGAACAAATAAACAAGTGATCAAATGAACGAATGAACAAATGACCAAATGAACAAATGAAAAAATGAAAAAAATGAACAAATGGACAAATAAACAAATAAACAAATGATCAAATGATCAAATGAACAAATAAACCAATGAACAAATGAACGAATGAACAAATGAACAATTGTACAATTGAACAAATGAACAATTGTACAATTGGACAAATGAACAATTGTGCAATTGAACAAATGAACAATTGTACAATTGATCAAATGAACAATTGAACAACTGAACAAATGAACAAATGAACAAATGAGCAAATGAACAATTGTACAATTGATCAAATGAACATATGAACAAATGAGCAAATGAACAATTGTACAATTGATCAAATGAACATATGAACAAATGAACAAATGAACAAATGTACAAATGTACAAATGAACAATTGAACAAATGAGCAATTGTACAATTGTACTATTGAACAAATGAACAATTGTACAATTGTACAATTGAACAAATGAACAATTGTACAATTGTACAATTGAACAAATGAACAATTGTACAATTGAACAAATGAACAATTGTACAATTGAACAAATGAACAATTGTACAATTGAACAAATGAACAATTGTACAATTGAACAAATGAACAATTGTACAATTGAACAAATGAACAATTGTACAATTGAACAAATGAACAATTGTACAATTGAACAAATGAACAATTGAACAATTGAACAATTGAACAAATGAAGAAATGCAGAATTGGACAAAAGAGCAAATGAACAAATGAACAAATGAACAAATGAACAAGTGAACAAATGAACAAAAGAACAAATGGACAAATGATCAAATGAACAAATGAACAAGTGAACAAATGAACAAATGACAAAATGAACAAATGAACAAATGAACATATGAACATCTGAACAACTGAACAAATGAACAAGTGTACAAAAGAACAAATGAACTAATGAACAATTGCACAATTGAACAAATGAACAAATGAACGAATGAACAAATGAACAATTGTACAATTGAACATATGAACAATTGTACAATTGAACATATGAACAATTGTACAATTGAACATATGAACAATTGTACAATTGAACAAATGAACAATTGTACAATTGAACAAATGAACAATTGCACAATTGAACAAATGAACAATTGAACAACTGAACAAATGAACAAATGAGCAAATGAAAAATTGTACAATTGAACAAATGAACAATTGTACAATTGAACAAATGAAGAATTGTACAATTGAACAAATGAACAATTGAACAACTGAACAAATGAACAAATGAACAAATGAGCAAATGAACAATTGTACAATTGATCAAATGAACAATTGTACAATTGAACAAATGAACAATTGTACAATTGAACAAATGATCATATGAACAAATGAACAAATGAACAAATGAACAAATGTACAAATGTACAAATGAACAAATGAACAAATGAACAATTGAACAATTGAACAATTGAACAATTGAACAAATGAACAAATGAACAAATGAACAAATGAATAAATGAACAAATGAACAAATGAACAAATGAACCAATGATCAAATGAACAAATGAACAAATGAACAAAAGAACAAATGAACTAATGAACAATTGTACAATTGAACAAATGAAGAATTGCACAATTGAACAAATGAACAATTGAACAACTGAACAAATGAACAAATGAACAAATGAGCAAATGAAAAATTGTACAATTGATCAAATGAACAAATGTACAATTGAACAAATGAACAATTGAACAACTGAACAAATGAACAAATGAACAAATGAGCAAATGAACAATTGTACAATTGATCAAATGAACAATTGTACAATTGATCAAATGAACAATTGTACAATAGAACAAATGAACATATGAACAAATGAACAAATGAACAAGTGAACAAATGGACAATTGAACAAATGAACAAATGAACAAATGAACAATTGTACAATTGTACAATTGAACAAATGAACGAATGAACGAATGAACAAATGAACAAATGAACAAATGAACATATGAACAAATGACCAAATGAACAAAAGAACGAATGAACGAATGAAGAAATGAACAAATGAACAAATGAAAAAATGAAAAAAATAAAAAAAATGAACAAATGAACAAATGAACACATGAACAAATGAACAATTGTACAATTGAACAAATGAACAAATGAACAATTGTACAATTGAACAAATGAACAAATGAACAAATGAACAATTGTACAATTGTACAATTGAACAAATGAACAATTGTACAATTGAACAAATGAACAATTGTACAATTGAACAAATGAACAATTGTACAATTGAACAAATGAACAATTGTACAATTGAACAAATGAACAATTGTACAATTGAACAAATGAACAATTGAACAATTGAACAATTGAACAAATGAAGAAATGCAGAATTGGACAAAAGAACAAATGAACAAATGAACAAATGAACAAGTGAACAAATGAACAAAAGAACAAATGGACAAATGATCAAATGAACAAATGAACAAGTGAACAAATGAACAAATGACAAAATGAACAAATGAACAAATGAACATATGAACATCTGAACAACTGAACAAATGAACAAGTGAACAAAAGAACAAATGAACTAATGAACAATTGCACAATTGAGCAAATGAACAAATGAACGAATGAACAAATGAACAATTGTACAATTGAACAAATGAACAATTGTACAATTGAACAAATGAACAATTGTACAATTGAACAAATGAACAATTGTACAATTGAACAAATGAACAATTGTACAATTGAACAAATAAACAATTGTACAATTGAACAAATGAACAATTGTACAATTGAACAGATGAACAATTGAACAATTGAACAAATGAACAAATGAACAATTGAACAAATGAACAAATGAACAAATGAACAAATGAACAAATGAACAAATAAACAAATGAACAAATGATCAAATGAACAAATGAACAAATGAACAAGTGAACAAATGAACAAGTGAACAATTGTACAATTGCACAATTGAACAAATGAACGAATGAACAAATGAACAAATGAACAAATGAACAAGTGGACAAATGAACGAATGGACAAAAGAACAAATGAACAAATGAACAAATGTACAAATGGACAAATGGATAAAGGAACAAATAAAAAAAATGAACAAAAGAACAAATGAACAAATGAACAAATGAACGAATGAACGAATGAACGAATGAACGAATGAACGAATGAAGAAATGAACAAATGAACAAATGAAAAAATGAAGAAATGTACAAATGAAAAAATGAACAAATGAACAAATAAACAAATAAACAAATGATCAAATGATCAAATGAACAAATGAACAAATAAACAAATGAACCAATGAACAAATGAACAGATGAACAATTGTACAATTGAACAAATGAACAAATGAACAATTGTACAATTGAACAAATGAACAAATGAACAAATGAACAATTGTACAATTGTACAATTGATCAAATGAACGAATGAACGAATGAACAAATGAACAAATGAACAAGTGGACAAATGAACAAATGAACAAATGGACAAATGAACAAATAAAACAAATGAACAAAAGAACAAATGAACAAATGAACAAATGAACATATGAACAAATGACCAAATGAACAAAAGAACGAATGAACGAATGAAGAAATGAACAAAAGAACGAATGAACGAATGAAGAAATGAACAAATGAACAAATGAAAAAATGAAAAAAATAAAAAAAATGAACAAATGAACACATGAACAAATGAACAATTGTACAATTGAACAAATGAAGAAATGAAGAATTGGGCAAAAGAACAAATGAACAAATGAACAAGTGAACAAATGAACAAAAGAACAAATGAACAAATGAACAAATGGACAAATGAACAAATAAAACAAATGAACAAATGAACAAATGTACAAAAGAACGAATGAACGAATGAACAAATGAACAAATGAACAAATGAAAAAATGAACAAATGAGCAAATAAACAAATAAACAAGTGAACAAATAAACAAGTGATCAAATGAACGAATGAACAAATGACCAAATGAACAAATGAAAAAATGAAAAAAATGAACAAATGGACAAATAAACAAATAAACAAATGATCAAATGATCAAATGAACAAATAAACCAATGAACAAATGAACGAATGAACAAATGAACAATTGTACAATTGAACAAATGAACAATTGTACAATTGAACAAATGAACAATTGTACAATTGAACAAATGAACAATTGTGCAATTGAACAAATGAACAATTGTACAATTGAACAAATGAACAATTGAACAACTGAACAAATGAACAAATGAACAAATGAGCAAATGAACAATTGTACAATTGATCAAATGAACATATGAACAAATGAGCAAATGAACAATTGTACAATTGATCAAATGAACATATGAACAAATGAACAAATGAACAAATGTACAAATGTACAAATGAACAATTGAACAAATGAGCAATTGTACAATTGTACTATTGAACAAATGAACAATTGTACAGTTGTACAATTGAACAATTGTACAGTTGTACAATTGAACAAATGAACAATTGTACAATTGTACAATTGAACAAATGAACAATTGTACAATTGAACAAATGAACAATTGTACAATTGAACAAATGAACAATTGTACAATTGAACAAATGAACAATTGTACAATTGAACAAATGAACAATTGAACAATTGAACAATTGAACAAATGAAGAAATGCAGAATTGGACAAAAGAACAAATGAACAAATGAACAAATGAACAAGTGAACAAATGAACAAAAGAACAAATGGACAAATGATCAAATGAACAAATGAACAAGTGAACAAATGAACAAATGACAAAATGAACAAATGAACAAATGAACATATGAACATCTGAACAACTGAACAAATGAACAAGTGTACAAAAGAACAAATGAACTAATGAACAATTGCACAATTGAACAAATGAACAAATGTACGAATGAACAAATGAACAATTGTACAATTGAACATATGAACAATTGTACAATTGAACATATGAACAATTGTACAATTGAACATATGAACAATTGTACAATTGAACATATGAACAATTTTACAATTGAACAAATGAACAATTGTACAATTGAACAAATGAACAATTGCACAATTGAACAAATGAACATTTGAACAACTGAACAAATGAACAAATGAGCAAATGAAAAATTGTACAATTGAACAAATGAACAATTGTACAATTGAACAAATGAAGAATTGTACAATTGAACAAATGAACAATTGAACAACTGAACAAATGAACAATTGTACAATTGAACAAATGAACAATTGTACAATTGAACAAATGAACATATGAACAAATGAACAAATGAACAAATGTACAAATGTACAAATGAACAAATGAACAAATGAACAATTGTACAATTGTACAATTGAACAAATGAACGAATGAAGGAATGAACAAATGCCCAAAAGAACAAATGATCGAATGAACGAATGAACAAATGATCAATTGTACAATTGAACAAATGAACAATTGTGCAATTGAACAAATGAACAATTGTACAATTGAACAAAAGAACAATTGTACAATTGATCAAATGAACAATTGTACAATTGAACAAATGAACAATTGTACAATTGAACAAATGAACAATTGTACAATTGAACAAATGAACAATTGTACAATTGATCAAATGAACAATTGTACAATTGAACAAATGAACAATTGAACAATTGAACAATTGAACAAATGAACAAATGAACAAATGAACAAATGAATAAATGAACAAATGAACAAATGAACAAATGAACCAATGATCAAATGAACAAATGAACAAATGAACAAAAGAACAAATGAACTAATGAACAATTGCACAATTGAACAAATGAACAAATGAACAAATGAACAAATGAACAAATGAACAATTGTACAATTGAACATATGAACAATTGTACAATTGAACATATGAACAATTGTACAATTGAACATATGAACAATTGTACAATTGAACAAATGAACAATTGTACAATTGAACAAATGAAGAATTGCACAATTGAACAAATGAACAATTGAACAACTGAACAAATGAACAAATGAACAAATGAGCAAATGAACAAGTGAACAAATGGACAAATGAACAAATGAACAAATGAACAATTGTACAATTGAACAAATAAACAATTGTACAATTGAACAAATGAACAATTGTACAATTGAACAGATGAACAATTGAACAATTGAACAAATGAACAAATGAACAATTGAACAAATGAACAAATGAACAAATGAACAAATGAACAAATAAACAAATGAACAAATGATCAAATGAACAAATGAACAAATGAACAAGTGAACAAATGAACAAGTGAACAATTGTACAATTGCACAATTGAACAAATGAACGAATGAACAAATGAACAAATGAACAAATGAACAAGTGGACAAATGAACGAATGGACAAAAGAACAAATGAACAAATGAACAAATGTACAAATGGACAAATGGATAAAGGAACAAATAAAAAAAATGAACAAAAGAACAAATGAACAAATGAACAAATGAACGAATGAACGAATGAACGAATGAACGAATGAACGAATGAAGAAATGAACAAATGAACAAATGAAAAAATGAAGAAATGAAAAAATGAAAAAATGAACAAATGAACAAATAAACAAATAAACAAATGATCAAATGATCAAATGAACAAATGAACAAATAAACAAATGAACCAATGAACAAATGAACAGATGAACAATTGTACAATTGAACAAATGAACAAATGAACAATTGTACAATTGAACAAATGAACAAATGAACAAATGAACAATTGTACAATTGTACAATTGAACAAATGAACGAATGAACGAATGAACAAATGAACAAATGAACAAGTGGACAAATGAACAAATGAACAAATGGACAAATGAACAAATAAAACAAATGAACAAAAGAACAAATGAACAAATGAACAAATGAACAAATGAACATATGATCAAATGACCAAATGAACAAAAGAACGAATGAACGAATGAAGAAATGAACAAATGAACAAATGAAAAAATGAAAAAAATAAAAAAAATGAACAAATGAACACATGAACAAATGAACAATTGTACAATTGAACAAATGAAGATATGAAGAATTGGGCAAAAGAACAAATGAACAAATGAACAAGTGAACAAATGAACAAAAGAACAAATGAACAAATGAACAAATGGACAAATGAACAAATAAAACAAATGAACAAATGAACAAATGTACAAAAGAACGAATGAACGAATGAACAAATGAACAAATGAACAAATGAAAAAATGAACAAATGAGCAAATAAACAAATAAACGAATGAACAAATAAACAAGTGATCAAATGAACGAATGAACAAATGACCAAATGAACAAATGAAAAAATGAAAAAAATGAACAAATGGACAAATAAACAAATAAACAAATGATCAAATGATCAAATGAACAAATAAACCAATGAACAAATGAACGAATGAACAAATGAACAATTGTACAATTGAACAAATGAACAATTGTACAATTGGACAAATGAACAATTGTGCAATTGAACAAATGAACAATTGTACAATTGATCAAATGAACAATTGAACAACTGAACAAATGAACAAATGAACAAATGAGCAAATGAACAATTGTACAATTGATCAAATGAACATATGAACAAATGAGCAAATGAACAATTGTACAATTGATCAAATGAACATATGAACAAATGAACAAATGAACAAATGTACAAATGTACAAATGAACAATTGAACAAATGAGCAATTGTACAATTGTACTATTGAACAAATGAACAATTGTACAATTGTACAATTGAACAAATGAACAATTGTACAATTGTACAATTGAACAAATGAACAATTGTACAATTGAACAAATGAACAATTGTACAATTGAACAAATGAACAATTGTACAATTGAACAAATGAACAATTGTACAATTGAACAAATGAACAATTGAACAATTGAACAATTGAACAAATGAAGAAATGCAGAATTGGACAAAAGAGCAAATGAACAAATGAACAAATGAACAAATGAACAAGTGAACAAATGAACAAAAGAACAAATGGACAAATGATCAAATGAACAAATGAACAAGTGAACAAATGAACAAATGACAAAATGAACAAATGAACAAATGAACATATGAACATCTGAACAACTGAACAAATGAACAAGTGTACAAAAGAACAAATGAACTAATGAACAATTGCACAATTGAACAAATGAACAAATGAACGAATGAACAAATGAACAATTGTACAATTGAACAAATGAACAATTGTACAATTGAACAAATGAACAATTGCACAATTGAACAAATGAACAATTGAACAACTGAACAAATGAACAAATGAGCAAATGAAAAATTGTACAATTGAACAAATGAACAATTGTACAATTGAACAAATGAAGAATTGTACAATTGAACAAATGAACAATTGAACAACTGAACAAATGAACAAATGAACAAATGAGCAAATGAACAATTGTACAATTGATCAAATGAACAATTGTACAATTGAACAAATGAACAATTGTACAATTGAACAAATGATCATATGAACAAATGAACAAATGAACAAATGAACAAATGTACAAATGTACAAATGAACAAATGAACAAATGAACAATTGAACAATTGAACAATTGAACAATTGAACAAATGAACAAATGAACAAATGAACAAATGAATAAATGAACAAATGAACAAATGAACAAATGAACCAATGATCAAATGAACAAATGAACAAATGAACAAAAGAACAAATGAACTAATGAACAATTGTACAATTGAACAAATGAAGAATTGCACAATTGAACAAATGAACAATTGAACAACTGAACAAATGAACAAATGAACAAATGAGCAAATGAAAAATTGTACAATTGATCAAATGAACAAATGTACAATTGAACAAATGAACAATTGAACAACTGAACAAATGAACAAATGAACAAATGAGCAAATGAACAATTGTACAATTGATCAAATGAACAATTGTACAATTGATCAAATGAACAATTGTACAATTGAACAAATGAACATATGAACAAATGAACAAATGAACAAATGAACAAATGGACAAATGAACAAATGTACAAATGAAGAAATGAACAAATTAACAATTGTACAATTGTACAATTGAAGAAATGAACGAATGAACGAATGAACAAATGCCCAAATGAACAAATGATCGAATGAACGAATGATCAAATGAACAACTGTACAATTGAACAAATGAACAATTGTACAATTGAACAAATGAACAATTGTACAATTGAACAAATGAACAATTGTACAATTGAACAATGAACAATTGTACAATTGAACAAATGAACAATTGTACAATTGAACAATGAACAATTCTACAATTGAACAAATGAACAAAAGAACAAATGAAACAAATGAACAAATGAACAAATGAACGAATGAACGAATGAACGAATGAACCAATGAACAAATGAACAAATGAAAAAATGAAAGAAATGAACAAGTGAACAAATAAACAAATGAACAAATGAACAAATGAACAAGTGGACAAATGAACGAATGGACAAATGAACAAATGAACAAATGAACAAGTGAACAAATGAACAAACGAACAAATCAACAAATGAACAAATGTACAAGTGGACAAATGAACGAATGGGCAAATGAACAAGTGAACAATTGTACAATTGAACAAATGAACAATTGTACAATTGAACTAATGAACAATTGTACAATTGAACAAATGAGCAATTGTACAATTGTACTATTGAACAAATGAACAATTGTACAATTGTACAATTGAACAAATGAACAATTGTACAATTGTACAATTGAACAAATGAACAATTGTACAATTGAACAAATGAACAATTGTACAATTGAACAAATGAACAATTGTACAATTGAACAAATGAACAATTGTACAATTGAACAAATGAACAATTGAACAATTGAACAATTGAACAAATGAAGAAATGCAGAATTGGACAAAAGAACAAATGAACAAATGAACAAGTGAACAAATGAACAAAAGAACAAATGGACAAATGATCAAATGAACAAATGAACAAGTGAACAAATGAACAAATGACAAAATGAACAAATGAACAAATGAACATATGAACATCTGAACAACTGAACAAATGAACAAGTGAACAAAAGAACAAATGAACTAATGAACAATTGCACAATTGAACAAATGAACAAATGAACGAATGAACAAATGAACAATTGTACAATTGAACATATGAACAATTGTTCAATTGAACATATGAACAATTGTACAATTGAACATATGAACAATTGTACAATTGAACATAAGAACAATTGTACAATTGAACATATGAACAATTGTACAATTGAACATATGAACAATTGTACAATTGAACAAATCAACAATTGTACAATTGAACAAATGAACAATTGCACAATTGAACAAATGAACAATTGAACAACTGAACAAATGAACAAATGAACAAATGAGCAAATAAAAAATTGTACAATTGAACAAATGAACAATTGTACAATTGAACAAATGAAGAATTGTACAATTGAACAAATAAACAATTGAACAACTGTACAAATGAACAACTAAACAAATGAGCAAATGAACAATTGTACAATTGATCAAATGAACAATTGTACAATTGAACAAATGAACAATTGTACAATTGAACAAAAGAACAATTGTACAATTGATCAAATGAACAATTGTACAATTGAACAAATGAACAATTGTACAATTGACCAAATGAACAATTGTACAATTGAACAAATGAACAATTGTACAATTGATCAAATGAACAATTGTACAATTGAACAAATGAACAATTGAACAATTGAACAATTGAACAAATGAACAAATGAACAAATGAACAAATGAATAAATGAACAAATGAACAAATGAACAAATGAAGAAATGCAGAATTGGACAAAAGAACAAATGAACAAATGAACAAATGAACAAGTGAACAAATGAACAAAAGAACAAATGGACAAATGATCAAATGAACAAATGAACAAGTGAACAAATGAACAAATGACAAAATGAACAAATGAACAAATGAACATATGAACATCTGAACAACTGAACAAATGAACAAGTGAACAAAAGAACAAATGAACTAATGAACAATTGCACAATTGAACAAATGAACAAATGAACGAATGAACAAATGAACAATTGTACAATTGAACATATGAACAATTGTACAATTGAACATATGAACAATTGTACAATTGAACATATGAACAATTGTACAATTGAACAAATGAACAATTGTACAATTGAACAAATGAACAATTGCACAATTGAACAAATGAACAATTGAACAACTGAACAAATGAACAAATGAACAAATGAGCAAATGAAAAATTGTACAATTGAACAAATGAACAATTGTACAAATGAACAAATGAAGAATTGTACAATTGAACAAATGAACAATTGAACAACTGAACAAATGAACAAATGAACAAATGAGCAAATGAACAATTGTACAATTGATCAAATGAACAATTGTACAATTGAACAAATGAACATTTGTACAATTGAACAAATGAACATATGAACAAATGAACAAATGAACAAATGTACAAATGTACAAATGAACAAATGAACAAATGAACGATTGTACAATTGTACAATTGAACAAATGAACGAATGAAGGAATGAACAAATGCCCAAAAGAACAAATGATCGAATGAACGAATGAAGAAAAGCTCAATTGTACAATTGAACAAATGAACAATTGTACAATTGAACAAATGAACGAATGAAGGAATGAACAAATGCCCAAAAGAACAAATGATCGAATGAACGAATGAAGAAAAGATCAATTGTACAATTGAACAAATGAACAATTGTACAATTGAACAAATGAACAATTGTACAATTGAACAAAAGAACAATTGTACAATTGATCAAATGAACAATTGTACAATTGAACAAATGAACAATTGTACAATTGAACAAATGAACAATTGTACAATTGAACAAATGAACAATTGACAATTGAACAAATGAACGAATGAACGAATGAACAAATGAACAAATGAACAAATGAACAAATGAACAAATGAACAAGTGGACAAATGAACAAATGAACGAATGATCAAATGAACAAATGAACCAATGATCAAATGAACAAATGAACAAATGAACAAATGAACAATTGTACAATTGAACATATGAACAATTGTACAATTGAACATATGAACAATTGTACAATTGAACATATGAACAATTGTACAATTGAACAAATCAACAATTGTACAATTGAACAAATGAACAATTGCACAATTGAACAAATGAACAATTGAACAACTGAACAAATGAACAAATGAACAAATGAGCAAATGAAAAATTGTACAATTGAACAAATGAACAATTGTACAATTGAACAAATGAAGAATTGTACAATTGAACAAATGAACAATTGAACAACTGAACAAATGAACAAATGAACAAATGAGCAAATGAACAATTGTACAATTGATCAAATGAACAATTGTACAATTGAACAAATGAACAATTGTACAATTGAACAAATGAACATATGAACAAATGAACAAATGAACAAATGTACAAATGTACAAATGAACAATTGAACAAATGAGCAATTGTACAATTGTACTATTGAACAAATGAACAATTGTACAATTGTACAATTGAACAAATGAACAATTGTACAATTGTACAATTGAACAAATGAACAATTGTACAATTGAACAAATGAACAATTGTACAATTGAACAAATGAACATAGAACAATTGTACAATTGAACTAATGAACAATTGTACAATTGAACAAATGAGCAATTGTACAATTGTACTATTGAACAAATGAACAATTGTACAATTGAACAAATGAACAATTGTACAATTGTACAATTGAACAAATGAACAATTGTACAATTGAACAAATGAACAATTGTACAATTGTACAATTGAACAAATGAACAATTGTACAATTGAACAAATGAACAATTGTACAATTGAACAAATGAACAATTGTACAATTGAACAAATGAACAATTGAACAATTGAACAATTGAACAAATGAAGAAATGCAGAATTGGACAAAAGAACAAGTGAACAAATGAACAAGAGAACAAATGGACAAATGATCAAATGAACAAATGAACAAGTGAACAAATGAACAAATGACAAAATGAACAAATGAACAAATGAACATATGAACATCTGAACAACTGAACAAATGAACAAGTGAACAAAAGAACAAATGAACTAATGAACAATTGCACAATTGAACAAATGAACAAATGAACGAATGAACAAATGAACAATTGTACAATTGAACATATGAACAATTGTACAATTGAACATATGAACAATTGTACAATTGAACATATGAACAATTGTACAATTGAACAAATGAACAATTGTACAATTGAACAAATGAACAATTGCACAATTGAACAAATGAACAATTGAACAACTGAACAAATGAACAAATGAACAAATGAGCAAATGAAAAATTGTACAATTGAACAAATGAACAATTGTACAAATGAACAAATGAAGAATTGTACAATTGAACAAATGAACAATTGAACAACTGAACAAATGAACAAATGAACAAATGAACAAATGAACAAATGAGCAAATGAACAATTGTACAATTGATCAAATGAACAAGTGTACAATTGAACAAATGAACAATTGTACAATTGAACAAATGAACATATGAACAAATGAACAAATGAACAAATGTACAAATATACAAATGAACAAATGAACAAATGAACGATTGTACAATTGTACAATTGAACAAATGAACGAATGAAGGAATGAACAAATGCCCAAAAGAACAAATGATCGAATGAACGAATGAACAAATGATCAATTGTACAATTGAACAAATGAACAATTGTACAATTGAACAAATGAACAATTGTACAATTGAACAAAAGAACAATTGTACAATTGATCAAATGAACAATTGTACAATTGAACAAATGAACAATTGTACAATTGACCAAATGAACAATTGTACAATTGAACAAATGAACAATTGTACAATTGATCAAATGAACAATTGCACAATTGAACAAATGAACAATTGTACAATTGAACATATGAACAATTGTACAATTGAACATATGAACAATTGTACAATTGAACATATGAACAATTGTACAATTGAACAAATGAACAATTGTACAATTGAACAAATGAAGAATTGCACAATTGAACAAATGAACAATTGAACAACTGAACAAATGAACAAATGAACAAATGAGCAAATGAAAAATTGTACAATTGATCAAATGAACAATTGTACAATTGAACAAATGAACAATTGAACAACTGAACAAATGAACAAATGAACAAATGAGCAAATGAACAATTGTACAATTGATCAAATGAACAATTGTACAATTGAACAAATGAACAATTGTACAATTGAACAAATGAACATATGAACAAATGAACAAATGAACAAATGAACAAATGGACAAATGAACAAATGTACAAATGAACAAATGAACAAATGAACAATTGTACAATTGTACAATTGAACAAATGAACGAATGAACGAATGAACAAATGCCCAAATGAACAAATGATCGAATGAACGAATGATCAAATGAACAACTGTACAATTGAACAAATGAACAATTGTACAATTGAACAAATGAACAATTGTACAATTGAACAAATGAACAATTGTACAATTGAACAATGAACAATTCTACAATTGAACAAATGAACAATTGAACAATTGAACAATTGAACAAATGAACAAATGAACAAATGAACAAATGAACAAATGAACAAATGAACAAGTGAACAAATGAACAAATGAGAAATTGAACAAATGAACAAATGACCAAATGAACAAATGAGCGAATGAACGAATGAACGAATGAACAAATGAACAAGTGAACAAATGAACAAAAGAACAAATGAACAAATGGACAAATGAACAAATAAAACAAATGAACAAAAGAACAAATGAAACAAATGAACAAATGAACAAATGAACGAATGAACGAATGAACGAATGAACCAATGAACAAATGAACAAATGAAAAAATGAAAGAAATGAACAAGTGAACAAATAAACAAATGATCAAATGAACAAATGAATAAATGAACAAATGAACAAATGAACAAATGAACAAATGAACAATTATACAATTGAACAAATGAACAATTGTACAATTGAACAAATGAACAATTGTACAATTGAACAAATGAACAATTGACAATTGAACAAATGAACGAATGAACGAATGAACAAATGAACAAATGAACAAATGAACAAATGAACAAATGAACAAGTGGACAAGTGAACGAATGGACAAATGAACAAATGAACAAATGAACAAGTGAACAAATGAACAAACGAACAAATCAACAAATGAACAAATGAACAAGTGGACAAATGAACGAATGGGCAAATGAACAAGTGAACAATTGTACAATTGAACAAATGAACAATTGTACAATTGAACTAATGAACAATTGTACAATTGAACTAATGAACAATTGTACAATTGAACTAATGAACAATTGTACAATTGAACAAATGAACAATTGAACAATTGAACAATTGAACAAATGGACAAATGAACAAATGAACAAATGATCAAATGAACAAATGAACCAATGATCAAATGAACAAGTGAACAAATGAACAAATGAACAAGTGAACAATTGCACAATTGTACAATTGAACAAATGAACGAATGAACAAATGAACAAGTGGACAAATGAACGAATGGACAAATGAACAAATGAACAAATGAACAATTGAACAAATGAGCAATTGTACAATTGTACTATTGAACAAATGAACAATTGTACAATTGTACAATTGAACAAATGAACAATTGTACAATTGTACAATTGAACAAATGAACAATTGTACAATTGAACAAATGAACAATTGTACAATTGAACAAATGAACAATTGTTCAATTGAACAAATGAACAAATGAGCAAATGAAAAATTGTACAATTGAACAAATGAACAATTGTACAATTGAACAAATGAAGAATTGTACAATTGAACAAATGAACAATTGAACAACTGAACAATTGAACAACTGAACAAATGAACAAATGAACAAATGAGCAAATGAACAATTGTACAATTGATCAAATGAACAATTGTACAATTGATCAAATGAACAATTGTACAATTGAACAAATGAACAATTGTACAATTGAACATATGAACAATTGTACAATTGAACAAATGAACAATTGTACAATTGAACAAATGAAGAATTGCACAATTGAACAAATGAACAATTGAACAACTGAACAAATGAACAAATGAACAAATGAGCAAATGAAAAATTGTACAATTGATCAAATGAACAATTGTACAATTGAACAAATGAACAATTGAACAACTGAACAAATGAACAAATGAACGAATGAACAAATGAACAATTGTACAATTGAACATATGAACAATTGTACAATTGAACATATGAACAATTGTACAATTGAACAAATGAACAATTGTACAATTGAACAAATGAAGAATTGCACAATTGAACAAATGAACATTTGAACAACTGAACAAATGAACAAATGAACAAATGAGCAAATGAAAAATTGTACAATTGATCAAATGAACAATTGTACAATTGAACAAATGAACAATTGAACAACTGAACAAATGAACAAATGAACAAATGAGCAAATGAACAATTGTACAATTGATCAAATGAACAATTGTACAATTGAACAAATGAACAATTGTACAATTGAACAAATGAACATATGAACAAATGAACAAATGAACAAATGAACAAATGGACAAATGAACAAATGAACAAATGTACAAATGAAGAAATGAACAAATGAACAATTGTACAATTGTACAATTGAACAAATGAACGAATGAACAAATGCCCAAATGAACAAATGATCGAATGAACGAATGATCAAATGAACAACTGTACAATTGAACAAATGAACAATTGTACAATTGAACAAATGAACAATTGTACAATTGAACAAATGAACAATTGTACAATTGAACAATGAACAATTCTACAATTGAACAAATGAACAATTGAACAATTGAACAATTGAACAAATGAACAAATGAACAAATGAACAAATGAACAAATGAACAAGTGAACAAATGAACAAATGAGCAATTGAACAAATGAACAAATGACCAAATGAACAAATGAGCGAATGAACGAATGAACGAATGAACAAATGAACAAGTGAACAAATGAACAAAAGAACAAATGAACAAATGAACAAGTGGACAAATGAACGAATGGAGAAATGAACAAATGAACAAATGAACAAGTGAACAAATGAACAAACGAACAAATCAACATATGAACAAATGAACAAATGAAAAAATGAAAGAAATAAAAAAAATGAACAAATGAACAAATGAACACATGAACAAATGAACAATTGTACAATTGAACAAATGAAGAAATGAAGAATAAGGGCAAAAGAACAAATGAACAAATGAACAAGTGAACAAATGAACAAAAGAACAAATGAACAAATGAACAAATGGACAAATGAACAAATAAAACAAATGAACAAATGAACAAATGTACAAAAGAACGAATGCACGAATGAACAAATGAACAAATGAACAAATGAAAAAATGAACAAATGAGCAAATAAACAAATAAACAAATGAACAAATAAACAAGTGATCAAATGAACGAATGAACAAATGACCAAATGAACAAATGAAAAAATGAAAAAATGAAAAAAATGAACAAATGGACAAATAAACAAATAAACAAATGATCAAATGATCAAATGAACAAATAAACCAATGAACAAATGAACAAATGAACAAATGAACAAATGTAGAAATGAACAAATGAACAAATGAACAAATGAACAATTGTACAATTGAACATATGAACAATTGTACAATTGAACAAATAAACAATTGTACAATTGAACAAATGAACAATTGTACAATTGATCAAATGAACAAATGAGCAAATGAACAAATGTACAATTGTACAATTGAACAAATGAACGAATGAACGAATGAACAAACGACCAAATGAACAAATGAGCGAATGAACGAATGAACAAATGAACAAATGAACAATTGTACAATTGAACAAATGAACAATTGTACAATTGAACAAATGAACAATTGTACAATTGAACAAATGAACAATTGTACAATTGAACAAATGAACAATTGTACAATTGAACAAATGAACAATTGTACAATTGAACAAATAAACAATTGTACAATTGAACAAATGAACAATTGTACAATTGAACAGATGAACAATTGAACAATTGAACAAATGAACAAATGAACAATTGAACAAATGAACAAATGAACAAATGAACAAATGAACAAATGAACAAATAAACAAATGAACAAATGATCAAATGAACAAATGAACAAATGAACAAGTGAACAAATGAACAATTGTACAATTGAACAAATGAACAATTGTGCAATTGAACAAATGAACAATTGTACAATTGAACAAATGAACAATTGAACAACTGAACAAATGAACAAATGAACAAATGAGCAAATGAACAATTGTACAATTGATCAAATGAACATATGAACAAATGAGCAAATGAACAATTGTACAATTGATCGAATGAACATATGAACAAATGAACAAATGAACAAATGTACAAATGTACAAATGAACAATTGAACAAATGAGCAATTGTACAATTGTACTATTGAACAAATGAACAATTGTACAATTGTACAATTGAACAAATGAACAATTGTACAATTGTACAATTGAACAAATGAACAATTGTACAATTGAACAAATGAACAATTGTACAATTGAACAAATGAACAATTGTACAATTGAACAAATGAACAATTGTACAATTGAACAAATGAACAATTGTACAATTGAACAAATGAACAATTGTACAATTGAACAAATGAACAATTGAACAATTGAACAATTGAACAAATGAAGAAATGCAGAATTGGACAAAAGAACAAATGAACAAATGAACAAATGAACAAGTGAACAAATGAACAAAAGAACAAATGGACAAATGATCAAATGAACAAATGAACAAGTGAACAAATGAACAAATGACAAAATGAACAAATGAACAAATGAACATATGAACATCTGAACAACTGAACAAATGAACAAGTGAACAAAAGAACAAATGAACTAATGAACAATTGCACAATTGAACAAATGAACAAATGAACGAATGAACAAATGAACAATTGTACCATTGAACATATGAACAATTGTACAATTGAACATATGAACAATTGTACAATTGAACATATGAACAATTGTACAATTGAACAAATGAACAATTGTACAATTGAACAAATGAACAATTGCACAATTGAACAAATGAACAATTGAACAACTGAACAAATGAACAAATGAGCAAATGAAAAATTGTACAATTGAACAAATGAACAATTGTACAATTGAACAAATGAAGAATTGTAGAATTGAACAAATGAACAATTGAACAACTGAACAAATGAACAAGTGAACAAATGAGCAAATGAACAATTGTACAATTGATCAAATGAACAATTGTACAATTGAACAAATGAACAATTGTACAATTGAACAAATGAACATATGAACAAATGAACAAATGAACAAATGTACAAATGTACAAATGAACAAATGAACAAATGAACAATTGTACAATTGTACAATTGAACAAATGAACGAATGAAGGAATGAACAAATGCCCAAAAGAACAAATGATCGAATGAACGAATGAACAAATGATCAATTGTACAATTGAACAAATGAACAATTGTACAATTGAACAAATGAACAATTGTACAATTGAACAAAAGAACAATTGTACAATTGATCAAATGAACAATTGTACAATTGAACAAATGAACAATTGTACAATTGAACAAATGAACAATTGTACAATTGAACAAATGAACAATTGTACAATTGATCAAATGAACAATTGTACAATTGAACAAATGAACAATTGAACAATTGAACAATTGAAGAATTGCACAATTGAACAAATGAACAATTGAACAACTGAACAAATGAACAAATGAACAAATGAGCAAATGAAAAATTGTACAATTGATCAAATGAACAATTGTACAATTGAACAAATGAACAATTGAACAACTGAACAAATGAACAAATGAACAAATGAGCAAATGAACAATTGTACAATTGATCAAATGAACAATTGTACAATTGAACAAATGAACAATTGTACAATTGAACAAATGAACATATGAACAAATGAACAAATGAACAAATGAACAAATGGACAAATGAACAAATGAACAAATGTACAAATGAAGAAATGAAGATATGAACAAATGAACAATTGTACAATTGTACAATTGAACAAATGAACGAATGAACGAATGAACAAATGCCCAAATGAACAAATGATCGAATGAACGAATGATCAAATGAACAACTGTACAATTGAACAAATGAACAATTGTACAATTGAACAAATGAACAATTGTACAATTGAACAAATGAACAATTGTACAATTGAACAATGAACAATTCTACAATTGAACAAATGAACAATTGAACAATTGAACAATTGAACAAATGAACAAATGAACAAATGAACAAATGAACAAATGAACAAGTGAACAAATGAACAAATGAGCAATTGAACAAATGAACAAATGACCAAATGAACAAATGAGCGAATGAACGAATGAACGAATGAACAAATGAACAAGTGAACAAATGAACAAAAGAACAAATGAACAAATGGACAAATGAACAAATAAAACAAATGAACAAAAGAACAAATGAAACAAATGAACAAATGAACAAATGAACGAATGAACGAATGAACGAATGAACGAATGAACCAATGAACAAATGAACAAATGAAAAAATGAAAGAAATGAACAAGTGAACAAATAAACAAATGATCAAATGAACTAATGAATAAATGAACAAATGAACAAATGAACAAATGAACAATTATACAATTGAACAAATGAACAATTGTACAATTGAACAAACGAACAATTGTACAATTGAACAAATGAACAATTGACAATTGAACAAATGAACGAATGAACGAATGAACGAATGAACAAATGAACAAATGAACAAATGAACAAGTGGACAAATGAACGAATGGACAAATGAACAAATGAACAAATGAACAAGTGAACAAATGAACAAACGAACAAATCAACAAATGAACAAATGAACAAGTGGACAAATGAACGAATGGGCAAATGAACAAGTGAACAATTGTACAATTGAACAAATGAACAATTGTACAATTGAACTAATGAACAATTGAACAAATGAACAATTGTACAATTGAACAAATGAACAATTGTACAATTGAACAAATGAACAATTGTACAAATGAACAAATGAACAATTGTACAATTGAACAAATAAACAATTGTACAATTGAACAAATGAACAATTGAACAATTGAACAAATGAACAATTGAACAACTGAACAAATGAACAAATGAGCAAATGAAAAATTGTACAATTGAACAAATGAACAATTGTACAATTGAACAAATGAAGAATTGTAGAATTGAACAAATGAACAATTGAACAACTGAACAAATGAACAAATGAACAAATGAGCAAATGAACAATTGTACAATTGATCAAATGAACAATTGTACAATTGAACAAATGAACAATTGTACAATTGAACAAATGAACATATGAACAAATGAACAAATGAACAAATGTACAAATGTACAAATGAACAAATGTACAAATGAACAAATGAACAAATGAACAATTGTACAATTGTACAATTGAACAAATGAACGAATGAAGGAATGAACAAATGCCCAAAAGAACAAATGATCGAATGAACGAATGAACAAATGATCAATTGTACAATTGAACAAATGAACAATTGTACAATTGAACAAATGAACAATTGTACAATTGAACAAAAGAACAATTGTACAATTGATCAAATGAACAATTGTACAATTGAACAAATGAACAATTGTACAATTGAACAAATGAACAATTGTACAATTGAACAAATGAACAATTGTACAATTGAACAAATGAACAATTGAACAACTGAACAAATGAACAAATGAACAAATGAGCAAATGAAAAATTGTACAATTGAACAAATGAACAATTGTACAATTGAACAAATGAAGAATTGTACAATTGAACAAATGAACAATTGAACAACTGAACAAATGAACAATTGTACAATTGAACAAATGAACATATGAACAAATGAACAAATGAACAAATGTACAAATGTACAAATGAACAAATGAACAAATGAACAATTGTACAATTGTACAATTGAACAAATGAACGAATGAAGGAATGAACAAATGCCCAAAAGAACAAATGATCGAATGAACGAATGAACAAATGATCAATTGTACAATTGAACAAATGAACAATTGTGCAATTGAACAAATGAACAATTGTACAATTGAACAAAAGAACAATTGTACAATTGATCAAATGAACAATTGTACAATTGAACAAATGAACAATTGTACAATTGAACAAATGAACAATTGTACAATTGAACAAATGAACAATTGTACAATTGATCAAATGAACAATTGTACAATTGAACAAATGAACAATTGAACAATTGAACAATTGAACAAATGAACAAATGAACAAATGAACAAATGAATAAATGAACAAATGAACAAATGAACAAATGAACAAATGAACAAATGAACAAATGAACCAATGATCAAATGAACAAATGAACAAATGAACAAAAGAACAAATGAACTAATGAACAATTGCACAATTGAACAAATGAACAAATGAACAAATGAACAAATGAACAATTGTACAATTGAACATATGAACAATTGTACAATTGAACATATGAACAATTGTACAATTGAACATATGAACAATTGTACAATTGAACAAATGAACAATTGTACAATTGAACAAATGAAGAATTGCACAATTGAACAAATGAACAATTGAACAACTGAACAAATGAACAAATGAACAAATGAGCAAATGAACAAGTGAACAAATGGACAAATGAACAAATGAACAAATGAACAATTGTACAATTGAACAAATAAACAATTGTACAATTGAACAAATGAACAATTGTACAATTGAACAGATGAACAATTGAACAATTGAACAAATGAACAAATGAACAATTGAACAAATGAACAAATGAACAAATGAACAAATGAACAAATAAACAAATGAACAAATGATCAAATGAACAAATGAACAAATGAACAAGTGAACAAATGAACAAGTGAACAATTGTACAATTGCACAATTGAACAAATGAACGAATGAACAAATGAACAAATGAACAAATGAACAAGTGGACAAATGAACGAATGGACAAAAGAACAAATGAACAAATGAACAAATGTACAAATGGACAAATGGATAAAGGAACAAATAAAAAAAATGAACAAAAGAACAAATGAACAAATGAACAAATGAACGAATGAACGAATGAACGAATGAACGAATGAACGAATGAACGAATGAAGAAATGAACAAATGAACAAATGAAAAAATGAAGAAATGAAAAAATGAAAAAATGAACAAATGAACAAATAAACAAATAAACAAATGATCAAATGATCAAATGAACAAATGAACAAATAAACAAATGAACCAATGAACAAATGAACAGATGAACAATTGTACAATTGAACAAATGAACAAATGAACAATTGTACAATTGAACAAATGAACAAATGAAGAAATGAACAATTGTACAATTGTACAATTGAACAAATGAACGAATGAACGAATGAACAAATGAACAAATGAACAAGTGGACAAATGAACAAATGAACAAATGGACAAATGAACAAATAAAACAAATGAACAAAAGAACAAATGAACAAATGAACAAATGAACAAATGAACATATGATCAAATGACCAAATGAACAAAAGAACGAATGAACGAATGAAGAAATGAACAAATGAACAAATGAAAAAATGAAAAAAATAAAAAAAATGAACAAATGAACACATGAACAAATGAACAATTGTACAATTGAACAAATGAAGAAATGAAGAATTGGGCAAAAGAACAAATGAACAAATGAACAAGTGAACAAATGAACAAAAGAACAAATGAACAAATGAACAAATGGACAAATGAACAAATAAAACAAATGAACAAATGAACAAATGTACAAAAGAACGAATGAACGAATGAACAAATGAACAAATGAACAAATGAAAAAATGAACAAATGAGCAAATAAACAAATAAACGAATGAACAAATAAACAAGTGATCAAATGAACGAATGAACAAATGACCAAATGAACAAATGAAAAAATGAAAAAAATGAACAAATGGACAAATAAACAAATAAACAAATGATCAAATGATCAAATGAACAAATAAACCAATGAACAAATGAACGAATGAACAAATGAACAATTGTACAATTGAACAAATGAACAATTGTACAATTGGACAAATGAACAATTGTGCAATTGAACAAATGAACAATTGTACAATTGATCAAATGAACAATTGAACAACTGAACAAATGAACAAATGAACAAATGAGCAAATGAACAATTGTACAATTGATCAAATGAACATATGAACAAATGAGCAAATGAACAATTGTACAATTGATCAAATGAACATATGAACAAATGAACAAATGAACAAATGTACAAATGTACAAATGAACAATTGAACAAATGAGCAATTGTACAATTGTACTATTGAACAAATGAACAATTGTACAATTGTACAATTGAACAAATGAACAATTGTACAATTGTACAATTGAACAAATGAACAATTGTACAATTGAACAAATGAACAATTGTACAATTGAACAAATGAACAATTGTACAATTGAACAAATGAACAATTGTACAATTGAACAAATGAACAATTGTACAATTGAACAAATGAACAATTGTACAATTGAACAAATGAACAATTGTACAATTGAACAAATGAACAATTGAACAATTGAACAATTGAACAAATGAAGAAATGCAGAATTGGACAAAAGAGCAAATGAACAAATGAACAAATGAACAAATGAACAAGTGAACAAATGAACAAAAGAACAAATGGACAAATGATCAAATGAACAAATGAACAAGTGAACAAATGAACAAATGACAAAATGAACAAATGAACAAATGAACATATGAACATCTGAACAACTGAACAAATGAACAAGTGTACAAAAGAACAAATGAACTAATGAACAATTGCACAATTGAACAAATGAACAAATGAACGAATGAACAAATGAACAATTGTACAATTGAACATATGAACAATTGTACAATTGAACATATGAACAATTGTACAATTGAACATATGAACAATTGTACAATTGAACAAATGAACAATTGTACAATTGAACAAATGAACAATTGCACAATTGAACAAATGAACAATTGAACAACTGAACAAATGAACAAATGAGCAAATGAAAAATTGTACAATTGAACAAATGAACAATTGTACAATTGAACAAATGAAGAATTGTACAATTGAACAAATGAACAATTGAACAACTGAACAAATGAACAAATGAACAAATGAGCAAATGAACAATTGTACAATTGATCAAATGAACAATTGTACAATTGAACAAATGAACAATTGTACAATTGAACAAATGATCATATGAACAAATGAACAAATGAACAAATGAACAAATGTACAAATGTACAAATGAACAAATGAACAAATGAACAATTGAACAATTGAACAATTGAACAATTGAACAAATGAACAAATGAACAAATGAACAAATGAATAAATGAACAAATGAACAAATGAACAAATGAACCAATGATCAAATGAACAAATGAACAAATGAACAAAAGAACAAATGAACTAATGAACAATTGTACAATTGAACAAATGAAGAATTGCACAATTGAACAAATGAACAATTGAACAACTGAACAAATGAACAAATGAACAAATGAGCAAATGAAAAATTGTACAATTGATCAAATGAACAAATGTACAATTGAACAAATGAACAATTGAACAACTGAACAAATGAACAAATGAACAAATGAGCAAATGAACAATTGTACAATTGATCAAATGAACAATTGTACAATTGATCAAATGAACAATTGTACAATAGAACAAATGAACATATGAACAAATGAACAAATGAACAAGTGAACAAATGGACAATTGAACAAATGAACAAATGAACAAATGAACAATTGTACAATTGTACAATTGAACAAATGAACGAATGAACGAATGAACAAATGAACAAATGAACAAATGAACATATGAACAAATGACCAAATGAACAAAAGAACGAATGAACGAATGAAGAAATGAACAAATGAACAAATGAAAAAATGAAAAAAATAAAAAAAATGAACAAATGAACAAATGAACACATGAACAAATGAACAATTGTACAATTGAACAAATGAACAAATGAACAATTGTACAATTGAACAAATGAACAAATGAACAAATGAACAATTGTACAATTGTACAATTGAACAAATGAACAATTGTACAATTGAACAAATGAACAATTGTACAATTGAACAAATGAACAATTGTACAATTGAACAAATGAACAATTGTACAATTGAACAAATGAACAATTGTACAATTGAACAAATGAACAATTGAACAATTGAACAATTGAACAAATGAAGAAATGCAGAATTGGACAAAAGAACAAATGAACAAATGAACAAATGAACAAGTGAACAAATGAACAAAAGAACAAATGGACAAATGATCAAATGAACAAATGAACAAGTGAACAAATGAACAAATGACAAAATGAACAAATGAACAAATGAACATATGAACATCTGAACAACTGAACAAATGAACAAGTGAACAAAAGAACAAATGAACTAATGAACAATTGCACAATTGAGCAAATGAACAAATGAACGAATGAACAAATGAACAATTGTACAATTGAACAAATGAACAATTGTACAATTGAACAAATGAACAATTGTACAATTGAACAAATGAACAATTGTACAATTGAACAAATGAACAATTGTACAATTGAACAAATAAACAATTGTACAATTGAACAAATGAACAATTGTACAATTGAACAGATGAACAATTGAACAATTGAACAAATGAACAAATGAACAATTGAACAAATGAACAAATGAACAAATGAACAAATGAACAAATGAACAAATAAACAAATGAACAAATGATCAAATGAACAAATGAACAAATGAACAAGTGAACAAATGAACAAGTGAACAATTGTACAATTGCACAATTGAACAAATGAACGAATGAACAAATGAACAAATGAACAAATGAACAAGTGGACAAATGAACGAATGGACAAAAGAACAAATGAACAAATGAACAAATGTACAAATGGACAAATGGATAAAGGAACAAATAAAAAAAATGAACAAAAGAACAAATGAACAAATGAACAAATGAACGAATGAACGAATGAACGAATGAACGAATGAACGAATGAAGAAATGAACAAATGAACAAATGAAAAAATGAAGAAATGTACAAATGAAAAAATGAACAAATGAACAAATAAACAAATAAACAAATGATCAAATGATCAAATGAACAAATGAACAAATAAACAAATGAACCAATGAACAAATGAACAGATGAACAATTGTACAATTGAACAAATGAACAAATGAACAATTGTACAATTGAACAAATGAACAAATGAACAAATGAACAATTGTACAATTGTACAATTGATCAAATGAACGAATGAACGAATGAACAAATGAACAAATGAACAAGTGGACAAATGAACAAATGAACAAATGGACAAATGAACAAATAAAACAAATGAACAAAAGAACAAATGAACAAATGAACAAATGAACATATGAACAAATGACCAAATGAACAAAAGAACGAATGAACGAATGAAGAAATGAACAAAAGAACGAATGAACGAATGAAGAAATGAACAAATGAACAAATGAAAAAATGAAAAAAATAAAAAAAATGAACAAATGAACACATGAACAAATGAACAATTGTACAATTGAACAAATGAAGAAATGAAGAATTGGGCAAAAGAACAAATGAACAAATGAACAAGTGAACAAATGAACAAAAGAACAAATGAACAAATGAACAAATGGACAAATGAACAAATAAAACAAATGAACAAATGAACAAATGTACAAAAGAACGAATGAACGAATGAACAAATGAACAAATGAACAAATGAAAAAATGAACAAATGAGCAAATAAACAAATAAACAAGTGAACAAATAAACAAGTGATCAAATGAACGAATGAACAAATGACCAAATGAACAAATGAAAAAATGAAAAAAATGAACAAATGGACAAATAAACAAATAAACAAATGATCAAATGATCAAATGAACAAATAAACCAATGAACAAATGAACGAATGAACAAATGAACAATTGTACAATTGAACAAATGAACAATTGTACAATTGAACAAATGAACAATTGTACAATTGAACAAATGAACAATTGTGCAATTGAACAAATGAACAATTGTACAATTGAACAAATGAACAATTGAACAACTGAACAAATGAACAAATGAACAAATGAGCAAATGAACAATTGTACAATTGATCAAATGAACATATGAACAAATGAGCAAATGAACAATTGTACAATTGATCAAATGAACATATGAACAAATGAACAAATGAACAAATGTACAAATGTACAAATGAACAATTGAACAAATGAGCAATTGTACAATTGTACTATTGAACAAATGAACAATTGTACAGTTGTACAATTGAACAATTGTACAGTTGTACAATTGAACAAATGAACAATTGTACAATTGTACAATTGAACAAATGAACAATTGTACAATTGAACAAATGAACAATTGTACAATTGAACAAATGAACAATTGTACAATTGAACAAATGAACAATTGTACAATTGAACAAATGAACAATTGAACAATTGAACAATTGAACAAATGAAGAAATGCAGAATTGGACAAAAGAACAAATGAACAAATGAACAAATGAACAAGTGAACAAATGAACAAAAGAACAAATGGACAAATGATCAAATGAACAAATGAACAAGTGAACAAATGAACAAATGACAAAATGAACAAATGAACAAATGAACATATGAACATCTGAACAACTGAACAAATGAACAAGTGTACAAAAGAACAAATGAACTAATGAACAATTGCACAATTGAACAAATGAACAAATGTACGAATGAACAAATGAACAATTGTACAATTGAACATATGAACAATTGTACAATTGAACATATGAACAATTGTACAATTGAACATATGAACAATTGTACAATTGAACATATGAACAATTTTACAATTGAACAAATGAACAATTGTACAATTGAACAAATGAACAATTGCACAATTGAACAAATGAACATTTGAACAACTGAACAAATGAACAAATGAGCAAATGAAAAATTGTACAATTGAACAAATGAACAATTGTACAATTGAACAAATGAAGAATTGTACAATTGAACAAATGAACAATTGAACAACTGAACAAATGAACAATTGTACAATTGAACAAATGAACAATTGTACAATTGAACAAATGAACATATGAACAAATGAACAAATGAACAAATGTACAAATGTACAAATGAACAAATGAACAAATGAACAATTGTACAATTGTACAATTGAACAAATGAACGAATGAAGGAATGAACAAATGCCCAAAAGAACAAATGATCGAATGAACGAATGAACAAATGATCAATTGTACAATTGAACAAATGAACAATTGTGCAATTGAACAAATGAACAATTGTACAATTGAACAAAAGAACAATTGTACAATTGATCAAATGAACAATTGTACAATTGAACAAATGAACAATTGTACAATTGAACAAATGAACAATTGTACAATTGAACAAATGAACAATTGTACAATTGATCAAATGAACAATTGTACAATTGAACAAATGAACAATTGAACAATTGAACAATTGAACAAATGAACAAATGAACAAATGAACAAATGAATAAATGAACAAATGAACAAATGAACAAATGAACCAATGATCAAATGAACAAATGAACAAATGAACAAAAGAACAAATGAACTAATGAACAATTGCACAATTGAACAAATGAACAAATGAACAAATGAACAAATGAACAAATGAACAATTGTACAATTGAACATATGAACAATTGTACAATTGAACATATGAACAATTGTACAATTGAACATATGAACAATTGTACAATTGAACAAATGAACAATTGTACAATTGAACAAATGAAGAATTGCACAATTGAACAAATGAACAATTGAACAACTGAACAAATGAACAAATGAACAAATGAGCAAATGAACAAGTGAACAAATGGACAAATGAACAAATGAACAAATGAACAATTGTACAATTGAACAAATAAACAATTGTACAATTGAACAAATGAACAATTGTACAATTGAACAGATGAACAATTGAACAATTGAACAAATGAACAAATGAACAATTGAACAAATGAACAAATGAACAAATGAACAAATGAACAAATAAACAAATGAACAAATGATCAAATGAACAAATGAACAAATGAACAAGTGAACAAATGAACAAGTGAACAATTGTACAATTGCACAATTGAACAAATGAACGAATGAACAAATGAACAAATGAACAAATGAACAAGTGGACAAATGAACGAATGGACAAAAGAACAAATGAACAAATGAACAAATGTACAAATGGACAAATGGATAAAGGAACAAATAAAAAAAATGAACAAAAGAACAAATGAACAAATGAACAAATGAACGAATGAACGAATGAACGAATGAACGAATGAACGAATGAAGAAATGAACAAATGAACAAATGAAAAAATGAAGAAATGAAAAAATGAAAAAATGAACAAATGAACAAATAAACAAATAAACAAATGATCAAATGATCAAATGAACAAATGAACAAATAAACAAATGAACCAATGAACAAATGAACAGATGAACAATTGTACAATTGAACAAATGAACAAATGAACAATTGTACAATTGAACAAATGAACAAATGAACAAATGAACAATTGTACAATTGTACAATTGAACAAATGAACGAATGAACGAATGAACAAATGAACAAATGAACAAGTGGACAAATGAACAAATGAACAAATGGACAAATGAACAAATAAAACAAATGAACAAAAGAACAAATGAACAAATGAACAAATGAACAAATGAACATATGATCAAATGACCAAATGAACAAAAGAACGAATGAACGAATGAAGAAATGAACAAATGAACAAATGAAAAAATGAAAAAAATAAAAAAAATGAACAAATGAACACATGAACAAATGAACAATTGTACAATTGAACAAATGAAGATATGAAGAATTGGGCAAAAGAACAAATGAACAAATGAACAAGTGAACAAATGAACAAAAGAACAAATGAACAAATGAACAAATGGACAAATGAACAAATAAAACAAATGAACAAATGAACAAATGTACAAAAGAACGAATGAACGAATGAACAAATGAACAAATGAACAAATGAAAAAATGAACAAATGAGCAAATAAACAAATAAACGAATGAACAAATAAACAAGTGATCAAATGAACGAATGAACAAATGACCAAATGAACAAATGAAAAAATGAAAAAAATGAACAAATGGACAAATAAACAAATAAACAAATGATCAAATGATCAAATGAACAAATAAACCAATGAACAAATGAACGAATGAACAAATGAACAATTGTACAATTGAACAAATGAACAATTGTACAATTGGACAAATGAACAATTGTGCAATTGAACAAATGAACAATTGTACAATTGATCAAATGAACAATTGAACAACTGAACAAATGAACAAATGAACAAATGAGCAAATGAACAATTGTACAATTGATCAAATGAACATATGAACAAATGAGCAAATGAACAATTGTACAATTGATCAAATGAACATATGAACAAATGAACAAATGAACAAATGTACAAATGTACAAATGAACAATTGAACAAATGAGCAATTGTACAATTGTACTATTGAACAAATGAACAATTGTACAATTGTACAATTGAACAAATGAACAATTGTACAATTGTACAATTGAACAAATGAACAATTGTACAATTGAACAAATGAACAATTGTACAATTGAACAAATGAACAATTGTACAATTGAACAAATGAACAATTGTACAATTGAACAAATGAACAATTGAACAATTGAACAATTGAACAAATGAAGAAATGCAGAATTGGACAAAAGAGCAAATGAACAAATGAACAAATGAACAAATGAACAAGTGAACAAATGAACAAAAGAACAAATGGACAAATGATCAAATGAACAAATGAACAAGTGAACAAATGAACAAATGACAAAATGAACAAATGAACAAATGAACATATGAACATCTGAACAACTGAACAAATGAACAAGTGTACAAAAGAACAAATGAACTAATGAACAATTGCACAATTGAACAAATGAACAAATGAACGAATGAACAAATGAACAATTGTACAATTGAACAAATGAACAATTGTACAATTGAACAAATGAACAATTGCACAATTGAACAAATGAACAATTGAACAACTGAACAAATGAACAAATGAGCAAATGAAAAATTGTACAATTGAACAAATGAACAATTGTACAATTGAACAAATGAAGAATTGTACAATTGAACAAATGAACAATTGAACAACTGAACAAATGAACAAATGAACAAATGAGCAAATGAACAATTGTACAATTGATCAAATGAACAATTGTACAATTGAACAAATGAACAATTGTACAATTGAACAAATGATCATATGAACAAATGAACAAATGAACAAATGAACAAATGTACAAATGTACAAATGAACAAATGAACAAATGAACAATTGAACAATTGAACAATTGAACAATTGAACAAATGAACAAATGAACAAATGAACAAATGAATAAATGAACAAATGAACAAATGAACAAATGAACCAATGATCAAATGAACAAATGAACAAATGAACAAAAGAACAAATGAACTAATGAACAATTGTACAATTGAACAAATGAAGAATTGCACAATTGAACAAATGAACAATTGAACAACTGAACAAATGAACAAATGAACAAATGAGCAAATGAAAAATTGTACAATTGATCAAATGAACAAATGTACAATTGAACAAATGAACAATTGAACAACTGAACAAATGAACAAATGAACAAATGAGCAAATGAACAATTGTACAATTGATCAAATGAACAATTGTACAATTGATCAAATGAACAATTGTACAATTGAACAAATGAACATATGAACAAATGAACAAATGAACAAATGAACAAATGGACAAATGAACAAATGTACAAATGAAGAAATGAACAAATTAACAATTGTACAATTGTACAATTGAAGAAATGAACGAATGAACGAATGAACAAATGCCCAAATGAACAAATGATCGAATGAACGAATGATCAAATGAACAACTGTACAATTGAACAAATGAACAATTGTACAATTGAACAAATGAACAATTGTACAATTGAACAAATGAACAATTGTACAATTGAACAATGAACAATTGTACAATTGAACAAATGAACAATTGTACAATTGAACAATGAACAATTCTACAATTGAACAAATGAACAAAAGAACAAATGAAACAAATGAACAAATGAACAAATGAACGAATGAACGAATGAACGAATGAACCAATGAACAAATGAACAAATGAAAAAATGAAAGAAATGAACAAGTGAACAAATAAACAAATGAACAAATGAACAAATGAACAAGTGGACAAATGAACGAATGGACAAATGAACAAATGAACAAATGAACAAGTGAACAAATGAACAAACGAACAAATCAACAAATGAACAAATGTACAAGTGGACAAATGAACGAATGGGCAAATGAACAAGTGAACAATTGTACAATTGAACAAATGAACAATTGTACAATTGAACTAATGAACAATTGTACAATTGAACAAATGAGCAATTGTACAATTGTACTATTGAACAAATGAACAATTGTACAATTGTACAATTGAACAAATGAACAATTGTACAATTGTACAATTGAACAAATGAACAATTGTACAATTGAACAAATGAACAATTGTACAATTGAACAAATGAACAATTGTACAATTGAACAAATGAACAATTGTACAATTGAACAAATGAACAATTGAACAATTGAACAATTGAACAAATGAAGAAATGCAGAATTGGACAAAAGAACAAATGAACAAATGAACAAGTGAACAAATGAACAAAAGAACAAATGGACAAATGATCAAATGAACAAATGAACAAGTGAACAAATGAACAAATGACAAAATGAACAAATGAACAAATGAACATATGAACATCTGAACAACTGAACAAATGAACAAGTGAACAAAAGAACAAATGAACTAATGAACAATTGCACAATTGAACAAATGAACAAATGAACGAATGAACAAATGAACAATTGTACAATTGAACATATGAACAATTGTTCAATTGAACATATGAACAATTGTACAATTGAACATATGAACAATTGTACAATTGAACATAAGAACAATTGTACAATTGAACATATGAACAATTGTACAATTGAACATATGAACAATTGTACAATTGAACAAATCAACAATTGTACAATTGAACAAATGAACAATTGCACAATTGAACAAATGAACAATTGAACAACTGAACAAATGAACAAATGAACAAATGAGCAAATAAAAAATTGTACAATTGAACAAATGAACAATTGTACAATTGAACAAATGAAGAATTGTACAATTGAACAAATAAACAATTGAACAACTGTACAAATGAACAACTAAACAAATGAGCAAATGAACAATTGTACAATTGATCAAATGAACAATTGTACAATTGAACAAATGAACAATTGTACAATTGAACAAAAGAACAATTGTACAATTGATCAAATGAACAATTGTACAATTGAACAAATGAACAATTGTACAATTGACCAAATGAACAATTGTACAATTGAACAAATGAACAATTGTACAATTGATCAAATGAACAATTGTACAATTGAACAAATGAACAATTGAACAATTGAACAATTGAACAAATGAACAAATGAACAAATGAACAAATGAATAAATGAACAAATGAACAAATGAACAAATGAAGAAATGCAGAATTGGACAAAAGAACAAATGAACAAATGAACAAATGAACAAGTGAACAAATGAACAAAAGAACAAATGGACAAATGATCAAATGAACAAATGAACAAGTGAACAAATGAACAAATGACAAAATGAACAAATGAACAAATGAACATATGAACATCTGAACAACTGAACAAATGAACAAGTGAACAAAAGAACAAATGAACTAATGAACAATTGCACAATTGAACAAATGAACAAATGAACGAATGAACAAATGAACAATTGTACAATTGAACATATGAACAATTGTACAATTGAACATATGAACAATTGTACAATTGAACATATGAACAATTGTACAATTGAACAAATGAACAATTGTACAATTGAACAAATGAACAATTGCACAATTGAACAAATGAACAATTGAACAACTGAACAAATGAACAAATGAACAAATGAGCAAATGAAAAATTGTACAATTGAACAAATGAACAATTGTACAAATGAACAAATGAAGAATTGTACAATTGAACAAATGAACAATTGAACAACTGAACAAATGAACAAATGAACAAATGAGCAAATGAACAATTGTACAATTGATCAAATGAACAATTGTACAATTGAACAAATGAACATTTGTACAATTGAACAAATGAACATATGAACAAATGAACAAATGAACAAATGTACAAATGTACAAATGAACAAATGAACAAATGAACGATTGTACAATTGTACAATTGAACAAATGAACGAATGAAGGAATGAACAAATGCCCAAAAGAACAAATGATCGAATGAACGAATGAAGAAAAGCTCAATTGTACAATTGAACAAATGAACAATTGTACAATTGAACAAATGAACGAATGAAGGAATGAACAAATGCCCAAAAGAACAAATGATCGAATGAACGAATGAAGAAAAGATCAATTGTACAATTGAACAAATGAACAATTGTACAATTGAACAAATGAACAATTGTACAATTGAACAAAAGAACAATTGTACAATTGATCAAATGAACAATTGTACAATTGAACAAATGAACAATTGTACAATTGAACAAATGAACAATTGTACAATTGAACAAATGAACAATTGACAATTGAACAAATGAACGAATGAACGAATGAACAAATGAACAAATGAACAAATGAACAAATGAACAAATGAACAAGTGGACAAATGAACAAATGAACGAATGATCAAATGAACAAATGAACCAATGATCAAATGAACAAATGAACAAATGAACAAATGAACAATTGTACAATTGAACATATGAACAATTGTACAATTGAACATATGAACAATTGTACAATTGAACATATGAACAATTGTACAATTGAACAAATCAACAATTGTACAATTGAACAAATGAACAATTGCACAATTGAACAAATGAACAATTGAACAACTGAACAAATGAACAAATGAACAAATGAGCAAATGAAAAATTGTACAATTGAACAAATGAACAATTGTACAATTGAACAAATGAAGAATTGTACAATTGAACAAATGAACAATTGAACAACTGAACAAATGAACAAATGAACAAATGAGCAAATGAACAATTGTACAATTGATCAAATGAACAATTGTACAATTGAACAAATGAACAATTGTACAATTGAACAAATGAACATATGAACAAATGAACAAATGAACAAATGTACAAATGTACAAATGAACAATTGAACAAATGAGCAATTGTACAATTGTACTATTGAACAAATGAACAATTGTACAATTGTACAATTGAACAAATGAACAATTGTACAATTGTACAATTGAACAAATGAACAATTGTACAATTGAACAAATGAACAATTGTACAATTGAACAAATGAACATAGAACAATTGTACAATTGAACTAATGAACAATTGTACAATTGAACAAATGAGCAATTGTACAATTGTACTATTGAACAAATGAACAATTGTACAATTGAACAAATGAACAATTGTACAATTGTACAATTGAACAAATGAACAATTGTACAATTGAACAAATGAACAATTGTACAATTGTACAATTGAACAAATGAACAATTGTACAATTGAACAAATGAACAATTGTACAATTGAACAAATGAACAATTGTACAATTGAACAAATGAACAATTGAACAATTGAACAATTGAACAAATGAAGAAATGCAGAATTGGACAAAAGAACAAGTGAACAAATGAACAAGAGAACAAATGGACAAATGATCAAATGAACAAATGAACAAGTGAACAAATGAACAAATGACAAAATGAACAAATGAACAAATGAACATATGAACATCTGAACAACTGAACAAATGAACAAGTGAACAAAAGAACAAATGAACTAATGAACAATTGCACAATTGAACAAATGAACAAATGAACGAATGAACAAATGAACAATTGTACAATTGAACATATGAACAATTGTACAATTGAACATATGAACAATTGTACAATTGAACATATGAACAATTGTACAATTGAACAAATGAACAATTGTACAATTGAACAAATGAACAATTGCACAATTGAACAAATGAACAATTGAACAACTGAACAAATGAACAAATGAACAAATGAGCAAATGAAAAATTGTACAATTGAACAAATGAACAATTGTACAAATGAACAAATGAAGAATTGTACAATTGAACAAATGAACAATTGAACAACTGAACAAATGAACAAATGAACAAATGAACAAATGAACAAATGAGCAAATGAACAATTGTACAATTGATCAAATGAACAAGTGTACAATTGAACAAATGAACAATTGTACAATTGAACAAATGAACATATGAACAAATGAACAAATGAACAAATGTACAAATATACAAATGAACAAATGAACAAATGAACGATTGTACAATTGTACAATTGAACAAATGAACGAATGAAGGAATGAACAAATGCCCAAAAGAACAAATGATCGAATGAACGAATGAACAAATGATCAATTGTACAATTGAACAAATGAACAATTGTACAATTGAACAAATGAACAATTGTACAATTGAACAAAAGAACAATTGTACAATTGATCAAATGAACAATTGTACAATTGAACAAATGAACAATTGTACAATTGACCAAATGAACAATTGTACAATTGAACAAATGAACAATTGTACAATTGATCAAATGAACAATTGCACAATTGAACAAATGAACAATTGTACAATTGAACATATGAACAATTGTACAATTGAACATATGAACAATTGTACAATTGAACATATGAACAATTGTACAATTGAACAAATGAACAATTGTACAATTGAACAAATGAAGAATTGCACAATTGAACAAATGAACAATTGAACAACTGAACAAATGAACAAATGAACAAATGAGCAAATGAAAAATTGTACAATTGATCAAATGAACAATTGTACAATTGAACAAATGAACAATTGAACAACTGAACAAATGAACAAATGAACAAATGAGCAAATGAACAATTGTACAATTGATCAAATGAACAATTGTACAATTGAACAAATGAACAATTGTACAATTGAACAAATGAACATATGAACAAATGAACAAATGAACAAATGAACAAATGGACAAATGAACAAATGTACAAATGAACAAATGAACAAATGAACAATTGTACAATTGTACAATTGAACAAATGAACGAATGAACGAATGAACAAATGCCCAAATGAACAAATGATCGAATGAACGAATGATCAAATGAACAACTGTACAATTGAACAAATGAACAATTGTACAATTGAACAAATGAACAATTGTACAATTGAACAAATGAACAATTGTACAATTGAACAATGAACAATTCTACAATTGAACAAATGAACAATTGAACAATTGAACAATTGAACAAATGAACAAATGAACAAATGAACAAATGAACAAATGAACAAATGAACAAGTGAACAAATGAACAAATGAGAAATTGAACAAATGAACAAATGACCAAATGAACAAATGAGCGAATGAACGAATGAACGAATGAACAAATGAACAAGTGAACAAATGAACAAAAGAACAAATGAACAAATGGACAAATGAACAAATAAAACAAATGAACAAAAGAACAAATGAAACAAATGAACAAATGAACAAATGAACGAATGAACGAATGAACGAATGAACCAATGAACAAATGAACAAATGAAAAAATGAAAGAAATGAACAAGTGAACAAATAAACAAATGATCAAATGAACAAATGAATAAATGAACAAATGAACAAATGAACAAATGAACAAATGAACAATTATACAATTGAACAAATGAACAATTGTACAATTGAACAAATGAACAATTGTACAATTGAACAAATGAACAATTGACAATTGAACAAATGAACGAATGAACGAATGAACAAATGAACAAATGAACAAATGAACAAATGAACAAATGAACAAGTGGACAAGTGAACGAATGGACAAATGAACAAATGAACAAATGAACAAGTGAACAAATGAACAAACGAACAAATCAACAAATGAACAAATGAACAAGTGGACAAATGAACGAATGGGCAAATGAACAAGTGAACAATTGTACAATTGAACAAATGAACAATTGTACAATTGAACTAATGAACAATTGTACAATTGAACTAATGAACAATTGTACAATTGAACTAATGAACAATTGTACAATTGAACAAATGAACAATTGAACAATTGAACAATTGAACAAATGGACAAATGAACAAATGAACAAATGATCAAATGAACAAATGAACCAATGATCAAATGAACAAGTGAACAAATGAACAAATGAACAAGTGAACAATTGCACAATTGTACAATTGAACAAATGAACGAATGAACAAATGAACAAGTGGACAAATGAACGAATGGACAAATGAACAAATGAACAAATGAACAATTGAACAAATGAGCAATTGTACAATTGTACTATTGAACAAATGAACAATTGTACAATTGTACAATTGAACAAATGAACAATTGTACAATTGTACAATTGAACAAATGAACAATTGTACAATTGAACAAATGAACAATTGTACAATTGAACAAATGAACAATTGTTCAATTGAACAAATGAACAAATGAGCAAATGAAAAATTGTACAATTGAACAAATGAACAATTGTACAATTGAACAAATGAAGAATTGTACAATTGAACAAATGAACAATTGAACAACTGAACAATTGAACAACTGAACAAATGAACAAATGAACAAATGAGCAAATGAACAATTGTACAATTGATCAAATGAACAATTGTACAATTGATCAAATGAACAATTGTACAATTGAACAAATGAACAATTGTACAATTGAACATATGAACAATTGTACAATTGAACAAATGAACAATTGTACAATTGAACAAATGAAGAATTGCACAATTGAACAAATGAACAATTGAACAACTGAACAAATGAACAAATGAACAAATGAGCAAATGAAAAATTGTACAATTGATCAAATGAACAATTGTACAATTGAACAAATGAACAATTGAACAACTGAACAAATGAACAAATGAACGAATGAACAAATGAACAATTGTACAATTGAACATATGAACAATTGTACAATTGAACATATGAACAATTGTACAATTGAACAAATGAACAATTGTACAATTGAACAAATGAAGAATTGCACAATTGAACAAATGAACATTTGAACAACTGAACAAATGAACAAATGAACAAATGAGCAAATGAAAAATTGTACAATTGATCAAATGAACAATTGTACAATTGAACAAATGAACAATTGAACAACTGAACAAATGAACAAATGAACAAATGAGCAAATGAACAATTGTACAATTGATCAAATGAACAATTGTACAATTGAACAAATGAACAATTGTACAATTGAACAAATGAACATATGAACAAATGAACAAATGAACAAATGAACAAATGGACAAATGAACAAATGAACAAATGTACAAATGAAGAAATGAACAAATGAACAATTGTACAATTGTACAATTGAACAAATGAACGAATGAACAAATGCCCAAATGAACAAATGATCGAATGAACGAATGATCAAATGAACAACTGTACAATTGAACAAATGAACAATTGTACAATTGAACAAATGAACAATTGTACAATTGAACAAATGAACAATTGTACAATTGAACAATGAACAATTCTACAATTGAACAAATGAACAATTGAACAATTGAACAATTGAACAAATGAACAAATGAACAAATGAACAAATGAACAAATGAACAAGTGAACAAATGAACAAATGAGCAATTGAACAAATGAACAAATGACCAAATGAACAAATGAGCGAATGAACGAATGAACGAATGAACAAATGAACAAGTGAACAAATGAACAAAAGAACAAATGAACAAATGAACAAGTGGACAAATGAACGAATGGAGAAATGAACAAATGAACAAATGAACAAGTGAACAAATGAACAAACGAACAAATCAACATATGAACAAATGAACAAATGAAAAAATGAAAGAAATAAAAAAAATGAACAAATGAACAAATGAACACATGAACAAATGAACAATTGTACAATTGAACAAATGAAGAAATGAAGAATAAGGGCAAAAGAACAAATGAACAAATGAACAAGTGAACAAATGAACAAAAGAACAAATGAACAAATGAACAAATGGACAAATGAACAAATAAAACAAATGAACAAATGAACAAATGTACAAAAGAACGAATGCACGAATGAACAAATGAACAAATGAACAAATGAAAAAATGAACAAATGAGCAAATAAACAAATAAACAAATGAACAAATAAACAAGTGATCAAATGAACGAATGAACAAATGACCAAATGAACAAATGAAAAAATGAAAAAATGAAAAAAATGAACAAATGGACAAATAAACAAATAAACAAATGATCAAATGATCAAATGAACAAATAAACCAATGAACAAATGAACAAATGAACAAATGAACAAATGTAGAAATGAACAAATGAACAAATGAACAAATGAACAATTGTACAATTGAACATATGAACAATTGTACAATTGAACAAATAAACAATTGTACAATTGAACAAATGAACAATTGTACAATTGATCAAATGAACAAATGAGCAAATGAACAAATGTACAATTGTACAATTGAACAAATGAACGAATGAACGAATGAACAAACGACCAAATGAACAAATGAGCGAATGAACGAATGAACAAATGAACAAATGAACAATTGTACAATTGAACAAATGAACAATTGTACAATTGAACAAATGAACAATTGTACAATTGAACAAATGAACAATTGTACAATTGAACAAATGAACAATTGTACAATTGAACAAATGAACAATTGTACAATTGAACAAATAAACAATTGTACAATTGAACAAATGAACAATTGTACAATTGAACAGATGAACAATTGAACAATTGAACAAATGAACAAATGAACAATTGAACAAATGAACAAATGAACAAATGAACAAATGAACAAATGAACAAATAAACAAATGAACAAATGATCAAATGAACAAATGAACAAATGAACAAGTGAACAAATGAACAATTGTACAATTGAACAAATGAACAATTGTGCAATTGAACAAATGAACAATTGTACAATTGAACAAATGAACAATTGAACAACTGAACAAATGAACAAATGAACAAATGAGCAAATGAACAATTGTACAATTGATCAAATGAACATATGAACAAATGAGCAAATGAACAATTGTACAATTGATCGAATGAACATATGAACAAATGAACAAATGAACAAATGTACAAATGTACAAATGAACAATTGAACAAATGAGCAATTGTACAATTGTACTATTGAACAAATGAACAATTGTACAATTGTACAATTGAACAAATGAACAATTGTACAATTGTACAATTGAACAAATGAACAATTGTACAATTGAACAAATGAACAATTGTACAATTGAACAAATGAACAATTGTACAATTGAACAAATGAACAATTGTACAATTGAACAAATGAACAATTGTACAATTGAACAAATGAACAATTGTACAATTGAACAAATGAACAATTGAACAATTGAACAATTGAACAAATGAAGAAATGCAGAATTGGACAAAAGAACAAATGAACAAATGAACAAATGAACAAGTGAACAAATGAACAAAAGAACAAATGGACAAATGATCAAATGAACAAATGAACAAGTGAACAAATGAACAAATGACAAAATGAACAAATGAACAAATGAACATATGAACATCTGAACAACTGAACAAATGAACAAGTGAACAAAAGAACAAATGAACTAATGAACAATTGCACAATTGAACAAATGAACAAATGAACGAATGAACAAATGAACAATTGTACCATTGAACATATGAACAATTGTACAATTGAACATATGAACAATTGTACAATTGAACATATGAACAATTGTACAATTGAACAAATGAACAATTGTACAATTGAACAAATGAACAATTGCACAATTGAACAAATGAACAATTGAACAACTGAACAAATGAACAAATGAGCAAATGAAAAATTGTACAATTGAACAAATGAACAATTGTACAATTGAACAAATGAAGAATTGTAGAATTGAACAAATGAACAATTGAACAACTGAACAAATGAACAAGTGAACAAATGAGCAAATGAACAATTGTACAATTGATCAAATGAACAATTGTACAATTGAACAAATGAACAATTGTACAATTGAACAAATGAACATATGAACAAATGAACAAATGAACAAATGTACAAATGTACAAATGAACAAATGAACAAATGAACAATTGTACAATTGTACAATTGAACAAATGAACGAATGAAGGAATGAACAAATGCCCAAAAGAACAAATGATCGAATGAACGAATGAACAAATGATCAATTGTACAATTGAACAAATGAACAATTGTACAATTGAACAAATGAACAATTGTACAATTGAACAAAAGAACAATTGTACAATTGATCAAATGAACAATTGTACAATTGAACAAATGAACAATTGTACAATTGAACAAATGAACAATTGTACAATTGAACAAATGAACAATTGTACAATTGATCAAATGAACAATTGTACAATTGAACAAATGAACAATTGAACAATTGAACAATTGAAGAATTGCACAATTGAACAAATGAACAATTGAACAACTGAACAAATGAACAAATGAACAAATGAGCAAATGAAAAATTGTACAATTGATCAAATGAACAATTGTACAATTGAACAAATGAACAATTGAACAACTGAACAAATGAACAAATGAACAAATGAGCAAATGAACAATTGTACAATTGATCAAATGAACAATTGTACAATTGAACAAATGAACAATTGTACAATTGAACAAATGAACATATGAACAAATGAACAAATGAACAAATGAACAAATGGACAAATGAACAAATGAACAAATGTACAAATGAAGAAATGAAGATATGAACAAATGAACAATTGTACAATTGTACAATTGAACAAATGAACGAATGAACGAATGAACAAATGCCCAAATGAACAAATGATCGAATGAACGAATGATCAAATGAACAACTGTACAATTGAACAAATGAACAATTGTACAATTGAACAAATGAACAATTGTACAATTGAACAAATGAACAATTGTACAATTGAACAATGAACAATTCTACAATTGAACAAATGAACAATTGAACAATTGAACAATTGAACAAATGAACAAATGAACAAATGAACAAATGAACAAATGAACAAGTGAACAAATGAACAAATGAGCAATTGAACAAATGAACAAATGACCAAATGAACAAATGAGCGAATGAACGAATGAACGAATGAACAAATGAACAAGTGAACAAATGAACAAAAGAACAAATGAACAAATGGACAAATGAACAAATAAAACAAATGAACAAAAGAACAAATGAAACAAATGAACAAATGAACAAATGAACGAATGAACGAATGAACGAATGAACGAATGAACCAATGAACAAATGAACAAATGAAAAAATGAAAGAAATGAACAAGTGAACAAATAAACAAATGATCAAATGAACTAATGAATAAATGAACAAATGAACAAATGAACAAATGAACAATTATACAATTGAACAAATGAACAATTGTACAATTGAACAAACGAACAATTGTACAATTGAACAAATGAACAATTGACAATTGAACAAATGAACGAATGAACGAATGAACGAATGAACAAATGAACAAATGAACAAATGAACAAGTGGACAAATGAACGAATGGACAAATGAACAAATGAACAAATGAACAAGTGAACAAATGAACAAACGAACAAATCAACAAATGAACAAATGAACAAGTGGACAAATGAACGAATGGGCAAATGAACAAGTGAACAATTGTACAATTGAACAAATGAACAATTGTACAATTGAACTAATGAACAATTGAACAAATGAACAATTGTACAATTGAACAAATGAACAATTGTACAATTGAACAAATGAACAATTGTACAAATGAACAAATGAACAATTGTACAATTGAACAAATAAACAATTGTACAATTGAACAAATGAACAATTGAACAATTGAACAAATGAACAATTGAACAACTGAACAAATGAACAAATGAGCAAATGAAAAATTGTACAATTGAACAAATGAACAATTGTACAATTGAACAAATGAAGAATTGTAGAATTGAACAAATGAACAATTGAACAACTGAACAAATGAACAAATGAACAAATGAGCAAATGAACAATTGTACAATTGATCAAATGAACAATTGTACAATTGAACAAATGAACAATTGTACAATTGAACAAATGAACATATGAACAAATGAACAAATGAACAAATGTACAAATGTACAAATGAACAAATGTACAAATGAACAAATGAACAAATGAACAATTGTACAATTGTACAATTGAACAAATGAACGAATGAAGGAATGAACAAATGCCCAAAAGAACAAATGATCGAATGAACGAATGAACAAATGATCAATTGTACAATTGAACAAATGAACAATTGTACAATTGAACAAATGAACAATTGTACAATTGAACAAAAGAACAATTGTACAATTGATCAAATGAACAATTGTACAATTGAACAAATGAACAATTGTACAATTGAACAAATGAACAATTGTACAATTGAACAAATGAACAATTGTACAATTGATCAAATGAACAATTGTACAATTGAACAAATGAACAAATGAACAAATGAGCAAATGAAAAATTGTACAATTGATCAAATGAACAATTGTACAATTGAACAAATGAACAATTGAACAACTGAACAAATGAACAAATGAACAAATGAGCAAATGAACAATTGTACAATTGATCAAATGAACAATTGTACAATTGAACAAATGAACAATTGTACAATTGAACAAATGAACATATGAACAAATGAACAAATGAACAAATGAACAAATGAACAAGTGAACAAATGAACAAATGAGCAATTGAACAAATGAACAAATGACCAAATGAACAAATGAGCGAATGAACGAATGAACGAATGAACAAATGAACAAGTGAACAAATGAACAAAAGAACAAATGAACAAATGGACAAATGAACAAATAAAACAAATGAACAAAAGAACAAATGAAACAAATGAACAAATGAACAAATGAACGAATGAACGAATGAACCAATGAACAAATGAACAAATGAAAAAATGAAAGAAATGAACAAGTGAACAAATAAACAAATGATCAAATGAACTAATGAATAAATGAACAAATGAACAAATGAACAAATGAACAATTATACAATTGAACAAATGAACAATTGTACAATTGAACAAATGAACAATTGTACAATTGAACAAATGAACAATTGACAATTGAACAAATGAACGAATGAACGAATGAACAAATGAACAAATGAACAAATGAACAAGTGGACAAATGAACGAATGGACAAATGAACAAATGAACAAATGAACAAGTGAACAAATGAACAAACGAACAAATCAACAAATGAACAAATGAACAAGTGGACAAATGAACGAATGGGCAAATGAACAAGTGAACAATTGTACAATTGAACAAATGAACAATTGTACAATTGAACAAATGAACAAAAGAACAAATGGACAAATGATCAAATGAACAAATGAACAAGTGAACAAATGAACAAATGACAAAATGAACAAATGAACAAATGAACATATGAACATCTGAACAAAAGAACAAATGAACTAATGAACAATTGCACAATTGAACAAATGAACAAATGAACGAATGAACAAATGAACAATTGTACAATTGAACATATGAACAATTGTACAATTGAACAAATGAACAATTGTACAATTGTACAATTGAACAAATGAACGAATGAAGGAATGAACAAATGCCCAAAAGAACAAATGATCGAATGAACGAATGAACAAATGATCAATTGTACAATTGAACAAATGAACAATTGTACAATTGAACAAATGAACAATTGTACAATTGAACAAAAGAACAATTGTACAATTGATCAAATGAACAATTGTACAATTGAACAAATGAACAATTGAACAATTGAACAAATGAACAAATGAACAAATGAACAAATGAACAAATGAACAAATGAATAAATGAACAAATGAACAAATGAACAAATGAACCAATGATCAAATGAACAAATGAACAAATGAACAAAAGAACAAATGAACTAATGAACAATTGCACAATTGAACAAATGAACAAATGAACGAATGAACAAATGAACAATTGTACAATTGAACATATGAACAATTGTACAATTGAACATATGAACAATTGTACAATTGAACATATGAACAATTGTACAATTGAACAAATGAACAATTGTACAATTGAACAAATGAAGAATTGCACAATTGAACAAATGAACAATTGAACAACTGTACAAATGAACAAATGAACAAATGAGCAAATGAAAAATTGTACAATTGATCAAATGAACAATTGTACAATTGAACAAATGAACAATTGAACAACTGAACAAATGAACAAATGAACAAATGAGCAAATGAACAATTGTACAATTGATCAAATGAACAATTGTACAATTGAACAAATGAACAATTGTACAATTGAACAAATGAACATATGAACAAATGAACAAATGAACAAATGGACAAATGGACAAATGAACAATTGTACAATTGAACAAATGAACAATTGTACAATTGAACAAATGAACATATGAACAAATGAACAAATGAACAAATGGACAAATGGACAAATGAACAAATGAACAAATGTACAAATGAAGAAATGAACAAATGAACAATTGTACAATTGTACAATTGAACAAATGAACGAATGAACGAATGAACAAATGCCCAAATGAACAAATGATCGAATGAACGAATGATCAAATGAACAGCTGTACAATTGAACAAATGAACAATTGTACAATTGAACAAATGAACAATTGTACAATTGAACAAATGAACAATTGTACAATTGAACAATGAACAATTCTACAATTGAACAAATGAACAATTGAACAATTGAACAATTGCACAAATGAACAAATGAACAAATGAACAAATGAACAAATGAACAAGTGAACAAATGAACAAATGAGCAATTGAACAAATGAACAAATGACCAAATGAACAAATATACAATTGAACAAATGAACAATTGTACAATTGAACAAATGAACAATTGTACAATTGAACAAATGAACAATTGACAATTGAACAATTGAACGAATGAACGAATGAACAAATGAACAAATGAACAAATGAACAAATGAACAAATGAACAAATGAACAAGTGGACAAATGAACGAATGGACAAATGAACAAATGAACAAATGAACAAATAAACAAATGAACGAATGAACAAATGAACAAATGAACAAATGAACAAGTGGACAAATGAACGAATGGACAAAAGAACAAATGAACAAATGAACAAATGTACAAATGGACAAATGGATAAAGGAACAAATAAAAAAAATGAACAAAAGAACAAATGAACAAATGAACAAATGAACAAATGAACGAATGAACGAATGAACGAATGAACGAATGAAGAAATGAACAAATGAACAAATGAAAAAATGAAGAAATGAAAAAATGAAAAAATGAACAAATGAACAAATAAACAAATAAACAAATGATCAAATGATCAAATGAACAAATGAACAAATAAACAAATGAACCAATGAACAAATGAACAAATGAACAATTGTACAATTGAACAAATGAACAAATGAACAATTGTACAATTGAACAAATGAACAAATGAACAAATGAACAATTGTACAATTGTACAATTGAACAAATGAACGAATGAACGAATGAACAAATGAACAAATGAATAAGTGGACAAATGAACAAATGAACAAATGGACAAATGAACAAATAAAACAAATGAACAAAAGAACAAATGAACAAATGGACAAATGAACAAATAAAACAAATGAACAAAAGAACAAATGAACAAATGAACAAATGAACAAATGAACATATGAACAAATGACCAAATGAACAAAAGAACGAATGAACGAATGAAGAAATGAACAAATGAACAAATGAAAAAATGAAAAAAATAAAAAAAATGAACAAATGAACAAATGAACACATGAACAAATGAACAATTGTACAATTGAACAAATGAAGAAATGAAGAATTGGGCAAAAGAACAAATGAACAAATGAACAAGTGAACAAATGAACAAAAGAACAAATGAACAAATGAACAAATGGACAAATGAACAAATAAAACAAATGAACAAATGAACAAATGTACAAAAGAACGAATGAACGAATGAACAAATGAACAAATGAACAAATGAAAAAATGAACAAATGAGCAAATAAACAAATAAACAAATGAACAAATAAACAAGTGATCAAATGAACGAATGAACAAATGACCAAATGAACAAATGAAAAAATGAAAAAAATGAACAAATGGACATATAAACAAATAAACAAATGATCAAATGATCAAATGAACAAATAAACCAATGAACAAATGAACGAATGAACAAATGAACAATTGTACAATTGAACAAATGAACAATTATACAATTGAACAAATGAACAATTGTGCAATTGAACAAATGAACAATTGTACAATTGAACAAATGAACAATTGTACAATTGAACAAATGAACAATTGTACAATTGAACAAATGAACAATTGAACAACTGAACAAATGAACAAATGAACAAATGAGCAAATGAACAATTGTACAATTGATCAAATGAACATATGAACAAATGAACAAATGAACAAATGTACAAATGTACAAATGAACAATTGAACAAATGAGCAATTGTACAATTGTACTATTGAACAAATGAACAAATGAACAATTGTACAATTGAACAAATGAACAATTGTACAATTGTACAATTGAACAAATGAACAATTGTACAATTGAACAAATGAACAATTGTACAATTGAACAAATGAACAATTGTACAATTGAACAAATGAACAATTGTACAATTGAACAAATGAACAATTGAACAATTGAACAATTATACAAATGAAGAAATGGAGAATTGGACAAAAGAACAAATGAACAAATGAACAAATGAACAAATGAACAAGTGAACAAATGAACAAAAGAACAAATGGACAAATGATCAAATGAACAAATGAACAAGTGAACAAATGAACAAATGACAAAATGAACAAATGAACAAATGAACATATGAACATCTGAACAAAAGAACAAATGAACTAATGAACAATTGCACAATTGAACAAATGAACAAATGAACGAATGAACAAATGAACAATTGTACAATTGAACATATGAACAATTGTACAATTGAACATATGAACAATTGTACAATTGAACATATGAACAATTGTACAATTGAACAAATGAACAATTGTACAATTGAACAAATGAACAATTGCACAATTGAACAAATGAACAATTGAACAACTGAACAAATGAACAAATGAACAATTGAACAACTGAACAAATGAACAAATGAACAAATGAGCAAATGAACAATTGTACAATTGATCAAATGAACAATTGTACAATTGAACAAATGAACAATTGTACAATTGAACAAATGAACATATGAACAAATGAACAAATGAACAAATGTACAAATGTACAAATGAACAAATGAACAAATGAACAATTGTACAATTGTACAATTGAACAAATGAACGAATGAAGGAATGAACAAATGCCCAAAAGAACAAATGATCGAATGAACGAATGAACAAATGATCAATTGTACAATTGAACAAATGAACAATTGTACAATTGAACAAATGAACAATTGTACAATTGAACAAAAGAACAATTGTACAATTGATCAAATGAACAATTGTACAATTGAACAAATGAACAATTGTACAATTGAACAAATGAACAATTGTACAATTGAACAAATGAACAATTGTACAATTGATCAAATGAACAATTGTACAATTGAACAAATGAACAATTGAACAATTGAACAATTGAACAATTGAACAAATGAACAAATGAACAAATGAACAAATGAATAAATGAACAAATGAACAAATGAACAAATGAACCAATGATCAAATGAACAAATGAACAAATGAACAAAAGAACAAATGAACTAATGAACAATTGCACAATTGAACAAATGAACAAATGAACGAATGAACAAATGAACAATTGTACAATTGAACATATGAACAATTGTACAATTGAACATATGAACAATTGTACAATTGAACATATGAACAATTGTACAATTGAACAAATGAACAATTGTACAATTGAACAAATGAAGAATTGCACAATTGAACAAATGAACAATTGAACAACTGTACAAATGAACAAATGAACAAATGAGCAAATGAAAAATTGTACAATTGATCAAATGAACAATTGAACAACTGAACAAATGAACAAATGAACAAATGAGCAAATGAACAATTGTACAATTGATCAAATGAACAATTGTACAATTGAACAAATGAACAATTGTACAATTGAACAAATGAACATATGAACAAATGAACAAATGAACAAATGGACAAATGGACAAATGAACAAATGAACAAATGTACAAATGAAGAAATGAACAAATGAACAATTGTACAATTGTACAATTGAACAAATGAACGAATGAACGAATGAACAAATGCCCAAATGAACAAATGATCGAATGAACGAATGATCAAATGAACAACTGTACAATTGAACAAATGAACAATTGTACAATTGAACAAATGAACAATTGTACAATTGAACAAATGAACAATTGTACAATTGAACAAATGAACAATTGTACAATTGAACAATGAACAATTCTACAATTGAACAAATGAACAATTGAACAATTGAACAATTGCACAAATGAACAAATGAACAAATGAACAAATGAACAAATGAACAAGTGAACAAATGAACAAATGAGCAATTGAACAAATGAACAAATGACCAAATGAACAAATGAGCGAATGAACGAATGAACAAATGAACAAGTGAACAAATGAACAAAAGAACAAATGAACAAATGGACAAATGAACAAATAAAACAAATGAACAAAAGAACAAATGAAATAAATGAACAAATGAACAAATGAACGAATGAACGAATGAACGAATGAACCAATGAACAAATGAACAAATGAAAAAATGAAAGAAATGAACAAGTGAACAAATAAACAAATGATCAAATGAACAAATGAATAAATGAACAAATGAACAAATGAACAAATGAACAATTATACAATTGAACAAATGAACAATTGTACAATTGAACAAATGAACAATTGTACAATTGAACAAATGAACAATTGACAATTGAACAATTGAACGAATGAACGAATGAACAAATGAACAAATGAACAAATGAACAAATGAACAAATGAACAAATGAACAAGTGGACAAATGAACGAATGGACAAATGAACAAATGAACAAATGAACAAGTGAACAAATGAACAAACGAACAAATCAACAAATGAACAAATGAACAAGTGGACAAATGAACGAATGGGCAAATGAACAAGTGAACAATTGTACAATTGAACAAATGAACAATTGTACAATTGAACAAATGAACAATTGTACAATTGAACTAATGAACAATTGTACAATTGAACAAATGAGCAATTGTACAATTGTACTATTGAACAAATGAACAATTGTACAATTGTACAATTGAACAAATGAACAATTGTACAATTGTACAATTGAACAAATGAACAATTGTACAATTGAACAAATGAACAATTGTACAATTGAACAAATGAACAATTGTACAATTGAACAAATGAACAATTGTACAATTGAACAAATGAACAATTGAACAATTGAACAATTGAACAAATGAAGAAATGCAGAATTGGCCAAAAGAACAAATGAACAAATGAACAAATGAACAAATGAAGAAGTGAACAAATGAACAAAAGAACAAATGGACAAATGATCAAATGAACAAATGAACAAGTGAACAAATGAACAAATGACAAAATGAACAAATGAAAAAAATGAACAAATGGACAAATAAACAAATAAACAAATGATCAAATGATCAAATGAACAAATAAACCAATGAACAAATGAACAAATGAACAAATGAACAAATGTACAAATGAACAATTGTACAATTGAACAAATAAACAATTGTACAATTGAACAAATGAACAATTGTACAATTGATCAAATGAACAATTGTACAATTGATCAAATGAACAATTGTACAATTGAACAAATGAACAATTGTACAATTGATCAAATGAACAATTGTACAATAGAACAAATGAACATATGAACAAATGAACAAATGAACAAGTGAACAAATGGACAAATGAACAAATGAACAAATGAACAAATGAACAATTGTACAATTGTACAATTGAACAAATGAACGAATGAACGAATGAACAAACGACCAAATGAACAAATGAGCGAATGAACGAATGAACAAATGAACAAATGAACAATTGTACAATTGAACAAATGAACAATTGTACAATTGAACAAATGAACAATAGTACAATTGAACAATTGAACAAATGAACAATTGTACAATTGAACAAATGAACAATTGTACAATTGAACAAATGAACAATTGTACAATTGAACAAATAAACAATTGTACAATTGAACAAATGAACAATTGTACAATTGAACAGATGAACAATTGAACAATTGAACAAATGAACAAATGAACAATTGAACAAATGAACAAATGAACAAATGAACAAATGAACAAATGAACCAATAAACAAATGAACAAATGATCAAATGAACAAATGAACAAATGAACAAATGAACAAGTGAACAAATGAACAAGTGAACAATTGTACAATTGCACAATTGAACAAATGAACGAATGAACAAATGAACAAATGAACAAATGAACAAGTGGACAAATGAACGAATGGACAAAAGAACAAATGAACAAATGAACAAATGTACAAATGGACAAATGGATAAAGGAACAAATAAAAAAAATGAACAAAAGAACAAATGAACAAATGAACAAATGAACGAATGAACGAATGAACGAATGAACGAATGAACGAATGATCAAATGAAAAAATTAAGAAATGAAAAAATGAAAAAATGAACAAATGAACAAATAAACAAATAAACAAATGATCAAATGATCAAATGAACAAATGAACAAATAAACAAATGAACCAATGAACAAATGAACAGATGAACAATTGTACAATTGAACAAATGAACAAATGAACAATTGTACAATTGAACAAATGAACAAATGAACAAATGAACAATTGTACAATTGTACAATTGAACAAATGAACGAATGAACGAATGAACAAATGAACAAATGAACAAGTGGACAAATGAACAAATGAACAAATGGACAAATGAACAAATAAAACAAATGAACAAAAGAACAAATGAACAAATGAACAAATGAACAAATGAACATATGAACAAATGACCAAATGAACAAAAGAACGAATGAACGAATGAAGAAATGAACAAATGAACAAATGAAAAAATGAAAAAAATAAAAAAAATGAACAAATGAACAAATGAACACATGAACAAATGAACAATTGTACAATTGAACAAATGAACAAATGAACAATTGTACAATTGAACAAATGAACAAATGAACAAATGAACAATTGTACAATTGTACAATTGAACAAATGAACAATTGTACAATTGAACAAATGAACAATTGTACAATTGAACAAATGAACAATTGTACAATTGAACAAATGAACAATTGTACAATTGAACAAATGAACAATTGTACAATTGAACAAATGAACAATTGTACAATTGAACAAATGAACAATTGAACAATTGAACAATTGAACAAATGAAGAAATGCAGAATTGGACAAAAGAACAAATGAACAAATGAACAAATGAACAAATGAACAAATGAACAAGTGAACAAATGAACAAAAGAACAAATGGACAAATGATCAAATGAACAAATGAACAAGTGAACAAATGAACAAATGACAAATTGAACAAATGAACAAATGAACATATGAACATCTGAACAACTGAACAAATGAACAAGTGAACAAAAGTACAAATGAACTAATGAACAATTGCACAATTCAGCAAATGAACAAATGAACGAATGAACAAATGAACAATTGTACAATTGAACATATGAACAATTGTACAATTGAACATATGAACAATTGTACAATTGAACATATGAACAATTGTACAATTGAACAAATGAACAATTGTACAATTGAACAAATGAACAATTGCACAATTGAACAAATGAACAATTGAACAACTGAACAAATGAACAAATGAGCAAATGAAAAATTGTACAATTGAACAAATGAACAATTGTACAATTGAACAAATGAACATATGAACAAATGAACAAATGAACAAATGTACAAATGTACAAATGAACAAATGAACAAATGAACAATTGTACAATTGTACAATTGAACAAATGAACGAATGAAGGAATGAACAAATGCCCAAAAGAACAAATGATCGAATGAACGAATGAACAAATGATCAATTGTACAATTGAACAAATGAACAATTGTACAATTGAACAAATGAACAATTGTACAATTGAACAAAAGAACAATTGTACAATTGATCAAATGAACAATTGTACAATTGAACAAATGAACAATTGTACAATTGAACAAATGAACAATTGTATAATTGAACAAATGAACAATTGTACAATTGATCAAATGAACAATTGTACAATTGAACAAATGAACAATTGAACAATTGAACAAATGAACAAATGAACAAATGAGCAAATGAACAATTGTACAATTGATCAAATGAACAATTGTACAATTGAACAAATGAACAATTGTACAATTGAACAAATGAACATATAAACAAATGAACAAATGAACAAATGTACAAATGTACAAATGAACAAATGAACAAATGAACAATTGTACAATTGTAGAATTGAACAAATGAACGAATGAAGGAATGAACAAATGCCCAAAAGAACAAATGATCGAATGAACGAATGAACAAATGATCAATTGTACAATTGAACAAATGAACAATTGTACAATTGAACAAATGAACAATTGTACAATTGAACAAAAGAACAATTGTACAATTGATCAAATGAACAATTGTACAATTGAACAAATGAACAATTGTACAATTGATCAAATGAACAATTGTACAATAGAACAAATGAACATATGAACAAATGAACAAATGAACAAGTGAACAAATGGACAAATGAACAAATGAACAATTGTACAATTGTACAATTGAACAAATGAACGAATGAACGAATGAACAAACGACCAAATGAACAAATGAGCGAATGAACGAATGAACAAATGAACAAATGAACAATTGTACAATTGAACAAATGAACAATTGTACAATTGAACAAATGAACAATAGTACAATTGAACAAATGAACAATTGTACAATTGAACAAATGAACAATTGTACAATTGAACAAATGAACAATTGTACAATTGAACAAATAAACAATTGTACAATTGAACAAATGAACAATTGTACAATTGAACAGATGAACAATTGAACAATTGAACAAATGAACAAATGAACAATTGAACAAATGAACAAATGAACAAATGAACAAATGAACAAATGAACAAATGAACAAATAAACAAATGAACAAATGATCAAATGAACAAATGAACAAATGAACAAGTGAACAAATGAACAAGTGAACAATTGTACAATTGCACAATTGAACAAATGAACGAATGAACAAATGAACAAATGAACAAATGAACAAATGAACAAGTGGACAAATGAACGAATGGACAAAAGAACAAATGAACAAATGAACAAATGTACAAATGGACAAATGGATAAAGGAACAAATAAAAAAAATGAACAAAAGAACAAATGAACAAATGAACAAATGAACGAATGAACGAATGAACGAATGAACGAATGAACGAATGAACAAATGAAAAAATTAAGAAATGAAAAAATGAAAAAATGAACAAATGAACAAATAAACAAATAAACAAATGATCAAATGATCAAATGAACAAATGAACAAATAAACAAATGAACCAATGAACAAATGAACAGATGAACAATTGTACAATTGAACAAATGAACAAATGAACAAATGAACAAGTGAACAAATGAACAAATGACAAAATGAACAAATGAACATATGAACATCTGAACAAAAGAACAAATGAACTAATGAACAATTGCACAATTGAACAAATGAACAAATGAACGAATGAACAAATGAACAATTGTACAATTGAACATATGAACAATTGTACAATTGAACATATGAACAATTGTACAATTGAACATATGAACAATTGTACAATTGAACAAATGAACAATTGTACAATTGAACAAATGAACAATTGCACAATTGAACAAATGAACAATTGAACAACTGAACAAATGAACAAATGAACAATTGAACAACTGAACAAATGAACAAATGAACAAATGAGCAAATGAACAATTGTACAATTGATCAAATGAACAATTGTACAATTGAACAAATGAACAATTGTACAATTGAACAAATGAACATATGAACAAATGAACAAATGAACAAATGTACAAATGTACAAATGAACAAATGAACAAATGAACAATTGTACAATTGTACAATTGAACAAATGAACGAATGAAGGAATGAACAAATGCCCAAAAGAACAAATGATCGAATGAACGAATGAACAAATGATCAATTGTACAATTGAACAAATGAACAATTGTACAATTGAACAAATGAACAATTGTACAATTGAACAAAAGAACAATTGTACAATTGATCAAATGAACAATTGTACAATTGAACAAATGAACAATTGTACAATTGAACAAATGAACAATTGTACAATTGAACAAATGAACAATTGTACAATTGAACAAATGAACAATTGTACAATTGATCAAATGAACAATTGTACAATTGAACAAATGAACAAATGAACAAATGAACAAATGAATAAATGAACAAATGAACAAATGAACAAATGAACCAATGATCAAATGAACAAATGAACAAATGAACAAAAGAACAAATGAACTAATGAACAATTGCACAATTGAACAAATGAACAAATGAACGAATGAACAAATGAACAATTGTACAATTGAACATATGAACAATTGTACAATTGAACATATGAACAATTGTACAATTGAACATATGAACAATTGTACAATTGAACAAATGAACAATTGTACAATTGAACAAATGAAGAATTGCACAATTGAACAAATGAACAATTGAACAACTGTACAAATGAACAAATGAACAAATGAGCAAATGAAAAATTGTACAATTGATCAAATGAACAATTGTACAATTGAACAAATGAACAATTGAACAACTGAACAAATGAACAAATGAACAAATGAGCAAATGAACAATTGTACAATTGATCAAATGAACAATTGTACAATTGAACAAATGAACAATTGTACAATTGAACAAATGAACATATGAACAAATGAACAAATGAACAAATGGACAAATGGACAAATGAACAAATGAACAAATGTACAAATGAAGAAATGAACAAATGAACAATTGTACAATTGTACAATTGAACAAATGAACGAATGAACGAATGAACAAATGCCCAAATAAACAAATGATCGAATGAACGAATGATCAAATGAACAACTGTACAATTGAACAAATGAACAATTGTACAATTGAACAAATGAACAATTGTACAATTGAACAAATGAACAATTGTACAATTGAACAATGAACAATTCTACAATTGAACAAATGAACAATTGAACAATTGAACAATTGCACAAATGAACAAATGAACAAATGAACAAATGAACAAATGAACAAGTGAACAAATGAACAAATGAGCAATTGAACAAATGAACAAATGACCAAATGAACAAATGAGCGAATGAACGAATGAACAAATGAACAAGTGAACAAATGAACAAAAGAACAAATGAACAAATGGACAAATGAACAAATGAACAAAAGAACAAATGAAATAAATGAACAAATGAACAAATGAACGAATGAACGAATGAACGAATGAACCAATGAACAAATGAACAAATGAAAAAATGAAAGAAATGAACAAGTGAACAAATAAACAAATGATCAAATGAACAAATGAATAAATGAACAAATGAACAAATGAACAAATGAACAATTATACAATTGAACAAATGAACAATTGTACAATTGAACAAATGAACAATTGTACAATTGAACAAATGAACAATTGACAATTGAACAATTGAACGAATGAACGAATGAACAAATGAACAAATGAACAAATGAACAAATGAACAAATGAACAAATGAACAAGTGGACAAATGAACGAATGGACAAATGAACAAATGAACAAATGAACAAGTGAACAAATGAACAAACGAACAAATCAACAAATGAACAAATGAACAAGTGGACAAATGAACGAATGGGCAAATGAACAAGTGAACAATTGTACAATTGAACAAATGAACAATTGTACAATTGAACAAATGAACAATTGTACAATTGAACTAATGAACAATTGTACAATTGAACAAATGAGCAATTGTACAATTGTACTATTGAACAAATGAACAATTGTACAATTGTACAATTGAACAAATGAACAATTGTACAATTGTACAATTGAACAAATGAACAATTGTACAATTGAACAAATGAACAATTGTACAATTGAACAAATGAACAATTGTACAATTGAACAAATGAACAATTGTACAATTGAACAAATGAACAATTGAACAATTGAACAATTGAACAAATGAAGAAATGCAGAATTGGACAAAAGAACAAATGAACAAATGAACAAATGAACAAATGAACAAGTGAACAAATGAACAAAAGAACAAATGGACAAATGATCAAATGAACAAATGAACAAGTGAACAAATGAACAAATGACAAAATGAACAAATGAAAAAAATGAACAAATGGACAAATAAACAAATAAACAAATGATCAAATGATCAAATGAACAAATAAACCAATGAACAAATGAACAAATGAACAAATGAACAAATGTACAAATGAACAAATGAACAAATGAACAAATGAACAATTGTACAATTGAACATATGAACAATTGTACAATTGAACAAATAAACAATTGTACAATTGAACAAATGAACAATTGTACAATTGATCAAATGAACAATTGTACAATTGATCAAATGAACAATTGTACAATTGAACAAATGAACAATTGTACAATTGATCAAATGAACAATTGTACAATAGAACAAATGAACATATGAACAAATGAACAAATGAACAAGTGAACAAATGGACAAATGAACAAATGAACAAATGAACAAATGAACAATTGTACAATTGTACAATTGAACAAATGAACGAATGAACGAATGAACAAACGACCAAATGAACAAATGAGCGAATGAACGAATGAACAAATGAACAAATGAACAATTGTACAATTGAACAAATGAACAATTGTACAATTGAACAAATGAACAATAGTACAATTGAACAAATGAACAATTGTACAATTGAACAAATGAACAATTGTACAATTGAACAAATGAACAATTGTACAATTGAACAAATAAACAATTGTACAATTGAACAAATGAACAATTGTACAATTGAACAGATGAACAATTGAACAATTGAACAAATGAACAAATGAACAATTGAACAAATGAACAAATGAACAAATGAACAAATGAACAAATGAACCAATAAACAAATGAACAAATGATCAAATGAACAAATGAACAAATGAACAAGTGAACAAATGAACAAGTGAACAATTGTACAATTGCACAATTGAACAAATGAAAGAATGAACAAATGAACAAATGAACAAATGAACAAGTGGACAAATGAACGAATGGACAAAAGAACAAATGAACAAATGAACAAATGTACAAATGGACAAATGGATAAAGGAACAAATAAAAAAAATGAACAAAAGAACAAATGAACAAATGAACAAATGAACGAATGAACGAATGAACGAATGAACGAATGAACGAATGAACAAATGAAAAAATTAAGAAATGAAAAAATGAAAAAATGAACAAATGAACAAATAAACAAATAAACAAATGATCAAATGATCAAATGAACAAATGAACAAATAAACAAATGAACCAATGAACAAATGAACAGATGAACAATTGTACAATTGAACAAATGAACAAATGAACAATTGTACAATTGAACAAATGAACAAATGAACAAATGAACAATTGTACAATTGTACAATTGAACAAATGAACGAATGAACGAATGAACAAATGAACAAATGAACAAGTGGACAAATGAACAAATGAACAAATGGACAAATGAACAAATAAAACAAATGAACAAAAGAACGAATGAACAAATGAACAAATGAACATATGAACAAATGACCAAATGAACAAAAGAACGAATGAACGAATGAAGAAATGAACAAATGAACAAATGAAAAAATGAAAAAAATAAAAAAATGAACAAATGAACAAATGAACACATGAACAAATGAACAATTGTACAATTGAACAAATGAACAAATGAACAATTGTACAATTGAACAAATGAACAAATGAACAAATGAACAATTGTACAATTGTACAATTGAACAAATGAACAATTGTACAATTGAACAAATGAACAATTGTACAATTGAACAAATGAACAATTGTACAATTGAACAAATGAACAATTGTACAATTGAACAAATGAACAATTGTACAATTGAACAAATGAACAATTGAACAATTGAACAATTGAACAAATGAACAATTGAACAATTGAACAAATGAAGAAATGCAGAATTGGACAAAAGAACAAATGAACAAATGAACAAATGAACAAATGAACAAGTGAACAAATGAACAAAAGAACAAATGGACAAATGATCAAATGAACAAATGAACAAGTGAACAAATGAACAAATGACAAAATGAACAAATGAACAAATGAACATATGAACATCTGAACAACTGAACAAATGAACAAGTGAACAAAAGTACAAATGAACTAATGAACAATTGCACAATTGAGCAAATGAACAAATGAACGAATGAACAAATGAACAATTGTACAATTGAACAAATGAACAATTGTACAATTGAACAAATGAACAATTGTACAATTGAACAAATGAACAATTGCACAATTGAACAAATGAACAATTGAACAACTGAACAAATGAACAAATGAGCAAATGAAAAATTGTACAATTGAACAAATGAACAATTGTACAATTGAACAAATGAACATATGAACAAATGAACAAATGAACAAATGTACAAATGTACAATAGAACAAATGAACAAATGAACAATTGTACAATTGTACAATTGAACAAATGAACGAATGAAGGAATGAACAAATGCCCAAAAGAACAAATGATCGAATGAACGAATGAACAAATGATCAATTGTACAATTGAACAAATGAACAATTGTACAATTGAACAAATGAACAATTGTACAATTGAACAAAAGAACAATTGTACAATTGATCAAATGAACAATTGTACAATTGAACAAATGAACAATTGTACAATTGAACAAATGAACAATTGTACAATTGAACAAATGAACAATTGTACAATTGATCAAATGAACAATTGTACAATTGAACAAATGAACAATTGAACAATTGAACAAATGAACAAATGAACAAATGAGCAAATGAACAATTGTACAATTGATCAAATGAACAATTGTACAATTGAACAAATGAACAATTGTACAATTGAACAAATGAACATATGAACAAATGAACAAATGAACAAATGTACAAATGTACAAATGAACAAATGAACAAATGAACAATTGTACAATTGTACAATTGAACAAATGAACGAATGAAGGAATGAACAAATGCCCAAAAGAACAAATGATCGAATGAACGAATGAACAAATGATCAATTGTACAATTGAACAAATGAACAATTGTACAATTGAACAAATGAACAATTGTACAATTGAACAAAAGAACAATTGTACAATTGATCAAATGAACAATTGTACAATTGAACAAATGAACAATTGTACAATTGATCAAATGAACAATTGTACAATAGAACAAATGAACATATGAACAAATGAACAAATGAACAAGTGAACAAATGGACAAATGAACAAATGAACAATTGTACAATTGTACAATTGAACAAATGAACGAATGAACGAATGAACAAACGACCAAATGAACAAATGAGCGAATGAACGAATGAACAAATGAACAAATGAACAATTGTACAATTGAACAAATGAACAATTGTACAATTGAACAAATGAACAATAGTACAATTGAACAAATGAACAATTGTACAATTGAACAAATGAACAATTGTACAATTGAACAAATGAACAATTGTACAATTGAACAAATAAACAATTGTACAATTGAACAAATGAACAATTGTACAATTGAACAGATGAACAATTGAACAATTGAACAAATGAACAAATGAACAATTGAACAAATGAACAAATGAGCAAATGAACAAATGAACAAATGAACAAATGAACAAATGAACAAATGAACAAATAAACAAATGAACAAATGATCAAATGAACAAATGAACAAATGAACAAGTGAACAAATGAACAAGTGAACAATTGTACAATTGCACAATTGAACAAATGAACGAATGAACAAATGAACAAATGAACAAATGAACAAATGAACAAGTGGACAAATGAACGAATGGACAAAAGAACAAATGAACAAATGAACAAATGTACAAATGGACAAATGGATAAAGGAACAAATAAAAAAAATGAACAAAAGAACAAATGAACAAATGAACAAATGAACGAATGAACGAATGAACGAATGAACGAATGAACAAATGAAAAAATTAAGAAATGAAAAAATGAAAAAATGAACAAATGAACAAATAAACAAATAAACAAATGATCAAATGATCAAATGAACAAATGAACAAATAAACAAATGAACCAATGAACAAATGAACAGATGAACAATTGTACAATTGAACAAATGAACAAATGAACAATTGTACAATTGAACAAATGAACAATTGTACAATTGAACAAATGAACAATTGTACAATTGAACAAATGAACAATTGAACAATTGAACAATTGAACAAATGAAGAAATGCAGAATTGGACAAAAGAACAAATGAACAAATGAACAAATGAACAAATGAACAAGTGAACAAATGAACAAAAGAACAAATGGACAAATGATCAAATGAACAAATGAACAAGTGAACAAATGAACGAATGAACGAATGAACAAACGACCAAATGAACAAATGAGCGAATGAACGAATGAACAAATGAACAAATGAACAATTGTACAATTGAACAAATGAACAATTGTACAATTGAACAAATGAACAATAGTACAATTGAACAAATGAACAATTGTACAATTGAACAAATGAACAATTGTACAATTGAACAAATGAACAATTGTACAATTGAACATATGAACAATTGTACAATTGAACAAATGAACAATTGTACAATTGAACAAATGAACAAATGAACAATTGAACAAATGAACAATTGAACAACTGAACAAATGAACAAATGAGCAAATGAAAAATTGTACAATTGAACAAATGAACAATTGTACAATTGAACAAATGAACATATGAACAAATGAACAAATGAACAAATGTACAAATGTACAAATGAACAAATGAACAAATGAACAATTGTACAATTGTACAATTGAACAAATGAACGAATGAAGGAATGAACAAATGCCCAAAAGAATAAATGATCGAATGAACGAATGAACAAATGATCAATTGTACAATTGAACAAATGAACAATTGTACAATTGAACAAATGAACAATTGTACAATTGAACAAATGAACAATTGTACAATTGTACAATTGAACAAATGAACAATTGTACAATTGAACAAATGAACAATTGTACAATTGAACAAATGAACAATTGTACAATTGAACAAATGAACAATTGTACAATTGAACAAATGAACAATTGAACAATTGAACAATTGAACAAATGAAGAAATGGAGAATTGGACAAAAGAACAAATGAACAAATGAACAAATGAACAAATGAACAAGTGAACAAATGAACAAAAGAACAAATGGACAAATGATCAAATGAACAAATGAACAAGTGAACAAATGAACAAATGACAAAATGAACAAATGAACATATGAACATCTGAACAAAAGAACAAATGAACTAATGAACAATTGCACAATTGAACAAATGAACAAATGAACGAATGAACAAATGAACAATTGTACAATTGAACATATGAACAATTGTACAATTGAACATATGAACAATTGTACAATTGAACATATGAACAATTGTACAATTGAACAAATGAACAATTGTACAATTGAACAAATGAACAATTGCACAATTGAACAAATGAACAATTGAACAACTGAACAAACGAACAAATGAACAATTGAACAACTGAACAAATGAACAAATGAACAAATGAGCAAATGAACAATTGTACAATTGATCAAATGAACAATTGTACAATTGAACAAATGAACAATTGTACAATTGAACAAATGAACATATGAACAAATGAACAAATGAACAAATGTACAAATGTACAAATGAACAAATGAACAAATGAACAATTGTACAATTGTACAATTGAACAAATGAACGAATGAAGGAATGAACAAATGCCCAAAAGAACAAATGATCGAATGAACGAATGAACAAATGATCAATTGTACAATTGAACAAATGAACAATTGTACAATTGAACAAATGAACAATTGTACAATTGAACAAAAGAACAATTGTACAATTGATCAAATGAACAATTGTACAATTGAACAAATGAACAATTGTACAATTGAACAAATGAACAATTGTACAATTGAACAAATGAACAATTGTACAATTGATCAAATGAACAATTGTACAATTGAACAAATGAACAAATGAACAAATGAACAAATGAATAAATGAACAAATGAACAAATGAACAAATGAACCAATGATCAAATGAACAAATGAACAAATGAACAAAAGAACAAATGAACTAATGAACAATTGCACAATTGAACAAATGAACAAATGAACGAATGAACAAATGAACAATTGTACAATTGAACATATGAACAATTGTACAATTGAACATATGAACAATTGTACAATTGAACATATGAACAATTGTACAATTGAACAAATGAACAATTGTACAATTGAACAAATGAAGAATTGCACAATTGAACAAATGAACAATTGAACAACTGTACAAATGAACAAATGAACAAATGAGCAAATGAAAAATTGTACAATTGATCAAATGAACAATTGTACAATTGAACAAATCAACAATTGAACAACTGAACAAATGAACAAATGAACAAATGAGCAAATGAACAATTGTACAATTGATCAAATGAACAATTGTACAATTGAACAAATGAACAATTGTACAATTGAACAAATGAACATATGAACAAATGAACAAATGAACAAATGGACAAATGGACAAATGAACAAATGAACAAATGTACAAATGAAGAAATGAACAAATGAACAATTGTACAATTGTACAATTGAACAAATGAACGAATGAACGAATGAACAAATGCCCAAATGAACAAATGATCGAATGAACGAATGATCAAATGAACAACTGTACAATTGAACAAATGAACAATTGTACAATTGAACAAATGAACAATTGTACAATTGAACAAATGAACAATTGTACAATTGAACAATGAACAATTCTACAATTGAACAAATGAACAATTGAACAATTGAACAATTGCACAAATGAACAAATGAACAAATGAACAAATGAACAAATGAACAAGTGAACAAATGAACAAATGAGCAATTGAACAAATGAACAAATGACCAAATGAACAAATGAGCGAATGAACGAATGAACAAATGAACAAGTGAACAAATGAACAAAAGAACAAATGAACAAATGGACAAATGAACAAATGAACAAAAGAACAAATGAAATAAATGAACAAATGAACAAATGAACGAATGAACGAATGAACGAATGAACCAATGAACAAATGAACAAATGAAAAAATGAAAGAAATGAACAAGTGAACAAATAAACAAATGATCAAATGAACAAATGAATAAATGAACAAATGAACAAATGAACAAATGAACAATTATACAATTGAACAAATGAACAATTGTACAATTGAACAAATGAACAATTGTACAATTGAACAAATGAACAATTGACAATTGAACAATTGAACGAATGAACGAATGAACAAATGAACAAATGAACAAATGAACAAATGAACAAATGAACAAATGAACAAGTGGACAAATGAACGAATGGACAAATGAACAAATGAACAAATGAACAAGTGAACAAATGAACAAAAGAACAAATCAACAAATGAACAAATGAACAAGAGGACAAATGAACGAATGGGCAAATGAACAAGTGAACAATTGTACAATTGAACAAATGAACAATTGTACAATTGAACAAATGAACAATTGTACAATTGAACTAATGAACAATTGTACAATTGAACAAATGAGCAATTGTACAATTGTACTATTGAACAAATGAACAATTGTACAATTGTACAATTGAACAAATGAACAATTGTACAATTGTACAATTGAACAAATGAACAATTGTACAATTGAACAAATGAACAATTGTACAATTGAACAAATGAACAATTGTACAATTGAACAAATGAACAATTGTACAATTGAACAAATGAACAATTGAACAATTGAACAATTGAACAAATGAAGAAATGCAGAATTGGACAAAAGAACAAATGAACAAATGAACAAATGAACAAATGAACAAGTGAACAAATGAACAAAAGAACAAATGGACAAATGATCAAATGAACAAATGAACAAGTGAACAAATGAACAAATGACAAAATGAACAAATGAAAAAAATGAACAAATGGACAAATAAACAAATAAACAAATGATCAAATGATCAAATGAACAAATAAACCAATGAACAAATGAACAAATGAACAAATGAACAAATGTACAAATGAACAAATGAACAAATGAACAAATGAACAATTGTACAATTGAACATATGAACAATTGTACAATTGAACAAATAAACAATTGTACAATTGAACAAATGAACAATTGTACAATTGATCAAATGAACAATTGTACAATTGATCAAATGAACAATTGTGCAATTGAACAAATGAACAATTGTACAATTGATCAAATGAACAATTGTACAATAGAACAAATGAACATATGAACAAATGAACAAATGAACAAGTGAACAAATGGACAAATGAACAAATGAACAAATGAACAAATGAACAATTGTACAATTGTACAATTGAACAAATGAACGAATGAACGAATGAACAAACGACCAAATGAACAAATGAGCGAATGAACGAATGAACAAATGAACAAATGAACAATTGTACAATTGAACAAATGAACAATTGTACAATTGAACAAATGAACAATAGTACAATTGAACAAATGAACAATTGTACAATTGAACAAATGAACAATTGTACAATTGAACAAATGAACAATTGTACAATTGAACAAATAAACAATTGTACAATTGAACAAATGAACAATTGTACAATTGAACAGATGAACAATTGAACAATTGAACAAATGAACAAATGAACAATTGAACAAATGAACAAATGAACAAATGAACAAATGAACAAATGAACCAATAAACAAATGAACAAATGATCAAATGAACAAATGTACAAATGAACAAATGAACAAATGAACAAATGAACAATTGTACAATTGATCAAATGAACAATTGTACAATTGAACAAATGAACAATTGAACAATTGAACAAATGAACAAATGAACAAATGAGCAAATGAACAATTGTACAATTGATCAAATGAACAATTGTACAATTGAACAAATGAACAATTGTACAATTGAACAAATGAACATATGAACAAATGAACAAATGAACAAATGTACAAATGTACAAATGAACAAATGAACAAATGAACAATTGTACAATTGTACAATTGAACAAATGAACGAATGAAGGAATGAACAAATGCCCAAAAGAACAAATGATCGAATGAACGAATGAACAAATGATCAATTGTACAATTGAACAAATGAACAATTGTACAATTGAACAAATGAACAATTGTACAATTGAACAAAAGAACAATTGTACAATTGATCAAATGAACAATTGTACAATTGAACAAATGAACAATTGTACAATTGATCAAATGAACAATTGTACAATAGAACAAATGAACATATGAACAAATGAACAAATGAACAAGTGAACAAATGGACAAATGAACAAATGAACAAATGAACAAATGAACAATTGTACAATTGTACAATTGAACAAATGAACGAATGAACGAATGAACAAACGACCAAATGAACAAATGAGCGAATGAACGAATGAACAAATGAACAAATGAACAATTGTACAATTGAACAAATGAACAATTGTACAATTGAACAAATGAACAATAGTACAATTGAACAAATGAACAATTGTACAATTGAACAAATGAACAATTGTACAATTGAACAAATGAACAATTGTACAATTGAACAAATAAACAATTGTACAATTGAACAAATGAACAATTGTACAATTGAACAGATGAACAATTGAACAATTGAACAAATGAACAAATGAACAATTGAACAAATGAACAAATGAACAAATGAACAAATGAACAAATGAACAAATGAACAAATAAACAAATGAACAAATGATCAAATGAACAAATGAACAAATGAACAAGTGAACAAATGAACAAGTGAACAATTGTACAATTGCACAATTGAACAAATGAACGAATGAACAAATGAACAAATGAACAAGTGGACAAATGAACGAATGGACAAAAGAACAAATGAACAAATGAACAAATGTTCAAATGGACAAATGGATAAAGGAACAAATAAAAAAAATGAACAAAAGAACAAATGAACAAATGAACAAATGAACGAATGAACGAATGAACGAATGAACGAATGAACGAATGAAGAAATGAACAAATGAACAAATGAAAAAATGAAGAAATGAAAAAATGAAAAAATGAACAAATGAACAAATAAACAAATAAACAAATGATCAAATGATCAAATGAACAAATGAACAAATAAACAAATGAACCAATGAACAAATGAACAGATGAACAATTGTACAATTGAACAAATGAACAAATGAACAATTGTACAATTGAACAAATGAACAAATGAACAAATGAACAATTGTACAATTGTACAATTGAACAAATGAACGAATGAACGAATGAACGAATGAACAAATGAACAAATGAACAAGTGGACAAATGAACAAATGAACAAATGGACAAATGAACAAATAAAACAAATGAACAAAAGAACAAATGAACAAATGAACAAATGAACAAATGAACATATGAACAAATGAACATATGAACAAATGACCAAATGAACAAAAGAACGAATGAACGAATGAAGAAATGAACAAATGAACAAATGAAAAAATGAAAAAAATAAAAAAAATGAACAAATGAACACATGAACAAATGAACAATTGTACAATTGAACAAATGAAGAAATGAAGAATTGGGCAAAAGAACAAATGAACAAATGAACAAGTGAACAAATGAACAAAAGAACAAATGAACAAATGAACAAATGAACAAATGGACAAATGAACAAATAAAACAAATGAACAAATGTACAAAAGAACGAATGAACGAATGAACAAATGAACAAATGAACAAATGAAAAAATGAACAAATGAGCAAATAAACAAATAAACAAGTGAACAAATAAACAAGTGATCAAATGAACGAATGAACAAATGACCAAATGAACAAATGAAAAAATGAAAAAAATGAACAAATGGACAAATAAACAAATAAACAAATGATCAAATGATCAAATGAACAAATAAACCAATGAACAAATGAACGAATGAACAAATGAACAATTGTACAATTGAACAAATGAACAATTGTACAATTGAACAAATGAACAATTGTGCAATTGAACAAATGAACAATTGTACAATTGAACAAATGAACAATTGAACAACTGAACAAATGAACAAATGAACAAATGAGCAAATGAACAATTGTACAATTGATCAAATGAACATATGAACAAATGAGCAAATGAACAATTGTACAATTGATCAAATGAACATATGAACAAATGAACAAATGAACAAATGTACAAATGTACAAATGAACAATTGAACAAATGAGCAATTGTACAATTGTACTATTGAACAAATGAACAATTGTACAATTGTACAATTGAACAAATGAACAATTGTACAATTGTACAATTGAACAAATGAACAATTGTACAATTGAACAAATGAACAATTGTACAATTGAACAAATGAACAATTGTACAATTGAACAAATGAACAATTGTACAATTGAACAAATGAACAATTGAACAATTGAACAATTGAACAAATGAAGAAATGCAGAATTGGACAAAAGAACAAATGAACAAATGAACAAATGAACAAATGAACAAGTGAACAAATGAACAAAAGAACAAATGGACAAATGATCAAATGAACAAATGAACAAGTGAACAAATGAACAAATGACAAAATGAACAAATGAACAAATGAACATATGAACATCTGAACAACTGAACAAATGAACAAGTGTACAAAAGAACAAATGAACTAATGAACAATTGCACAATTGAACAAATGAACAAATGTACGAATGAACAAATGAACAATTGTACAATTGAACATATGAACAATTGTACAATTGAACATATGAACAATTGTACAATTGAACATATGAACAATTGTACAATTGAACAAATGAACAATTGTACAATTGAACAAATGAACAATTGCACAATTGAACAAATGAACAATTGAACAACTGAACAAATGAACAAATGAGCAAATGAAAAATTGTACAATTGAACAAATGAACAATTGTACAATTGAACAAATGAAGAATTGTACAATTGAACAAATGAACAATTGAACAACTGAACAAATGAACAAATGAACAAATGAGCAAATGAACAATTGTACAATTGAACAAATGAACAATTGTACAATTGAACAAATGAACATATGAACAAATGAACAAATGAACAAATGTACAAATGTACAAATGAACAAATGAACAAATGAACAATTGTACAATTGTACAATTGAACAAATGAACGAATGAAGGAATGAACAAATGCCCAAAAGAACAAATGATCGAATGAACGAATGAACAAATGATCAATTGTACAATTGAACAAATGAACAATTGTGCAATTGAACAAATGAACAATTGTACAATTGAACAAAAGAACAATTGTACAATTGATCAAATGAACAATTGTACAATTGAACAAATGAACAATTGTACAATTGAACAAATGAACAATTGTACAATTGAACAAATGAACAATTGTACAATTGATCAAATGAACAATTGTACAATTGAACAAATGAACAATTGAACAATTGGACAATTGAACAAATGAACAAATGAACAAATGAACAAATGAATAAATGAACAAATGAACAAATGAACAAATGAACCAATGATCAAATGAACAAATGAACAAATGAACAAAAGAACAAATGAACTAATGAACAATTGCACAATTGAACAAATGAACAAATGAACAAATGAACAAATGAACAATTGTACAATTGAACATATGAACAATTGTACAATTGAACATATGAACAATTGTACAATTGAACATATGAACAATTGTACAATTGAACAAATGAACAATTGTACAATTGAACAAATGAAGAATTGCACAATTGAACAAATGAACAATTGAACAACTGAACAAATGAACAAATGAACAAATGAGCAAATGAACAAGTGAACAAATGGACAAATGAACAAATGAACAAATGAACAAATGAACAATTGTACAATTGTACAATTGAACAAATGAACGAATGAACGAATGAACAAACGACCAAATGAACAAATGAGCGAATGAACGAATGAACAAATGAACAAATGAACAATTGTACAATTGAACAAATGAACAATTGTACAATTGAACAAATGAACAATTGTACAATTGAACAAATGAACAATTGTACAATTGAACAAATGAACAATTGTACAATTGAACAAATGAACAATTGTACAATTGAACAAATAAACAATTGTACAATTGAACAAATGAACAATTGTACAATTGAACAGATGAACAATTGAACAATTGAACAAATGAACAAATGAACAATTGAACAAATGAACAAATGAACAAATGAACAAATGAACAAATGAACAAATAAACAAATGAACAAATGATCAAATGAACAAATGAACAAATGAACAAGTGAACAAATGAACAAGTGAACAATTGTACAATTGCACAATTGAACAAATGAACGAATGAACAAATGAACAAATGAACAAATGAACAAGTGGACAAAAGAACGAATGGACAAAAGAACAAATGAACAAATGAACAAATGTACAAATGGACAAATGGATAAAGGAACAAATAAAAAAAATGAACAAAAGAACAAATGAACAAATGAACAAATGAACGAATGAACGAATGAACGAATGAACGAATGAAGAAATGAACAAATGAACAAATGAAAAAATGAAGAAATGAAAAAATGAAAAAATGAACAAATGAACAAATAAACAAATAAACAAATGATCAAATGATCAAATGAACAAATGAACAAATAAACAAATGAACCAATGAACAAATGAACAGATGAACAATTGTACAATTGAACAAATGAACAAATGAACAATTGTACAATTGAACAAATGAACAAATGAACAAATGAACAATTGTACAATTGTACAATTGAACAAATGAACGAATGAACGAATGAACAAATGAACAAATGAACAAGTGGACAAATGAACAAATGAACAAATGGACAAATGAACAAATAAAACAAATGAACAAAAGAACAAAAGAACAAATGAACAAATGAACAAATGAACAAATGAACATATGAACAAATGACCAAATGAACAAAAGAACGAATGAACGAATGAAGAAATGAACAAATGAACAAATGAAAAAATGAAAAAAATAAAAAAAATGAACAAATGAACACATGAACAAATGAACAATTGTACAATTGAACAAATGAAGAAATGAAGAATTGGGCAAAAGAACAAATGAACAAATGAACAAGTGAACAAATGAACAAAAGAACAAATGAACAAATGAACAAATGAACAAATGGACAAATGAACAAATAAAACAAATGAACAAATGAACAAATGTACAAAAGAACGAATGAACGAATGAACAAATGAACAAATGAACAAATGAAAAAATGAACAAATGAGCAAATAAACAAATAAACAAATGAACAAATAAACAAGTGATCAAATGAACGAATGAACAAATGACCAAATGAACAAATGAAAAAATGAAAAAAATGAACAAATGGACAAATAAACAAATAAACAAATGATCAAATGATCAAATGAACAAATAAACCAATGAACAAATGAACGAATGAACAAATGAACAATTGTACAATTGAACAAATGAACAATTGTACAATTGAACAAATGAACAATTGTGCAATTGAACAAATGAACAATTGTACAATTGAACAAATGAACAATTGAACAACTGAACAAATGAACAAATGAACAAATGAACAAATGAGCAAATGAACAATTGTACAATTGATCAAATGAACATATGAACAAATGAGCAAATGAACAATTGTACAATTGATCAAATGAACATATGAACAAATGAACAAATGAACAAATGTACAAATGTACAAATGAACAATTGAACAAATGAGCAATTGTACAATTGTACTATTGAACAAATGAACAATTGTACAATTGTACAATTGAACAAATGAACAATTGTACAATTGTACAATTGAACAAATGAACAATTGTACAATTGAACAAATGAACAATTGTACAATTGAACAAATGAACAATTGTACAATTGAACAAATGAACAATTGTACAATTGAACAAATGAACAATTGAACAATTGAACAAATGAAGAAATGCAGAATTGGACAAAAGAACAAATGAACAAATGAACAAATGAACAAATGAACAAGTGAACAAATGAACAAAAGAACAAATGGACAAATGATCAAATGAACAAATGAACAAGTGAACAAATGAACAAATGACAAAATGAACAAATGAACAAATGAACATATGAACATCTGAACAACTGAACAAATGAACAAGTGTACAAAAGAACAAATGAACTAATGAACAATTGCACAATTGAACAAATGAACAAATGTACGAATGAACAAATGAACAATTGTACAATTGAACATATGAACAATTGTACAATTGAACATATGAACAATTGTACAATTGAACATATGAACAATTGTACAATTGAACATATGAACAATTGTACAATTGAACAAATGAACAATTGTACAATTGAACAAATGAACAATTGCACAATTGAACAAATGAACAATTGAACAACTGAACAAATGAACAAATGAGCAAATGAAAAATTGTACAATTGAACAAATGAACAATTGTACAATTGAACAAATGAAGAATTGTACAATTGAACAAATGAACAATTGAACAACTGAACAAATGAACAAATGAACAAATGAGCAAATGAACAATTGTACAATTGAACAAATGAACAATTGTACAATTGAACAAATGAACATATGAACAAATGAACAAATGAACAAATGTACAAATGTACAAATGAACAAATGAACAAATGAACAATTGTACAATTGTACAATTGAACAAATGAACGAATGAAGGAATGAACAAATGCCCAAAAGAACAAATGATCGAATGAACGAATGAACAAATGATCAATTGTACAATTGAACAAATGAACAATTGTGCAATTGAACAAATGAACAATTGTACAATTGAACAAAAGAACAATTGTACAATTGATCAAATGAACAATTGTACAATTGAACAAATGAACAATTGTACAATTGAACAAATGAACAATTGTACAATTGATCAAATGAACAATTGTACAATTGAACAAATGAACAATTGAACAATTGAACAATTGAACAAATGAACAAATGAACAAATGAACAAATGAATAAATGAACAAATGAACAAATGAACAAATGAACCAATGATCAAATGAACAAATGAACAAATGAACAAAAGAACAAATGAACTAATGAACAATTGCACAATTGAACAAATGAACAAATGAACAAATGAACAAATGAACAATTGTACAATTGAACATATGAACAAGTGTACAATTGAACATATGAACAATTGTACAATTGAACATATGAACAATTGTACAATTGAACAAATGAACAATTGTACAATTGAACAAATGAAGAATTGCAGAATTGAACAAATGAACAATTGAACAACTGAACAAATGAACAAATGAACAAATGAGCAAATGAACAAGTGAACAAATGGACAAATGAACAAATGAACAAATGAACAAATGAACAATTGTACAATTGTACAATTGAACAAATGAACGAATGAACGAATGAACAAACGACCAAATGAACAAATGAGCGAATGAACGAATGAACAAATGAACAAATGAACAATTGCACAATTGAACAAATGAACAATTGTACAATTGAACAAATGAACAATTGTACAATTGAACAAATGAACAATTGTACAATTGAACAAATGAACAATTGTACAATTGAACAAATGAACAATTGTACAATTGAACAAATAAACAATTGTACAATTGAACAAATGAACAATTGTACAATTGAACAGATGAACAATTGAACAATTGAACAAATGAACAAATGAACAATTGAACAAATGAACAAATGAACAAATGAACAAATGAACAAATGAACAAATAAACAAATGAACAAATGATCAAATGAACAAATGAACAAATGAACAAGTGAACAAATGAACAAGTGAACAATTGTACAATTGCACAATTGAACAAATGAACGAATGAACAAATGAACAAATGAACAAATGAACAAGTGGACAAAAGAACGAATGGACAAAAGAACAAATGAACAAATGAACAAATGTACAAATGGACAAATGGATAAAGGAACAAATAAAAAAAAATGAACAAAAGAACAAATGAACAAATGAACAAATGAACGAATGAACGAATGAACGAATGAACGAATGAACGAATGAAGAAATGAACAAATGAACAAATGAAAAAATGAAGAAATGAAAAAATGAAAAAATGAACAAATGAACAAATAAACAAATAAACAAATGATCAAATGATCAAATGAACAAATGAACAAATAAACAAATGAACCAATGAACAAATGAACAGATGAACAATTGTACAATTGAACAAATGAACAAATGAACAATTGTACAATTGAACAAATGAACAAATGAACAAATGAACAATTGTACAATTGTACAATTGATCAAATGAACGAATGAACGAATGAACAAATGAGCAAATGAAAAATTGTACAATTGAACAAATGAACAATTGTACAATTGAACAAATGAAGAATTGTACAATTGAACAAATGAACAATTGAACAACTGAACAAATGAACAAATGAACAAATGAGCAAATGAACAATTGTACAATTGATCAAATGAACAATTGTACAATTGAACAAATGAACAATTGTACAATTGAACAAATGAACATATGAACAAATGAACAAATGAACAAATGAACAAATGTACAAATGTACAAATGAACAAATGAACAAATGAACAATTGTACAATTGTACAATTGAACAAATGAACGAATGAAGGAATGAACAAATGCCCAAAAGAACAAATGATCGAATGAACGAATGAACAAATGATCAATTGTACAATTGAACAAATGAACAATTGTACAATTGAACAAATGAACAATTGTACAATTGAACAAAAGAACAATTGTACAATTGATCAAATGAACAATTGTACAATTGAACAAATGAACAATTGTACAATTGAACAAATGAACAATTGTACAATTGAACAAATGAACAATTGTACAATTGAACAAATGAACAATTGAACAATTGAACAAATGAACAAATGAACAAATGAACAAATGAATAAATGAACAAATGAACAAATGAACAAATGAACCAATGATCAAATGAACAAATGAACAAATGAACAAAAGAACAAATGAACTAATGAACAATTGCACAATTGAACAAATGAACAAATGAACGAATGAACAAATGAACAATTGTACAATTGAACATATGAACAATTGTACAATTGAACATATGAACAATTGTACAATTGAACATATGAACAATTGTACAATTGAACAAATGAACAATTGTACAATTGAACAAATGAAGAATTGCACAATTGAACAAATGAACAATTGAACAACTGAACAAATGAACAAATGAACAAATGAGCAAATGAAAAATTGTACAATTGATCAAATGAACAATTGTACAATTGAACAAATGAACAATTGAACAACTGAACAAATGAACAAATGAACAAATGAGCAAATGAACAATTGTACAATTGATCAAATGAACAATTGTACAATTGATCAAATGAACAATTGTACAATTGAACAAATGAACAATTGTACAATTGAACAAATGAACATATGAACAAATGAACAAATGAACAAATGAACAAATGGACAAATGAACAAATGTACAAATGAAGAAATGAACAAATGAACAATTGTACAATTGTACAATTGAAGAAATGAACGAATGAACGAATGAACAAATGCCCAAATGAACAAATGATCGAATGAACGAATGATCAAATGAACAACTGTACAATTGAACAAATGAACAATTGTACAATTGAACAAATGAACAATTGTACAATTGAACAAATGAACAATTGTACAATTGAACAATGAACAATTCTACAATTGAACAAATGAACAATTGAACAATTGAACAATTGAACAAATGAACAAATGAACAAATGAACAAATGAACAAATGAACAAATGAACAAGTGAACAAATGAACAAATGAGCAATTGAACAAATGAACAAATGACCAAATGAACAAATGAGCGAATGAACGAATGAACGAATGAACAAATGAACAAGTGAACAAATGAACAAAAGAACAAATGAACAAATGGACAAATGAACAAATAAAACAAATGAACAAAAGAACAAATGAAACAAATGAACAAATGAACAAATGAACGAATGAACGAATGAACCAATGAACAAATGAACAAATGAAAAAATGAAAGAAATGAACAAGTGAACAAATAAACAAATGATCAAATGAACAAATGAATAAATGAACAAATGAACAAATGAACAATTATACAATTGAACAAATGAACAATTGTACAATTGAACAAATGAACAATTGTACAATTGGACAAATGAACAATTGACAATTGAACAAATGAACGAATGAACGAATGAACAAATGAACAAATGAACAAATGAACAAATGAACAAATGAACAAGTGGACAAATGAACGAATGGACAAATGAACAAATGAACAAATGAACAAGTGAACAAATGAACAAACGAACAAATCAACAAATGAACAAATGAACAAGTGGACAAATGAACGAATGGGCAAATGAACAAGTGAACAATTGTACAATTGAACAAATGAACAATTGTACAATTGAACTAATGAACAATTGTACAATTGAACAAATGAGCAATTGTACAATTGTACTATTGAACAAATGAACAATTGTACAATTGTACAATTGAACAAATGAACAATTGTACAATTGTACAATTGAACAAATGAACAATTGTACAATTGAACAAATGAACAATTGTACAATTGAACAAATGAACAATTGTACAATTGAACAAATGAACAATTGTACAATTGAACAAATGAACAATTGAACAATTGAACAATTGAACAAATGAAGAAATGCAGAATTGGACAAAAGAACAAATGAACAAATGAACAAATGAACAAGTGAACAAATGAACAAATGAACAAAAGAACAAATGGACAAATGATCAAATGAACAAATGAACAAGTGAACAAATGAACAAATGACAAAATGAACAAATGAACAAATGAACATATGAACATCTGAACAACTGAACAAATGAACAAGTGAACAAAAGAACAAATGAACTAATGAACAATTGCACAATTGAACAAATGAACAAATGAACGAATGAACAAATGAACAATTGTACAATTGAACATATGAACAATTGTACAATTGAACAAATCAACAATTGTACAATTGAACAAATGAACAATTGCACAATTGAACAAATGAACAATTGAACAACTGAACAACTGAACAAATGAACAAATGAACAAATGAGCATATGAACAATTGTACAATTGAACATATGAACAATTGTACAATTGAACATATGAACAATTGTACAATTGAACATATGAACAATTGTACAATTGAACAAATCAACAATTGTACAATTGAACAAATGAACAATTGCACAATTGAACAAATGAACAATTGAACAACTGAACAAATGAACAAATGAACAAATGAGCAAATGAAAAATTGTACAATTGAACAAATGAACAATTGTACAATTGAACAAATGAAGAATTGTACAATTGAACAAATGAACAATTGAACAACTGAACAAATGAACAACTAAACAAATGAGCAAATGAACAATTGTACAATTGATCAAATGAACAATTGTACAATTGAACAAATGAACAATTGTACAATTGAACAAAAGAACAATTGTACAATTGATCAAATGAACAATTGTACAATTGAACAAATGAACAATTGTACAATTGACCAAATGAACAATTGTACAATTGAACAAATGAACAATTGTACAATTGATCAAATGAACAATTGTACAATTGAACAAATGAACAATTGAACAATTGAACAATTGAACAAATGAACAAATGAACAAATGAACAAATGAATAAATGAACAAATGAACAAATGAACAAATGAAGAAATGCAGAATTGGACAAAAGAACAAATGAACAAATGAACAAATGAACAAGTGAACAAATGAACAAAAGAACAAATGGACAAATGATCAAATGAACAAATGAACAAGTGAACAAATGAACAAATGAACATATGAACATCTGAACAACTGAACAAATGAACAAGTGAACAAAAGAACAAATGAACTAATGAACAATTGCACAATTGAACAAATGAACAAATGAACGAATGAACAAATGAACAATTGTACAATTGAACATATGAACAATTGTACAATTGAACATATGAACAATTGTACAATTGAACATATGAACAATTGTACAATTGAACAAATGAACAATTGTACAATTGAACAAATGAACAATTGCACAATTGAACAAATGAACAATTGAACAACTGAACAAATGAACAAATGAACAAATGAGCAAATGAAAAATTGTACAATTGAACAAATGAACAATTGTACAAATGAACAAATGAAGAATTGTACAATTGAACAAATGAACAATTGAACAACTGAACAAATGAACAAATGAACAAATGAGCAAATGAACAATTGTACAATTGATCAAATGAACAATTGTACAATTGAACAAATGAACAATTGTACAATTGAACAAATGAACATATGAACAAATGAACAAATGAACAAATGTACAAATGTACAAATGAACAAATGAACAAATGAACGATTGTACAATTGTATAATTGAACAAATGAACGAATGAAGGAATGAACAAATGCCCAAAAGAACAAATGATCGAATGAACGAATGAAGAAAAGATCAATTGTACAATTGAACAAATGAACAATTGTACAATTGAACAAATGAACGAATGAAGGAATGAACAAATGCCCAAAAGAACAAATGATCGAATGAACGAATGAAGAAAAGATCAATTGTACAATTGAACAAATGAACAATTGTACAATTGAACAAATGAACAATTGTACAATTGAACAAAAGAACAATTGTACAATTGATCAAATGAACAATTGTACAATTGAACAAATGAACAATTGTACAATTGAACAAATGAACAATTGTACAATTGAACAAATGAACAATTGTACAATTGAACAAATGAACAATTGACAATTGAACAAATGAACGAATGAACGAATGAACAAATGAACAAATGAACAAATGAACAAATGAACAAATGAACAAGTGGACAAATGAACGAATGGACAAATGAACAAATGAACAAATGAACAAGTGAACAAATGAACAAACGAACAAATCAACAAATGATCAAATGAACAAGTGGACAAATGAACGAATGGGCAAATGAACAAGTGAACAATTGTACAATTGAACAAATGAACAATTGTACAATTGAACTAATGAACAATTGTACAATTGAACTAATGAACAATTGTACAATTGAACAAATGAACAATTGAACAATTGAACAATTGAACAAATGGACAAATGAACAAATGAACAAATGATCAAATGAACAAATGAACCAATGATCAAATGAACAAATGAACAAATGAACAAATGAGCAAGTGAACAATTGCACAATTGTACAATTGAACAAATGAACGAATGAACAAATGAACAAATGAACAAGTGGACAAATGAACGAATGGACAAATGAACAAATGAACAAATGAACAATTGAACAAATGAGCAATTGTACAATTGTACTATCGAACAAATGAACAATTGTACAATTGTAGAATTGAACAAATGAACAATTGTACAATTGAACAAATGAACAATTGTACAATTGAACAAATGAACAATTGTACAATTGAACAAATGAACAATTGTACAATTGAACAAATGAACAATTGTACAATTGAACAAATGAACAATTGAACAATTGAACAATTGAACAAATGAAGAAATGCAGAATTGGACAAAAGAACAAATGAACAAATGAACAAATGAACAAGTGAACAAATGAACAAAAGAACAAATGGACAAATGATCAAATGAACAAATGAACAAGTGAACAAATGAACAAATGACAAAATGAACAAATGAACAAATGAACATATGAACATCTGAACAACTGAACAAATGAACAAGTGAACAAAAGAACAAATGAACTAATGAACAATTGCACAATTGAACAAATGAACAAATGAACGAATGAACAAATGAACAATTGTACAATTGAACATATGAACAATTGTACAATTGAACATATGAACAATTGTACAATTGAACATATGAACAATTGTACAATTGAACATATGAACAATTGTACAATTGAACATATGAACAATTGTACAATTGAACAAATGAACAATTGCACAATTGAACAAATGAACAATTGAACAACTGAACAAATGAACAAATGAACAAATGAGCAAATGAAAAATTGTACAATTGAACAAATGAACAATTGTACAATTGAACAAATGAAGAATTGTACAATTGAACAAAAGAACAATTGTACAATTGATCAAATGAACAATTGTACAATTGAACAAATGAACAATTGTACAATTGACCAAATGAACAATTGTACAATTGAACAAATGAACAATTGTACAATTGATCAAATGAACAATTGTACAATTGAACAAATGAACAATTGAACAATTGAACAATTGAACAAATGAACAAATGAACAAATGTACAAATGAATAAATGAACAAATGAACAAATGAACAAATGAAGAAATGCAGAATTGGACAAAAGAACAAATGAACAAATGAACAAATGAACAAGTGAACAAATGAACAAAAGAACAAATGGACAAATGATCAAATGAACAAATGAACAAGTGAACAAATGAACAAATGACAAAATGAATAAATGAACAAATGAACATATGAACATCTGAACAACTGAACAAATGAACAAGTGAACAAAAGAACAAATGAACTAATGAACAAATGTACAAATGTACAAATGAACAAATGAACAAATGAACGATTGTACAATTGTACAATTGAACAAATGAACGAATGAAGGAATGAAAAAATGCCCAAAAGAACAAATGATCGAATGAACGAATGAAGAAAAGATCAATTGTACAATTGAACAAATGAACAATTGTACAATTGAACAAATGAACGAATGAAGGAATGAACAAATGCCCAAAAGAACAAATGATCGAATGAACGAATGAAGAAAAGATCAATTGTACAATTGAACAAATGAACAATTGTACAATTGAACAAATGAACAATTGTACAATTGAACAAAAGAACAATTGTACAATTGATCAAATGAACAATTGTACAATTGAACAAATGAACAATTGTACAATTGAACAAATGAACAATTGTACAATTGAACAAATGAACAATTGACAATTGAACAAATGAACGAATGAACGAATGAACAAATGAACAAATGAACAAATGAACAAATGAACAAATGAACAAGTGGACAAATGAACGAATGGACAAATGAACAAATGAACAAATGAACAAGTGAACAAATGAACAAACGAACAAATCAACAAATGATCAAATGAACAAGTGGACAAATGAACGAATGGGCAAATGAACAAGTGAACAATTGTACAATTGAACAAATTAACAATTGTACAATTGAACTAATGAACAATTGTACAATTGAACTAATGAACAATTGTACAATTGAACAAATGAACAATTGAACAATTGAACAATTGAACAAATGGACAAATGAACAAATGAACAAATGATCAAATGAACAAATGAACCAATGATCAAATGAACAAATGAACAAATGAACAAATGAGCAAGTGAACAATTGCACAATTGTACAATTGAACAAATGAACGAATGAACAAATGAACAAATGAACAAGTGGACAAATGAACGAATGGACAAATGAACAAATGAACAAATGAACAATTGAACAAATGAGCAATTGTACAATTGTACTATTGAACAAATGAACAATTGTACAATTGTACAATTGAACAAATGAACAATTGTACAATTGAACAAATGAACAATTGTACAATTGAACAAATGAACAATTGTACAATTGAACAAATGAACAATTGTACAATTGAACAAATGAACAATTGTACAATTGAACAAATGAACAATTGAACAATTGAACAATTGAACAAATGAAGAAATGCAGAATTGGACAAAAGAACAAATGAACAAATGAACAAATGAACAAGTGATCAAATGAACAAAAGAACAAATGGACAAATGATCAAATGAACAAATGAACAAGTGAACAAATGAACAAATGACAAAATGAACAAATGAACAAATGAACATATGAACATCTGAACAACTGAACAAATGAACAAGTGAACAAAAGAACAAATGAACTAATGAACAATTGCACAATTGAACAAATGAACAAATGAACGAATGAACAAATGAACAATTGTACAATTGAACATATGAACAATTGTACAATTGAACATATGAACAATTGTACAATTGAACATATGAACAATTGTACAATTGAACATATGAACAATTGTACAATTGAACATATGAACAATTGTACAATTGAACAAATCAACAATTGTACAATTGAACAAATGAACAATTGCACAATTGAACAAATGAACAATTGAACAACTGAACAAATGAACAAATGAACAAATGAGCAAATGAAAAATTGTACAATTGAACAAATGAACAATTGTACAATTGAACAAATGAAGAATTGTACAATTGAACAAATGAACAATTGAACAACTGAACAAATGAACAAATGAACAAATGAGCAAATGAACAATTGTACAATTGATCAAATGAACAATTGTACAATTGAACAAATGAACAATTGTACAATTGAACAAATGAACATATGAACAAATGAACAAATGAACAAATGTACAAATGTACAAATGAACAATTGAACAAATGAGCAATTGTACAATTGTACTATTGAACAAATGAACAATTGTACAATTGTACAATTGAACAAATGAACAATTGTACAATTGTACAATTGAACAAATGAACAATTGTACAATTGAACAAATGAACAATTGTACAATTGAACAAATGAACAATTGAACAATTGAACAATTGAACAAATGAACAAATGAACAAATGAACAAATGAATAAATGAACAAATGAACAAATGAACAAATGAAGAAATGCAGAATTGGACAAAAGAACAAATGAACAAATGAACAAATGAACAAGTGAACAAATGAACAAAAGAACAAATGGACAAATGATCAAATGAACAAATGAACAAGTGAACAAATGAACAAATGACAAAATGAACAAATGAACAAATGAACATATGAACATCTGAACAACTGAACAAATGAACAAGTGAACAAAAGAACAAATGAACTAATGAACAATTGCACAATTGAACAAATGAACAAATGAACAAATGAACAATTGTACAATTGAACATATGAACAATTGTACAATTGAACATATGAACAATTGTACAATTGAACATATGAACAATTGTACAATTGAACAAATGAACAATTGTACAATTGAACAAATGAACAAATGAACAATTGTACAATTGAACAAATGAACAATTGCACAATTGAACAAATGAACAATTGAACAACTGAACAAATGAACAAATGAACAAATGAGCAAATGAAAAATTGTACAATTGAACAAATGAACAATTGTACAAATGAACAAATGAAGAATTGTACAATTGAACAAATGAACAATTGAACAACTGAACAAATGAACAAATGAGCAAATGAACAATTGTACAATTGATCAAATGAACAATTGTACAATTGAACAAATGAACAATTGTACAATTGAACAAATGAACATATGAACAAATGAACAAATGAACAAATGTACAAATGTACAAATGTACAAATGAACAAATGAACAAATGAACGATTGTACAATTGTACAATTGAACAAATGAACGAATGAAGGAATGAACAAATGCCCAAAAGAACAAATGATCGAATGAACGAATGAAGAAAAGATCAATTGTACAATTGAACAAATGAACAATTGTACAATTGAACAAATGAACGAATGAAGGAATGAACAAATGCCCAAAAGAACAAATGATCGAATGAACGAATGAAGAAAAGATCAATTGTACAATTGAACAAATGAACAATTGTACAATTGAACAAATGAACAATTGTACAATTGAACAAAAGAACAATTGTACAATTGATCAAATGAACAATTGTACAATTGAACAAATGAACAATTGTACAATTGAACAAATGAACAATTGTACAATTGAACAAATGAACAATTGACAATTGAACAAATGAACGAATGAACGAATGAACAAATGAACAAATGAACAAATGAACAAATGAACAAATGAACAAGTGGACAAATGAACGAATGGACAAATGAACAAATGAACAAATGAACAAGTGAACAAATGAACAAACGAACAAATCAACAAATGATCAAATGAACAAGTGGACAAATGAACGAATGGGCAAATGAACAAGTGAACAATTGTACAATTGAACAAATGAACAATTGTACAATTGAACTAATGAACAATTGTACAATTGAACTAATGAACAATTGTACAATTGAACAAATGAACAATTGAACAATTGAACAATTGAACAAATGGACAAATGAACAAATGAACAAATGATCAAATGAACAAATGAACCAATGATCAAATGAACAAATGAACAAATGAACAAATGAGCAAGTGAACAATTGCACAATTGTACAATTGAACAAATGAACGAATGAACAAATGAACAAATGAACAAGTGGACAAATGAACGAATGGACAAATGAACAAATGAACAAATGAACAATTGAACAAATGAGCAATTGTACAATTGTACTATTGAACAAATGAACAATTGTACAATTGAACAAATGAACAATTGTACAATTGAACAAATGAACAATTGTACAATTGAACAAATGAACAATTGTACAATTGAACAAATGAACAATTGTACAATTGAACAAATGAACAATTGAACAATTGAACAATTGAACAAATGAAGAAATGCAGAATTGGACAAAAGAACAAATGAACAAATGAACAAATGAACAAGTGAACAAATGAACAAAAGAACAAATGGACAAATGATCAAATGAACAAATGAACAAGTGAACAAATGAACAAATGACAAAATGAACAAATGAACAAATGAACATATGAACATCTGAACAACTGAACAAATGAACAAGTGAACAAAAGAACAAATGAACTAATGAACAATTGCACAATTGAACAAATGAACAAATGAACGAATGAACAAATGAACAATTGTACAATTGAACATATGAACAATTGTACAATTGAACATATGAACAATTGTACAATTGAACATATGAACAATTGTACAATTGAACATATGAACAATTGTACAATTGAACATATGAACAATTGTACAATTGAACAAATCAACAATTGTACAATTGAACAAATGAACAATTGCACAATTGAACAAATGAACAATTGAACAACTGAACAAATGAACAAATGAACAAATGAGCAAATGAAAAATTGTACAATTGAACAAATGAACAATTGTACAATTGAACAAATGAAGAATTGTACAATTGAACAAATGAACAATTGAACAACTGAACAAATGAACAAATGAACAAATGAGCAAATGAACAATTGTACAATTGATCAAATGAACAATTGTACAATTGAACAAATGAACAATTGTACAATTGAACAAATGAACATATGAACAAATGAACAAATGAACAAATGTACAAATGTACAAATGAACAATTGAACAAATGAGCAATTGTACAATTGTACTATTGAACAAATGAACAATTGTACAATTGTACAATTGAACAAATGAACAATTGTACAATTGTACAATTGAACAAATGAACAATTGTACAATTGAACAAATGAACAATTGTACAATTGAACAAATGAACAATTGAACAATTGAACAATTGAACAATTGAACAATTGAAGAAATGCAGAATTGGACAAAAGAACAAATGAACAAATGAACAAATGAACAAATGAACAAGTGAACAAATGAACAAAAGAACAAATGGACAAATGATCAAATGAACAAATGAACAAGTGAACAAATGAACAAATGACAAAATGAACAAATGAACAAATGAACATATGAACATCTGAACAACTGAACAAATGAACAAGTGAACAAAAGAACAAATGAACTAATGAACAATTGCACAATTGAACAAATGAACAAATGAACGAATGAACAAATGAACAATTGTACAATTGAACATATGAACAATTGTACAATTGAACATATGAACAATTGTACAATTGGACATATGAACAATTGTACAATTGAACAAATGAACAATTGTACAATTGAACAAATGAACAATTGTACAATTGAACAAATGAACAATTGCACAATTGAACAAATGAACAATTGAACAACTGAACAAATGAACAAATGAACAAATGAGCAAATGAACAATTGTACAATTGATCAAATGAACAATTGTACAATTGAACAAATGAACAATTGTACAATTGAACAAATGAACATATGAACAAATGAACAAATGAACAAATGTACAAATGTACAAATGAACAAATGAACAAATGAACAATTGTACAATTGTACAATTGAACAAATGAACGAATGAAGGAATGAACAAATGCCCAAAAGAACAAATGATCGAATGAACGAATGAACAAATGATCAATTGTACAATTGAACAAATGAACAATTGTACAATTGAACAAATGAACAATTGTACAATTGAACAAATGAACAATTGTACAATTGAACAAAAGAACAATTGTACAATTGATCAAATGAACAATTGTACAATTGAACAAATGAACAATTGTACAATTGAACAAATGAACAATTGTACAATTGAACAAATGAACAATTGTACAATTGATCAAATGAACAATTGTACAATTGAACAAATGAACAATTGAACAATTGAACAATTGAACAAATGAACAAATGAACAAATGAACAAATGAATAAATGAACAAATGTACAAATGAACAAATGAACCAATGATCAAATGAACAAATGAACAAATGAACAAAAGAACAAATGAACTAATGAACAATTGCACAATTGAACAAATGAACAAATGAACGAATGAACAAATGAACAATTGTACAATTGAACATATGAACAATTGTACAATTGAACATATGAACAATTGTACAATTGAACATATGAACAATTGTACAATTGAACAAATGAACAATTGTACAATTGAACAAATGAAGAATTGCACAATTGAACAAATGAACAATTGAACAACTGAACAAATGAACAAATGAACAAATGAGCAAATGAAAAATTGTACAATTGATCAAATGAACAATTGTACAATTGAACAAATGAACAATTGAACAACTGAACAAATGAACAAATGAACGAATGAACAAATGAACAATTGTACAATTGAACATATGAACAATTGTACAATTGAACATATGAACAATTGTACAATTGAACATATGAACAATTGTACAATTGAACAAATGAACAATTGTACAATTGAACAAATGAAGAATTGCACAATTGAACAAATGAACAATTGAACAACTGAACAAATGAACAAATGAACAAATGAGCAAATGAAAAATTGTACAATTGATCAAATGAACAATTGTACAATTGAACAAATGAACAATTGAACAACTGAACAAATGAACAAATGAACAAATGAGCAAATGAACAATTGTACAATTGATCAAATGAACAATTGTACAATTGAACAAATGAACAATTGTACAATTGAACAAATGAACATATGAACAAATGAACAAATGAACAAATGAACAAATGGACAAATGAACAAATGAACAAATGTACAAATGAAGAAATGAACAAATGAACAATTGTACAATTGTACAATTGAACAAATGAACGAATGAACGAATGAACAAATGCCCAAATGAACAAATGATCGAATGAACGAATGATCAAATGAACAACTGTACAATTGAACAAATGAACAATTGTACAATTGAACAAATGAACAATTGTACAATTGAACAAATGAACAATTGTACAATTGAACAATGAACAATTCTACAATTGAACAAATGAACAATTGAACAATTGAACAAATGAACAAATGAACAAATGAACAAATGAACAAATGAACAAGTGAACAAATGAACAAATGAGCAATTGAACAAATGAACAAATGACCAAATGAACAAATGAGCGAATGAACGAATGAACGAATGAACAAATGAACAAGTGAACAAATGAACAAAAGAACAAATGAACAAATGGACAAATGAACAAATAAAACAAATGAACAAAAGAACAAATGAAACAAATGAACAAATGAACAAATGAACGAATGAACGAATGAACGAATGAACCAATGAACAAATGAACAAATGAAAAAATGAAAGAAATGAACAAGTGAACAAATAAACAAATGATCAAATGAACAAATGAATAAATGAACAAATGAACAAATGAACAATTATACAATTGAACAAATGAACAATTGTACAATGGAACAAATGAACAATTGTACAATTGAACAAATGAACAATTGACAATTGAACAAATGAACGAATGAACGAATGAACAAATGAACAAATGAACAAATGAACAAATGAACAAATGAACAAGTGGACAAATGAACGAATGGACAAATGAACAAATGAACAAATGAACAAGTGAACAAATGAACAAACGAACAAATCAACAAATGAACAAATGAACAAGTGGACAAATGAACGAATGGGGAAATGAACAAGTGAACAATTGTACAATTGAACAAATGAACAATTGTACAATTGAACTAATGAACAATTGTACAATTGAACAAATGAGCAATTGTACAATTGTACTATTGAACAAATGAACAATTGTACAATTGAACAAATGAACAATTGTACAATTGTACAATTGAACAAATGAACAATTGTACAATTGAACAAATGAACAATTGTACAATTGTACAATTGAACAAATGAACAATTGTACAATTGAACAAATGAACAATTGAACAACTGAACAAATGAACAAATGAACAAATGAGCAAATGAAAAATTGTACAATTGAACAAATGAACAATTGTACAATTGAACAAATGAAGAATTGTACAATTGAACAAATGAACAATTGAACAACTGAACAAATGAACAAATGAACAAATGAGCAAATGAACAATTGTACAATTGATCAAATGAACAATTGTACAATTGAACAAATGAACAATTGTACAATTGAACAAATGAACATATGAACAAATGAACAAATGAACAAATGTACAAATGTACAAATGAACAATTGAACAAATGAGCAATTGTACAATTGTACTATTGAACAAATGAACAATTGTACAATTGTACAATTGAACAAATGAACAATTGTACAATTGTACAATTGAACAAATGAACAATTGTACAATTGAACAAATGAACAATTGTACAATTGAACAAATGAACAATTGAACAATTGAACAATTGAACAATTGAACAATTGAACAATTGAACAAATGGACAAATGAACAAATGAACAAATGATCAAATGAACAAATGAACCAATGATCAAATGAACAAATGAACAAATGAACAAATGAGCAAGTGAACAATTGCACAATTGTACAATTGAACAAATGAACGAATGAACAAATGAACAAATGAACAAGTGGACAAATGAACGAATGGACAAATGAACAAATGAACAAATGAACAATTGAACAAATGAGCAATTGTACAATTGTACTATCGAACAAATGAACAATTGTACAATTGTAGAATTGAACAAATGAACAATTGTACAATTGAACAAATGAACAATTGTACAATTGAACAAATGAACAATTGTACAATTGAACAAATGAACAATTGTACAATTGAACAAATGAACAATTGTACAATTGAACAAATGAACAATTGTACAATTGAACAAATGAACAATTGAACAATTGAACAATTGAACAAATGAAGAAATGCAGAATTGGACAAAAGAACAAATGAACAAATGAACAAATGAACAAGTGAACAAATGAACAAAAGAACAAATGGACAAATGATCAAATGAACAAATGAACAAGTGAACAAATGAACAAATGACAAAATGAACAAATGAACAAATGAACATATGAACATCTGAACAACTGAACAAATGAACAAGTGAACAAAAGAACAAATGAACTAATGAACAATTGCACAATTGAACAAATGAACAAATGAACGAATGAACAAATGAACAATTGTACAATTGAACATATGAACAATTGTACAATTGAACATATGAACAATTGTACAATTGAACATATGAACAATTGTACAATTGAACATATGAACAATTGTACAATTGAACATATGAACAATTGTACAATTGAACAAATGAACAATTGCACAATTGAACAAATGAACAATTGAACAACTGAACAAATGAACAAATGAACAAATGAGCAAATGAAAAATTGTACAATTGAACAAATGAACAATTGTACAATTGAACAAATGAAGAATTGTACAATTGAACAAAAGAACAATTGTACAATTGATCAAATGAACAATTGTACAATTGAACAAATGAACAATTGTACAATTGACCAAATGAACAATTGTACAATTGAACAAATGAACAATTGTACAATTGATCAAATGAACAATTGTACAATTGAACAAATGAACAATTGAACAATTGAACAATTGAACAAATGAACAAATGAACAAATGTACAAATGAATAAATGAACAAATGAACAAATGAACAAATGAAGAAATGCAGAATTGGACAAAAGAACAAATGAACAAATGAACAAATGAACAAGTGAACAAATGAACAAAAGAACAAATGGACAAATGATCAAATGAACAAATGAACAAGTGAACAAATGAACAAATGACAAAATGAATAAATGAACAAATGAACATATGAACATCTGAACAACTGAACAAATGAACAAGTGAACAAAAGAACAAATGAACTAATGAACAAATGTACAAATGTACAAATGAACAAATGAACAAATGAACGATTGTACAATTGTACAATTGAACAAATGAACGAATGAAGGAATGAAAAAATGCCCAAAAGAACAAATGATCGAATGAACGAATGAAGAAAAGATCAATTGTACAATTGAACAAATGAACAATTGTACAATTGAACAAATGAACGAATGAAGGAATGAACAAATGCCCAAAAGAACAAATGATCGAATGAACGAATGAAGAAAAGATCAATTGTACAATTGAACAAATGAACAATTGTACAATTGAACAAATGAACAATTGTACAATTGAACAAAAGAACAATTGTACAATTGATCAAATGAACAATTGTACAATTGAACAAATGAACAATTGTACAATTGAACAAATGAACAATTGTACAATTGAACAAATGAACAATTGACAATTGAACAAATGAACGAATGAACGAATGAACAAATGAACAAATGAACAAATGAACAAATGAACAAATGAACAAGTGGACAAATGAACGAATGGACAAATGAACAAATGAACAAATGAACAAGTGAACAAATGAACAAACGAACAAATCAACAAATGATCAAATGAACAAGTGGACAAATGAACGAATGGGCAAATGAACAAGTGAACAATTGTACAATTGAACAAATTAACAATTGTACAATTGAACTAATGAACAATTGTACAATTGAACTAATGAACAATTGTACAATTGAACAAATGAACAATTGAACAATTGAACAATTGAACAAATGGACAAATGAACAAATGAACAAATGATCAAATGAACAAATGAACCAATGATCAAATGAACAAATGAACAAATGAACAAATGAGCAAGTGAACAATTGCACAATTGTACAATTGAACAAATGAACGAATGAACAAATGAACAAATGAACAAGTGGACAAATGAACGAATGGACAAATGAACAAATGAACAAATGAACAATTGAACAAATGAGCAATTGTACAATTGTACTATTGAACAAATGAACAATTGTACAATTGTACAATTGAACAAATGAACAATTGTACAATTGAACAAATGAACAATTGTACAATTGAACAAATGAACAATTGTACAATTGAACAAATGAACAATTGTACAATTGAACAAATGAACAATTGTACAATTGAACAAATGAACAATTGAACAATTGAACAATTGAACAAATGAAGAAATGCAGAATTGGACAAAAGAACAAATGAACAAATGAACAAATGAACAAGTGATCAAATGAACAAAAGAACAAATGGACAAATGATCAAATGAACAAATGAACAAGTGAACAAATGAACAAATGACAAAATGAACAAATGAACAAATGAACATATGAACATCTGAACAACTGAACAAATGAACAAGTGAACAAAAGAACAAATGAACTAATGAACAATTGCACAATTGAACAAATGAACAAATGAACGAATGAACAAATGAACAATTGTACAATTGAACATATGAACAATTGTACAATTGAACATATGAACAATTGTACAATTGAACATATGAACAATTGTACAATTGAACATATGAACAATTGTACAATTGAACATATGAACAATTGTACAATTGAACAAATCAACAATTGTACAATTGAACAAATGAACAATTGCACAATTGAACAAATGAACAATTGAACAACTGAACAAATGAACAAATGAACAAATGAGCAAATGAAAAATTGTACAATTGAACAAATGAACAATTGTACAATTGAACAAATGAAGAATTGTACAATTGAACAAATGAACAATTGAACAACTGAACAAATGAACAAATGAACAAATGAGCAAATGAACAATTGTACAATTGATCAAATGAACAATTGTACAATTGAACAAATGAACAATTGTACAATTGAACAAATGAACATATGAACAAATGAACAAATGAACAAATGTACAAATGTACAAATGAACAATTGAACAAATGAGCAATTGTACAATTGTACTATTGAACAAATGAACAATTGTACAATTGTACAATTGAACAAATGAACAATTGTACAATTGTACAATTGAACAAATGAACAATTGTACAATTGAACAAATGAACAATTGTACAATTGAACAAATGAACAATTGAACAATTGAACAATTGAACAAATGAACAAATGAACAAATGAACAAATGAATAAATGAACAAATGAACAAATGAACAAATGAAGAAATGCAGAATTGGACAAAAGAACAAATGAACAAATGAACAAATGAACAAGTGAACAAATGAACAAAAGAACAAATGGACAAATGATCAAATGAACAAATGAACAAGTGAACAAATGAACAAATGACAAAATGAACAAATGAACAAATGAACATATGAACATCTGAACAACTGAACAAATGAACAAGTGAACAAAAGAACAAATGAACTAATGAACAATTGCACAATTGAACAAATGAACAAATGAACAAATGAACAATTGTACAATTGAACATATGAACAATTGTACAATTGAACATATGAACAATTGTACAATTGAACATATGAACAATTGTACAATTGAACAAATGAACAATTGTACAATTGAACAAATGAACAAATGAACAATTGTACAATTGAACAAATGAACAATTGCACAATTGAACAAATGAACAATTGAACAACTGAACAAATGAACAAATGAACAAATGAGCAAATGAAAAATTGTACAATTGAACAAATGAACAATTGTACAAATGAACAAATGAAGAATTGTACAATTGAACAAATGAACAATTGAACAACTGAACAAATGAACAAATGAGCAAATGAACAATTGTACAATTGATCAAATGAACAATTGTACAATTGAACAAATGAACAATTGTACAATTGAACAAATGAACATATGAACAAATGAACAAATGAACAAATGTACAAATGTACAAATGTACAAATGAACAAATGAACAAATGAACGATTGTACAATTGTACAATTGAACAAATGAACGAATGAAGGAATGAACAAATGCCCAAAAGAACAAATGATCGAATGAACGAATGAAGAAAAGATCAATTGTACAATTGAACAAATGAACAATTGTACAATTGAACAAATGAACGAATGAAGGAATGAACAAATGCCCAAAAGAACAAATGATCGAATGAACGAATGAAGAAAAGATCAATTGTACAATTGAACAAATGAACAATTGTACAATTGAACAAATGAACAATTGTACAATTGAACAAAAGAACAATTGTACAATTGATCAAATGAACAATTGTACAATTGAACAAATGAACAATTGTACAATTGAACAAATGAACAATTGTACAATTGAACAAATGAACAATTGACAATTGAACAAATGAACGAATGAACGAATGAACAAATGAACAAATGAACAAATGAACAAATGAACAAATGAACAAGTGGACAAATGAACGAATGGACAAATGAACAAATGAACAAATGAACAAGTGAACAAATGAACAAACGAACAAATCAACAAATGATCAAATGAACAAGTGGACAAATGAACGAATGGGCAAATGAACAAGTGAACAATTGTACAATTGAACAAATGAACAATTGTACAATTGAACTAATGAACAATTGTACAATTGAACTAATGAACAATTGTACAATTGAACAAATGAACAATTGAACAATTGAACAATTGAACAAATGGACAAATGAACAAATGAACAAATGATCAAATGAACAAATGAACCAATGATCAAATGAACAAATGAACAAATGAACAAATGAGCAAGTGAACAATTGCACAATTGTACAATTGAACAAATGAACGAATGAACAAATGAACAAATGAACAAGTGGACAAATGAACGAATGGACAAATGAACAAATGAACAAATGAACAATTGAACAAATGAGCAATTGTACAATTGTACTATTGAACAAATGAACAATTGTACAATTGAACAAATGAACAATTGTACAATTGAACAAATGAACAATTGTACAATTGAACAAATGAACAATTGTACAATTGAACAAATGAACAATTGTACAATTGAACAAATGAACAATTGAACAATTGAACAATTGAACAAATGAAGAAATGCAGAATTGGACAAAAGAACAAATGAACAAATGAACAAATGAACAAGTGAACAAATGAACAAAAGAACAAATGGACAAATGATCAAATGAACAAATGAACAAGTGAACAAATGAACAAATGACAAAATGAACAAATGAACAAATGAACATATGAACATCTGAACAACTGAACAAATGAACAAGTGAACAAAAGAACAAATGAACTAATGAACAATTGCACAATTGAACAAATGAACAAATGAACGAATGAACAAATGAACAATTGTACAATTGAACATATGAACAATTGTACAATTGAACATATGAACAATTGTACAATTGAACATATGAACAATTGTACAATTGAACATATGAACAATTGTACAATTGAACATATGAACAATTGTACAATTGAACAAATCAACAATTGTACAATTGAACAAATGAACAATTGCACAATTGAACAAATGAACAATTGAACAACTGAACAAATGAACAAATGAACAAATGAGCAAATGAAAAATTGTACAATTGAACAAATGAACAATTGTACAATTGAACAAATGAAGAATTGTACAATTGAACAAATGAACAATTGAACAACTGAACAAATGAACAAATGAACAAATGAGCAAATGAACAATTGTACAATTGATCAAATGAACAATTGTACAATTGAACAAATGAACAATTGTACAATTGAACAAATGAACATATGAACAAATGAACAAATGAACAAATGTACAAATGTACAAATGAACAATTGAACAAATGAGCAATTGTACAATTGTACTATTGAACAAATGAACAATTGTACAATTGTACAATTGAACAAATGAACAATTGTACAATTGTACAATTGAACAAATGAACAATTGTACAATTGAACAAATGAACAATTGTACAATTGAACAAATGAACAATTGAACAATTGAACAATTGAACAATTGAACAATTGAAGAAATGCAGAATTGGACAAAAGAACAAATGAACAAATGAACAAATGAACAAATGAACAAGTGAACAAATGAACAAAAGAACAAATGGACAAATGATCAAATGAACAAATGAACAAGTGAACAAATGAACAAATGACAAAATGAACAAATGAACAAATGAACATATGAACATCTGAACAACTGAACAAATGAACAAGTGAACAAAAGAACAAATGAACTAATGAACAATTGCACAATTGAACAAATGAACAAATGAACGAATGAACAAATGAACAATTGTACAATTGAACATATGAACAATTGTACAATTGAACATATGAACAATTGTACAATTGGACATATGAACAATTGTACAATTGAACAAATGAACAATTGTACAATTGAACAAATGAACAATTGTACAATTGAACAAATGAACAATTGCACAATTGAACAAATGAACAATTGAACAACTGAACAAATGAACAAATGAACAAATGAGCAAATGAACAATTGTACAATTGATCAAATGAACAATTGTACAATTGAACAAATGAACAATTGTACAATTGAACAAATGAACATATGAACAAATGAACAAATGAACAAATGTACAAATGTACAAATGAACAAATGAACAAATGAACAATTGTACAATTGTACAATTGAACAAATGAACGAATGAAGGAATGAACAAATGCCCAAAAGAACAAATGATCGAATGAACGAATGAACAAATGATCAATTGTACAATTGAACAAATGAACAATTGTACAATTGAACAAATGAACAATTGTACAATTGAACAAATGAACAATTGTACAATTGAACAAAAGAACAATTGTACAATTGATCAAATGAACAATTGTACAATTGAACAAATGAACAATTGTACAATTGAACAAATGAACAATTGTACAATTGAACAAATGAACAATTGTACAATTGATCAAATGAACAATTGTACAATTGAACAAATGAACAATTGAACAATTGAACAATTGAACAAATGAACAAATGAACAAATGAACAAATGAATAAATGAACAAATGTACAAATGAACAAATGAACCAATGATCAAATGAACAAATGAACAAATGAACAAAAGAACAAATGAACTAATGAACAATTGCACAATTGAACAAATGAACAAATGAACGAATGAACAAATGAACAATTGTACAATTGAACATATGAACAATTGTACAATTGAACATATGAACAATTGTACAATTGAACATATGAACAATTGTACAATTGAACAAATGAACAATTGTACAATTGAACAAATGAAGAATTGCACAATTGAACAAATGAACAATTGAACAACTGAACAAATGAACAAATGAACAAATGAGCAAATGAAAAATTGTACAATTGATCAAATGAACAATTGTACAATTGAACAAATGAACAATTGAACAACTGAACAAATGAACAAATGAACGAATGAACAAATGAACAATTGTACAATTGAACATATGAACAATTGTACAATTGAACATATGAACAATTGTACAATTGAACATATGAACAATTGTACAATTGAACAAATGAACAATTGTACAATTGAACAAATGAAGAATTGCACAATTGAACAAATGAACAATTGAACAACTGAACAAATGAACAAATGAACAAATGAGCAAATGAAAAATTGTACAATTGATCAAATGAACAATTGTACAATTGAACAAATGAACAATTGAACAACTGAACAAATGAACAAATGAACAAATGAGCAAATGAACAATTGTACAATTGATCAAATGAACAATTGTACAATTGAACAAATGAACAATTGTACAATTGAACAAATGAACATATGAACAAATGAACAAATGAACAAATGAACAAATGGACAAATGAACAAATGAACAAATGTACAAATGAAGAAATGAACAAATGAACAATTGTACAATTGTACAATTGAACAAATGAACGAATGAACGAATGAACAAATGCCCAAATGAACAAATGATCGAATGAACGAATGATCAAATGAACAACTGTACAATTGAACAAATGAACAATTGTACAATTGAACAAATGAACAATTGTACAATTGAACAAATGAACAATTGTACAATTGAACAATGAACAATTCTACAATTGAACAAATGAACAATTGAACAATTGAACAAATGAACAAATGAACAAATGAACAAATGAACAAATGAACAAGTGAACAAATGAACAAATGAGCAATTGAACAAATGAACAAATGACCAAATGAACAAATGAGCGAATGAACGAATGAACGAATGAACAAATGAACAAGTGAACAAATGAACAAAAGAACAAATGAACAAATGGACAAATGAACAAATAAAACAAATGAACAAAAGAACAAATGAAACAAATGAACAAATGAACAAATGAACGAATGAACGAATGAACGAATGAACCAATGAACAAATGAACAAATGAAAAAATGAAAGAAATGAACAAGTGAACAAATAAACAAATGATCAAATGAACAAATGAATAAATGAACAAATGAACAAATGAACAATTATACAATTGAACAAATGAACAATTGTACAATGGAACAAATGAACAATTGTACAATTGAACAAATGAACAATTGACAATTGAACAAATGAACGAATGAACGAATGAACAAATGAACAAATGAACAAATGAACAAATGAACAAATGAACAAGTGGACAAATGAACGAATGGACAAATGAACAAATGAACAAATGAACAAGTGAACAAATGAACAAACGAACAAATCAACAAATGAACAAATGAACAAGTGGACAAATGAACGAATGGGGAAATGAACAAGTGAACAATTGTACAATTGAACAAATGAACAATTGTACAATTGAACTAATGAACAATTGTACAATTGAACAAATGAGCAATTGTACAATTGTACTATTGAACAAATGAACAATTGTACAATTGAACAAATGAACAATTGTACAATTGTACAATTGAACAAATGAACAATTGTACAATTGAACAAATGAACAATTGTACAATTGTACAATTGAACAAATGAACAATTGTACAATTGAACAAATGAACAATTGAACAACTGAACAAATGAACAAATGAACAAATGAGCAAATGAAAAATTGTACAATTGAACAAATGAACAATTGTACAATTGAACAAATGAAGAATTGTACAATTGAACAAATGAACAATTGAACAACTGAACAAATGAACAAATGAACAAATGAGCAAATGAACAATTGTACAATTGATCAAATGAACAATTGTACAATTGAACAAATGAACAATTGTACAATTGAACAAATGAACATATGAACAAATGAACAAATGAACAAATGTACAAATGTACAAATGAACAATTGAACAAATGAGCAATTGTACAATTGTACTATTGAACAAATGAACAATTGTACAATTGTACAATTGAACAAATGAACAATTGTACAATTGTACAATTGAACAAATGAACAATTGTACAATTGAACAAATGAACAATTGTACAATTGAACAAATGAACAATTGAACAATTGAACAATTGAACAATTGAAGAAATGCAGAATTGGACAAAAGAACAAATGAACAAATGAACAAATGAACAAATGAACAAGTGAACAAATGAACAAAAGAACAAATGGACAAATGATCAAATGAACAAATGAACAAGTGAACAAATGAACAAATGACAAAATGAACAAATGAACAAATGAACATATGAACATCTGAACAACTGAACAAATGAACAAGTGAACAAAAGAACAAATGAACTAATGAACAATTGCACAATTGAACAAATGAACAAATGAACGAATGAACAAATGAACAATTGTACAATTGAACATATGAACAATTGTACAATTGAACATATGAACAATTGTACAATTGGACATATGAACAATTGTACAATTGAACAAATGAACAATTGTACAATTGAACAAATGAACAATTGTACAATTGAACAAATGAACAATTGCCCAATTGAACAAATGAACAATTGAACAACTGAACAAATGAACAAATGAACAAATGAGCAAATGAACAATTGTACAATTGATCAAATGAACAATTGTACAATTGAACAAATGAACAATTGTACAATTGAACAAATGAACATATGAACAAATGAACAAATGAACAAATGTACAAACGTACAAATGAACAAATGAACAAATGAACAATTGTACAATTGTACAATTGAACAAATGAACGAATGAAGGAATGAACAAATGCCCAAAAGAACAAATGATCGAATGAACGAATGAACAAATGATCAATTGTACAATTGAACAAATGAACAATTGTACAATTGAACAAATGAACAATTGTACAATTGAACAAATGAACAATTGTACAATTGAACAAAAGAACAATTGTACAATTGATCAAATGAACAATTGTACAATTGAACAAATGAACAATTGTACAATTGAACAAATGAACAATTGTACAATTGAACAAATGAACAATTGTACAATTGATCAAATGAACAATTGTACAATTGAACAAATGAACAATTGTACAATTGAACAAAAGAACAATTGTACAATTGATCAAATGAACAATTGTACAATTGAACAAATGAACAATTGTACAATTGAACAAATGAACAATTGTACAATTGAACAAATGAACAATTGTACAATTGATCAAATGAACAATTGTACAATTGAACAAATGAACAATTGAACAATTGAACAATTGAACAAATGAACAAATGAACAAATGAACAAATGAATAAATGAACAAATGTACAAATGAACAAATGAACCAATGATCAAATGAACAAATGAACAAATGAACAAAAGAACAAATGAACTAATGAACAATTGCACAATTGAACAAATGAACAAATGAACGAATGAACAAATGATCAATTGTACAATTGAACATATGAACAATTGTACAATTGAACATATGAACAATTGTACAATTGAACATATGAACAATTGTACAATTGAACAAATGAACAATTGTACAATTGAACAAATGAAGAATTGCACAATTGAACAAATGAACAATTGAACAACTGAACAAATGAACAAATGAACAAATGAGCAAATGAAAAATTGTACAATTGATCAAATGAACAATTGTACAATTGAACAAATGAACAATTGAACAACTGAACAAATGAACAAATGAACGAATGAACAAATGAACAATTGTACAATTGAACATATGAACAATTGTACAATTGAACATATGAACAATTGTACAATTGAACATATGAACAATTGTACAATTGAACAAATGAACAATTGTACAATTGAACAAATGAAGAATTGCACAATTGAACAAATGAACAATTGAACAACTGAACAAATGAACAAATGAACAAATGAGCAAATGAAAAATTGTACAATTGATCAAATGAACAATTGTACAATTGAACAAATGAACAATTGAACAACTGAACAAATGAACAAATGAACAAATGAGCAAATGAACAATTGTACAATTGATCAAATGAACAATTGTACAATTGAACAAATGAACAATTGTACAATTAAACAAATGAACATATGAACAAATGAACAAATGAACAATTGAACAACTGAACAAATGAACAAATGAACGAATGAACAAATGAACAATTGTACAATTGAACATATGAACAATTGTACAATTGAACATATGAACAATTGTACAATTGAACATATGAACAATTGTACAATTGAACAAATGAACAATTGTACAATTGAACAAATGAAGAATTGCACAATTGAACAAATGAACAATTGAACAACTGAACAAATGAACAAATGAACAAATGAGCAAATGAAAAATTGTACAATTGATCAAATGAACAATTGTACAATTGAACAAATGAACAATTGAACAACTGAACAAATGAACAAATGAACAAATGAGCAAATGAACAATTGTACAATTGATCAAATGAACAATTGTACAATTGAACAAATGAACAATTGTACAATTGAACAAATGAACATATGAACAAATGAACAAATGAACAAATGAACAAATGAACAAATGGACAAATGAACAAATGAACAAATGTACAAATGAACAAATGAACAAATGAACAATTGTACAATTGTACAATTGAACAAATGAACGAATGAACGAATGAACAAATGCCCAAATGAACAAATGATCGAATGAACGAATGATCAAATGAACAACTGTACAATTGAACAAATGAACAATTGTACAATTGAACAAATGAACAATTGTACAATTGAACAAATGAACAATTGTACAATTGAACAATGAACAATTATACAATTGAACAAATGAACAATTGAACAATTGAACAATTGAACAAATGAACAAATGAACAAATGAACAAATGAACAAATGAACAAGTGAACAATTGAACAAATGAGCAATTGAACCAATGAACAAATGACCAAATGAACAAATGAGCGAATGAACGAATGAACGAATGAACAAATGAACAAGTGAACAAATGAACAAAAGAACAAATGAACAAATGGACAAATGAACAAATAAAACAAATGAACAAAAGAACAAATGAAACAAATGAACAAATGAACAAATGAACGAATGAACGAATGAACGAATGAACGAATGAACCAATGAACAAATGAACAAATGAAAAAATGAAAGAAATGAACAAGTGAACAAATAAACAAATGATCAAATGAACAAATGAATAAATGAACAAATGAACAAATGAACAATTATACAATTGAACAAATGAACAATTGTACAATGGAACAAATGAACAATTGTACAATTGAACAAATGAACAATTGACAATTGAACAAATGAACGAATGAACGAATGAACAAATGAACAAATGAACAAATGAACAAATGAACAAATGAACAAGTGGACAAATGAACAAATGAACAAGTGGACAAATGAACGAATAGACAAATGAACAAATGAACAAATGAACAAGTGAACAAATGAACAAACGAACAAATCAACAAATGAACAAATGAACAAGTGGACAAATGAACGAATGGGCAAATGAACAAGTGAACAATTGTACAATTGAACAAATGAACAATTGTACAATTGAACTAATGAACAATTGTACAATTGAACAAATGAGCAATTGTACAATTGTACTATTGAACAAATGAACAATTGTACAATTGAACAAATGAACAATTGTACAATTGTACAATTGAACAAATGAACAATTGTACAATTGAACAAATGAACAATTGTACAATTGAACAAATGAACAATTGTACAATTGAACAAATGAAAAATTGTACAATTGAACAAATGAACAATTGAACAATTGAACAATTGAACAAATGAAGAAATGCAGAATTGGACAAAAGAACAAATGAACAAATGAACAAATGAACAAGTGAACAAATGAACAAAAGAACAAATGGACAAATGATCAAATGAACAAATGAACAAGTGAACAAATGAACAAATGAACAATTGAACATATGAACATCTGAACAACTGAACAAATGAACAAGTGAACAAAAGAACAAATGAACTAATGAACAATTGCACAATTGAACAAATGAACAAATGAACAAATGAACGAATGAACAAATGAACAATTGTACAATTGAACATATGAACAATTGTACAATTGAACAAATGAACAATTGTACAATTGAACAAATGAACAATTGTACAAATGAACAATTGTACAATTGAACAAATGAACAATTGTACAATTGAACAAATGAACAATTGTACAATTGAACAAATGAACAATTGAACAATTGAACAATTGTACAATTGAACAAATGAACAATTGAACAATTGAACAATTGAACAAATGAAGAAATGCAGAATTGGACAAAAGAACAAATGAACAAATGAACAAGTGAACAAATGAACAAAAGAACAAATGGACAAATGATCAAATGAACAAATGAACAAGTGAACAAATGAACAAATGACAAAATGAACAAATGAACAAATGAACATATGAACATCTGAACAACTGAACAAATGAACAAGTGAACAAAAGAACAAATGAACTAATGAACAATTGCACAATTGAACAAATGAACAAATGAACGAATGAACAAATGAACAATTGTACAATTGAACATATGAACAATTGTACAATTGAACATATGAACAATTGTACAATTGTTCATTTGTTCAATTGTACAATTGAACAAATGAACGAATGAACGAATGAACAAATGCCCAAATGAACAAATGATCGAATGAACGAATGATCAAATGAACAACTGTACAATTGAACAAATGAACAATTGTACAATTGAACAAATGAACAATTGTACAATTGAACAAATGAACAATTGTACAATTGAACAATGAACAATTCTACAATTGAACAAATGAACAATTGAACAATTGAACAATTGAACAAATGAGCAAATGAACAAATGAACAAATGAACAAGTGAACAAATGAACAAATGAGCAATTGAACCAATGAACAAATGACCAAATGAACAAATGAGCGAATGAACGAATGAACGAATGAACAAATGAACAAGTGAACAAATGAACAAAAGAACAAATGAACAAATGGACAAATGAACAAATAAAACAAATGAACAAAAGAACAAATGAAACAAATGAACAAATGAACAAATGAACGAATGAACGAATGAACGAATGAACCAATGAACAAATGAACAAATGAAAAAATGAAAGAAATGAACAAGTGAACAAATAAACAAATGATCAAATGAACAAATGAATAAATGAACAAATGAACAAATGAACAATTATACAATTGAACAAATGAACAATTGTACAATGGAACAAATGAACAATTGTACAATTGAACAAATGAACAATTGACAATTGAACAAATGAACGAATGAACGAATGAACAAATGAACAAATGAACAAATGAACAAATGAACAAATGAACAAGTGGACAAATGAACGAATGGACAAATGAACAAATGAACAAATGAACAAATGAACAAGTGAACAAATGAACAAACGAACAAATCAACAAATGAACAAATGAACAAGTGGACAAATGAACGAATGGGCAAATGAACAAGTGAACAATTGTACAATTGAACAAATGAACAATTGTACAATTGAACTAATGAACAATTGTACAATTGAACAAATGAGCAATTGTACAATTGTACTATTGAACAAATGAACAATTGTACAATTGAACAAATGAACAATTGTACAATTGTACAATTGAACAAATGAACAATTGTACAATTGAACAAATGAACAAATGAACAATTGTACAATTGTACAATTGAACAAATGAACGAATGAACGAATGAACAAATGCCCAAATGAACAAATGATCGAATGAACGAATGATCAAATGAACAACTGTACAATTGAACAAATGAACAATTGTACAATTGAACAAATGAACAATTGTACAATTGAACAAATGAACAATTGTACAATTGAACAATGAACAATTCTACAATTGAACAAATGAACAATTGAACAATTGAACAATTGAACAAATGAACAAATGAACAAATGAACAAATGAACAAATGAACAAGTGAACAAATGAACAAATGAGAAATTGAACAAATGAACAAATGACCAAATGAACAAATGAGCGAATGAACGAATGAACGAATGAACAAATGAACAAGTGAACAAATGAACAAAAGAACAAATGAACAAATGGACAAATGAACAAATAAAACAAATGAACAAAAGAACAAATGAAACAAATGAACAAATGAACAAATGAACGAATGAACGAATGAACGAATGAACCAATGAACAAATGAACAAATGAAAAAATGAAAGAAATGAACAAGTGAACAAATAAACAAATGATCAAATGAACAAATGAATAAATGAACAAATGAACAAATGAACAAATGAACAAATGAACAATTATACAATTGAACAAATGAACAATTGTACAATTGAACAAATGAACAATTGTACAATTGAACAAATGAACAATTGACAATTGAACAAATGAACGAATGAACGAATGAACAAATGAACAAATGAACAAATGAACAAATGAACAAATGAACAAGTGGACAAATGAACGAATGGACAAATGAACAAATGAACAAATGAACAAGTGAACAAATGAACAAACGAACAAATCAACAAATGAACAAATGAACAAGTGGACAAATGAACGAATGGGCAAATGAACAAGTGAACAATTGTACAATTGAACAAATGAACAATTGTACAATTGAACTAATGAACAATTGTACAATTGAACTAATGAACAATTGTACAATTGAACAAATGAACAATTGAACAATTGAACAATTGAACAAATGGACAAATGAACAAATGAACAAATGATCAAATGAACAAATGAACCAATGAACAAATGAACAAATGGACAAATGAACAAATGAACAAATGTACAAATGAAGAAATGAACAAATGAACAATTGTACAATTGTACAATTGAACAAATGAACGAATGAACGAATGAACAAATGCCCAAATGAACAAATGATCGAATGAACGAATGATCAAATGAACAACTGTACAATTGAACAAATGAACAATTGTACAATTGAACAAATGAACAATTGTACAATTGAACAAATGAACGATTGTACAATTGAACAATGAACAATTCTACAATTGAACAAATGAACAATTGAACAATTGAACAATTGAACAAATGAACAAATGAACAAATGAACAAATGAACAAATGAACAAGTGAACAAATGAACAAATGAGCAATTGAACAAATGAACAAGTGAACAAATGAACAAATGAGAAATTGAACAAATGAACAAATGACCAAATGAACAAATGAGCGAATGAACGAATGGACGAATGAACAAATGAACAAGTGAACAAATGAACAAAAGAACAAATGAACAAATGGACATATGAACAAATAAAACAAATGAACAAAAGAACAAATGAAACAAATGAACAAATGAACAAATGAACGAATGAACGAATGAACCAATGAACAAATGAACAAATGAAAAAATGAAAGAAATGAACAAGTGAACAAATAAACAAATGATCAAATGAACAAATGAATAAATGAACAAATGAACAAATGAACAAATGAACAAATGAACAATTATACAATTGAACAAATGAACAATTGTACAATTGAACAAATGAACAATTGTACAATTGAACAAATGAACAATTGACAATTGAACAAATGAACGAATGAACGAATGAACAAATGAACAAATGAACAAATGAACAAATGAACAAGTGGACAAATGAACAAATGAACAAATGAACAAGTGAACAAGTGAACAAATGAACAAACGAACAAATCAACAAATGAACAAATGAACAAGTGGACAAATGAACGAATGGGCAAATGAACAAGTGAACAATTGTACAATTGAACAAATGAACAATTGTACAATTGAACTAATGAACAATTGTACAATTGAACTAATGAACAATTGTACAATTGAACAAATGAACAATTGAACAATTGAACAATTGAACAAATGGACAAATGAACAAATGAACAAATGATCAAATGAACAAATGAACCAATGAACAAATGAACAAATGGACAAATGAACAAATGAACAAATGTACAAATGAAGAAATGAACAAATGAACAATTGTACAATTGTACAATTGAACAAATGAACGAATGAACGAATGAACAAATGCCCAAATGAACAAATGATCGAATGAACGAATGATCAAATGAACAACTGTACAATTGAACAAATGAACAATTGTACAATTGAACAAATGAACAATTGTACAATTGACAAATGAACAATTGTACAATTGAACAATGAACAATTCTACAATTGAACAAATGAACAATTGAACAATTGAACAATTGAACAAATGAACAAATGAACAAATGAACAAATGAACAAGTGAACAAATGAACAAATGAGCAATTGAACAAATGAACAAATGACCAAATGAACAAATGAGCGAATGAACGAATGAACGAATGAACAAATGAACAAGTGAACAAATGAACAAAAGAACAAATGAACAAATGGACAAATGAACAAATAAAACAAATGAACAAAAGAACAAATGAAACAAATGAACAAATGAACAAATGAACGAATGAACGAATGAACGAATGAACCAATGAACAAATGAACAAATGAAAAAATGAAAGAAATGAACAAGTGAACAAATAAACAAATGATCAAATGAACAAATGAATAAATGAACAAATGAACAAATGAACAATTATACAATTGAACAAATGAACAATTGTACAATGGAACAAATGAACAAATGAAGAAATGAGCAAATGAAAAATTGTACAATTGATCAAATGAACAATTGTACAATTGAACAAATGAACAATTGAACAACTGAACAAATGAACAAATGAACGAATGAACAAATGAACAATTGTACAATTGAACATATGAACAATTGTACAATTGAACAAATGAACAATTGTACAATTGAACAAATGAACAATTGTACAAATGAACAATTGTACAATTGAACAAATGAACAATTGTACAATTGAACAAATGAACAATTGTACAATTGAACAAATGAACAATTGAACAATTGAACAATTGAACAAATGAAGAAATGCAGAATTGGACAAAAGAACAAATGAACAAATGAACAAATGAACAAGTGAACAAATGAACAAAAGAACAAATGGACAAATGATCAAATGAACAAATGAACAAGTGAACAAATGAACAAATGACAAAATGAACAAATGAACAAATGAACATATGAACATCTGAACAACTGAACAAATGAACAAGTGAACAAAAGAACAAATGAACTAATGAACAATTGCACAATTGAACAAATGAACAAATGAACGAATGAACAAATGAACAATTGTACAATTGAACATATGAACAATTGTACAATTGAACATATGAACAATTGTACAATTGAACATATGAACAATTGTACAATTGAACATATGAACAATTGTACAATTGAACATATGAACAATTGTACAATTGAACAAATCAACAATTGTACAATTGAACAAATGAACAATTGCACAATTGAACAAATGAACAATTGAACAACTGAACAAATGAACAAAAGAACAAATGAACTAATGAACAATTGCACAATTGAACAAATGAACAATTGTACAATTGAACATATGAACAATTGTACAATTGAACATATGAACAATTGTACAATTGAACATATGAACAATTGTACAATTGAACAAATGAACAATTGTACAATTGAACAAATGAAGAATTGCACAATTGAACAAATGAACAATTGAACAACTGAACAAATGAACAAATGAACAAACGAGCAAATGAAAAATTGTACAATTGATCAAATGAACAATTGTACAATTGAACAAATGAACAATTGAACAACTGAACAAATGAACAAATGAACAAATGAGCAAATGAACAAATGAGCAAATGAACAATTGTACAATTGATCAAATGAACAATTGTACAATTGAACAAATGAACAATTGTACAATTGAACAAATGAACATATGAACAAATGAACAAATGAACAAATGGACAAATGAACAAATGAACAAATGTACAAATGAACAAATGAACAAATGAACAATTGTACAATTGTACAATTGAACAAATGAACGAATGAACGAATGAACAAATGCCCAAATGAACAAATGATCGAATGAACGAATGATCAAATGAACAACTGTACAATTGAACAAATGAACAATTGTACAATTGAACAAATGAACAATTGTACAATTGAACAAATGAACAATTGTACAATTGAACAATGAACAATTCTACAATTGAACAAATGAACAATTGAACAATTGAACAATTGAACAAATGAACAAATGAACAAATGAACAAATGAACAAATGAACAAATGAACAAGTGAACAAATGAACAAATGAGAAATTGAACAAATGAACAAATGACCAAATGAACAACTGAGCGAATGAACGAATGAACGAATGAACAAATGAACAAGTGAACAAATGAACAAAAGAACAAATGAACAAATGGACAAATGAACAAATAAAACAAATGAACAAAAGAACAAATGAAACAAATGAACAAATGAACAAATGAACAAATGAACGAATGAACGAATGAACCAATGAACAAATGAACAAGTGAACAAATAAACAAATGATCAAATGAACAAATGAATAAATGAACAAATGAACAAATGAACAAATGAACAATTATACAATTGAACAAATGAACAATTGTACAATTGAACAAATGAACAATTGTACAATTGAACAAATGAACAATTGACAATTGAACAAATGAACGAATGAACGAATGAACAAATGAACAAATGAACAAATGAACAAATGAACAAATGAACAAGTGGACAAATGAACGAATGGACAAATGAACAAGTGAACAAGTGAACAAATGAACAAACGAACAAATCAACAAATGAACAAATGAACAAGTGGACAAATGAACGAATGGGCAAATGAACAAGTGAACAATTGTACAATTGAACAAATGAACAATTGTACAATTGAACTAATGAACAATTGTACAATTGAACTAATGAACAATTGTACAATTGAACAAATGAACAATTGAACAATTGAACAATTGAACAAATGGACAAATGAACAAATGAACAAATGATCAAATGAACAAATGAACCAATGAACAAATGAACAAATGGACAAATGAACAAATGAACAAATGTACAAATGAAGAAATAAACAAATGAACAATTGTACAATTGTACAATTGAACAAATGAACGAATGAACGAATGAACAAATGCCCAAATGAACAAATGATCGAATGAACGAATGATCAAATGAACAACTGTACAATTGAACAAATGAACAATTGTACAATTGAACAAATGAACAATTGTACAATTGAACAAATGAACAATTGTACAATTGAACAATGAACAATTCTACAATTGAACAAATGAACAATTGAACAATTGAACAATTGAACAAATGAACAAATGAACAAATGAACAAATGAACAAATGAACAAGTGAACAAATGAACAAATGAGCAATTGAACAAATGAACAAATGACCAAATGAACAAATGAGCGAATGAACGAATGAACGAATGAACAAATGAACAAGTGAACAAATGAACAAAAGAACAAATGAACAAATGGACAAATGAACAAATAAAACAAATGAACAAAAGAACAAATGAAACAAATGAACAAATGAACAAATGAACGAATGAACGAATGAACGAATGAACCAATGAACAAATGAACAAATGAAAAAATGAAAGAAATGAACAAGTGAACAAATAAACAAATGATCAAATGAACAAATGAATAAATGAACAAATGAACAAATGAACAATTATACAATTGAACAAATGAACAATTGTACAATGGAACAAATGAACAAATGAACAAATGAGCAAATGAAAAATTGTACAATTGATCAAATGAACAATTGTACAATTGAACAAATGAACAATTGAACAACTGAACAAATGAACAAATGAACGAATGAACAAATGAACAATTGTACAATTGAACATATGAACAATTGTACAATTGAACAAATGAACAATTGTACAATTGAACAAATGAACAATTGTACAAATGAACAATTGTACAATTGAACAAATGAACAATTGTACAATTGAACAAATGAACAATTGTACAATTGAACAAATGAACAATTGAACAATTGAACAATTGAACAAATGAAGAAATGCAGAATTGGACAAAAGAACAAATGAACAAATGAACAAATGAACAAGTGAACAAATGAACAAAAGAACAAATGGACAAATGATCAAATGAACAAATGAACAAGTGAACAAATGAACAAATGACAAAATGAACAAATGAACAAATGAACATATGAACATCTGAACAACTGAACAAATGAACAAGTGAACAAAAGAACAAATGAACTAATGAACAATTGCACAATTGAACAAATGAACAAATGAACGAATGAACAAATGAACAATTGTACAATTGAACATATGAACAATTGTACAATTGAACATATGAACAATTGTACAATTGAACATATGAACAATTGTACAATTGAACATATGAACAATTGTACAATTGAACATATGAACAATTGTACAATTGAACATATGAACAATTGTACAATTGAACAAATCAACAATTGTACAATTGAACAAATGAACAATTGCACAATTGAACAAATGAACAATTGAACAACTGAACAAATGAACAAAAGAACAAATGAACTAATGAACAATTGCACAATTGAACAAATGAACAATTGTACAATTGAACATATGAACAATTGTACAATTGAACATATGAACAATTGTACAATTGAACATATGAACAATTGTACAATTGAACAAATGAACAATTGTACAATTGAACAAATGAAGAATTGCACAATTGAACAAATGAACAATTGAACAACTGAACAAATGAACAAATGAACAAATGAGCAAATGAAAAATTGTACAATTGATCAAATGAACAATTGTACAATTGAACAAATGAACAATTGAACAACTGAACAAATGAACAAATGAACAAATGAGCAAATGAACAAATGAGCAAATGAACAATTGTACAATTGATCAAATGAACAATTGTACAATTGAACAAATGAACAATTGTACAATTGAACAAATGAACATATGAACAAATGAACAAATGAACAAATGAACAAATGGACAAATGAACAAATGAACAAATGTACAAATGAACAAATGAACAAATGAACAATTGTACAATTGTACAATTGAACAAATGAACGAATGAACGAATGAACAAGTGCCCAAATGAACAAATGATCGAATGAACGAATGATCAAATGAACAACTGTACAATTGAACAAATGAACAATTGTACAATTGAACAAATGAACAATTGTACAATTGAACAAATGAACAATTGTACAATTGAACAATGAACAATTCTACAATTGAACAAATGAACAATTGAACAATTGAACAATTGAACAAATGAACAAATGAACAAATGAACAAATGAACAAATGAACAAATGAACAAGTGAACAAATGAACAAATGAGAAATTGAACAAATGAACAAATGACCAAATGAACAAATGAGCGAATGAACGAATGAACGAATGAACGAATGAACAAATGAACAAGTGAACAAATGAACAAAAGAACAAATGAACAAATGGACAAATGAACAAATAAAACAAATGAACAAAAGAACAAATGAAACAAATGAACAAATGAACAAATGAACGAATGAACGAATGAACGAATGAACCAATGAACAAATGAACAAATGAAAAAATGAAAGAAATGAACAAGTGAACAAATAAACAAATGATCAAATGAACAAATGAATAAATGAACAAATGAACAAATGAACAAATGAACAAATGAACAATTATACAATTGAACAAATGAACAATTGTACAATTGAACAAATGAACAATTGTACAATTGAACAAATGAACAATTGACAATTGAACAAATGAACGAATGAACGAATGAACAAATGAACAAATGAACAAATGAACAAATGAACAAATGAACAAATGAACAAGTGGACAAATGAACGAATGGACAAATGAACAAATGAACAAATGAACAAGTGAACAAATGAACAAACGAACAAATCGACAAATGAACAAATGAACAAGTGGACAAATGAACGAATGGGCAAATGAACAAGTGAACAATTGTACAATTGAACAAATGAACAATTGTACAATTGAACTAATGAACAATTGTACAATTGAACTAATGAACAATTGTACAATTGAACAAATGAACAATTGAACAATTGAACAATTGAACAAATGGACAAATGAACAAATGAACAAATGATCAAATGAACAAATGAACCAATGAACAAATGAACAAATGGACAAATGAACAAATGAACAAATGTACAAATGAAGAAATGAACAAATGAACAATTGTACAATTGTACAATTGAACAAATGAACGAATGAACGAATGAACAAATGCCCAAATGAACAAATGATCGAATGAACGAATGATCAAATGAACAACTGTACAATTGAACAAATGAACAATTGTACAATTGAACAAATGAACAATTGTACAATTGAACAAATGAACAATTGTACAATTGAACAATGAACAATTCTACAATTGAACAAATGAACAATTGAACAATTGAACAATTGAACAAATGAACAAATGAACAAATGAACAAATGAACAAATGAACAAGTGAACAAATGAACAAATGAGCAATTGAACAAATGAACAAGTGAACAAATGAACAAATGAGAAATTGAACAAATGAACAAATGACCAAATGAACAAATGAGCGAATGAACGAATGAACGAATGAACAAATGAACAAGTGAACAAATGAACAAAAGAACAAATGAACAAATGGACAAATGAACAAATAAAACAAATGAACAAAAGAACAAATGAAACAAATGAACAAATGAACAAATGAACGAATGAACGAATGAACCAATGAACAAATGAACAAATGAAAAAATGAAAGAAATGAACAAGTGAACAAATAAACAAATGATCAAATGAACAAATGAATAAATGAACAAATGAACAAATGAACAAATGAACAATTATACAATTGAACAAATGAACAATTGTACAATTGAACAAATGAACAATTGTACAATTGAACAAATGAACAATTGACAATTGAACAAATGAACGAATGAACGAATGAACAAATGAACAAATGAACAAATGAACAAATGAACAAATGAACAAGTGGACAAATGAACGAATGGACAAATGAACAAATGAACAAATGAACAAGTGAACAAGTGAACAAATGAACAAACGAACAAATCAACAAATGAACAAATGAACAAGTGGACAAATGAACGAATGGGCAAATGAACAAGTGAACAATTGTACAATTGAACAAATGAACAATTGTACAATTGAACTAATGAACAATTGTACAATTGAACTAATGAACAATTGTACAATTGAACAAATGAACAATTGAACAATTGAACAATTGAACAAATGGACAAATGAACAAATGAACAAATGATCAAATGAACAAATGAACCAATGAACAAATGAACAAATGGACAAATGAACAAATGAACAAATGTACAAATGAAGAAATGAACAAATGAACAATTGTACAATTGTACAATTGAACAAATGAACGAATGAACGAATGAACAAATGCCCAAATGAACAAATGATCGAATGAACGAATGATCAAATGAACAACTGTACAATTGAACAAATGAACAATTGTACAATTGAACAAATGAACAATTGTACAATTGAACAAATGAACAATTGTACAATTGAACAATGAACAATTCTACAATTGAACAAATGAACAATTGAACAATTGAACAATTGAACAATTGAACAAATGAACAAATGAACAAATGAACAAATGAACAAATGAACAAATGAACATATGAACATCTGAACAAGTGAACAAGTGAACAAGTGAACAACTGAACAAATGAACAAGTGTACAATTGAACAAATGAACAATTGTACAATTGAACAAATGAACATATGAACAAATGAACAAATGAACAAATGTACAAATGTACAAATGAACAAATGAACAAATGAACGATTGTACAATTGTACAATTGAACAAATGAACGAATGAAGGAATGAACAAATGCCCAAAAGAACAAATGATCGAATGAACGAATGAACAAATGATCAATTGTACAATTGAACAAATGAACAAATGAATAATTGAACAAATGAACAATTGTACAATTGAACAAAAGAACAATTGTACAATTGATCAAATGAACAATTGTACAATTGAACAAATGAACAATTGTACAATTGACCAAATGAACAATTGTACAATTGAACAAATGAACAATTGAACAATTGAACAATTGAACAAATGAACAAATGAACAAATGAACAAATGAATAAATGAACAAATGAACAAATGAACAAATGAACCAATGATCAAATGAACAAATGAACAAATGAACAAAAGAACAAATGAACTAATGAACAATTGCACAATTGAACAAATGAACAATTGTACAATTGAACATATGAACAATTGTACAATTGAACATATGAACAATTGTACAATTGAACATATGAACAATTGTACAATTGAACAAATGAACAATTGTACAATTGAACAAATTAACAATTGTACAATTGAACTAATGAACAATTGTACAATTGAACTAATGAACAATTGTACAATTGAACAAATGAACAATTGAACAATTGAACAATTGAACAAATGGACAAATGAACAAATGAACAAATGATCAAATGAACAAATGAACCAATGAACAAATGAACAAATGGACAAATGAACAAATGAACAAATGTACAAATGAAGAAATGAACAAATGAACAATTGTACAATTGTACAATTGAACAAATGAACGAATGAACGAATGAACAAATGCCCAAATGAACAAATGATCGAATGAACGAATGATCAAATGAACAACTGTACAATTGAACAAATGAACAATTGTACAATTGAACAAATGAACAATTGTACAATTGAACAAATGAACAATTGTACAATTGAACAATGAACAATTCTACAATTGAACAAATGAACAATTGAACAATTGAACAATTGAACAAATGAACAAATGAACAAATGAACAAATGAACAAATGAACAAGTGAACAAATGAACAAATGAGCAATTGAACAAATGAACAAATGACCAAATGAACAAATGAGCGAATGAACGAATGAACGAATGAACAAATGAACAAGTGAACAAATGAACAAAAGAACAAATGAACAAATGGACAAATGAACAAATAAAACAAATGAACAAAAGAACAAATGAAACAAATGAACAAATGAACAAATGAACGAATGAACGAATGAACGAATGAACCAATGAACAAATGAACAAATGAAAAAATGAAAGAAATGAACAAGTGAACAAATAAACAAATGATCAAATGAACAAATGAATAAATGAACAAATGAACAAATGAACAATTATACAATTGAACAAATGAACAATTGTACAATGGAACAAATGAACAAATGAACAAATGAGCAAATGAAAAATTGTACAATTGATCAAATGAACAATTGTACAATTGAACAAATGAACAATTGAACAACTGAACAAATGAACAAATGAACGAATGAACAAATGAACAATTGTACAATTGAACATATGAACAATTGTACAATTGAACAAATGAACAATTGTACAATTGAACAAATGAACAATTGTACAAATGAACAATTGTACAATTGAACAAATGAACAATTGTACAATTGAACAAATGAACAATTGTACAATTGAACAAATGAACAATTGAACAATTGAACAATTGAACAAATGAAGAAATGCAGAATTGGACAAAAGAACAAATGAACAAATGAACAAATGAACAAGTGAACAAATGAACAAAAGAACAAATGGACAAATGATCAAATGAACAAATGAACAAGTGAACAAATGAACAAATGACAAAATGAACAAATGAACAAATGAACATATGAACATCTGAACAACTGAACAAATGAACAAGTGAACAAAAGAACAAATGAACTAATGAACAATTGCACAATTGAACAAATGAACAAATGAACGAATGAACAAATGAACAATTGTACAATTGAACATATGAACAATTGTACAATTGAACATATGAACAATTGTACAATTGAACATATGAACAATTGTACAATTGAACATATGAACAATTGTACAATTGAACATATGAACAATTGTACAATTGAACAAATCAACAATTGTACAATTGAACAAATGAACAATTGCACAATTGAACAAATGAACAATTGAACAACTGAACAAATGAACAAAAGAACAAATGAACTAATGAACAATTGCACAATTGAACAAATGAACAATTGTACAATTGAACATATGAACAATTGTACAATTGAACATATGAACAATTGTACAATTGAACATATGAACAATTGTACAATTGAACAAATGAACAATTGTACAATTGAACAAATGAAGAATTGCACAATTGAACAAATGAACAATTGAACAACTGAACAAATGAACAAATGAACAAATGAGCAAATGAAAAATTGTACAATTGATCAAATGAACAATTGTACAATTGAACAAATGAACAATTGAACAACTGAACAAATGAACAAATGAACAAATGAGCAAATGAACAAATGAGCAAATGAACAATTGTACAATTGATCAAATGAACAATTGTACAATTGAACAAATGAACAATTGTACAATTGAACAAATGAACATATGAACAAATGAACAAATGAACAAATGAACAAATGGACAAATGAACAAATGAACAAATGTACAAATGAACAAATGAACAAATGAACAATTGTACAATTGTACAATTGAACAAATGAACGAATGAACGAATGAACAAATGCCCAAATGAACAAATGATCGAATGAACGAATGATCAAATGAACAACTGTACAATTGAACAAATGAACAATTGTACAATTGAACAAATGAACAATTGTACAATTGAACAAATGAACAATTGTACAATTGAACAATGAACAATTCTACAATTGAACAAATGAACAATTGAACAATTGAACAATTGAACAAATGAACAAATGAACAAATGAACAAATGAACAAATGAACAAATGAACAAGTGAACAAATGAACAAATGAGAAATTGAACAAATGAACAAATGACCAAATGAACAAATGAGCGAATGAACGAATGAACGAATGAACAAATGAACAAGTGAACAAATGAACAAAAGAACAAATGAACAAATGGACAAATGAACAAATAAAACAAATGAACAAAAGAACAAATGAAACAAATGAACAAATGAACAAATGAACGAATGAACGAATGAACCAATGAACAAATGAACAAGTGAACAAATAAACAAATGATCAAATGAACAAATGAATAAATGAACAAATGAACAAATGAACAAATGAACAAATGAACAAATGAACAATTATACAATTGAACAAATGAACAATTGTACAATTGAACAAATGAACAATTGTACAATTGAACAAATGAACAATTGACAATTGAACAAATGAACGAATGAACGAATGAACAAATGAACAAATGAACAAATGAACAAATGAACAAATGAACAAGTGGACAAATGAACGAATGGACAAATGAACAAATGAACAAATGAACAAGTGAACAAGTGAACAAATGAACAAACGAACAAATCAACAAATGAACAAATGAACAAGTGGACAAATGAACGAATGGGCAAATGAACAAGTGAACAATTGTACAATTGAACAAATGAACAATTGTACAATTGAACTAATGAACAATTGTACAATTGAACTAATGAACAATTGTACAATTGAACAAATGAACAATTGAACAATTGAACAATTGAACAAATGGACAAATGAACAAATGAACAAATGATCAAATGAACAAATGAACCAATGAACAAATGAACAAATGGACAAATGAACAAATGAACAAATGTACAAATGAAGAAATGAACAAATGAACAATTGTACAATTGTACAATTGAACAAATGAACGAATGAACGAATGAACAAATGCCCAAATGAACAAATGATCGAATGAACGAATGATCAAATGAACAACTGTACAATTGAACAAATGAACAATTGTACAATTGAACAAATGAACAATTGTACAATTGAACAAATGAACAATTGTACAATTGAACAATGAACAATTCTACAATTGAACAAATGAACAATTGAACAATTGAACAATTGAACAAATGAACAAATGAACAAATGAACAAATGAACAAATGAACAAATGAACAAGTGAACAAATGAACAAATGAGCAATTGAACAAATGAACAAATGACCAAATGAACAAATGAGCGAATGAACGAATGAACGAATGAACAAATGAACAAGTGAACAAATGAACAAAAGAACAAATGAACAAATGGACAAATGAACAAATAAAACAAATGAACAAAAGAACAAATGAAACAAATGAACAAATGAACAAATGAACGAATGAACGAATGAACGAATGAACCAATGAACAAATGAACAAATGAAAAAATGAAAGAAATGAACAAGTGAACAAATAAACAAATGATCAAATGAACAAATGAATAAATGAACAAATGAACAAATGAACAATTATACAATTGAACAAATGAACAATTGTACAATGGAACAAATGAACAAATGAACAAATGAGCAAATGAAAAATTGTACAATTGATCAAATGAACAATTGTACAATTGAACAAATGAACAATTGAACAACTGAACAAATGAACAAATGAACGAATGAACAAATGAACAATTGTACAATTGAACATATGAACAATTGTACAATTGAACAAATGAACAATTGTACAATTGAACAAATGAACAATTGTACAAATGAACAATTGTACAATTGAACAAATGAACAATTGTACAATTGAACAAATGAACAATTGTACAATTGAACAAATGAACAATTGAACAATTGAACAATTGAACAAATGAAGAAATGCAGAATTGGACAAAAGAACAAATGAACAAGTGAACAAATGAACAAGTGAACAAATGAACAAAAGAACAAATGGACAAATGATCAAATGAACAAATGAACAAGTGAACAAATGAACAAATGACAAAATGAACAAATGAACAAATGAACATATGAACATCTGAACAACTGAACAAATGAACAAGTGAACAAAAGAACAAATGAACTAATGAACAATTGCACAATTGAACAAATGAACAAATGAACGAATGAACAAATGAACAATTGTACAATTGAACATATGAACAATTGTACAATTGAACATATGAACAATTGTACAATTGAACATATGAACAATTGTACAATTGAACATATGAACAATTGTACAATTGAACATATGAACAATTGTACAATTGAACAAATCAACAATTGTACAATTGAACAAATGAACAATTGCACAATTGAACAAATGAACAATTGAACAACTGAACAAATGAACAAAAGAACAAATGAACTAATGAACAATTGCACAATTGTACAAATGAACAATTGTACAATTGAACATATGAACAATTGTACAATTGAACATATGAACAATTGTACAATTGAACATATGAACAATTGTACAATTGAACAAATGAACAATTGTACAATTGAACAAATGAAGAATTGCACAATTGAACAAATGAACAATTGAACAACTGAACAAATGAACAAATGAACAAATGAGCAAATGAAAAATTGTACAATTGATCAAATGAACAATTGTACAATTGAACAAATGAACAATTGAACAACTGAACAAATGAACAAATGAACAAATGAGCAAATGAACAAATGAGCAAATGAACAATTGTACAATTGATCAAATGAACAATTGTACAATTGAACAAATGAACAATTGTACAATTGAACAAATGAACATATGAACAAATGAACAAATGTACAAATGAACAAATGGACAAATGAACAAATGAACAAATGTACAAATGAACAAATGAACAAATGAACAATTGTACAATTGTACAATTGAACAAATGAACGAATGAACGAATGAACAAATGCCCAAATGAACAAATGATCGAATGAACGAATGATCAAATGAACAACTGTACAATTGAACAAATGAACAATTGTACAATTGAACAAATGAACAATTGTACAATTGAACAAATGAACAATTGTACAATTGAACAATGAACAATTCTACAATTGAACAAATGAACAATTGAACAATTGAACAATTGAACAAATGAACAAATGAACAAATGAACAAATGAACAAATGAACAAATGAACAAATGAACAAATGAACAAGTGAACAAATGAACAAATGAGAAATTGAACAAATGAACAAATGACCAAATGAACAAATGAGCGAATGAACGAATGAACGAATGAACGAATGAACAAATGAACAAGTGAACAAATGAACAAAAGAACAAATGAACAAATGGACAAATGAACAAATAAAACAAATGAACAAAAGAACAAATGAAACAAATGAACAAATGAACAAATGAACGAATGAACGAATGAACGAATGAACCAATGAACAAATGAACAAATGAAAAAATGAAAGAAATGAACAAGTGAACAAATAAACAAATGATCAAATGAACAAATGAATAAATGAACAAATGAACAAATGAACAAATGAACAAATGAACAATTATACAATTGAACAAATGAACAATTGTACAATTGAACAAATGAACAATTGTACAATTGAACAAATGAACAATTGACAATTGAACAAATGAACGAATGAACGAATGAACAAATGAACAAATGAACAAATGAACAAATGAACAAATGAACAAATGAACAAGTGGACAAATGAACGAATGGACAAATGAACAAATGAACAAATGAACAAGTGAACAAATGAACAAACGAACAAATCGACAAATGAACAAATGAACAAGTGGACAAATGAACGAATGGGCAAATGAACAAGTGAACAATTGTACAATTGAACAAATGAACAATTGTACAATTGAACTAATGAACAATTGTACAATTGAACTAATGAACAATTGTACAATTGAACAAATGAACAATTGAACAATTGAACAATTGAACAAATGAACAAATGAACAAATGAACAAATGATCAAATGAACAAATGAACCAATGAACAAATGAACAAATGGACAAATGAACAAATGAACAAATGTACAAATGAAGAAATGAACAAATGAACAATTGTACAATAGTACAATTGAACAAATGAACGAATGAACGAATGAACAAATGCCCAAATGAACAAATGATCGAATGAACGAATGATCAAATGAACAACTGTACAATTGAACAAATGAACAATTGTACAATTGAACAAATGAACAATTGTACAATTGAACAAATGAACAATTGTACAATTGAACAATGAACAATTCTACAATTGAACAAATGAACAATTGAACAATTGAACAATTGAACAAATGAACAAATGAACAAATGAACAAATGAACAAATGAACAAGTGAACAAATGAACAAATGAGCAATTGAACAAATGAACAAGTGAACAAATGAACAAATGAGAAATTGAACAAATGAACAAATGACCAAATGAACAAATGAGCGAATGAACGAATGAACGAATGAACAAATGAACAAGTGAACAAATGAACAAAAGAACAAATGAACAAATGGACAAATGAACAAATAAAACAAATGAACAAAAGAACAAATGAAAGAAATGAACAAATGAACAAATGAACGAATGAACGAATGAACCAATGAACAAATGAACAAATGAAAAAATGAAAGAAATGAACAAGTGAACAAATAAACAAATGATCAAATGAACAAATGAATAAATGAACAAATGAACAAATGAACAAATGAACAAATGAACAAATGAACAATTATACAATTGAACAAATGAACAATTGTACAATTGAACAAATGAACAATTGTACAATTGAACAAATGAACAATTGACAATTGAACAAATGAACGAATGAACGAATGAACAAATGAACAAATGAACAAATGAACAAATGAACAAATGAACAAGTGGACAAATGAACGAATGGACAAATGAACAAATGAACAAATGAACAAGTGAACAAGTGAACAAATGAACAAACGAACAAATCAACAAATGAACAAATGAACAAGTGGACAAATGAACGAATGGGCAAATGAACAAGTGAACAATTGTACAATTGAACAAATGAACAATTGTACAATTGAACTAATGAACAATTGTACAATTGAACTAATGAACAATTGTACAATTGAACAAATGAACAATTGAACAATTGAACAATTGAACAATTGAACAAATGGACAAATGAACAAATGAACAAATGATCAAATGAACAAATGAACCAATGAACAAATGAACAAATGGACAAATGAACAAATGAACAAATGTACAAATGAAGAAATGAACAAATGAACAATTGTACAATTGTACAATTGAACAAATGAACGAATGAACGAATGAACAAATGCCCAAATGAACAAATGATCGAATGAACGAATGATCAAATGAACAACTGTACAATTGAACAAATGAACAATTGTACAATTGAACAAATGAACAATTGTACAATTGAACAAATGAACAATTGTACAATTGAACAATGAACAATTCTACAATTGAACAAATGAACAATTGAACAATTGAACAATTGAACAATTGAACAAATGAACAAATGAACAAATGAACAAATGAACAAATGAACAAGTGAACAAATGAACAAATGAGCAATTGAACAAATGAACAAATGACCAAATGAACAAATGAGCGAATGAACGAATGAACGAATGAACAAATGAACAAGTGAACAAATGAACAAAAGAACAAATGAACAAATGGACAAATGAACAAATAAAACAAATGAACAAAAGAACAAATGAAACAAATGAACAAATGAACAAATGAACGAATGAACGAATGAACGAATGAACCAATGAAAAAATGAACAAATGAAAAAATGAAAGAAATGAACAAGTGAACAAATAAACAAATGATCAAATGAACAAATGAATAAATGAACAAATGAACAAATGAACAATTATACAATTGAACAAATGAACAATTATACAATGGAACAAATGAACAATTGTACAATTGAACAAATGAACAATTGACAATTGAACAAATGAACGAATGAACGAATGAACAAATGAACAAATGAACAAATGAACAAAAGAAACAAATGAACAAGTGGACAAATGAACGAATGGACAAATGAACAAATGAACAAGTGAACAAGTGAACAAATGAACAAACGAACAAATCAACAAATGAACAAATGAACAAGTGGACAAATGAACGAATGGGCAAATGAACAAGTGAACAATTGTACAATTGAACAAATGAACAATTGTACAATTGAACTAATGAACAATTGTACAATTGAACAAATGAGCAATTGTACAATTGTACTATTGAACAAATGAACAATTGTACAATTGAACAAATGAACAATTGTACAATTGTACAATTGAACAAATGAACAATTGTACAATTGAACAAATGAACAATTGTACAATTGAACAAATGAACAATTGTACAATTGAACAAATGAAAAATTGTACAATTGAACAAATGAACAATTGAACAATTGAACAATTGAACAAATGAAGAAATGCAGAATTGGACAAAAGAACAAATGAACAAATGAACAAATGAACAAGTGAACAAATGAACAAAAGAACAAATGGACAAATGATCAAATGAACAAATGAACAAGTGAACAAATGAACAAATGACAAAATGAACAAATGAACAATTGAACATATGAACATCTGAACAACTGAACAAATGAACAAGTGAACAAAAGAACAAATGAACTAATGAACAATTGCACAATTGAACAAATGAACAAATGAACGAATGAACAAATGAACAATTGTACAATTGAACATATGAACAATTGTACAATTGAACAAATGAACAATTGTACAATTGAACAAATGAACAATTGTACAAATGAACAATTGTACAATTGAACAAATGAACAATTGTACAATTGAACAAATGAACAATTGTACAATTGAACAAATGAACAATTGAACAATTGAACAATTGAACAAATGAAGAAATGCAGAATTGGACAAAAGAACAAATGAACAAATGAACAAATGAACAAGTGAACAAATGAACAAAAGAACAAATGGACAAATGATCAAATGAACAAATGAACAAGTGAACAAATGAACAAATGACAAAATGAACAAATGAACAAATGAACATATGAACATCTGAACAACTGAACAAATGAACAAGTGAACAAAAGAACAAAAGAACAAATGAACTAATGAACAATTGCACAATTGAACAAATGAACAAATGAACGAATGAACAAATGAACAATTGTACAATTGAACATATGAACAATTGTACAATTGAACATATGAACAATTGTACAATTGAACATATGAACAATTGTACAATTGAACATATGAACAATTGTAGAATTGAACATATGAACAATTGTACAATTGAACAAATCAACAATTGTACAATTGAACAAATGAACAATTGCACAATTGAACAAATGAACAATTGAACAACTGAACAAATGAACAAATGAACAAATGAGCAAATGAAAAATTGTACAATTGAACAAATGAACAATTGTACAATTGAACAAATGAAGAATTGTACAATTGAACAAATGAACAATTGAACAACTGAACAAATGAACAAATGAACAAATGAGCAAATGAACAATTGTACAATTGATCAAATGAACAATTGTACAATTGAACAAATGAACAATTGTACAATTGAACAAATGAACATATGAACAAATGAACAAATGAACACATGTACAAATGTACAAATGAACAATTGAACAAATGAGCAATTGTACAATTGTACTATTGAACAAATGAACAATTGTACAATTGTACAATTGAACAAATGAACAATTGTACAATTGAACAAATGAACAATTGTACAATTGAACAAATGAACAATTGTACAATTGAACAAATGAACAATTGAACAATTGAACAATTGAACAAATGAAGAAATGCAGAATTGGACAAAAGAACAAGTGAACAAATGAACAAGAGAACAAATGGACAAATGATCAAATGAACAAATGAACAAGTGAACAAATGAACAAATGACAAAATGAACAAATGAACAAATGAACATATGAACATCTGAACAACTGAACAAATGAACAAGTGAACAAAAGAACAAATGAACTAATGAACAATTGCACAATTGAACAAATGAACAAATGAACGAATGAACAAATGAACAATTGTACAATTGAACATATGAACAATTGTACAATTGAACATATGAACAATTGTACAATTGAACGTATGAACAATTGTACAATTGAACAAATGAACAATTGTACAATTGAACAAATGAACAATTGCACAATTGAACAAATGAACAATTGAACAACTGAACAAATGAACAAATGAACAAATGAGCAAATGAAAAATTGTACAATTGAACAAATGAACAATTGTACAAATGAACAAATGAAGAATTGTACAATTGAACAAATGAACAATTGAACAACTGAACAAATGAACAAATGAACAAATGAACAAATGAGCAAATGAACAATTGTACAATTGATCAAATGAACAAGTGTACAATTGAACAAATGAACAATTGTACAATTGAACAAATGAACATATGAACAAATGAACAAATGAACAAATGTACAAATGTACAAATGAACAAATGAACAAATGAACGATTGTACAATTGTACAATTGAACAAATGAACGAATGAAGGAATGAACAAATGCCCAAAAGAACAAATGATCGAATGAACGAATGAACAAATGATCAATTGTACAATTGAACAAATGAACAATTGTACAATTGAACAAATGAACAATTGTACAATTGAACAAAAGAACAATTGTACAATTGATCAAATGAACAATTGTACAATTGAACAAATGAACAATTGTACAATTGACCAAATGAACAATTGTACAATTGAACAAATGAACAATTGTACAATTGATCAAATGAACAATTGTACAATTGAACAAATGAACAATTGAACAATTGAACAATTGAACAAATGAACAAATGAATAAATGAACAAATGAACAAATCAACCAATGATCAAATGAACAAATGAACAAATGAACAAAAGAACAAATGAACTAATGAACAATTGCACAATTGAACAAATGAACAATTGTACAATTGAACAAATGAACAATTGTACAATTGAACATATGAACAATTGTACAATTGAACATATGAACAATTGTACAATTGAACATATGAACAATTGTACAATTGAACAAATGAACAATTGTACAATTGAACAAATGAAGAATTGCACAATTGAACAAATGAACAATTGAACAACTGAACAAATGAACAAATGAACAAATGAGCAAATGAAAAATTGTACAATTGATCAAGTGAACAATTGTACAATTGAACAAATGAACAATTGAACAACTGAACAAATGAACAAATGAACAAATGAGCAAATGAACAATTGTACAATTGATCAAATGAACAATTGTACAATTGAACAAATGAACAATTGTACAATTGAACAAATGAACATATGAACAAATGAACAAATGAACAAATGAACAAATGGACAAATGAACAAATGAACAAATGTACAAATGAACAAATGAACAAATGAACAATTGTACAATTGTACAATTGAACAAATGAACGAATGAACGAATGAACAAATGCCCAAATGAACAAATGATCGAATGAACGAATGATCAAATGAACAACTGTACAATTGAACAAATGAACAATTGTACAATTGAACAAATGAACAATTGTACAATTGAACAATGAACAATTCTACAATTGAACAAATGAACAATTGAACAATTGAACAATTGAACAAATGAACAAATGAACAAATGAACAAATGAACAAATGAACAAATGAACAAGTGAACAAATGAACAAATGAGAAATTGAACAAATGAACAAATGACCAAATGAACAAATGAGCGAATGAACGAATGAACGAATGAACAAATGAACAAGTGAACAAATGAACAAAAGAACAAATGAACAAATGGACAAATGAACAAATAAAACAAATGAACAAAAGAACAAATGAAACAAATTAACAAATGAACAAATGAACAAATGAACGAATGAACGAATGAACGAATGAACCAATGAACAAATGAACAAATGAAAAAATGAAAGAAATGAACAAGTGAACAAATAAACAAATGATCAAATGAACAAATGAATAAATGAACAAATGAACAAATGAACAAATGAACAAATGAACAATTATACAATTGAACAAATGAACAATTGTACAATTGAACAAATGAACAATTGTACAATTGAACAAATGAACAATTGACAATTGAACAAATGAACGAATGAACGAATGAACAAATGAACAAATGAACAAATGAACAAATGAACAAATGAACAAGTGGACAAATGAACGAATGGACAAATGAACAAATGTACAAATGTACAAATGAACAAATGAACAAATGAACGATTGTACAATTGTACAATTGAACAAATGAACGAATGAAGGAATGAACAAATGCCCAAAAGAACAAATGATCGAATGAACGAATGAACAAATGATCAATTGTACAATTGAACAAATGAACAATTGTACAATTGAACAAATGAACAATTGTACAATTGAACAAAAGAACAATTGTACAATTGATCAAATGAACAATTGTACAATTGAACAAATGAACAATTGTACAATTGACCAAATGAACAATTGTACAATTGAACAAATGAACAATTGTACAATTGATCAAATGAACAATTGTACAATTGAACAAATGAACAATTGAACAATTGAACAATTGAACAAATGAACAAATGAATAAATGAACAAATGAACAAATCAACCAATGATCAAATGAACAAATGAACAAATGAACAAAAGAACAAATGAACTAATGAACAATTGCACAATTGAACAAATGAACAATTGTACAATTGAACAAATGAACAATTGTACAATTGAACAAATGAACAATTGTACAATTGAACAAATGAAGAATTGCACAATTGAACAAATGAACAATTGAACAACTGAACAAATGAACAAATGAACAAATGAGCAAATGAAAAATTGTACAATTGATCAAGTGAACAATTGTACAATTGAACAAATGAACAATTGAACAACTGAACAAATGAACAAATGAACAAATGAGCAAATGAACAATTGTACAATTGATCAAATGAACAATTGTACAATTGAACAAATGAACAATTGTACAATTGAACAAATGAACATATGAACAAATGAACAAATGAACAAATGAACAAATGGACAAATGAACAAATGAACAAATGTACAAATGAACAAATGAACAAATGAACAATTGTACAATTGTACAATTGAACAAATGAACGAATGAACGAATGAACAAATGCCCAAATGAACAAATGATCGAATGAACGAATGATCAAATGAACAACTGTACAATTGAACAAATGAACAATTGTACAATTGAACAAATGAACAATTGTACAATTGAACAATGAACAATTCTACAATTGAACAAATGAACAATTGAACAATTGAACAATTGAACAAATGAACAAATGAACAAATGAACAAATGAACAAATGAACAAATGAACAAGTGAACAAATGAACAAATGAGAAATTGAACAAATGAACAAATGACCAAATGAACAAATGAGCGAATGAACGAATGAACGAATGAACAAATGAACAAGTGAACAAATGAACAAAAGAACAAATGAACAAATGGACAAATGAACAAATAAAACAAATGAACAAAAGAACAAATGAAACAAATTAACAAATGAACAAATGAACAAATGAACGAATGAACGAATGAACGAATGAACCAATGAACAAATGAACAAATGAAAAAATGAAAGAAATGAACAAGTGAACAAATAAACAAATGATCAAATGAACAAATGAATAAATGAACAAATGAACAAATGAACAAATGAACAAATGAACAATTATACAATTGAACAAATGAACAATTGTACAATTGAACAAATGAACAATTGTACAATTGAACAAATGAACAATTGACAATTGAACAAATGAACGAATGAACGAATGAACAAATGAACAAATGAACAAATGAACAAATGAACAAATGAACAAGTGGACAAATGAACGAATGGACAAATGAACAAATGAACAAGTGAACAAATGAACAAATGAACAAACGAACAAATCAACAAATGAACAAATGAACAAGTGGACAAATGAACGAATGGGCAAATGAACAAGTGAACAATTGTACAATTGAACAAATGAACAATTGTACAATTGAACTAATGAACAATTGTACAATTGAACAAATGAACAATTGAACAATTGAACAATTGAACAAATGGACAAATGAACAAATGAACAAATGATCAAATGAACAAATGAACCAATGATCAAATGAACAAATGAACAAATGAACAAATGAACAAGTGAACAATTGCACAATTGTACAATTGAACAAATGAACGAATGAACAAATGAACAAATGAACAAGTGGACAAATGAACGAATGAGCAATTGTACAATTGTACTATTGAACAAATGAACAATTGTACAATTGTACAATTGAACAAATGAACAATTGTACAATTGTACAATTGTACAATTGAACAAATGAACAATTGTACAATTGAACAAATGAACAATTGTACAATTGAACAAATGAACAATTGTACAATTGAACAAATGAACAATTGAACAATTGAACAATTGAACAAATGAAGAAATGCAGAATTGGACAAAAGAACAAATGAACAAATGAACAAATGAACAAGTGAACAAATGAACAAAAGAACAAATGGACAAATGATCAAATGAACAAATGAACAAGTGAACAAATGAACAAATGACAAAATGAACAAATGAACAAATGAACATATGAACATCTGAACAACTGAACAAATGAACAAGTGAACAAAAGAACAAATGAACTAATGAACAATTGCACAATTGAACAAATGAACAAATGAACGAATGAACAAATGAACAATTGTACAATTGAACATATGAACAATTGTACAATTGAACAAATCAACAATTGTACAATTGAACAAATGAACAATTGTACAATTCAACAAATGAACAATTGAACAACTGAACAAATGAACAAATGAACAAATGAGCAAATGAAAAATTGCACAATTGAACAAATGAACAATTGTACAATTGAACAAATGAAGAATTGTACAATTGAACAAATGAACAATTGAACAACTGAACAATTGAACAACTGAACAAATGAACAAATGAACAAATGAGCAAATGAACAATTGTACAATTGATCAAATGAACAATTGTACAATTGATCAAATGAACAATTGTACAATTGAACAAATGAACAATTGTACAATTGTACAATTGAACAAATGAACGAATGAAGGAATGAACAAATGCCCAAAAGAACAAATGATCGAATGAACGAATGAACAAATGATCAATTGTACAATTGAACAAATGAACAAATGAACAAATGAACAAATGAACAAGTGGACAAATGAACAAATGTACAAATGTACAAATGTACAAATGAACTAATGAACAAATGAACTAATGAACAAATGAACAAATGAACAATTGAACAATTGTACAATTGAACAAATGAAGAAATGAAGAATTGGACAAAAGAACAAATGAACAAATGAACAAATGAACAAATGAACAAGTGAACAAATGAACAAAAGAACAAATGGACAAATGATCAAATGAACAAATGAACAAGTGAACAAATGAACAAATGACAAAATGAACAAATGAACAAATGAACATATGAACATCTGAACAACTGAACAAATGAACAAGTTAACAAAAGAACAAATGAACTAATGAACAATTGCACAATTGAACAAATGAACAAATGAACAAATGAACAATTGTACAATTGAACATATGAAGAATTGTACAATTGAACAAATGAACAATTGTACAATTGAACAAATGAACAATTGTACAATTGAACAAATGAACAATTGTACAATTGAACAAATGAACAATTGAACAACTGAACAAATGAACAAATGAACAAATGAGCAAATGAACAATTGTACAATTGATCAAAAGAACAATTGTACAATTGAACAAATGAACAATTGAACAACTGAACAAATGAACAAATGAACAAATGAGCAAATGAACAAATGTTCAATTGATCAAATGAACAATTGTACAATTGAACAAATGAACAATTGTACAATTGAACAAATGAATAATTGTACAATGGAACAAATGAACATATGAACAAATGAACAAATGGACAAATGAACAAATGAACAAATGTACAAATGAACAAATGAACAAATGAACAATTGTACGATTGTACAATTGAACAAATGAACGAATGAACGAATGAACAAATGCCCAAATGAACAAATGATCGAATGAACGATTGAACAAATGAACAATTGTACAATTGAACAAATGAACAATTGTACAATTGAACAAATGAACAATTGTACAATTGGACTAATGAACAATTGTACAATTGAACAAATGAACAATTGAACAATTGAACAATTGAACAAGTGAACAAATGAACAAATGCACAATTGTACAATTGAACAAATGAAGAAATGAAGAATTGGACAAAAGAACAAATGAACAAATGAACAAGTGAACAAATGAACAAATGAACAAATGAACAAATGAACAAATGAACAAATGAACAAATGAACAAGTGGACAAATGAACGAATGGACAAATGAACAAATGAACAAGTGAACAAATGAACAAATGAACAAACGAACAAATCAACAAATGAACAAATGAACAAGTGGACAAATGAACGAATGGGCAAATGAACAAGTGAACAATTGTACAATTGAACAAATGAACAATTGTACAATTGAACTAATGAACAATTGTACAATTGAACAAATGAACAATTGAACAATTGAACAATTGAACAAATGGACAAATGAACAAATGAACAAATGATCAAATGAACAAATGAACCAATGATCAAATGAACAAATGAACAAATGAACAAATGAACAAGTGAACAATTGCACAATTGTACAATTGAACAAATGAACGAATGAACAAATGAACAAATGAACAAGTGGACAAATGAACGAATGAGCAATTGTACAATTGTACTATTGAACAAATGAACAATTGTACAATTGTACAATTGAACAAATGAACAATTGTACAATTGTACAATTGTACAATTGAACAAATGAACAATTGTACAATTGAACAAATGAACAATTGTACAATTGAACAAATGAACAATTGTACAATTGAACAAATGAACAATTGAACAATTGAACAATTGAACAAATGAAGAAATGCAGAATTGGACAAAAGAACAAATGAACAAATGAACAAATGAACAAGTGAACAAATGAACAAAAGAACAAATGGACAAATGATCAAATGAACAAATGAACAAGTGAACAAATGAACAAATGACAAAATGAACAAATGAACAAATGAACATATGAACATCTGAACAACTGAACAAATGAACAAGTGAACAAAAGAACAAATGAACTAATGAACAATTGCACAATTGAACAAATGAACAAATGAACGAATGAACAAATGAACAATTGTACAATTGAACATATGAACAATTGTACAATTGAACAAATCAACAATTGTACAATTGAACAAATGAACAATTGTACAATTCAACAAATGAACAATTGAACAACTGAACAAATGAACAAATGAACAAATGAGCAAATGAAAAATTGCACAATTGAACAAATGAACAATTGTACAATTGAACAAATGAAGAATTGTACAATTGAACAAATGAACAATTGAACAACTGAACAATTGAACAACTGAACAAATGAACAAATGAACAAATGAGCAAATGAACAATTGTACAATTGATCAAATGAACAATTGTACAATTGATCAAATGAACAATTGTACAATTGAACAAATGAACAATTGTACAATTGTACAATTGAACAAATGAACGAATGAAGGAATGAACAAATGCCCAAAAGAACAAATGATCGAATGAACGAATGAACAAATGATCAATTGTACAATTGAACAAATGAACAAATGAACAAATGAACAAATGAACAAGTGGACAAATGAACAAATGTACAAATGTACAAATGTACAAATGAACTAATGAACAAATGAACTAATGAACAAATGAACAAATGAACAATTGAACAATTGTACAATTGAACAAATGAAGAAATGAAGAATTGGACAAAAGAACAAATGAACAAATGAACAAATGAACAAATGAACAAGTGAACAAATGAACAAAAGAACAAATGGACAAATGATCAAATGAACAAATGAACAAGTGAACAAATGAACAAATGACAAAATGAACAAATGAACAAATGAACATATGAACATCTGAACAACTGAACAAATGAACAAGTTAACAAAAGAACAAATGAACTAATGAACAATTGCACAATTGAACAAATGAACAAATGAACAAATGAACAATTGTACAATTGAACATATGAACAATTGTACAATTGAACAAATGAACAATTGTACAATTGAACAAATGAACAATTGTACAATTGAACAAATGAACAATTGTACAATTGAACAAATGAACAATTGAACAACTGAACAAATGAACAAATGAACAAATGAGCAAATGAACAATTGTACAATTGATCAAAAGAACAATTGTACAATTGAACAAATGAACAATTGAACAACTGAACAAATGAACAAATGAACAAATGAGCAAATGAACAAATGTTCAATTGATCAAATGAACAATTGTACAATTGAACAAATGAACAATTGTACAATTGAACAAATGAATAATTGTACAATGGAACAAATGAACATATGAACAAATGAACAAATGGACAAATGAACAAATGAACAAATGTACAAATGAACAAATGAACAAATGAACAATTGTACGATTGTACAATTGAACAAATGAACGAATGAACGAATGAACAAATGCCCAAATGAACAAATGATCGAATGAACGATTGAACAAATGAACAATTGTACAATTGAACAAATGAACAATTGTACAATTGAACAAATGAACAATTGTACAATTGGACTAATGAACAATTGTACAATTGAACAAATGAACAATTGAACAATTGAACAATTGAACAAGTGAACAAATGAACAAATGCACAATTGTACAATTGAACAAATGAAGAAATGAAGAATTGGACAAAAGAACAAATGAACAAATGAACAAGTGAACAAATGAACAAATGAACAAATGAACAAATGAACAAATGAACAAATGAACAAATGAACAAATGAACAAATGAACAAATGAACAAATGAACAAATGAACAAATGAACAAATGAACAAACAAAACAAATGAACAAAAGAACAAAAGAACAAACAAAACAAATGAACAAAAGAACAAAAGAACAAAAGAACAAATGAACAAATGAACAAATGAACAAATGAACAAATGAACAAATGAACAAATGAACGAATGAACGAATGAACGAATGAACAAATGAACAAATGAACAAATGAACAAATGGACCAATGAACAAATGAACGAATGAACGAATGAACGAATGAACGAATGAACGAATGAACAAATGAACAAATGAACAAATGAACAAATGAACAAATGAACAAATGTAAAAAATGAACAAATGAACAATTGTACAATTGAACAATTGAACAAATGAACAATTGAACAATTGAACAAATGAACAATTGAACAATTGAACAAATGAACAAATGAACAAATGAACAATTGTACAATTGAACATATGAACAATTGTACAATTGAACAAATGAACAATTGTACAATTGAACAAATGAACAATTCTACAATTGAACAAATGAACAATTGTACAATTGAACAAATGAACAATTGTACAATTGAACAAATGAAGAATTGTACAATTGAACAAATGAACAATTGAACAACTAAACAAATGAACAAATGAACAAATGAGCAAATGAACAATTGTACAATTGATCAAATGAACGATTGTACAATTGAACAAATGAACAATTGTGCAATTGAACAAATGAACAATTGTACAATTGTACAATTGAACAAATGAACAATTGAACAAATGAACAAATGACCAAATGAACAAATGAGCGAATGAACGAATGAACGAATGAACAAATGAACAAATGAACAAATGAACAAATGAACAAATGAACAAATGAACAAATGAACAAATGAACAAATAAACAAGTGAACAAATGAACAAATGACAAAATGAACAAATGAACAAATGAACATATGAACATCTGAACAACTGAACAAATGAACAAGTGAACAAAAGAACAAATGAACTAATGAACAATTGCACAATTGAACAAATGAACAAATGAACGAATGAACAAATGAACAATTGTACAATTGAACATATGAACAATTGTACAATTGAACATATGAACAATTGTACAATTGAACGTATGAACAATTGTACAATTGAACAAATGAACAATTGTACAATTGAACAAATGAACAATTGCACAATTGAACAAATGAACAATTGAACAACTGAACAAATGAACAAATGAGCAAATGAAAAATTGTACAATTGAACAAATGAACAATTGTACAAATGAACAAATGAAGAATTGTACAATTGAACAAATGAACAATTGAACAACTGAACAAATGAACAAATGAACAAATGAACAAATGAGCAAATGAACAATTGTACAATTGATCAAATGAACAAGTGTACAATTGAACAAATGAACAATTGTACAATTGAACAAATGAACATATGAACAAATGAACAAATGAACAAATGTACAAATGTACAAATGAACAAATGAACAAATGAACGATTGTACAATTGTACAATTGAACAAATGAACGAATGAAGGAATGAACAAATGCCCAAAAGAACAAATGATCGAATGAACGAATGAACAAATGATCAATTGTACAATTGAACAAATGAACAATTGTACAATTGAACAAATGAACAATTGTACAATTGAACAAAAGAACAATTGTACAATTGATCAAATGAACAATTGTACAATTGAACAAATGAACAATTGTAAAATTGACCAAATGAACAATTGTACAATTGAACAAATGAACAATTGTACAATTGAACAAATGAACAATTGAACAATTGAACAATTGAACAAATGAACAAATGAACAAATGAACAAATGAATAAATGAACAAATGAACAAATCAACCAATGATCAAATGAACAAATGAACAAATGAACAAAAGAACAAATGAACTAATGAACAATTGCACAATTGAACAAATGAACAATTGTACAATTGAACATATGAACAATTGTACAATTGAACATATGAACAATTGTACAATTGAACATATGAACAATTGTACAATTGAACAAATGAACAATTGTACAATTGAACAAATGAAGAATTGCACAATTGAACAAATGAACAATTGAACAACTGAACAAATGAACAAATGAACAAATGAGCAAATGAAAAATTGTACAATTGATCAAATGAACAATTGTACAATTGAACAAATGAACAATTGAACAACTGAACAAATGAACAAATGAACAAATGAGCAAATGAACAATTGTACAATTGATCAAATGAACAATTGTACAATTGAACAAATGAACAATTGTACAATTGAACAAATGAACATATGAACAAATGAACAAATGAACAAATGAACAAATGGACAAATGAACAAATGAACAAATGTACAAATGAACAAATGAACAAATGAACAATTGTACAATTGTACAATTGAACAAATGAACGAATGAACGAATGAACAAATGCCCAAATGAACAAATGATCGAATGAACGAATGATCAAATGAACAACTGTACAATTGAACAAATGAACAATTGTACAATTGAACAAATGAACAATTGTACAATTGAACAAATGAACAATTGTACAATTGAACAATGAACAATTCTACAATTGAACAAATGAACAATTGAACAATTGAACAATTGAACAAATGAACAAATGAACAAATGAACAAATGAACAAATGAACAAGTGAACAAATGAACAAATGAGAAATTGAACAAATGAACAAATGACCAAATGAACAAATGAGCGAATGAACGAATGAACGAATGAACAAATGAAAAAGTGAACAAATGAACAAAAGAACAAATGAACAAATGGACAAATGAACAAATAAAACAAATGAACAAAAGAACAAATGAAACAAATGAACAAATGAACAAATGAACAAATGAACGAATGAACGAATGAACGAATGAACCAATGAACAAATGAACAAATGAAAAAATGAAAGAAATGAACAAGTGAACAAATAAACAAATGATCAAATGAACAAATGAATAAATGAACAAATGAACAAATGAACAAATGAACAAATGAACAATTATACAATTGAACAAATGAACAATTGTACAATTGAACAAATGAACAATTGTACAATTGAACAAATGAACAATTGACAATTGAACAAATGAACGAATGAACGAATGAACAAATGAACAAATGAACAAATGAACAAATGAACAAATGAACAAGTGGACAAATGAACGAATGGACAAATGAACAAATGAACAAATGAACAAGTGAACAAATGAACAAACGAACAAATCAACAAATGAACAAATGAACAAGTGGACAAATGAACGAATGGGCAAATGAACAAGTGAACAATTGTACAATTGAACAAATGAACAATTGTACAATTGAACTAATGAACAATTGTACAATTGAACTAATGAACAATTGTACAATTGAACAAATGAACAATTGAACAATTGAACAATTGAACAAATGGACAAATGAACAAATGAACAAATGATCAAATGAACAAATGAACCAATGATCAAATGAACAAATGAACAAATGAACAAATGAACAAGTGAACAATTGCACAATTGTACAATTGAACAAATGAACGAATGAACAAATGAACAAATGAACAAGTGGACAAATGAACGAATGGACAAATGAACAAATGAACAAATGAACAATTGAACAAATGAGCAATTGTACAATTGTACTATTGAACAAATGAACAATTGTACAATTGTACAATTGAACAAATGAAAAAATTGTACAATTGTACAATTGTACAATTGAACAAATGAACAATTGTACAATTGTACAATTGAACAAATGAACAATTGTACAATTGAACAAATGAACAATTGTACAATTGAACAAATGAACAATTGTACAATTGAACAAATGAACAATTGTACAATTGAACAAATGAACAATTGAACAATTGAACAATTGAACAAATGAAGAAATGCAGAATTGGACAAAAGAACAAATGAACAAATGAACAAATGAACAAGTGAACAAATGAACAAAAGAACAAATGGACAAATGATCAAATGAACAAATGAACAAGTGAACAAATGAACAAATGACAAAATGAACAAATGAACAAATGAACATATGAACATCTGAACAACTGAACAAATGAACAAGTGAACAAAAGAACAAATGAACTAATGAACAATTGCACAATTGAACAAATGAACAAATGAACGAATGAACAAATGAACAATTGTACAATTGAACATATGAACAATTGTACAATTGAACATATGAACAATTGTACAATTGAACATATGAACAATTGTACAATTGAACATATGAACAATTGTACAATTGAACAAATCAACAATTGTACAATTGAACAAATGAACAATTGCACAATTGAACAAATGAACAATTGCACAATTGAACAAATGAACAATTGTACAATTGAACAAATGAACATATGAACAAATGAACAAATGAACAAATGTACAAATGTACAAATGAACAAATGAACAAATGAACAATTGTACAATTGTACAATTGAACAAATGAACGAATGAAGGAATGAACAAATGCCCAAAAGAACAAATGATCGAATGAACGAATGAACAAATGATCAATTGTACAATTGAACAAATGAACAAATGAACAAATGAACAAATGAACAAGTGGACAAATGAACAAGTGTACAAATGTACAAATGTACAAATGAACTAATGAACAAATGAACAAATGAACAATTGAACAAATGAACAATTGTACAATTGTACAATTGAACAAATGAAGAAATGAAGAATTGGACAAAAGAACAAATGAACAAATGAACAAATGAACAAATGAACAAGTGAACAAATGAACAAAAGAACAAATGGACAAATGATCAAATGAACAAATGAACAAGTGAACAAATGAACAAATGACAAAATGAACAAATGAACAAATGAACATATGAACATCTGAACAACTGAACAAATGAACAAGTTAACAAAAGAACAAATGAACTAATGAACAATTGCACAATTGAACAAATGAACAAATGAACGAATGAACAAATGAACAATTGTACAATTGAACATATGAACAATTGTACAATTGAACAAATGAACAATTGTACAATTGAACAAATGAACAATTGTACAATTGAACAAATGAACAATTGTACAATTGAACAAATGAACAATTGAACAACTGAACAAATGAACAAATGAACAAATGAGCAAATGAACAATTGTACAATTGATCAAATGAACAATTGTACAATTGAACAAATGAACAATTGAACAACTGAACAAATGAACAAATGAACAAATGAGCAAATGAACAAATGTTCAATTGATCAAATGAACAATTGTACAATTGAACAAATGAACAATTGTACAATTGAACAAATGAATAATTGTACAATGGAACAAATGAACATATGAACAAATGAACAAATGGACAAATGAACAAATGAACAAATGTACAAATGAACAAATGAACAAATGAACAATTGTACAATTGTACAATTGAACAAATGAACGAATGAACGAATGAACAAATGCCCAAATGAACAAATGATCGAATGAACGATTGAACAAATGAACAATTGTACAATTGAACAAATGAACAATTGTACAATTGAACAAATGAACAAATGAACAATTGAACAATTGAACAATTGAACAAGTGAACAAATGAACAAATGCACAATTGTACAATTGAACAAATGAAGAAATGAACAAATGAACAAGTGAACAAATGAACAAATGAACAAATGAACAAATGAACAAATGAACAAATGAACAAATGAACAAATGAACAAATGAACAAATGAACAAATGAACAAATGAACAAATGAACAAATGAACAAATGAACAAACAAAACAAATGAACAAAAGAACAAAAGAACAAAAGAACAAAAGAACAAAAGAACAAATGAACAAATGAACAAATGAACAAATGAACAAATGAACAAATGAACAAATGAACGAATGAACGAATGAACGAATGAACAAATGAACAAATGAACAAATGAACAAATGAACAAATGGACCAATGAACAAATGAACGAATGAACGAATGAACGAATGAACGAATGAACGAATGAACAAATGAACAAATGAACAAATGAACAAATGAACAAATGAACAAATGTAAAAAATGAACAAATGAACAATTGTACAATTGAACAATTGAACAAATGAACAATTGAACAATTGAACAAATGAACAAATGAACAAATGAACAATTGTACAATTGAACATATGAACAATTGTACAATTGAACAAATGAACAATTGTACAATAGAACAAATGAACAATTGTACAATAGAACAAATGAACAATTGTACAATTGAACAAATGAACAATTGTACAATTGAACAAATGAACAATTGTGCAATTGAACAAATGAACAATTGTACAATTGTACAATTGAACAAATGAACAATTGAACAAATGAACAAATGACCAAATGAACAAATGAGCGAATGAACGAATGAACGAATGAACAAATGAACAAATGAACAAATGAACAAATGAACAAATGAACAAATGAACAAATGAACAAATGAACAAATAAACAAATGATCAAATGAACAAATGAACAAATGAACAATTGAACAAATGAAGAAATGAACAAATGAACAAATGAACAAATGAACAAATGAACAAATCAACAAATGAACATTTGTATAATTGAACAAATGAAGAAATGAAGAATTGGACAAAAGAACAAATGGACAAATGAACAAGTGAACAAATGAACAAAAGAACAAACGAACAAATGAACAAATGAACAAATGGTCAAATGGACAAATGAACAAATAAAACAAGTGTACAAAAGAACAAATGAACAAATGAACAAATGAACGAATGAACGAATGAACGAATGAACGAATGAACGAATGAACGAATGAACGAATGAACAAATGAACAAATGAAAAAATGAAAAAATGAACAAATGATCAAATGATCAAATGAACAAATGAACAAATGAACAAATGAACAAGTGAACAAATGAACAAATGAACAAATGAACAAATGAACAATTGAACAAATGAACAATTGTACAATTGTACAATTGAACAAATGAACATATGAACAAATGAGCAAGTGGAAAAATGAACGAATGGACAAATGAACAAATGAACAAATGATGAAATGAACAAATGAACAAATGAGCGAATGAACATATGAAGAAATGAACAAATGAACAAATAAACAAATGAACAAATGAACAAATGGACAAATGAAAAATTGTACAATTGAACAAATGAACAATTGTACAATTGAACAAATGAACAATTGTACAATTGAACAAATGAACAATTGTACAATTGAACAAATGAACAATTGTACAATTGAACAAATGAACAATTGAACAAATGAACAAATGAACAAATGAACAAATGAACAAATGAACAAATGAACAAATGAACAAATGAACAAATGATCAAATGAACGAATGAACAAGTGAACAAATGAACAAATGACAAAATGAACAAATGAACAAATGAACAAGTGAACAAAATAACAAATGAGCTAATGAACAATTGCACAATTGAACAAATGAACAAATGAACGAATGAACAAATGAACAATTGTTCAATTGAACATATGAACAATTGTACAATTGAACATATGAACAATTGTACAATTGAACAAATGAACAATTGTACAATTGAACAAATGAACAATTGTACAATTGAACAAATGAACAATTGTACAATTGAACAAATGAACAATTGAACAATTGAACAAATGAAGAAATGAAGAATTGGACAAAAGAACAAATGAACAAATGAACAAATGAACAAGTGAACAAATGAACAAAAGAACAAATGGATAAATGATCAAATGATCAAATGAACAAGTGAACAAATGAACAAAAGAACAAATGGACAAATGATCAAATGATCAAATGAACAAGTGAACAAATGAAAAAATGACAAAATGAACAAATGAATAAATGAACATATGAACATCTGAACAACTGAACAAATGAACAAGTGAACAAAAGAACAAATGAACTAATGAACAATTGCACAATTGAAAAAATGAACAAATGAACGAATGAACAAATGTACAATTGTACAATTGAACATATGAACAATTGTACAATTGAACATATGAACAATTGTACAATTGAACATATGAACAATTGTACAATTGATCATATGAACAATTGTTCAATTGAACATATGAACAATTGTACAATTGAACAAATGAACAATTGTACAATTGAACAAATGAGCAATTGTACAATTGAACAAATGAACAAATGAACAATTGAACAAATGAACAATTGTACAATTGAACAAATGAACAATTGTACAATTGAACAAATGAACAAATGAACAAATGAACAAATGAGCAAATGAACATATGAAGAAATGAACAAATGAACAAATGAACAAATGAACAAATGAACAATTGTACAATTGTACAATTGAACAAATGAACATATGAACAAATGAGCAAGTGGAAAAATGAACGAATGGACAAATGAACAAATGAACAAATTAACAAGTGGACAAATGAACGAATGGACAAATGAACAAATGAACAAATGAACAAATTAACAAATGTACAAAGTGAACAAATGAACAAATGAACAAATGAACAAATAGACAAATGGACAAATGAACAAAAGAACAAATGAACAAATGAACAATTATACAATTGAACAAATGAACAATTGTACAATTGAACAAATGAACAATTGACAATTGAACAAATGAACAAATGATCAAATGAACAAATGAACAAGTGAACAAATGAACAAATGAACAGAATGAACAAATGAACGAATGAACAAATGAACAATTGTTCAATTGAACAAATGAACAATTGTACAATTGAACAAATGAACAAATGAACAAATGAACAAGTGAACAAATGAACAAATGAACAAATGAACAAATGAACAAATGAACAAATAAAACAAATAAACAAATGAACAAATGACAATTGAACAAATGAAGAAATGAAGAATTGGACAAAAGAACAAATGAACAAATGAACAAGTGAACAAATGAACAAGTGGACAAATGAACGAATGATCAATTGAACAAATGAACAAATGAACAATTGTACAATTGAACAAATGATCAATTGAACAATTGAACAATTGAACGAATGAACAAATGAACAAGTGGACAAATGAACGAATGGAAAAAATGATCAAATGAACAAATGAACAAATGAACAAGTGAACATATGAACAAATGAACAAATGAACAAATGAACAAGTGAACAAATCAACAATTGAACAAATGAACAATTGTACAATTGAACAAATGAACAATTGTACAATTGAACAAATGAACAATTGTACAATTGAACAAATGAACAATTGTACAATTGAACAAATGAACAAATGAACAAATGAAAAAATGAACAAATGAACAATTGTACAATTGAACAATTGAACAAATGAACAATTGAACAAATGAACAATTGAACAATTGAACAAATGAACAAATGAACAAATGAACAAATGAACAAATGAACAAATGAACAAATGAACAAATGAACAAATGAACAAATGAACAAATGAGCAAATGAACAATTGTACAATTGATCAAATGAACAAGTGTACAATTGAACAAATGAACAATTGTACAATTGAACAAATGAACAATTGTACAATTGAACAAATGAACATATGAACAAATGAACAAATGAACAAATGTACAAATGTACAAATGAACAAATGAACAAATGAACGATTGTACAATTGTACAATTGAACAAATGAACGAATGAAGGAATGAACAAATGCCCAAAAGAACAAATGATCGAATGAACGAATGAACAAATGATCAATTGTACAATTGAACAAATGAACAATTGTACAATTGAACAAATGAACAATTGTACAATTGAACAAAAGAACAATTGTACAATTGATCAAATGAACAATTGTACAATTGAACAAATGAACAATTGTACAATTGACCAAATGAACAATTGTACAATTGAACAAAAGAACAATTGTACAATTGATCAAATGAACAATTGTACAATTGAACAAATGAACAATTGAACAATTGAACAATTGAACAAATGAACAAATGAACAAATGAACAAATGAATAAATGAACAAATGAACAAATGAACAAATGAATCAATGATCAAATGAACAAATGAACAAATGAACAAAAGAACAAATGAACTAATGAACAATTGCACAATTGAACAAATGAACAATTGTACAATTGAACATATGAACAATTGTACAATTGAACATATGAACAATTGTACAATTGAACATATGAACAATTGTACAATTGAACAAATGAACAATTGTACAATTGAACAAATGAAGAATTGCACAATTGAACAAATGAACAATTGAACAACTGAACAAATGAACAAATGAACAAATGAGCAAATGAAAAATTGTACAATTGATCAAATGAACAATTGTACAATTGAACAAATGAACAATTGAACAACTGAACAAATGAACAAATGAACAAATGAGCAAATGAACAATTGTACAATTGATCAAATGAACAATTGTACAATTGAACAAATGAACAATTGTACAATTGAACAAATGAACATATGAACAAATGAACAAATGAACAAATGAACAAATGAACAAATGGACAAATGAACAAATGAACAAATGTACAAAAGAACAAATTAACAAATGAACAATTGTACAATTGTACAATTGAACAAATGAACGAATGAACGAATGAACAAATGCCCAAATGAACAAATGATCGAATGAACGAATGATCAAATGAACAACTGTACAATTGAACAAATGAACAATTGTACAATTGAACAAATGAACAATTGTACAATTGAACAAATGAACAATTGTACAATTGAACAATGAACAATTCTACAATTGAACAAATGAACAATTGAACAATTGAACAATTGAACAAATGAACAAATGAACAAATGAACAAATGAACAAATGAACAAATGAACAAGTGAACAAATGAACAAATGAGCAATTGAACAAATGAACAAATGACGAATGAACAAATGAGCGAATGAACGAATGAACGAATGAACAAATGAACAAGTGAACAAATGAACAAAAGAACAAATGAACAAATGGACAAATGAACAAATAAAACAAATGAACAAAAGAACAAATGAAACAAATGAACAAATGAACAAATGAACGAATGAACGAATGAACGAATGAACGAATGAACCAATGAACAAATGAACAAATGAAAAAATGAAAGAAATGAACAAGTGAACAAATAAACAAATGTTCAAATGAACAAATGAATAAATGAACAAATGAACAAATGAACAAATGAAAAAATGAACAATTATACAATTGAACAAATGAACAATTGTACAATTGAACAAATGAACAATGGTACAATTGAACAAATGAACAATTGACAATTGAAGAAATGAACGAATGAACGAATGAACAAATGAACAAATGAACAAATGAACAAATGAACAAATGAACAAGTGGACAAATGAACGAATGGACAAATGAACAAATGAACAAATGAACAAGTGAACAAATGAACAAACGAACAAATCAACAAATGAACAAATGAACAAGTAGACAAATGAACGAATGGGCAAATGAACAAGTGAACAATTGTACAATTGAACAAATGAACAATTGTACAATTGAACTAATGAACAATTGTACAATTGAACTAATGAACAATTGTACAATTGAACAAATGAACAATTGAACAATTGAACAATTGAACAAATGGACAAATGAACAAATGAACAAATGATCAAATGAACAAATGAACCAATGATCAAATGAACAAATGAACAAATGAACAAATGAACAAGTGAACAATTGCACAATTGTACAATTGAACAAATGAACGAATGAACAAATGAACAAATGAACAAGTGGACAAATGAACGAATGGACAAATGAACAAATGAACAAATGAACAATTGAACAAATGAGCAATTGTACAATTGTACTATTGAACAAATGAACAATTGTACAATTGTACTATTGAACAAATGAACAATTGTACAATTGTACAATTGAACAAATGAACAATTGTACAATTGTACAATTGAACAAATGAACAATTGTACAATTGAACAAATGAACAATTGTACAATTGAACAAATGAACAATTGTACAATTGAACAAATGAACAATTGAACAATTGAACAATTGAACAAATGAAGAAATGCAGAATTGGACAAAAGAACAAATGAACAAATGAACAAATGAACAAGTGAACAAGTGAACAAATGAACAAAAGAACAAATGGACAAATGATCAAATGAACAAATGAACAAGTGAACAAATGAACAAATGACAAAATGAACAAATGAACAAATGAACATATGAACATCTGAACAACTGAACAAATGAACAAGTGAACAAAAGAACAAATGAACTAATGAACAATTGCACAATTGAACAAATGAACAAATGAACGAATGAACAAATGAACAATTGTACAATTGAACATATGAACAATTGTACAATTGAACATATGAACAATTGTACAATTGAACATATGAACAATTGTACAATTGAACATATGAACAATTGTACAATTGAACAAATCAACAATTGTACAATTGAACAAATGAACAATTGCACAATTGAACAAATGAACAATTGAACAACTGAACAAATGAACAAATGAACAAATGAGCAAATGAAAAATTGTACAATTGAACAAATGAACAATTGTACAATTGAACAAATGAAGAATTGTACAATTGAACAAATGAACAATTGAACAACTGAACAATTGAACAACTGAACAAATGAACAAATGAACAAATGAGCAAATGAACAATTGTACAATTGATCAAATGAACAATTGTACAATTGATCAAATGAACAATTGTACAATTGAACAAATGAACAATTGTACAATTGAACAAATGAACATATGAACAAATGAACAAATGAACAAATGTACAAATGTACAAATGAACAAATGAACAATTGTACAATTGTACAATTGAACAAATGAACGAATGAAGGAATGAACAAATGCCCAAAAGAACAAATGATCGAATGAACGAATGAACAAATGATCAATTGTACAATTGAACAAATGAACAAATGAACAAATGAACAAATGAACAAGTGGACAAATGAACAAATGTACAAATGTACAAATGTACAAATGAACTAATGAACAAATGAACAAATGAACAATTGAACAAATGAACAATTGTACAATTGTACAATTGAACAAATGAAGAAATGAAGAATTGGACAAAAGAACAAAAGAACAAATGAACAAATGAACAAATGAACAAATGAACAAGTAAACAAATGAACAAAAGAACAAATGGACAAATGATCAAATGAACAGATGAACAAGTGAACAAATGAACAAATGACAAAATGAACAAATGAACAAATGAACATATGAACATCTGAACAACTGAACAAATGAACAAGTTAACAAAAGAACAAATGAACTAATGAACAATTGCACAATTGAACAAATGAACAAATGAACGAATGAACAAATGAACAATTGTACAATTGAACATATGAACAATTGTACAATTGAACAAATGAACAATTGTACAATTGAACAAATGAACAATTGTACAATTGAACAAATGAACAATTGCACAATTGAACAAATGAACAATTGAACAACTGAACAAATGAACAAATGAACAAATGAGCAAATGAACAATTGTACAATTGATCAAATGAACAATTGTACAATTGAACAAATGAACAATTGAACAACTGAACAAATGAACAAATGAACAAATAAGCAAATGAACAAATGTTGAATTGATCAAATGAACAATTGTACAATTGAACAAATGAACAATTGTACAATTGAACAAATGAATAATTGTACAATGGAACAAATGAACATATGAACAAATGAACAAATGGACAAATGAACAAATGAACAAATGTACAAATGAACAAATGAACAAATGAACAATTGTACGATTGTACAATTGAACAAATGAACGAATGAACGAATGAACAAATGCCCAAATGAACAAATGATCGAATGAACGATTGAACAAATGAACAATTGTACAATTGAACAAATGAACAATTGTACAATTGAACAAATGAACAATTGTACAATTGAACAAATGAACAATTGTACAATTGGACTAATGAACAATTGTACAATTGAACAAATGAACAATTGAACAATTGAACAATTGAACAAGTGAACAAATGAACAAATGCACAATTGTACAATTGAACAAATGAAGAAATGAAGAATTGGACAAAAGAACAAATGAACAAATGAACAAGTGAACAAATGAACAAATGAACAAATGAACAAATGAACAAATGAACAAATGAACAAATGAACAAATGAACAAATGAACAAATGAACAAATAAAACAAATGAACAAAAGAACAAAAGAACAAAAGAACAAAAGAACAAATGAACAAATGAACAAATGAACAAATGAACAAATGCACAATTGTACAATTGAACAAATGAAGAAATGAACAAATGAACAAATGAACAAATGAACAAATGAACAAATGAACAAATGAACAAATGAACAAATGAACAAATGAACAAATGAACAAATGAACAAATGATCAAATGAACAAATGAACAAGTGAACAAATGAACAAATGACAAAATGAACAAATGAACAAATGAACAAGTGAACAAAATAACAAATGAGCTAATGAACAATTGCACAATTGAACAAATGAACAAATGAACGAATGAGCAAATGAACAATTGTTCAATTGAACATATGAACAATTGTACAATTGAACATATGAACAATTGTACAATTGAACAAGTGAACAATTGTACAATTGAACAAATGAACAATTGTACAATTGAACAAATGAACAATTGTACAATTGAACAAATGAACAATTGTACAATTGAACAAATGAACAATTGTACAATTGTACAAATGAAGAATTGTACAATTGAACAAATGAACAATTGAACAACTGAACAAATGAACAAATGAACAAATGAGCAAATGAACAATTGTACAATTGATCAAATGAACAATTGTACAATTGAACAAATGAACAATTGTACAATTGAACAAATGAACATATGAACAAATGAACAAATGAACAAGTGGACAAATGAACAAATGTACAAATGTACAAATGTACAAATGAACTAATGAACAAATGAACAAATGAACAATTGAACAAATGACCAATTATACAATTGTACAATTGAACAAATGAACAATTGTACAATTGTACAATTGAACAAATGAACAATTGTACAATTGAACAAATGAACAATTGTACAATTGTACAATTGAACAAATGAAGAAATGAAGAATTGGACAAAAGAACAAATGAACAAGTGAACAAATGAACAAATGAACAAATGAACAAATGAACAAATGAACAAATGAACAAATGAACAAATGAACAAATGAACAAATGAACAAATGAACAAATAAAACAAATGAACAAAAGAACAAAAGAACAAATGAACAAATGAACAAATGAACAAATGAACAAATGAACGAATGAACGAATGAACGAATGAACAAATGAACAAATGAACAAATGAACAAATGAACAAATGGACCAATGAACAAATGAACGAATGAACGAATGAACGAATGAACGAATGAACAAATGAACAAATGAACAAATGAACAAATGAACAAATGTAAAAAATGAACAAATGAACAATTGTACAATTGAACAATTGAACAAATGAACAATTGAACAATTGAACAAATGAACAAATGAACAAATGAACAATTGTACAATTGAACATATGAACAATTGTACAATTGAACAAATGGACAATTGTACAATTGAACAAATGAACAATTGTACAATTGAACAAATGAACAATTGTACAATTGAACAAATGAACAATTGTACAATTGAACAAATGAAGAATTGTACAATTGAACAAATGAACAATTGAACAACTAAACAATTGAACAAATGAACAAATGAGCAAATGAACAATTGTACAATTGATCAAATAAACAATTGTACAATTGAACAAATGAACAATTGTGCAATTGAACAAATGAACAATTGTACAATTGTACAATTGAACAAATGAACAATTGAACAAATGAACAAATGAACAAATGAACAAATGAGCAAATGAACAATTGTACAATTGATCAAATGAACAAGTGTACAATTGAACAAATGAACAATTGTACAATTGAACAAATGAACAATTGTACAATTGAACATATGAACAATTGTACAATTGAACATATGAACAATTGTACAATTGAACATATGAACAATTGTACAATTGAACAAATGAACAATTGTACAATTGAACAAATGAAGAATTGCACAATTGAACAAATGAACAATTGAACAACTGAACAAATGAAGAATTGCACAATTGAACAAATGAACAATTGAACAACTGAACAAATGAACAAATGAACAAATGAGCAAATGAAAAATTGTACAATTGATCAAATGAACAAATGAACAAATGAGCAAATGAACAATTGTACAATTGATCAAATGAACAAGTGTACAATTGAACAAATGAACAATTGTACAATTGAACAAATGAACATATGAACAAATGAACAAATGAACAAATGTACAAATGTACAAATGAACAAATGAACAAATGAACGATTGTACAATTGTACAATTGAACAAATGAACGAATGAAGGAATGAACAAATGCCCAAAAGAACAAATGATCGAATGAACGAATGAACAAATGATCAATTGTACAATTGAACAAATGAACAATTGTACAATTGAACAAATGAACAATTGTACAATTGAACAAAAGAACAATTGTACAATTGAACAAATGAACAAATGAACAAATGAACAAATGAACAAATGAACAAATGAATAAATGAACAAATGAACAAATGAACAAATGAACCAATGATCAAATGAACAAATGAACAAATGAACAAAAGAACAAATGAACTAATGAACAATTGCACAATTGAACAAATGAACAATTGTACAATTGAACATATGAACAATTGTACAATTGAACATATGAACAATTGTACAATTGAACATATGAACAATTGTACAATTGAACAAATGAACAATTGTACAATTGAACAAATGAAGAATTGCACAATTGAACAAATGAACAATTGAACAACTGAACAAATGAACAAATGAACAAATGAGCAAATGAAAAATTGTACAATTGATCAAATGAACAATTGTACAATTGAACAAATGAACAATTGAACAACTGAACAAATGAACAAATGAACAAATGAGCAAATGAACAATTGTACAATTGATCAAATGAACAATTGTACAATTGAACAAATGAACAATTGTACAATTGAACAATTGAACAAATGAACATATGAACAAATGAACAAATGAACAAATGAACAAATGGACAAATGAACAAATGAACAAATGTACAAATGAACAAATGAACAAATGAACAATTGTACAATTGTACAATTGAACAAATGAACGAATGAACGAATGAACAAATGCCCAAATGAACAAATGATCGAATGAACGAATGATCAAATGAACAACTGTACAATTGAACAAATGAACAATTGTACAATTGAACAAATGAACAATTGTACAATTGAACAAATGAACAATTGTACAATTGAACAATGAACAATTCTACAATTGAACAAATGAACAATTGAACAATTGAACAATTGAACAAATGAACAAATGAACAAATGAACAAATGAACAAATGAACAAATGAACAAGTGAACAAATGAACAAATGAGCAATTGAACAAATGAACAAATGACCAAATGAACAAATGAGCGAATGAACGAATGAACGAATGAACAAATGAACAAGTGAACAAATGAACAAAAGAACAAATGAACAAATGGACAAATGAACAAATAAAACAAATGAACAAAAGAACAAATGAAACAAATGAACAAATGAACAAATGAACGAATGAACGAATGAACGAATGAACCAATGAACAAATGAACAAATGAAAAAATGAAAGAAATGAACAAGAGAACAAATAAACAAATGATCAAATGAACAAATGAATAAATGAACAAATGAACAAATGAACAAATGAACAAATGAACAATTATACAATTGAACAAATGAACAATTGTACAATTGAACAAATGAACAATGGTACAATTGAACAAATGAACAATTGACAATTGAACAAATGAACGAATGAACGAATGAACAAATGAACAAATGAACAAATGAACAAATGAACAAATGAACAAGTGGACAAATGAACGAATGGACAAATGAACAAATGAACAAATGAACAAGTGAACAAATGAACAAACGAACAAATCAACAAATGAACAAATGAACAAGTAGACAAATGAACGAATGGGCAAATGAACAAGTGAACAATTGTACAATTGAACAAATGAACAATTGTACAATTGAACTAATGAACAATTGTACAATTGAACTAATGAACAATTGTACAATTGAACAAATGAACAATTGAACAATTGAACAATTGAACAAATGGACAAATGAACAAATGAACAAATGATCAAATGAACAAATGAACCAATGATCAAATGAACAAATGAACAAATGAACAAATGAACAAGTGAACAATTGCACAATTGTACAATTGAACAAATGAACGAATGAACAAATGAACAAATGAACAAGTGGACAAATGAACGAATGGACAAATGAACAAATGAACAAATGAACAATTGAACAAATGAGCAATTGTACAATTGTACTATTGAACAAATGAACAATTGTACAATTGTACTATTGAACAAATGAACAATTGTACAATTGTACAATTGAACAAATGAACAATTGTACAATTGTACAATTGAACAAATGAACAATTGTACAATTGAACAAATGAACAATTGTACAATTGAACAAATGAACAATTGTACAATTGAACAAATGAACAATTGTACAATTGAACAAATGAACAATTGAACAATTGAACAATTGAACAAATGAAGAAATGCAGAATTGGACAAAAGAACAAATGAACAAATGAACAAATGAACAAGTGAACAAATGAACAAAAGAACAAATGGACAAATGATCAAATGAACAAATGAACAAGTGAACAAATGAACAAATGACAAAATGAACAAATGAACAAATGAACATATGAACATCTGAACAACTGAACAAATGAACAAGTGAACAAAAGAACAAATGAACTAATGAACAATTGCACAATTGAACAAATGAACAAATGAACGAATGAACAAATGAACAATTGTACAATTGAACATATGAACAATTGTACAATTGAACATATGAACAATTGTACAATTGAACATATGAACAATTGTACAATTGAACATATGAACAATTGTACAATTGAACAAATCAACAATTGTACAATTGAACAAATGAACAATTGCACAATTGAACAAATGAACAATTGAACAACTGAACAAATGAACAAATGAACAAATGAGCAAATGAAAAATTGTACAATTGAACAAATGAACAATTGTACAATTGAACAAATGAAGAATTGTACAATTGAACAAATGAACAATTGAACAACTGAACAATTGAACAACTGAACAAATGAACAAATGAACAAATGAGCAAATGAACAATTGTACAATTGATCAAATGAACAATTGTACAATTGATCAAATGAACAATTGTACAATTGAACAAATGAACAATTGTACAATTGAACAAATGAACATATGAACAAATGAACAAATGAACAAATGTACAAATGTACAAATGAACAAATGAACAATTGTACAATTGTACAATTGAACAAATGAACGAATGAAGGAATGAACAAATGCCCAAAAGAACAAATGATCGAATGAACGAATGAACAAATGATCAATTGTACAATTGAACAAATGAACAAATGAACAAATGAACAAATGAACAAGTGGACAAATGAACAAATGTACAAATGTACAAATGTACAAATGAACTAATGAACAAATGAACAAATGAACAATTGAACAAATGAACAATTGTACAATTGTACAATTGAACAAATGAAGAAATGAAGAATTGGACAAAAGAACAAAAGAACAAATGAACAAATGAACAAATGAACAAATGAACAAGTGAACAAATGAACAAAAGAACAAATGGACAAATGATCAAATGAACAGATGAACAAGTGAACAAATGAACAAATGACAAAATGAACAAATGAACAAATGAACATATGAACATCTGAACAACTGAACAAATGAACAAGTTAACAAAAGAACAAATGAACTAATGAACAATTGCACAATTGAACAAATGAACAAATGAACGAATGAACAAATGAACAATTGTACAATTGAACATATGAACAATTGTACAATTGAACAAATGAACAATTGTACAATTGAACAAATGAACAATTGTACAATTGAACAAATGAACAATTGCACAATTGAACAAATGAACAATTGAACAACTGAACAAATGAACAAATGAACAAATGAGCAAATGAACAATTGTACAATTGATCAAATGAACAATTGTACAATTGAACAAATGAACAATTGAACAACTGAACAAATGAACAAATGAACAAATAAGCAAATGAACAAATGTTCAATTGATCAAATGAACAATTGTACAATTGAACAAATGAACAATTGTACAATTGAACAAATGAATAATTGTACAATTGAACAAATGAACGAATGAACGAATGAACAAATGCCCAAATGAACAAATGATCGAATGAACGATTGAACAAATGAACAATTGTACAATTGAACAAATGAACAATTGTACAATTGAACAAATGAACAATTGTACAATTGAACAAATGAACAATTGTACAATTGGACTAATGAACAATTGTACAATTGAACAAATGAACAATTGAACAATTGAACAATTGAACAAGTGAACAAATGAACAAATGCACAATTGTACAATTGAACAAATGATGAAATGAAGAATTGGACAAAAGAACAAATGAACAAATGAACAAGTGAACAAATGAACAAATGAACAAATGAACAAATGAACAAATGAACAAATGAACAAATGAACAAATGAACAAATGAACAAATGAACAAATAAAACAAATGAACAAAAGAACAAAAGAACAAAAGAACAAAAGAACAAATGAACAAATGAACAAATGAACAAATGAACAAATGCACAATTGTACAATTGAACAAATGAAGAAATGAAGAATTGGACAAAAGAACAAATGAACAAATGAACAAGTGAACAAATGAACAAATGAACAATTGAACAATTGAACAAATGGAAAAATGAACAAATGAACAAATGATCAAATGAACAAATGAACCAATGATCAAATGAACAAATGAACAAATGAACAAATGAACAAGTGAACAATTGCACAATTGTACAATTGAACAAATGAACGAATGAACAAATGAACAAATGAACAAGTGGACAAATGAACGAATGGACAAATGAACAAATGAACAAATGAACAATTGAACAAATGAGCAATTGTACAATTGTACTATTGAACAAATGAACAATTGTACAATTGTACAATTGAACAAATGAACAATTGTACAATTGTACAATTGAACAAATGAACAATTGTACAATTGAACAAATGAACAATTGTACAATTGAACAAATGAACAATTGTACAATTGAACAAATGAACAATTGTACAATTGAACAAATGAACAATTGAACAATTGAACAATTGAACAAATGAAGAAATGCAGAATTGGACAAAAGAACAAATGAACAAATGAACAAATGAACAAGTGAACAAATGAACAAAAGAACAAATGGACAAATGATCAAATGAACAAATGAACAAGTGAACAAATGAACAAATGACAAAATGAACAAATGAACAAATGAACATATGAACATCTGAACAACTGAACAAATGAACAAGTGAACAAAAGAACAAATGAACTAATGAACAATTGCACAATTGAACAAATGAACAAATGAACGAATGAACAAATGAACAATTGTACAATTGAACATATGAACAATTGTACAATTGAACATATGAACAATTGTACAATTGAACATATGAACAATTGTACAATTGAACATATGAACAATTGTACAATTGAACATATGAACAATTGTACAATTGAACAAATCAACAATTGTACAATTGAACAAATGAACAATTGCACAATTGAACAAATGAACAATTGAACAACTGAACAAATGAACAAATGAACAAATGAGCAAATGAAAAATTGTACAATTGAACAAATGAACAATTGTACAATTGAACAAATGAAGAATTGTACAATTGAACAAATGAACAATTGAACAACTGAACAATTGAACAACTGAACAAATGAACAAATGAACAAATGAGCAAATGAACAATTGTACAATTGATCAAATGAACAATTGTACAATTGATCAAATGAACAATTGTACAATTGATCAAATGAACAATTGTACAATTGAACAAATGAACAATTGTACAATTGAACAAATGAACATATGAACAAATGAACAAATGAACAAATGTACAAATGTACAAATGAACAAATGAACAAATGAACAATTGTACAATTGTACAATTGAACAAATGAACGAATGAAGGAATGAACAAATGCCCAAAAGAACAAATGATCGAATGAACGAATGAACAAATGATCAATTGTACAATTGAACAAATGAACAAATGAACAAATGAACAAATGAACAAGTGGACAAATGAACAAATGTACAAATGTACAAATGTACAAATGAACTAATGAACAAATGAACAAATGAACAATTGAACAAATGAACAATTGTACAATTGTACAATTGAACAAATGAAGAAATGAAGAATTGGACAAAAGAACAAAAGAACAAATGAACAAATGAACAAATGAACAAATGAACAAGTGAACAAATGAACAAAAGAACAAATGGACAAATGATCAAATGAACAAATGAACAAGTGAACAAATGAACAAATGACAAAATGAACAAATGAACAAATGAACATATGAACATCTGAACAACTGAACAAATGAACAAGTTAACAAAAGAACAAATGAACTAATGAACAATTGCACAATTGAACAAATGAACAAATGAACGAATGAACAAATGAACAATTGTACAATTGAACATATGAACAATTGTACAATTGAACAAATGAACAATTGTACAATTGAACAAATGAACAATTGTACAATTGAACAAATGAACAATTGCACAATTGAACAAATGAACAATTGAACAACTGAACAAATGAACAAATGAACAAATGAGCAAATGAACAATTGTACAATTGATCAAATGAACAATTGTACAATTGAAAAAATGAACAATTGAACAACTGAACAAATGAACAAATGAACAAATAAGCAAATGAACAAATGTTCAATTGATCAAATGAACAATTGTACAATTGAACAAATGAACAATTGTACAATTGAACAAATGAATAATTGTACAATGGAACAAATGAACATATGAACAAATGAACAAATGGACAAATGAACAAATGAACAAATGTACAAATGAACAAATGAACAAATGAACAATTGTACGATTGTACAATTGAACAAATGAACGAATGAACGAATGAACAAATGCCCAAATGAACAAATGATCGAATGAACGATTGAACAAATGAACAATTGTACAATTGAACAAATGAACAATTGTACAATTGAACAAATGAACAATTGTACAATTGAACAAATGAACAATTGTACAATTGGACTAATGAACAATTGTACAATTGAACAAATGAACAATTGAACAATTGAACAATTGAACAAGTGAACAAATGAACAAATGCACAATTGTACAATTGAACAAATGAAGAAATGAAGAATTGAACAAAAGAACAAATGAACAAATGAACAAGTGAACAAATGAACAAATGAACAAATGAACAAATGAACAAATGAACAAATGAACAAATGAACAAATGAACAAATGAACAAATGAACAAATGAACAAATGAACAAATGAACAAATGAACAAATGAACAAATGAACAAATGAACAAATAAAACAAATGAACAAAAGAACAAAAGAACAAAAGAACAAAAGGACAAATGAACAAATGAACAAATGAACAAATGAACAAATGAACAAATGAACGAATGAACGAATGAACGAATGAACAAATGAACAAATGAACAAATGAACAAATGAACAAATGGACCAATGAACAAATGAACGAATGAACGAATGAACGAATGAACGAATGAACGAATGAACAAATGAACAAATGAACAAATGAACAAATGAACAAATGAACAAATGTAAAAAATGAACAAATGAACAATTGTACAATTGAACAATTGAACAAATGAACAATTGAACAATTGAACAATTGAACAAATGAACAAATGAACAATTGTACAATTGAACATATGAACAATTGTACAATTGAACAAATGAACAATTGTACAATTGAACAAATGAACAATTGTACAATTGAACAAATGAACAATTGTACAATTGAACAAATGAACAATTGTACAATTGAACAAATGAAGAATTGTACAATTGAACAAATGAACAATTGAACAACTAAACAAATGAACAAATGAACAAATGAGCAAATGAACAATTGTACAATTGATCAAATGAACGATTGTACAATTGAACAAATGAACAATTGTGCAATTGAACAAATGAACAATTGTACAATTGTACAATTGAACAAATGAACAATTGAACAAATGAACAAATGACCAAATGAACAAATGAGCGAATGAACGAATGAACGAATGAACAAATGGTCAAATGGACAAATGAACAAATAAAACAAGTGTACAAAAGAACAAATGAACAAATGAACAAATGAACGAATGAACGAATGAACGAATGAACGAATGAACGAATGAACGAATGAACAAATGAACAAATGAAAAAATGAAAAAATGAACAAATGATCAAATGATCAAATGAACAAATGAACAAATGAACAAGTGAACAAATGAACAAATGAACAAATGAACAAATGAACAAATGAACAATTGAACAAATGAACAAATGACCAAATGAACAAATGAGCGAATGAACGAATGAACGAATGAACAAATGAACAAATGAACAAATGAACAAATGAACAAATGAACAAATAAACAAATGATCAAATGAACAAATGAACAAATGAGCGAATGAACATATGAAGAAATGAACAAATGAACAAATAAACAAATGAACAAATGAACAAATGGACAAATGAAAAATTGTACAATTGAGCAAATGAACAATTGTACAATTGAACAAATGAACAATTGTACAATTGAACAAATGAACAATTGTACAATTGAACAAATGAACAATTGAACAAATGAACAAATGAACAAATGAACAAATGAACAAATGAACAAATGAACAAATGAACAAATGATCAAATGAACGAATGAACAAGTGAACAAATGAACAAATGACAAAATGAACAAATGAACAAATGAACAAGTGAACAAAATAACAAATGAGCTAATGAACAATTGCACAATTGAACAAATGAACAAATGAACGAATGAACAAATGAACAATTGTTCAATTGAACATATGAACAATTGTACAATTGAACATATGAACAATTGTACAATTGAACAAATGAACAATTGTACAATTGAACAAATGAACAATTGTACAATTGAACAAATGAACAATTGTACAATTGAACAAATGAACAATTGAACAATTGAACAAATGAAGAAATGAAGAATTGGACAAAAGAACAAATGAACAAATGAACAAATGAACAAGTGAACAAATGAACAAAAGAACAAATGGACAAATGATCAAATGATCAAATGAACAAGTGAACAAATGAAAAAATGACAAAATGAACAAATGAATAAATGAACATATGAACATCTGAACAACTGAACAAATGAACAAGTGAACAAAAGAACAAATGAACTAATGAACAATTGCACAATTGAAAAAATGAACAAATGAACGAATGAACAAATGAACAATTGTACAATTGAACATATGAACAATTGTACAATTGAACATATGAACAATTGTACAATTGAACATATGAACAATTGTACAATTGATCATATGAACAATTGTTCAATTGAACATATGAACAATTGTACAATTGAACAAATGAACAAATGAACAATTGAACAATTGAACAAATGAGCAATTGTACAATTGAACAAATGAACAAATGAACAAATGAGCAAATGAACATATGAACAAATGAACAAATGAACAAATGAACAAATGAACAATTGTACAATTGTACAATTGAACAAATGAACATATGAACAAATGAGCAAGTAGAAAAATGAACGAATGGACAAATGAACAAATGAACAAATTAACAAGTGGACAAATGAACGAATGGACAAATGAACAAATGAACAAATGAACAAATTAACAAATGTACAAAGTGAACAAATGAACAAATGAACAAATGAACAAATAGACAAATGGACAAATGAACAAAAGAACAAATGAACAAATGAACAATTATACAATTGAACAAATGAACAATTGTACAATTGAACAAATGAACAATTGACAATTGAACAAATGAACAAATGATCAAATGAACAAATGAACAAGTGAACAAATGAACAAATGAACAGAATGAACAAATGAACGAATGAACAAATGAACAATTGTTCAATTGAACAAATGAACAATTGTACAATTGAACAAATGAACAAATGAACAAATGAACAAGTGAACAAATGAACAAATGAACAAATGAACAAATGAACAAATGAACAAATAAAACAAATAAACAAATGAACAAATGACAATTGAACAAATGAAGAAATGAAGAATTGGACAAAAGAACAAATGAACAAATGAACAAGTGAACAAATGAACAAGTGGACAAATGAACGAATGATCAATTGAACAAATGAACAAATGAACAATTGTACAATTGAACAAATGATCAATTGAACAATTGAACAATTGAACGAATGAACAAATGAACAAGTGGACAAATGAACGAATGGAAAAAATGATCAAATGAACAAATGAACAAGTGAACATATGAACAAATGAACAAATGAACAAATGAACAAGTGAACAAATCAACAATTGAACAAATGAACAATTGTACAATTGAACAAATGAACAATTGTACAATTGAACAAATGAACAATTGTACAATTGAACAAATGAACAATTGTACAATTGAACAAATGAACAATTGTACAATTGAACAAATGAACAAATGAACAAATGAAAAAATGAACAAATGAACAATTGTACAATTGAACAATTGAACAAATGAACAATTGAACAATTGAACAAATGAACAAATGAACAAATGAACAAATGAACAAATGAACAAAGGAACAAATGAACAAATGAACAAACGAACAAACGAACAAACGAACAAACGAACAAACGAACAAAAGAACAAAAGAACAAAAGAACAAAAGAACAAAAGAACAAAAGAACAAAAGAACAAAAGAACAAAAGAACAAAAGAACAAAAGAACAAAAGAACAAAAGAACAAAAGAACAAAAGAACAAAAGAACAAAAGAACAAAAGAACAAAAGAACAAAAGAACAAAAGAACAAAAGAACAAAAGAACAAAAGAACAAAAGAACAAAAGAACAAAAGAACAAAAGAACAAAAGAACAAAAGAACAAAAGAACAAAAGAACAAAAGAACAAAAGAACAAAAGAACAAAAGAACAAAAGAACAAAAGAACAAAAGAACAAAAGAACAAAAGAACAAAAGAACAAAAGAACAAAAGAACAAAAGAACAAAAGAACAAAAGAACAAAAGAACAAAAGAACAAAAGAACAAAAGAACAAAAGAACAAAAGAACAAAAGAACAAAAGAACAAAAGAACAAAAGAACAAAAGAACAAAAGAACAAAAGAACAAAAGAACAAAAGAACAAAAGAACAAAAGAACAAAAGAACAAAAGAACAAAAGAACAAAAGAACAAAAGAACAAAAGAACAAAAGAACAAAAGAACAAAAGAACAAAAGAACAAAAGAACAAAAGAACAAAAGAACAAAAGAACAAAAGAACAAAAGAACAAAAGAACAAAAGAACAAAAGAACAAAAGAACAAAAGAACAAAAGAACAAAAGAACAAAAGAACAAAAGAACAAAAGAACAAAAGAACAAAAGAACAAAAGTACAAAAGAACAAAAGAACAAAAGAACAAAAGAACAAAAGAACAAAAGAACAAAAGAACAAAAGAACAAAAGAACAAAAGAACAAAAGAACAAAAGAACAAAAGAACAAAAGTACAAAAGAACAAAAGAACAAAAGAACAAAAGAACAAAAGAACAAAAGAACAAAAGAACAAAAGAACAAAAGAACAAAAGAACAAAAGAACAAAAGAACAAAAGAACAAAAGAACAAAAGAACAAAAGAACAAAAGAACAAAAGAACAAAAGAACAAAAGAACAAAAGAACAAAAGAACAAAAGAACAAAAGAACAAAAGAACAAAAGAACAAAAGAACAAAAGAACAAAAGAACAAAAGAACAAAAGAACAAAAGAACAAAAGAACAAAAGAACAAAAGAACAAAAGAACAAAAGAACAAAAGAACAAAAGAACAAAAGAACAAAAGAACAAAAGAACAAAAGAACAAAAGAACAAAAGAACAAAAGAACAAAAGAACAAAAGAACAAAAGAACAAAAGAACAAAAGAACAAAAGAACAAAAGAACAAAAGAACAAAAGAACAAAAGAACAAAAGAACAAAAGAACAAAAGAACAAAAGAACAAAAGAACAAAAGAACAAAAGAACAAAAGAACAAAAGAACAAAAGAACAAAAGAACAAAAGAACAAAAGAACAAAAGAACAAAAGAACAAAAGAACAAAAGAACAAAAGAACAAAAGAACAAAAGAACAAAAGAACAAAAGAACAAAAGAACAAAAGAACAAAAGAACAAAAGAACAAAAGAACAAAAGAACAAAAGAACAAAAGAACAAAAGAACAAAAGAACAAAAGAACAAAAGAACAAAAGAACAAAAGTACAAAAGAACAAAAGAACAAAAGAACAAAAGAACAAAAGAACAAAAGAACAAAAGAACAAAAGAACAAAAGAACAAAAGAACAAAAGAACAAAAGAACAAAAGAACAAAAGAACAAAAGAACAAAAGTACAAAAGAACAAAAGAACAAAAGAACAAAAGAACAAAAGAACAAAAGAACAAAAGAACAAAAGAACAAAAGAACAAAAGAACAAAAGAACAAAAGAACAAAAGAACAAAAGAACAAAAGAACAAAAGAACAAAAGAACAAAAGAACAAAAGAACAAAAGAACAAAAGAACAAAAGAACAAAAGAACAAAAGAACAAAAGAACAAAAGAACAAAAGAACAAAAGAACAAAAGAACAAAAGAACAAAAGAACAAAAGAACAAAAGAACAAAAGAACAAAAGAACAAAAGAACAAAAGAACAAAAGAACAAAAGAACAAAAGAACAAAAGTACAAAAGAACAAAAGAACAAAAGAACAAAAGAACAAAAGAACAAAAGAACAAAAGAACAAAAGAACAAAAGAACAAAAGAACAAAAGAACAAAAGTACAAAAGAACAAAAGAACAAAAGAACAAATGAACAAATGAACAAATGAACAAATGAACGAATGAACGAATGAACGAATGAACAAATGAACAAATGAACAAATGAACAAATGAACAAATGGACCAATGAACAAATGAACGAATGAACGAATGAACGAATGAACGAATGAACAAATGAACAAATGAACAAATGAACAAATGGACAAATGTAAAAAATGAACAAATGAACAATTGTACAATTGAACAATTGAACAAATGAACAATTGAACAATTGAACAAATGAACAAATGAACAAATGAACAATTGTACAATTGAACATATGAACAATTGTACAATTGAACAAATGGACAATTGTACAATTGAACAAATGAACAATTGTACAATTGAACAAATGAACAATTGTGCAATTGAACAAATGAACAATTGTACAATTGTACAATTGAACAAATGAACAATTGAACAAATGAACAAATGACCAAATGAACAAATGAGCGAATGAACGAATGAACGAATGAACAAATGAACAAATGAACAAATGAACAAATGAACAAATGAACAAATGAACAAATGAACAAATGAACAAATAAACAAATGATCGAATGAACAAATGAACAATTGAACAAATGAAGAAATGAACAAATGAACAAATGAACAAATGAAGAAATGAACAAATCAACAAATGAACATTTGTATAATTGAACAAATGAAGAAATGTAGAATTGGACAAAAGAACAAATGGACAAATGAACAAGTGAACAAATGAACAAAAGAACAAACGAACAAATGAACAAATGAACAAATGGTCAAATGGACAAATGAACAAATAAAACAAGTGTACAAAAGAACAAATGAACAAATGAACAAATGAACAAATGAACAAATGAACAAATGAACAAATGAACGAATGAACGAATGAACGAATGAACGAATGAACGAATGAACAAATGAAGAAATGAAAAAATGAAAAAATGAACAAATGATCAAATGATCAAATGAACAAATGAACAAATGAACAAATGAACAAGTGAACAAATGAACAAATGAACAAATGAACAAATGAACAAATGAACAATTGAACAATTGAACAATTGCACAATTGAACAAATGAACAATTGAACAACTGAACAAATGAACAAATGAACAAATGAGCAAATGAACAATTGTACAATTGATCAAATGAACAATTGTACAATTGAACAAATGAACAATTGAACAACTGAACAAATGAACAAATGAACAAATGAGCAAATGAACAAATGTTCAATTGATCAAATGAACAATTGTACAATTGAACAAATGAACAATTGTACAATTGAACAAATAAACAATTGTACAATGGAACAAATGAACATATGAACAAATGAACAAATGGACAAATGAACAAATGAACAAATGTACAAATGAACAAATGAACAAATGAACAATTGTACAATTGTACAATTGAACAAATGAACGAATGAACGAATGAACAAATGCCCAAATGAACAAATGATCGAATGAACGAATGAACAAATGAACAATTGTACAATTGAACAAATGAACAATTGTACAATTGAACAAATGAACAATTGTACAATTGGACTAATGAACAATTGTACAATTGAACAAATGAACAATTGAACAATTGAACAATTGAACAAGTGAACAAATGAACAAATGAACAATTGTACAATTGAACAAATGAAGAAATGAAGAATTGGACAAAAGAACAAATGAACAAATGAACAAGTGAACAAATGAACAAATGAACAAATGAACAAATGAACAAATGAACAAATGAACAAATGAACAAATGAACAAATGAACAAATGAACAAATGAACAAATGAACAAATGAACAAATGAACAAATGAACAAATGAACAAATGAACAAATGAACAAATGAACAAATGAACAAATGAAGAATTGTACAATTGTACAATTGAACAAAGGAACAATTGTACAATTGAACAAATGAACAATTGACAATTGAACAAATGAACAAATGTACAAATGAACAAATAAACAATTGTACAATTGAACAAATGAAGAAATGAAGAATTGGTCAAAAGAACAAATGAACAAATGAACAAGTGAACAAGTGAACAAATGAAAAAATGGACAATTGTACAATTGAACAAATGAACAATTGTACAATTGAACAAATGAACAATTGTACAATTGAACAAATGAACAATTGTACAATTGAACAAATGAACAATTGTACAATTGAACAAATGAACAATTGTACAATTGAACAAATGAAGAATTGTACAATTGAACAAATGAACAATTGAACAACTAAACAAATGAACAAATGAACAAATGAGCAAATGAACAATTGTACAATTGATCAAATGAACAATTGTACAATTGAACAAATGAACAATTGTGCAATTGAACAAATGAACAATTGTACAATTGTACAATTGAACAAATGAACAATTGAACAAATGAACAAATGACCAAATGAACAAATGAGCGAATGAACGAATGAACGAATGAACAAATGAACAAATGAACAAATGAACAAATGAACAAATGAACAAATGAACAAATGAACAAATAAACAAATGATCAAATGAACAAATGAACAAATGAACAATTGAACAAATGAAGAAATGAACAAATGAACAAATGAACAAATGAACAAATGAACAAATGAACATTTGTATAATTGAACAAATGAAGAAATGAAGAATTGGACAAAAGAACAAATGGACAAATGAACAAGTGAACAAATGAACAAAAGAACAAACGAACAAATGAACAAATGAACAAATGGTCAAATGGACAAATGAACAAATAAAACAAGTGTACAAAAGAACAAATGAACAAATGAACAAATGAACAAATGAACGAATGAACGAATGAACGAATGAACGAATGAACAAATGAACAAATGAAAAAATGAAAAAATGAACAAATGATCAAATGATCAAATGAACAAATGAAAAAATGAACAAGTGAACAAATGAACAAATGAACAAATGAACAAATGAACAATTGAACAAATGAACAAATGACCAAATGAACAAATGAGCGAATGAACGAATGAACGAATGAACAAATGAACAAATGAACAAATGAACAAATGAACAAATGAACAAATAAACAAATGATCAAATGAACAAATGAACAAATGAGCGAATGAACATATGAAGAAATGAACAAATGAACAAATAAACAAATGAACAAATGAACAAATGGACAAATGAAAAGTTGTACAATTGAACAAATGAACAATTGTACAATTGAACAAATGAACAATTGTACAATTGAACAAATGAACAATTGTACAATTGAACAAATGAACAATTGTACAATTGAACAAATGAACAATTGAACAAATGAACAAATGAACAAATGAACAAATGAACAAATGAACAAATGAACAAATGATCAAATGAACAAATGAACAAGTGAACAAATGAACAAATGACAAAATGAACAAATGAACAAATGAACAAGTGAACAAAATAACAAATGAGCTAATGAACAATTGCACAATTGAACAAATGAACAAATGAACGAATGAACAATTGAACAAATGAGCAATTGTACAATTGAACAAATGAACAATTGTACAATTGAACAAATGAGCAATTGTACAATTGAACAAATGAGCAATTGTACAATTGAACAAATGAACAAATGAACAATTGAACAAATGAACAATTGTACAATTGAACAAATGAACTATTGTACAATTGAACAAATGAACAAATGAACAAATGAACAAATGAGCAAATGAACATATGAAGAAATGAACAAATGAACAAATGAACAAATGAACAAATGAACAAATGAACAAATGAACAATTGTACAATTGTACAATTGAACAAATGAACATATGAACAAATGAACAAGTGGAAAAATGAACGAATGGACAAATGAACAAATGAACAAATTAACAAGTGGACAAATGAACGAATGGACAAATGAACAAATGAACAAATGAACAAATTAACAAATGTACAAAGTGAACAAATGAACAAATGAACAAATGAACAAATGAACAAATGGACAAATGGACAAATGAACAAAAGAACAAATGAACAAATGAACAATTATACAATTGAACAAATGAACAATTGTACAATTGAACAAATGAACAATTGACAATTGAACGAATGAACGAATGAACGAATGAACAAATGAACAATTGAACAAATGAACAAGTGGACAAATGAACGAATGGACAAATGAACAAATGAACAAATGAACAAGTAAACAAATGAACAAATGAACAAATGAACAAGTGGACAAATGAACGAATGGGCAAATGAACAAGTGAACAATTGTACAATTGAACAAATGAACAATTGTACAATTGAACAAATGAACAATTGAACAAATGAACAAATGAACAAATGAACAAATGAACAAATGATCAAATGAACAAATGAACAAGTGAACAAATGAACAAATGAACAGAATGAACAAATGAACGAATGAACAAATGAACAATTGTTCAATTGAACAAATGATCAATTGAACAATTGAACAATTGAACGAATGAACAAAAGAACAAATGAACAAATGAACAAATGAACAAATGAACAAATGAACAAATAAACAAATGATCAAATGAACAAATGAACAAATGAGCGAATGAACATATGAAGAAATGAACAAATGAACAAATAAACAAATGAACAAATGAACAAATGGACAAATGAAAAATTGTACAATTGAACAAATGAACAATTGTACAATTGAACAAACGAACAAATGAACAAGTGAACAAATGAACAAATGAACAAATGAACAAATGAACAAATAAAACAAATAAACAAATGAACAAATGACAATTGAACAAATGAAGAAATGAAGAATTGGACAAAAGAACAAATGAACAAATGAACAAGTGAACAAATGAACAAGTGGACAAATGAACGAATGATCAATTGAACAAATGAACAAATGAACAATTGTACAATTGAACAAATGATCAATTGAACAATTGAACAATTGAACGAATGAACAAAAGAACAAATGAACAAATGAACAAATGAACAAGTGGACAAATGAACGAATGGAAAAAATGATCAAATGAACAAATGAACAAATGAACAAGTGAACATATGAACAAATGAACAAATGAACAAATGAACAAGTGAACAAATCAACAATTGAACAAATGAACAATTGTACAATTGAACAAATGAACAATTGTACAATTGAACAAATGAACAATTGTACAATTGAACAAATGAACAATTGAACAAATGAACAAATGAACAAATGAACAAATGAACAAATGAACAAATGAACAAATGATCAAATGAACAAATGAACAAGTGAACAAATGAACAAATGACAAAATGAACAAATGAACAAATGAACAAGTGAACAAATGAACGAATGAACAAATGAACAATTGTTCAATTGAACATATGAACAATTGTACAATTGAACATATGAACAATTGTACAATTGAACAAATGAACAATTGTACAATTGAACAAATGAACAATTGTACAATTGAACAAATGAACAATTGTACAATTGAACAAATGAACAATTGTACAATTGAACAAATGAACAATTGTACAATTGAACAAATGAAGAATTGTACAATTGAACAAATGAACAATTGAACAACTGAACAAATGAACAAATGAACAAATGAGCAAATGAACAATTGTACAATTGATCAAATGAACAATTGTACAATTGATCAAATGAACAATTGTACAATTGAACAAATGAACAATTGTACAATTGAACAAATGAACATATGAACAAATGAACAAATGAACAAGTGGACAAATGAACAAATGTACAAATGTACAAATGAACCAATGAATAAATGAACAATTGTACAATTGTACAATTGAACAAATGAACGAATGAAGGAATGAACAAATGCCCAAAAGAACAAATGATCAATTTTACAATTGAACAAATGAACAATTGTACAATTGAACAAATGAACAATTGTACAATTGAACAAAAGAACAATTGTACAATTGATCAAATGAACAATTGTACAATTGAACAAATGAACAATTGTACAATTTAACAAATGAACAATTGTACAATTGATCAAATGAACAATTGTACAATTGATCAAATGAACAATTGTACAATTGAACAAATGAACAATTGAACAATTGATCAAATGAACAAATGAAGAAATGAAGAAATGAACAAATGAACAAATGAACAAATGAACAAATGAACCAATGATCGAATGAACAAATGAACAAATGAACAAATGAACAAGTGAACAATTGCACAATTGTACAATTGAACAAATGAACGAATGAACAAATGAACAAATGAACAAGTGGACAAATGAACAAATGATCGTATGAACGAATGAACAAATGATCAATTTTACAATTGAACAAATGAACAATTGTACAATTGAACAAATGAACAATTGTACAATTGAACAAAAGAACAATTGTACAATTGATCAAATGAACAATTGTACAATTGAACAAATGAACAATTGTACAATTGAACAAATGATCAATTGAACAATTGAACAATTGAACAAATGAACAAATGAACAAATGAACAAATGAACAAATGAACAAGTGAACAAATGATCAAATGAACAAATGAACAAGTGAACAAATGAACAAATGAACGAATGAACAAATGAACAATTGTACAATTGAACAAATGAACAATTGAACAAGTGGACAAATGAACAAATGATCGTATGAACGAATGAACAAATGATCAATTTTACAATTGATCAAATGAACAATTGTACAATTGAACAAATGAACAATTGTACAATTGAACAAAAGAACAATTGTACAATTGATCAAATGAACAATTGTACAATTGAACAAATGAACAATTGTACAATTGAACAAATGAACAATTGTACAATTGAACAAATGAACAATTGTACAATTGAACAAATGAACAATTGTACAATTGAACAAATGAAAAATTGTACAATTGAACAAATGAACAATTGTACAATTGAACAAATGAACAATTGTACAATTGAACAAATGAACAATTGTACAATTGAACAAATGAACAATTGTACAATTGAACAAATGAACAATTGTACAATTGAACAAATGAACAAATGAACAAATGAACAAATGAACAATTGTACAATTGAACAAATGAACAAATGAACAAATGAGCAAATCAACAGTTGTACAATTGTACAATTGAACAAATGAACAAATGAACAATTGTACAATTGAACAAATGAACAAATGAACAATTGTACAATTGAACAAATGAACAATTGAGCAATTGAGCAATTGAACAATTGAACAAATGAACAATTGAGCAATTGAACAATTGAACAAATGAACAATTGTACAATTGAACAAATGAAAAATTGTACTTTTGAACAAATGAACAATTGAGCAATTGAACAATTGAACAAATGAACAAATGAACAATTGAACAAATGAACAAATGAACAATTGTACAATTGTACAATTGAACAAATGAACGAATGAACGAATGAACGAATGAACGAATGAACAAATGAACAAATGAACGAATGAACGAATGGACAAATGAACAAATCAACAAGTGAACAAATGAACAAATGAACAAGTGGACAAATGAACGAATGGACAAATGAACAATTGTACAATTGAGCAAATGAACAATTGTACAATTGAACAAATGAACAAAAAACTATTGTACAATTGAACAAATGAACAATTGTACAATTGAACAAATGATCAATTGAACAAATGAACAAATGAACAATTGTACAATTGAACAAATGATCAATTGAACAATTGAACAATTGAACAAATGAACAAATGAACAAATGAACAAATGAACAAATGAACAAATGAACAAATGAACAAATGAACAAATGAACAAATGAACAAATGAACAAATGAACAAGTGAACAAATGATCAAATGAACAAATGAACAAGTGAACAAATGAACAAATGAACGAATGAACAAATGAACAATTGAACAATTGAATAAATGAACAATTGTACAATTCAACAAATGAACAATTGTACAATTGAACAAATGAACAATTGTACAATTGAACAAATGAACAAATGAACAATTGTACAATTGAACAAATGAACATATGAACAAATGAACAAATGAACAAGTGAACAAATGGACAAATGAACAAATGAACAAATGACCAAATGAGCAAATCAACAGTTGTACAATTGTACAATTGAACAAATGAACAAATGAACAATTGTACAATTGAACAAATGAACAAATGAACAATTGTACAATTGAACAAATGAACATATGAACAAATGAACAAATGAACAAGTGAACAAATGGACAAATGAACAAATGAACAAATGACCAAATGAACAAATGAGCGAATGAACGAATGAACAATTTAACAATTGTACAATTGAACAAATGAAAAATTGTACAATTGAACAAATGAACAATTGAGCAATTGAACAATTGAACAAATGAACAAATGAACAAATGAACAAATGAACACATGAACAAATGAACAAGTGAACAAATGAACAAATGAACAAATGAGCAAATCAACAATTGTACAATTGTACAATTGAACAAATGAACCAATGAACGAATGAACAAATGAACAAATGAACAAATGAACAAATGAACAAGTGGACAAATGAACGAATGGACAAATGAACAAATGAACAAATGGACAAATGAACAAGTGAACAAATGAACAAATGTACAAATGAACAAATGAACAAGTGGACAAATAAACGTATGGACAAATGAACAAATGAATAATTGTACAATTGCACAAATGAACATATGAACAAATGAACAAATGAACAAATGAACAAATGGACAAATGAACAAATGAACAAATGAACAAATGAACAAATGAGCGAATGAACGAATGAACAAATGAACAATTGTACAATTGAACAAATGAAAAATTGTACAATTGGACAAATGAACAATTTAGCAATTGAACAATTGAAGAAATGAACAAATGAACAAATGAACAAATGAACAATTGTACAATTGTACAAATGAAGAAATGAAGAATTGGATAAAAGGACAAATGAACAAATGATCAAGTGAACAAAAGAACAAGTGAACAAATGAGCAAATGAACAAAGGAACAAATGAACAAATGAACAAATGAACAAATGAACAAATGAACAATTGTACAATTGTACAATTGAACAAATGAACATATGAACAAATGAACAAGTGGAAAAATGAACGAATGGACAAATGAACAAATGAACAAATGAACAAATGAACAAGTGAACAAATGAACAAATGAACAAATGAACAAGTGGACAAATGTACGAATGGACAAAAAAACAAATGAACAAATGAACAAGTGAACAAATGAACAAATGAACAAATGAACAAGTGAACAAATGAACAAATGAACGAATGAACAAATGAACAAATGAACAATTGTACAATTGTACAATTGAACAAATGAACGAATGAACGAATGAACGAATGAACAAATGAACAAATGAACGAATGAACATATGAAGAAATGAACAAATGAACAAATGAACAAATGAACAAATGAACAAATGAACAAGTGAACAAATGAACAAATGAACGAATGAACAAATGAACAAATGAACAATTGTACAATTGTACAATTGAACAAATGAACGAATGAACGAATGAACGAATGAACGAATGAACAAATGAACAAATGAACAAATGGACAAATGAACAAAAAGAAACAAATGAACGAATGAACGAATGAACGAATAAACAAATGATAAATTGAAAAAATGGACGAATGAATAAATAAACAAATGATCAAATGGACAAACGAACAAGTGAACAAATGAACAAATGTACAATTGAACAAATCAACAACTGTACAATTGTACAATTGTTCATTTGTCCATTTGTTCATTTGTTCATATGTTTATTTGTTCATTTGTTCAGTCGTTCATTTGTTCATTTGTTCATTTGTCCATTTGTTCATTTGTTCATTTGTTCATTCGTTCATTCGTTCATTTGTTCAATTGTACAATTGTTCATTTGTCCACTTGTTCATTTGATCATTTGTTCATTTGTCCATTCGTTCATTTGTCCACTTGTTCATTTGTTTATTTGTTCATTTGTTCATTTGTTCATTCGTTCATTCGTTCATTTGTTCAATTGTACAATTGTACAATTGTTCACTTGTTCATTTGTTCACTTGTTCACTTGTTCAAATGAAGAAATGAAGAATTGGATAAAAGAACAAATGAACAAATGATCAAGTGAACAAAAGAACAAGTGAACAAATGAGCAAATGAACAAAGGAACAAATGAACAAATGAACAAATGAACAAATGAACAAATGAACAAATGAACAAACGAACAAATGAACAAATGAACAATTGTACAATTGTACAATTGAACAAATGAACATATGAACAAATGAACAAGTGGAAAAATGAACGAATGGACAAATGAACAAATGAAAAAATGAACAAGTGAACAAATGAACAAATGAACAAATGAACAAATGAACAAGTGGACAAATGTACGAATGGACAAAAAAACAAATGAACAAATGAACAAATGAACAAGTGAACAAATGAACAAATGAACAAATGAACAAGTGAACAAATGAACAAATGAACGAATGAACAAATGAACAAATGAACAATTGTACAATTGTACAATTGAACAAATGAACGAATGAACGAATGAACGAATGAACAAATGAACGAATGAACATATGAAGAAATGAACAAATGAACAAATGAACAAATGAACAAATGAACAATTGTACAATTGTACAATTGAACAAAGGAACAATTGTACAATAGAACAAATGAACAATTGACAATTGAACAAATGAACAAATGTACAAATGAACAAATAAACAATTGTACAATTGAACAAATGAAGAAATGAAGAAATGGACAAAAGAACAAATGAACAAATGAACAAGTGAACAAGTGAGCAAATGAAAAAATGAACAATTGTACAATTGAACAAATGAACAATTGTACAATTGAACAAATGAACAATTGTACAATTGAACAAATGAACAATTGTACAATTGAACAAATGAACAATTGTACAATTGAACAAATGAACAATTGTACAATTGAACAAATGAACAATTGTACAATTGAACAAATGAACAATTGTACAATTGAACAAATGAACAATTGTACAATTGAACAAATGAACAATTGTACAATTGAACAAATGAACAATTGTACAATTGAACAAATGAACATATGAACAAATGAACAAATGAACAAGTGAACAAGTGAACAAATGGACAAATGAACAAATGAACAAATGAACAAATGAACAAATGAACAATTGTACAAATGAACAATTGTACAATTGAACAAATGAACAATTGTACAATTGAACAAATGAACAATTGTACAATTGAACAAATGAACAATTGTACAATTGAACAAATGAAAAATTGTACAATTGAACAAATGAACAATTGTACAATTGAACAAATGAACAATTGTACAATTGAACAAATGAACAATTGTACAATTGAACAAATGAACAATTGTACAATTGAACAAATGAACAATTGTACAATTGAACAAATGAACAATTGTACAATTGAACAAATGAACAATTGTACAATTGAACAAATGAACAATTGTACAATTGAACAAATGAACAAATGAACAAATGAACAAATGAACAATTGTACAATTGAACAAATGAACAAATGAACAAATGAGCAAATCAACAGTTGTACAATTGTACAATTGAACAAATGAACAAATGAACAATTGTACAATTGAACAAATGAACAAATGAACAATTGTACAATTGAACAAATGAACAATTGAGCAATTGAGCAATTGAACAATTGAACAAATGAACAATTGAGCAATTGAACAATTGAACAAATGAACAATTGTACAATTGAACAAATGAAAAATTGTACTTTTGAACAAATGAACAATTGAGCAATTGAACAATTGAACAAATGAACAAATGAACAATTGAACAAATGAACAAATGAACAATTGTACAATTGTACAATTGAACAAATGAACGAATGAACGAATGAACGAATGAACGAATGAACAAATGAACAAATGAACGAATGAACGAATGGACAAATGAACAAATCAAAAAGTGAACAAATGAACAAATGAACAAGTGGACAAATGAACGAATGGACAAATGAACAATTGTACAATTGAGCAAATGAACAATTGGACAATTGAACAAATGAACAAAAAACAATTGTACAATTGAACAAATGAACAATTGTACAATTGAACAAATGATCAATTGAACAAATGAACAAATGAACAATTGTACAATTGAACAAATGATCAATTGAACAATTGAACAATTGAACAAATGAACAAATGAACAAATGAACAAATGAACAAATGAACAAATGAACAAATGAACAAATGAACAAATGAACAAATGAACAAATGAACAAATGAACAAATGAACAAATGAACAATTGTACAATTGTACAATTGAACAAATGAACATATGAACAAATGAACAAGTGGAAAAATGAACGAATGGACCAATGAACAAATGAACAAATGAACAAATGAACAAGTGAACAAATGAACAAATGAACAAATGAACAAGTGGACAAATGTACGAATGGACAAAAAAACAAATGAACAAATGAACAAGTGAACAAATGAACAAATGAACAAATGAACAAGTGAACAAATGAACAAATGAACGAATGAACAAATGAACAAATGAACAATTGTACAATTGTACAATTGAACAAATGAACGAATGAACGAATGAACGAATGAACAAATGAACAAATGAACGAATGAACATATGAAGAAATGAACAAATGAACAAATGAACAAATGAACAAATGAACAAATGAACAAGTGAACAAATGAACAAATGAACGAATGAACAAATGAACAAATGAACAATTGTACAATTGTACAATTGAACAAATGAACGAATGAACGAATGAACGAATGAACAAATGAACAAATGAACAAATGGACAAATGAACAAAAAGAAACAAATGAACGAATGAACGAATGAACGAATAAACAAATGATAAATTGAAAAAATGGACGAATGAATAAATAAACAAATGATCAAATGGACAAGCGAACAAGTGAACAAATGAACAAATGTACAATTGAACAAATCAACAACTGTACAATTGTACAATTGTTCATTTGTCCATTTGTTCATTTGTTCATATGTTTATTTGTTCATTTGTTCAGTCGTTCATTTGTTCATTTGTTCATTTGTCCATTTGTTCATTTGTTCATTTGTTCATTCGTTCATTCGTTCATTTGTTCAATTGTACAATTGTTCATTTGTCCACTTGTTCATTTGTTCATTTGTTCATTTGTCCATTCGTTCATTTGTCCACTTGTTCATTTGTTTATTTGTTCATTTGTTCATTCGTTCATTCGTTCATTTGTTCAATTGTACAATTGTACAATTGTTCACTTGTTCATTTGTTCACTTGTTCACTTGTTCAAATGAAGAAATGAAGAATTGGATAAAAGAACAAATGAACAAATGATCAAGTGAACAAAAGAACAAGTGAACAAATGAGCAAATGAACAAAGGAACAAATGAACAAATGAACAAATGAACAAATGAACAAATGAACAATTGTACAATTGTACAATTGAACAAATGAACATATGAACAAATGAACAAGTGGAAAAATGAACGAATGGACAAATGAACAAATGAAAAAATGAACAAGTGAACAAATGAACAAATGAACAAATGAACAAGTGGACAAATGTACGAATGGACAAAAAAACAAATGAACAAATGAACAAATGAACAAGTGAACAAATGAACAAATGAACAAATGAACAAGTGAACAAATGAACAAATGAACGAATGAACAAATGAACAAATGAACAATTGTACAATTGTACAATTGTACAATTGAACAAATGAACGAATGAACGAATGAACGAATGAACAAATGAACGAATGAACATATGAAGAAATGAACAAATGAACAAATGAACAAATGAACAAATGAACAATTGTACAATTGTACAATTGAACAAAGGAACAATTGTACAATAGAACAAATGAACAATTGACAATTGAACAAATGAACAAATGTACAAATGAACAAATAAACAATTGTACAATTGAACAAATGAAGAAATGAAGGATTGGACAAAACAACAAATGAACAAATGAACAAGTGAACAAGTGAACAAATGAAAAAATGAACAATTGTACAATTGAACAGATGAACAATTGTACAATTGAACAAATGAACAATTGTACAATTGAACAAATGAACAATTGTACAATTGAACAAATGAACAATTGTACAATTGAACAAATGAACAATTGTACAATTGAACAAATGAACAATTGTACAATTGAACAAATGAACAATTGTACAATTGAACAAATGAAAAATTGTACAATTGAACAAATAAACAATTGAGCAATTGAACAATTGAACAAATGAACAAATGAACAAATGAACAAATGAACAAATGAACAATTGTACAATTGTACAAATGAAGAAATGAAGAATTGGACAAAAGAACAAATGAACAAATGAACAAGTGAACAAATGAGCAAATGAACAAAGGAACAAATGAACAAATGAACAAATGAACAAATGAAAAAATGAACGAATGAACAAATGAACAATTGCACAATTGAACAAATGAACAATTGTACAATTGAACAAATGAACAATTAAACAATTGAACAATTGAACAATTGTATAATTGAACAAATGAACAATTGTACAATTGAACAAATGAACAATTGTACAATTGAACAAATGAACAATTGTACAATTGAACAAATGAACAATTGTAGAATTGAACAAATGAACAATTGTACAATTGAACAAATGAACAATTGTACAATTGAACAAATGAACAATTGTACAATTGAACAAATGAACAATTGAACAATTGAACAATTGAACAAATGAACAAATGAACAAATGAGCGAATGAACATATTAAGAAATGAACAAATGAACAAATGTACGAATGAACAAATGGACAAATGGACAAATGAACAATTGTACAATTGAACAAATGAACAAATGAACAAATGAACAAATGAACAAATGCGCGAATGAACGAATGAACAAATGAACAATTGTACAATTGAACAAATGAACATTTGAACAATTGAACAATTGAACAAATGAACAAATGAACAAATGAACAAATGAACAAATGAACAATTGTACAATTGTACAATTGTACAATTGTACAATTGAACAAATGAACGAATGAACGAATGAACGAATGAACAAATGAACAAATGAACAAAAAGTAACAAATGAACGAATGAACGAATGAACGAATGAACAAATGATAAATTGAAAAAATGAACAAATGAATAAATAAACAAATGATCAAATGAACAAACGAACAAGTGAACAAATGAACAAATGTACAATTGAACAAATCAACAACTGTACAATTGTACAATTGAACAAATGAACCAATGAACGAATGAACAAATGAACAAATGAACAAATTAACAAGTGGACAAATGAACGAATGGACAAATGAACAAATGAACAAATGAACAAATGAACAAATGTACAAAGTGAACAAATGAACAAATGAACAAATGAACAAATGAACAAATGAACAAATGAACAAATGAACAAATGAACAAATGAACAAATGAACAAATGAACAAATGGACAAATGGACAAATGAACAATTGTACAATTGAACAAATGAACAAATGAACAAATGAACAAATGACCAAATGAACAAATGAGCGAATGAACGAATGAAAAATGAACAAATGAACAAATGAACGATTGAACAAATGAACAAGTGAACAAGTGAACAAATGAACAAATGAACAAATGAACGAATGAACAAATGAACAAATGAACAATTGTACAATTGAACATATGAACAATTGTACAATTGAACAAATGAACAATTGTACTATTGAACAAAAGAACAATTGTACTATTGAACAAATGTACAATTGTACAATTGAACAAATGAACATATGAACAAATGAACAAATGAACAAATGAACAAATGGACAAATGAACAAATGAACAAATGAACAAATGAACAAATGAACAAATGCGCGAATGAACGAATGAACAAATGAACAATTGTACAATTGAACAAATGAACATTTGAACAATTGAACAATTGAACAAATGAACAAATGAACAAATGAACAAATGAACAAATGATCAAATGAACAAATGAACAAATGAACAAGTGAACAAATGAACAAATGAACAACTGGACAAATGAACGAATGGACAAATGAACAAATGAACAATTGTACAATTGAACAAATGAACAATTGTACAAATGAACAAATGAGCAATTGTACAATTGGACAAATTAACAATTGAACAAATTGACAATTGAACAATTGAACAAATGAACAAATGAACAAATGAACAAATGAACAAATGAACAATTGACCAAATGAACAAATGAGCGAATGAACGAATGAACAAATGAACAATTGTACAATTGAACAAATGAAAAATTGTACAATTGGACAAATGAACAATTGAGCAATTGAACAATTGAAGAAATGAACAAATGAACAAATGAACAAATGAACAAATGAACAAATGAACAAATGAACAATTGTACAATTGTACAAATGAAGAAATGAAGAATTGGATAAAAGAACAAATGAACAAATGATCAAGTGAACAAAAGAACAAGTGAACAAATGAGCAAATGAACAAATGAACAAATGAACGAATGAACATATGAAGAAATGAACAAATGAACAAATGAACAAATGAACAAATGAACAATTGTACAATTGTACAATTGAACAAATGAACATATGAACAAATGAACAAGTGGAAAAATGAACGAATGGACAAATGAACAAATGAACAAATGAACAAGTGGACAAATGAACGAATGGACAAAAAAACAAATGAACAAATGAACAAATGAACAAATGAACAAGTGAACAAATGAACAAATGAACAAATGAACAAATGAACAAATGAACAAGTGAACAAATGAACAATTGTACAATTGAACAAATGAGCAATTGTACAATTGGACAAATTAACAATTGAACAAATTGACAATTGAACAATTGAACAAATGAACAAATGAACAAATGACCAAATGAACAAATGAGCGAATGAACGAATGAACAAATGAAAAATTGTACAATTGGACAAACGAACAATTGAGCAATTGAACAATTGAAGAAATGAACAAATGGACAAATGAACAAATGAACAAATGAACAATTGTACAATTGTACAAATGAAGAAATGAAGAATTGGATAAAAGAACAAATGAACAAATGATCAAGTGAACAAAAGAGCAAGTGAACAAATGAGCAAATGAACAAAGGAACAAATGAACAAATGAACAAATGAACAAATGAACAAATGAACAAATGAACAAATGAACAATTGTACAATTGTACAATTGAACAAATGAACATATGAACAAATGAACAAGTGGAAAAATGAACGAATGGACAAATGAACAAATGAACAAATGAACAAGTGGACAAATGAACAAATGCGCGAATGAACGAATGAACAAATGAACAATTGTACAATTGAACAAATGAACATTTGAACAATTGAACAAATTGACAATTGAACAATTGAACAAATGAACAAATGAACAAATGAACAAATGAACAAATGACCAAATGAACAAATGAGCGAATGAACGAATGAACAAATTAACAATTGTACAACTGAACAAATGAAAAATTGTACAATTGGACAAATGAACAATTGAGCAATTGAACAATTGAAGAAATGAACAAAGAACAAATGAACAAATGAACAAATGAACAAATGAACAAATGAACAAATGAACAATTGTACAATTGTACAAATGAAGAAATGAAGAATTGGATAAAAGAACAAATGATCAAATGATCAAGTGAACAAAAGAACAAGTGAACAAATGAGCAAATGAACAAATGAACAAATGAACGAATGAACATATGAAGAAATGAACAAATGAACAAATGAACAAATGAACAAATGAACAATTGTACAATTGTACAATTGAACAAATGAACATATGAACAAATGAACAAGTGGAAAAATGAACGAATGGACAAATGAACAAATGAACAAATGAACAAGTGGACAAATGAACGAATGGACAAAAAAACAAATGAACAAATGAACAAATGAACAAATGAACAAGTGAACAAATGAACAAATGAACAAATGAACAAATGAACAAATGAACAAGTGAACAAATGATCAAATGAACGAATGTACAAATGAACAAATGAACAATTGTACAATTGTACAATTGAACAAATGAACGAATGAACGAATGAACGAATGAACGGATGAACAAATGAACAAATGAACAAATGGACAAATGAACAAAAAGAAACAAATGAACGAATGAACGAATGAACGAATGAACAAATGATAAATTGAAAAAATGAACAAATGAATAAATAAACAAATGATCAAATGAACAAACGAACAAGTGAACTAATGAACAAATGTACAATTGAACAAATCAACAACTGTACAATTGTACAATTGAACAAATGAACCAATGAACGAATGAACAAATGAACAAATGAACAAATTAACAAGTGGACAAATGAACGAATGGACAAATGAACAAATGAACAAATGAACAAGTGAACAAATGAACAAATGAACAAATCAACAAATGAACAAATGAACAAGTGAATAAATGTACGAATGGGCAAATGAACAACTGAACAATTGTACAATTGAACAAATGAACAATTGTACAATTGAACTAATGAACAATTGTACAATTGAACAAATGAACAATTGAACAATTGAACAAATGAGCAATTGTACAATTGAACAAATTAACAATTGTACAATTGAACAAATGAGCAATTGTACAATTGAACAAATGAACAAATGAACAATTGAACAAATGAACAATTGTACAATTGAACAAATGAACAATTGAACAACTGAACAAATGAACAAATGAACAAATGAACAAATGAGCAAATGAACATATGAAGAAATGAACAAATGAACAAATGAACAAATGAACAAATGAACAAATGAACAAATGAACAAATGAACAATTGTACAATTGTACAATTGAACAAATGAACATATGAACAAATGAACAAGTGGAAAAATGAACGAATGGACAAATGAACAAATGAACAAATTAACAAGTGGACAAATGAACGAATGGACAAATGAACAAATGAACAAATGAACAAATGAACAAATGAACAAATGTACAAAGTGAACAAATGAACAAATGAACAAATGAACAATTGTACAATTGAACAAATGAACAATTGTACAATTGAACAAATGAGCAATTGTACAATTGGACAAATTAACAATTGAACAAATTGACAATTGAACAATTGAACAAATGAACAAATGAACAAATGAACAAATGAACAAATGACCAAATGAACAAATGAGCGAATGAACGAATGAACAAATGAACAATTGTACAATTGAACAAATGAAAAATTGTACAATTGGACAAATGAACAATTGAGCAATTGAACAATTGAAGAAATGAACAAATGAACAAATGAACAAATGAACAAATGAACAAATGAACAATTGTACAATTGTACAAATGAAGAAATGAAGAATTGGATAAAAGAACAAATGAACAAATGATCAAGTGAACAAAAGAACAAGTGAACAAATGAGCAAATGAACAAAGGAACAAATGAACAAATGAACAAATGAACAAATGAACAAATGAACAAGTGAACAAATGAACAAATGAACAATTGTACAATTGAACAAATGAACAATTGTACAATTGATCAAATGAACAATTGTACTATTGAACAAATGTACAATTGTACAATTGAACAAATGAACATATGAACAAATGAACAAATGGACAAATGAACAAATGAACAAATGAACAAATGAACAAATGAACAAATGCGCGAATGAACGAATGAACAAATGAACAATTGTACAATTGAACAAATGAACATTTGAACAATTGAACAATTGAACAAATGAACAAATGAACAAATGAACAAATGAACAAATGATCAAATGAACAAATGAACAAATGAACAAGTGAACAAATGAACAAATGAACAACTGGACAAATGAACGAATGGACAAATGAACAAATGAACAATTGTACAATTGAACAAATGAACAATTGTACAAATGAACAAATGAGCAATTGTACAATTGGACAAATTAACAATTGAACAAATTGACAATTGAACAATTGAACAAATGAACAAATGAACAAATGAACAAATGAACAAATGACCAAATGAACAAATGAGCGAATGAACGAATGAACAAATTAACAATTGTACAATTGAACAAATGAAAAATTGTACAATTGGACAAATGAACAATTGAGCAATTGAACAATTGAAGAAATGAACAAATGAACAAATGAACAAATGAACAAATGAACAATTGTACAATTGTACAAATGAAGAAATGAAGAATTGGATAAAAGAACAAATGAACAAATGATCAAGTGAACAAAAGAACAAGTGAACAAATGAGCAAATGAACAAATGAACAAATGAACGAATGAACATATGAAGAAATGAACAAATGAACAAATGAACAAATGAACAAATGAACAAATGAACAATTGTACAATTGTACAATTGAACAAATGAACATATGAACAAATGAACAGGTGGAAAAATGAACGAATGGACAAATGAACAAATGAACAAATGAACAAGTGGACAAATGAACGAATGGACAAAAAAACAAATGAACAAATGAACAAATGAACAAGTGGACAAATGAACGAATGGACAAAAAAACAAATGAACAAATGAACAAATGAACAAGTGAACAAATGAACAAATGAACAAATGAACAAATGAACAAATGAACAAGTGAACAAATGATCAAATGAACGAATGTACAAATGAACAAATGAACAATTGTACAATTGTACAATTGAACAAATGAACGAATGAACGAATGAACGGATGAACAAATGAACAAATGAACAAATGGACAAATGAACAAAAAGAAACAAATGAACGAATGAACGAATGAACGAATGAACAAATGATAAATTGAAAAAAATGAACAAATGAATAAATAAACAAATGATCAAATGAACAAACGAACAAGTGAACTAATGAACAAATGTACAATTGAACAAATCAACAACTGTACAATTGTACAATTGAACAAATGAACCAATGAACGAATGAACAAATGAACAAATGAACAAATTAACAAGTGGACAAATGAACGAATGGACAAATGAACAAATGAACAAATGAACAAATGAAGAAATGTACAAAGTGGACAAATGAACAAATGAACAAATGGACAAATGGACAAATGAACAAAAGAACAAATGAACAAATGAACAATTATACAATTGAACAAATGAACAATTGACAATTGAACAAATGAACGAAAGAACGAATGAACAAATGAACAAATGAACAAATGAACAAATGAACAAGTGGACAAATGAACGAATAGACAAATGAACAAATGAACAAATGAACAAGTGAACAAATGAACAAATGAACAAATCAACAAATGAACAAATGAACAAGTGAATAAATGTACGAATGGGCAAATGAACAACTGAACAATTGTACAATTGAACAAATGAACAATTGTACAATTGAACTAATGAACAATTGTACAATTGAACAAATGAACAATTGTACAATTGAACAAATTAACAATTGTACAATTGAACAAATGAGCAATTGTACAATTGAACAAATGAACAAATGAACAATTGAACAAATGAACAATTGTACAATTGAACAAATGAACAATTGAACAACTGAACAAATGAACAAATGAACAAATGAACAAATGAGCAAATGAACATATGAAGAAATGAACAAATGAACAAATGAACAAATGAACAAATGAACAAATGAACAAATGAACAAATGAACAAATGAACAAATGAACAATTGTACAATTGTACAATTGAACAAATGAACATATGAACAAATGAACAAGTGGAAAAATGAACGAATGGACAAATGAACAAATGAACAAATTGACAAGTGGACAAATGAACGAATGGACAAATGAACAAATGAACAAATTAACAAGTGGACAAATGAACGAATGGACAAATGAACAAATGAACAAATGAACAAATGAACAAATGTACAAAGTGAACAAATGAACAAATGAACAAATGAACAAATGGACAAATGGACAAATGAACAAAAGAACAAATGAACAAATGAACAATTATACAATTGAACAAATGAACAATTGTACAATTGAACAAATGAACAATTGACAATTGAACAAATGAACGAATGAACGAATGAACAAATGAACAAATGAACAAATGAACAAGTGGACAAATGAACGAATGGACAAATGAACAAATGAACAAATGAACAAGTGAACAAATGAACAAATGAACAAATGAACAAATGAACAAATGAACAAATGAACAAATGAACAAATGAACAAATGAACAAGTGAACAAATGATCAAATGAACAAATGAACAAGTGAACAAATGAACAAATGAACGAATGAACAAACGAACAAATGAACAAATGAACAAATGAACAAGTGGACAAATGAACAAATGAACAAATGAACAAGTGGACAAATGAACGAATGGAAAAAATGATCAAATGAAAAAATGAACAAATGAACAAGTGAACATATGAACAAATGAACAAATGAACAAATGAACAAGTGAACAAATGAACAAATGAACAAATGAACAAATGAACAAATGAACAAATGAACAATTGTACAATTGAACAAATGAACATATGAACAAATGAACAAATGAACAAGTGAACAAATGGACAAATGAACAAATGAACAAATGACCAAATGAACAAATGAGCGAATGAACGAATGAACAATTGAACAATTGTACAATTGAACAAATGAAAAATTGTACAATTGAACAAATGAACAATTGAGCAATTGAACAATTGAACAAATGAACAAATGAACAAATGAACAAATGAACAAATGAACAAATGAACAAATGAACAATTGTACAATTGTACAAATGAAGAAATGAAGAATTGGACAAAAGAACAAAAGAACAAATGAACAAGTGAACAAATGAACACATGAACAAATGAACAAGTGAACAAATGAACAAATGAACAAATGAGCAAATCAACAATTGTACAATTGTACAATTGAACAAATGAACCAATGAACGAATGAACAAATGAACAAATGAACAAATGAACAAATGAACAAGTGGACAAATGAACGAATGGACAAATGAACAAATGAACAAATGGACAAATGAACAAGTGAACAAATGAACAAATGTACAAATGAAGAAATGAACAAGTGGACAAATAAACGAATGAACGAATGAACAAATGAACAATTGTACAATTGAAAAAATGAAAAATTGTACAATTGGACAAATGAACAATTGAGCAATTGAACAATTGAAGAAATGAACAAATGAACAATTGTACAATTGTACAAATGAAGAAATGAAGAATTGGATAAAAGAACAAATGAACAAATGATCAAGTGAACAAAAGAACAAGTGAACAAATGAGCAAATGAACAAAGGAACAAATGAACAAATGAACAAATGAACAAATGAACAAATGCGCGAATGAACGAATGAACAAATGAACAATTGTACAATTGAACAAATGAACATTTGAACAATTGAACAATTGAACAAATGAACAAATGAACAAATGAACAAATGAACAAATGATCAAATGAACAAATGAACAAATGAACAAGTGAACAAATGAACAAATGAACAACTGGACAAATGAACGAATGGACAAATGAACAAGTGAACAATTGTACAATTATACAAATGAACAATTGTACAATTGAACAAATGAGCAATTGTACAATTGGACAAATTAACAATTGAACAAATTGACAATTGAACAATTGAACAAATGAACAAATGAAAAAATGAACAAATGAACAAATGACCAAATGAACAAATGAGCGAATGAACGAATGAACAAATGAACAATTGTACAATTGAACAAATGAAAAATTGTACAATTGGACAAATGAACAATTGAGCAATTGAACAATTGAAGAAATGAACAAATGAACAAATGAACAAATGAACAATTGTACAATTGTACAAATGAAGAAATGAAGAATTGGATAAAAGAACAAATGAACAAATGATCAAGTGAACAAAAGAACAAGTGAACAAATGAGCAAATGAACAAAGGAACAAATGAACAAATGAACAAATGAACGAATGGACAAATGAACAAATGAACAAATGAACAAATGAAGAAATGTACAAATGAACAAATGAACAAATGGACAAATGGACAAATGAACAATTGTACAATTGAACAAATGAACAAATGAACAAATGAACAAATGACCAAATGAACAAATGAGCGAATGAACGAATGAAAAAATGAACAAATGAACAAATGAACGATTGAACAAATGAACAAGTGAACAAGTGAACAAATGAACAAATGAACAAATGAACGAATGAACAAATGAACAAATGAACAATTGTACAATTGAACATATGAACAATTGTACAATTGAACAAATGAACATTTGTACTATTGAACAAAAGAACAATTGTACAATTGAACAAATGAACAATTGTACAATTGAACAAATGAACAATTGTACAATTGATCAAATGAACAATTGTACTATTGAACAAATGTACAATTGTACAATTGAACAAATGAACATATGAACAAATGAACAAATGAACAAATGAACAAATGGACAAATGAACAAATGAACAAATGAACAAATGAACAAATGAACAAATGCGCGAATGAACGAATGAACAAATGAACAATTGTACAATTGAACAAATGAACATTTGAACAATTGAACAATTGAACAAATGAACAAATGAACAAATGAACAAATGAACAAATGATCAAATGAACAAATGAACAAATGAACAAGTGAAAAAATGAACAAATGAACAACTGGACAAATGAACGAATGGACAAATGAACAAATGAACAATTGTACAATTGAACAAATGAACAATTGTACAAATGAACAAATGAGCAATTGTACAATTGGACAAATTAACAATTGAACAAATTGACAATTGAACAATTGAACAAATGAACAAATGAACAAATGAACAAATGAACAAATGACCAAATGAACAAATGAGCAAATCAACAATTGTACAATTGTACAATTGAACAAATGAACCAATGAACGAATGAACAAACGAACAAATGAACAAATGAACAAGTGGACAAATGAACGAATGGACAAATGAACAAATGAACAAATGGACAAATGAACAAGTGAACAAATGAACAAATGTACAAATGAACAAATGAACAAGTGGACAAATAAACGAATGAACGAATGAACAAATGAACAATTGTACAATTGAACAAATGAAAAATTGTACAATTGGACAAATGAACAATTGAGCAATTGAACAATTGAAGAAATGAACAAATGAACATATGAACAAATGAACAATTGTACAATTGTACAAATGAAGAAATGAAGAATTGGATAAAAGAACAAATGAACAAATGATCAAGTGAACAAAAGAACAAGTGAACAAATGAGCAAATGAACAAAGGAACAAATGAACAAATGAACAAATGAACAAATGAACAAATGAACAAATGAACAAATGAACAATTGTACAATTGTACAATTGAACAAATGAACATATGAACAAATGAACAAGTGGAAAAATGAACGAATGGACAAATGAACAAATGAACAAATGAACAAGTGAACAAATGAACAAATGAACAAATGAACAAGTGGACAAATGTACGAATGGACAAAAAAACAAATGAACAAATGAACAAATGAACAAATGAACAAATGATCAAATGAACAAATGAACAAGTGAACAAATGAACAAATGAACGAATGAACAAATGAACGAATGAACAAATGAAGAATTGTTCAATTGAACAAATGAACAATTGTACAATTGAACAAATGATCAAATGAACAAATGAACAAGTGAACAAATGAACAAATGAACAAATGAACAAATGAACAAATGAACAAATGAACAAATGAACAAATGAACAAATGAAAAAATAAAACAAATGAACAAATGAACAAATGACAAGTGAACAAATGAAGAAATGAAGAATGGGACAAAAGAACAAATGAACAAATGAACAAGTGAACAAATGAACAAGTGGACAAATGAACGAATGATCAATTGAACAAATGAACAAATGAACAATTGTACAATTGAACAAATGATCAATTGAACAATTGAACAATTGAACAAATGAACAAATGAACAAATGAACAAATGAACAAATGAAAAAATGAACAAATGAACAATTGTACAATTGAACAAATGAACAATTGTACAATTGAACAAATGATCAATTGTTCAAATGAACAAATGCACAATTGTACAATTGAACAAATGATCAATTGAACAATTGAACAATTGAACAAATGAACAAATGAACAAATGAACAAATGAACAAATGAACAAATGAACAAGTGAACAAATGATCAAATGAACAAATGAAGAAATGAAGAATTGGACAAAAGAACAAAAGAACAAATGAACAAGTGAACAAATGAACACATGAACAAATGAACAAGTGAACAAATGAACAAATGAACAAATGAGCAAATCAACAATTGTACAATTGTACAATTGAACAAATGAACCAATGAACGAATGAACAAATGAACAAATGAACAAATGAACAAGTGGACAAATGAACGAATGGACAAATGAACAAATGAACAAATGGACAAATGAACAAGTGAACAAATGAACAAATGTACAAATGAACAAATGAACAAGTGGACAAATAAACGAATGAACGAATGAACAAATGAACAATTGTACAATTGAACAAATGAAAAATTGTACAATTGGACAAATGAACAATTGAGCAATTGAACAATTGAAGAAATGAACAAATGAACAAATGAACAAATGAACAATTGTACAATTGTACAAATGAAGAAATGAAGAATTGGATAAAAGAACAAATGAACAAATGATCAAGTGAACAAAAGAACAAGTGAACAAATGAGCAAATGAACAAAGGAACAAATGAACAAATGAACAAATGAACAAATGAACAAATGAACAATTGTACAATTGTACAATTGAACAAATGAACATATGAACAAATGAACAAGTGGAAAAATGAACGAATGGACAAATGAACAAATGAACAAATGAACAAGTGAACAAATGAACAAATGAACAAATGAACAAGTGGACAAATGTACGAATGGACAAAAAAACAAATGAACAAATGAACAAATGAACAAGTGAACAAATGAACAAATGAACAAATGAACAAGTGAACAAATGAACAAATGAACGAATGAACAAATGAACAAATGAACAATTGTACAATTGTACAATTGAACAAATGAACGAATGAACGAATGAACGAATGAACGAATGAACAAATGAACAAATGAACAAATGAACATATGAAGAAATGAACAAATGAACAAATGAACAAATGAACAATTGTACAATTGTACAATTGAACAAATGAACATATGAACAAATGAACAAGTGGAAAAATGAACGAATGGACAAATGAACAAATGAACAAATGAAGAAATGTACAAAGTGGACAAATGAACAAATGAACAAATGGACAAATGGACAAATGAACAAAAGAACAAATGAACAAATGAACAATTATACAATTGAACAAATGAACAATTGACAATTGAACAAATGAACGAAAGAACGAATGAACAAATGAACAAATGAACAAATGAACAAGTGGACAAATGAACGAATAGACAAATGAACAAATGAACAAATGAACATGTGAACAAATGAACAAATGAACAAATCAACAAATGAACAAATGAACAAGTGAATAAATGTACGAATGGGCAAATGAACAACTGAACAATTGTACAATTGAACAAATGAACAATTGTACAATTGAACTAATGAACAATTGTACAATTGAACAAATGAACAATTGTACAATTGAACAAATTAACAATTGTACAATTGAACAAATGAGCAATTGTACAATTGAACAAATGAACAAATGAACAATTGAACAAATGAACAATTGTACAATTGAACAAATGAACAATTGAACAACTGAACAAATGAACAAATGAACAAATGAACAAATGAGCAAATGAACATATGAAGAAATGAACAAATGAACAAATGAACAAATGAACAAATGAACAAATGAACAAATGAACAATTGTACAATTGTACAATTGAACAAATGAACATATGAACAAATGAACAAGTGGAAAAATGAACGAATGGACAAATGAACAAATGAACAAATTGACAAGTGGACAAATGAACGAATGGACAAATGAACAAATGAACAAATTAACAAGTGGACAAATGAACGAATGGACAAATGAACAAATGAACAAATGAACAAATGAACAAATGTACAAAGTGAACAAATGAACAAATGAACAAATGAACAAATGGACAAATGGACAAATGAACAAAAGAACAAATGAACAAATGAACAATTATACAATTGAACAAATGAACAATTGTACAATTGAACAAATGAACAATTGACAATTGAACAAATGAACGAATGAACGAATGAACAAATGAACAAATGAACAAATGAACAAGTGGACAAATGAACGAATGGACAAATGAACAAATGAACAAATGAACAAGTGAACAAATGAACAAATGAACAAATGAACAAATGAACAAATGAACAAATGAACAAATGAACAAATGAACAAATGAACAAGTGAACAAATGATCAAATGAACAAATGAACAAGTGAACAAATGAACAAATGAACGAATGAACAAACGAACAAATGAACAAATGAACAAATGAACAAGTGGACAAATGAACAAATGAACAAATGAACAAGTGGACAAATGAACAAATGAACAAATGAACAAATGAACAAATGATCAAATGAACAAATGAACAAATGAACAAGTGAAAAAATGAACAAATGAACAACTGGACAAATGAACGAATGGACAAATGAACAAATGAACAATTGTACAATTGAACAAATGAACAATTGTACAAATGAACAAATGAGCAATTGTACAATTGGACAAATTAACAATTGAACAAATTGACAATTGAACAATTGAACAAATGAACAAATGAACAAATGAACAAATGAACAAATGAACAAATGAACAAATGATCAAATGAACAAATGAACAAATGAACAAGTGAAAAAATGAACAAATGAACAACTGGACAAATGAACGAATGGACAAATGAACAAATGAACAATTGTACAATTGAACAAATGAACAATTGTACAAATGAACAAATGAGCAATTGTACAATTGGACAAATTAACAATTGAACAAATTGACAATTGAACAATTGAACAAATGAACAAATGAACAAATGAACAAATGAACAAATGACCAAATGAACAAATGAGCAAATCAACAATTGTACAATTGTACAATTGAACAAATGAACCAATGAACGAATGAACAAACGAACAAATGAACAAATGAACAAGTGGACAAATGAACGAATGGACAAATGAACAAATGAACAAATGGACAAATGAACAAGTGAACAAATGAACAAATGTACAAATGAACAAATGAACAAGTGGACAAATAAACGAATGAACGAATGAACAAATGAACAATTGTACAATTGAACAAATGAAAAATTGTACAATTGGACAAATGAACAATTGAGCAATTGAACAATTGAAGAAATGAACAAATGAACATATGAACAAATGAACAATTGTACAATTGTACAAATGAAGAAATGAAGAATTGGATAAAAGAACAAATGAACAAATGATCAAGTGAACAAAAGAACAAGTGAACAAATGAGCAAATGAACAAAGGAACAAATGAACAAATGAACAAATGAACAAATGAACAAATGAACAAATGAACAAATGAACAATTGTACAATTGTACAATTGAACAAATGAACATATGAACAAATGAACAAGTGGAAAAATGAACGAATGGACAAATGAACAAATGAACAAATGAACAAGTGAACAAATGAACAAATGAACAAATGAACAAGTGGACAAATGTACGAATGGACAAAAAAACAAATGAACAAATGAACAAATGAACAAATGAACAAATGATCAAATGAACAAATGAACAAGTGAACAAATGAACAAATGAACGAATGAACAAATGAACGAATGAACAAATGAAGAATTGTTCAATTGAACAAATGAACAATTGTACAATTGAACAAATGATCAAATGAACAAATGAACAAGTGAACAAATGAACAAATGAACAAATGAACAAATGAACAAATGAACAAATGAACAAATGAACAAATGAACAAATGAAAAAATAAAACAAATGAACAAATGAACAAATGACAAGTGAACAAATGAAGAAATGAAGAATGGGACAAAAGAACAAATGAACAAATGAACAAGTGAACAAATGAACAAGTGGACAAATGAACGAATGATCAATTGAACAAATGAACAAATGAACAATTGTACAATTGAACAAATGATCAATTGAACAATTGAACAATTGAACAAATGAACAAATGAACAAATGAACAAATGAACAAATGAAAAAATGAACAAATGAACAATTGTACAATTGAACAAATGAACAATTGTACAATTGAACAAATGATCAATTGTTCAAATGAACAAATGCACAATTGTACAATTGAACAAATGATCAATTGAACAATTGAACAATTGAACAAATGAACAAATGAACAAATGAACAAATGAACAAATGAACAAATGAACAAGTGAACAAATGATCAAATGAACAAATGAAGAAATGAAGAATTGGACAAAAGAACAAAAGAACAAATGAACAAGTGAACAAATGAACACATGAACAAATGAACAAGTGAACAAATGAACAAATGAACAAATGAGCAAATCAACAATTGTACAATTGTACAATTGAACAAATGAACCAATGAACGAATGAACAAATGAACAAATGAACAAATGAACAAGTGGACAAATGAACGAATGGACAAATGAACAAATGAACAAATGGACAAATGAACAAGTGAACAAATGAACAAATGTACAAATGAACAAATGAACAAGTGGACAAATAAACGAATGAACGAATGAACAAATGAACAATTGTACAATTGAACAAATGAAAAATTGTACAATTGGACAAATGAACAATTGAGCAATTGAACAATTGAAGAAATGAACAAATGAACAAATGAACAAATGAACAATTGTACAATTGTACAAATGAAGAAATGAAGAATTGGATAAAAGAACAAATGAACAAATGATCAAGTGAACAAAAGAACAAGTGAACAAATGAGCAAATGAACAAAGGAACAAATGAACAAATGAACAAATGAACAAATGAACAAATGAACAATTGTACAATTGTACAATTGAACAAATGAACATATGAACAAATGAACAAGTGGAAAAATGAACGAATGGACAAATGAACAAATGAACAAATGAACAAGTGAACAAATGAACAAATGAACAAATGAACAAGTGGACAAATGTACGAATGGACAAAAAAACAAATGAACAAATGAACAAATGAACAAGTGAACAAATGAACAAATGAACAAATGAACAAGTGAACAAATGAACAAATGAACGAATGAACAAATGAACAAATGAACAATTGTACAATTGTACAATTGAACAAATGAACGAATGAACGAATGAACGAATGAACGAATGAACAAATGAACAAATGAACAAATGAACATATGAAGAAATGAACAAATGAACAAATGAACAAATGAACAATTGTACAATTGTACAATTGAACAAATGAACATATGAACAAATGAACAAGTGGAAAAATGAACGAATGGACAAATGAACAAATGAACAAATGAAGAAATGTACAAAGTGGACAAATGAACAAATGAACAAATGGACAAATGGACAAATGAACAAAAGAACAAATGAACAAATGAACAATTATACAATTGAACAAATGAACAATTGACAATTGAACAAATGAACGAAAGAACGAATGAACAAATGAACAAATGAACAAATGAACAAGTGGACAAATGAACGAATAGACAAATGAACAAATGAACAAATGAACAAGTGAACAAATGAACAAATGAACAAATCAACAAATGAACAAATGAACAAGTGAATAAATGTACGAATGGGCAAATGAACAACTGAACAATTGTACAATTGAACAAATGAACAATTGTACAATTGAACTAATGAACAATTGTACAATTGAACAAATGAACAATTGTACAATTGAACAAATTAACAATTGTACAATTGAACAAATGAGCAATTGTACAATTGAACAAATGAACAAATGAACAATTGAACAAATGAACAATTGTACAATTGAACAAATGAACAATTGAACAACTGAACAAATGAACAAATGAACAAATGAACAAATGAGCAAATGAACATATGAAGAAATGAACAAATGAACAAATGAACAAATGAACAAATGAACAAATGAACAAATGAACAATTGTACAATTGTACAATTGAACAAATGAACATATGAACAAATGAACAAGTGGAAAAATGAACGAATGGACAAATGAACAAATGAACAAATTGACAAGTGGACAAATGAACGAATGGACAAATGAACAAATGAACAAATTAACAAGTGGACAAATGAACGAATGGACAAATGAACAAATGAACAAATGAACAAATGAACAAATGTACAAAGTGAACAAATGAACAAATGAACAAATGAACAAATGGACAAATGGACAAATGAACAAAAGAACAAATGAACAAATGAACAATTATACAATTGAACAAATGAACAATTGTACAATTGAACAAATGAACAATTGACAATTGAACAAATGAACGAATGAACGAATGAACAAATGAACAAATGAACAAATGAACAAGTGGACAAATGAACGAATGGACAAATGAACAAATGAACAAATGAACAAGTGAACAAATGAACAAATGAACAAATGAACAAATGAACAAATGAACAAATGAACAAATGAACAAATGAACAAATGAACAAGTGAACAAATGATCAAATGAACAAATGAACAAGTGAACAAATGAACAAATGAACGAATGAACAAACGAACAAATGAACAAATGAACAAATGAACAAGTGGACAAATGAACAAATGAACAAATGAACAAGTGGACAAATGAACGAATGGAAAAAATGATCAAATGAAAAAATGAACAAATGAACAAGTGAACATATGAACAAATGAACAAATGAACAAATGAACAAGTGAACAAATGAACAAATGAACAAATGAACAAATGAACAAATGAACAAATGAACAATTGTACAATTGAACAAATGAACATATGAACAAATGAACAAATGAACAAGTGAACAAATGGACAAATGAACAAATGAACAAATGACCAAATGAACAAATGAGCGAATGAACGAATGAACAATTGAACAATTGTACAATTGAACAAATGAAAAATTGTACAATTGAACAAATGAACAATTGAGCAATTGAACAATTGAACAAATGAACAAATGAACAAATGAACAAATGAACAAATGAACAAATGAACAAATGAACAATTGTACAATTGTACAAATGAAGAAATGAAGAATTGGACAAAAGAACAAAAGAACAAATGAACAAGTGAACAAATGAACACATGAACAAATGAACAAGTGAACAAATGAACAAATGAACAAATGAGCAAATCAACAATTGTACAATTGTACAATTGAACAAATGAACCAATGAACGAATGAACAAATGAACAAATGAACAAATGAACAAATGAACAAGTGGACAAATGAACGAATGGACAAATGAACAAATGAACAAATGGACAAATGAACAAGTGAACAAATGAACAAATGTACAAATGAAGAAATGAACAAGTGGACAAATAAACGAATGAACGAATGAACAAATGAACAATTGTACAATTGAAAAAATGAAAAATTGTACAATTGGACAAATGAACAATTGAGCAATTGAACAATTGAAGAAATGAACAAATGAACAATTGTACAATTGTACAAATGAAGAAATGAAGAATTGGATAAAAGAACAAATGAACAAATGATCAAGTGAACAAAAGAACAAGTGAACAAATGAGCAAATGAACAAAGGAACAAATGAACAAATGAACAAATGAACAAATGAACAAATGCGCGAATGAACGAATGAACAAATGAACAATTGTACAATTGAACAAATGAACATTTGAACAATTGAACAATTGAACAAATGAACAAATGAACAAATGAACAAATGAACAAATGATCAAATGAACAAATGAACAAATGAACAAGTGAACAAATGAACAAATGAACAACTGGACAAATGAACGAATGGACAAATGAACAAGTGAACAATTGTACAATTATACAAATGAACAATTGTACAATTGAACAAATGAGCAATTGTACAATTGGACAAATTAACAATTGAACAAATTGACAATTGAACAATTGAACAAATGAACAAATGAACAAATGAACAAATGAACAAATGACCAAATGAACAAATGAGCGAATGAACGAATGAACAAATGAACAATTGTACAATTGAACAAATGAAAAATTGTACAATTGGACAAATGAACAATTGAGCAATTGAACAATTGAAGAAATGAACAAATGAACAAATGAACAAATGAACAATTGTACAATTGTACAAATGAAGAAATGAAGAATTGGATAAAAGAACAAATGAACAAATGATCAAGTGAACAAAAGAACAAGTGAACAAATGAGCAAATGAACAAAGGAACAAATGAACAAATGAACAAATGAACAAATGAACGAATGGACAAATGAACAAATGAACAAATGAACAAATGAAGAAATGTACAAATGAACAAATGAACAATTGGACAAATGGACAAATGAACAATTGTACAATTGAACAAATGAACAAATGAACAAATGAACAAATGACCAAATGAACAAATGAGCGAATGAACGAATGAAAAAATGAACAAATGATCAAATGAACGATTGAACAAATGAACAAGTGAACAAGTGAACAAATGAACAAATGAACAAATGAACGAATGAACAAATGAACAAATGAACAATTGTACAATTGAACATATGAACAATTGTACAATTGAACAAATGAACATTTGTACTATTGAACAAAAGAACAATTGTACAATTGAACAAATGAACAATTGTACAATTGAACAAATGAACAATTGTACAATTGATCAAATGAACAATTGTACTATTGAACAAATGTACAATTGTACAATTGAACAAATGAACATATGAACAAATGAACAAATGAACAAATGAACAAATGGACAAATGAACAAATGAACAAATGAACAAATGAACAAATGAACAAATGCGCGAATGAACGAATGAACAAATGAACAATTGTACAATTGAACAAATGAACATTTGAACAATTGAACAATTGAACAAATGAACAAATGAACAAATGAACAAATGAACAAATGATCAAATGAACAAATGAACAAATGAACAAGTGAAAAAATGAACAAATGAACAACTGGACAAATGAACGAATGGACAAATGAACAAATGAACAATTGTACAATTGAACAAATGAACAATTGTACAAATGAACAAATGAGCAATTGTACAATTGGACAAATTAACAATTGAACAAATTGACAATTGAACAATTGAACAAATGAACAAATGAACAAATGAACAAATGAACAAATGACCAAATGAACAAATGAGCAAATCAACAATTGTACAATTGTACAATTGAACAAATGAACCAATGAACGAATGAACAAACGAACAAATGAACAAATGAACAAGTGGACAAATGAACGAATGGACAAATGAACAAATGAACAAATGGACAAATGAACAAGTGAACAAATGAACAAATGTACAAATGAACAAATGAACAATTGTACAATTGTACAAATGAAGAAATGAAGAATTGGATAAAAGAACAAATGAACAAATGATCAAGTGAACAAAAGAACAAGTGAACAAATGAGCAAATGAACAAAGGAACAAATGAACAAATGAACAAATGAACAAATGAACAAATGAACAAATGAACAAATGAACAATTGTACAATTGTACAATTGAACAAATGAACATATGAACAAATGAACAAGTGGAAAAATGAACGAATGGACAAATGAACAAATGAACAAATGAACAAGTGAACAAATGAACAAATGAACAAGTGAACAAATGAACAAATGAACAAATGAACAAGTGGACAAATGTACGAATGGACAAAAAAACAAATGAACAAATGAACAAATGAACAAATGAACAAATGAACAAATGATCAAATGAACAAATGAACAAGTGAACAAATGAACAAATGAACGAATGAACAAATGAACGAATGAACAAATGAAGAATTGTTCAATTGAACAAATGAACAATTGTACAATTGAACAAATGATCAAATGAACAAATGAACAAGTGAACAAATGAACAAATGAACAAATGAACAAATGAACAAATGAACAAATGAACAAATGAACAAATGAACAAATGAACAAATGAAAAAATAAAACAAATGAACAAATGAACAAATGACAAGTGAACAAATGAAGAAATGAAGAATGGGACAAAAGAACAAATGAACAAATGAACAAGTGAACAAATGAACAAGTGGACAAATGAACGAATGATCAATTGAACAAATGAACAAATGAACAATTGTACAATTGAACAAATGATCAATTGAACAATTGAACAATTGAACAAATGAACAAATGAACAAATGAACAAATGAACAAATGAAAAAATGAACAAATGAACAATTGTACAATTGAACAAATGAACAATTGTACAATTGAACAAATGATCAATTGTTCAAATGAACAAATGCACAATTGTACAATTGAACAAATGATCAATTGAACAATTGAACAATTGAACAAATGAACAAATGAACAAATGAACAAATGAACAAATGAACAAATGAACAAGTGAACAAATGATCAAATGAACAAATGAAGAAATGAAGAATTGGACAAAAGAACAAAAGAACAAATGAACAAGTGAACAAATGAACACATGAACAAATGAACAAGTGAACAAATGAACAAATGAACAAATGAGCAAATCAACAATTGTACAATTGTACAATTGAACAAATGAACCAATGAACGAATGAACAAATGAACAAATGAACAAATGAACAAGTGGACAAATGAACGAATGGACAAATGAACAAATGAACAAATGGACAAATGAACAAGTGAACAAATGAACAAATGTACAAATGAACAAATGAACAAGTGGACAAATAAACGAATGAACGAATGAACAAATGAACAATTGTACAATTGAACAAATGAAAAATTGTACAATTGGACAAATGAACAATTGAGCAATTGAACAATTGAAGAAATGAACAAATGAACAAATGAACAAATGAACAAATGAACAATTGTACAATTGTACAAATGAAGAAATGAAGAATTGGATAAAAGAACAAATGAACAAATGATCAAGTGAACAAAAGAACAAGTGAACAAATGAGCAAATGAACAAAGGAACAAATGAACAAATGAACAAATGAACAAATGAACAAATGAACAAATGAACAAATGAACAATTGTACAATTGTACAATTGAACAAATGAACATATGAACAAATGAACAAGTGGAAAAATGAACGAATGGACAAATGAACAAATGAACAAATGAACAAGTGAACAAATGAACAAATGAACAAATGAACAAGTGGACAAATGTACGAATGGACAAAAAAACAAATGAACAAATGAACAAATGAACAAGTGAACAAATGAACAAATGAACAAATGAACAAGTGAACAAATGAACAAATGAACGAATGAACAAATGAACAAATGAACAATTGTACAATTGTACAATTGAACAAATGAACGAATGAACGAATGAACGAATGAACGAATGAACAAATGAACAAATGAACAAATGAACATATGAAGAAATGAACAAATGAACAAATGAACAAATGAACAATTGTACAATTGTACAATTGAACAAATGAACATATGAACAAATGAACAAGTGGAAAAATGAACGAATGGACAAATTAACAAATGAACAAGTGGACAAATGAACGAATGGACAAAAAACAAATGAACAAATGAACAAATGAACAATTCTACAATTGTATAATTGAACAAATGAACAAGTGAACAAATGAACAAATGAACAAATGAACAAATGAACAAATGAACAAATGAACAAATGTACAAATGAAGAAATGAACAAGTGGACAAATAAACGAATGAACGAATGAACAAATGAACAATTGTACAATTGAAAAAATGAAAAATTGTACAATTGGACAAATGAACAATTGAGCAATTGAACAATTGAAGAAATGAACAAATGAACAATTGTACAATTGTACAAATGAAGAAATGAAGAATTGGATAAAAGAACAAATGAACAAATGATCAAGTGAACAAAAGAACAAGTGAACAAATGAGCAAATGAACAAAGGAACAAATGAACAAATGAACAAATGAACAAATGAACAAATGCGCGAATGAACGAATGAACAAATGAACAATTGTACAATTGAACAAATGAACATTTGAACAATTGAACAATTGAACAAATGAACAAATGAACAAATGAACAAATGAACAAATGATCAAATGAACAAATGAACAAATGAACAAGTGAACAAATGAACAAATGAACAACTGGACAAATGAACGAATGGACAAATGAACAAGTGAACAATTGTACAATTATACAAATGAACAATTGTACAATTGAACAAATGAGCAATTGTACAATTGGACAAATTAACAATTGAACAAATTGACAATTGAACAATTGAACAAATGAACAAATGAACAAATGAACAAATGAACAAATGACCAAATGAACAAATGAGCGAATGAACGAATGAACAAATGAACAATTGTACAATTGAACAAATGAAAAATTGTACAATTGGACAAATGAACAATTGAGCAATTGAACAATTGAAGAAATGAACAAATGAACAAATGAACAAATGAACAATTGTACAATTGTACAAATGAAGAAATGAAGAATTGGATAAAAGAACAAATGAACAAATGATCAAGTGAACAAAAGAACAAGTGAACAAATGAGCAAATGAACAAAGGAACAAATGAACAAATGAACAAATGAACAAATGAACGAATGGACAAATGAACAAATGAACAAATGAACAAATGAAGAAATGTACAAATGAACAAATGAACAAATGGACAAATGGACAAATGAACAATTGTACAATTGAACAAATGAACAAATGAACAAATGAACAAATGACCAAATGAACAAATGAGCGAATGAACGAATGAAAAAATGAACAAATGAACAAATGAACGATTGAACAAATGAACAAGTGAACAAGTGAACAAATGAACAAATGAACAAATGAACGAATGAACAAATGAACAAATGAACAATTGTACAATTGAACATATGAACAATTGTACAATTGAACAAATGAACATTTGTACTATTGAACAAAAGAACAATTGTACAATTGAACAAATGAACAATTGTACAATTGAACAAATGAACAATTGTACAATTGATCAAATGAACAATTGTACTATTGAACAAATGTACAATTGTACAGTTGAACAAATGAACATATGAACAAATGAACAAATGAACAAATGAACAAATGGACAAATGAACAAATGAACAAATGAACAAATGAACAAATGAACAAATGCGCGAATGAACGAATGAACAAATGAACAATTGTACAATTGAACAAATGAACATTTGAACAATTGAACAATTGAACAAATGAACAAATGAACAAATGAACAAATGAACAAATGATCAAATGAACAAATGAACAAATGAACAAGTGAAAAAATGAACAAATGAACAACTGGACAAATGAACGAATGGACAAATGAACAAATGAACAATTGTACAATTGAACAAATGAACAATTGTACAAATGAACAAATGAGCAATTGTACAATTGGACAAATTAACAATTGAACAAATTGACAATTGAACAATTGAACAAATGAACAAATGAACAAATGAACAAATGAACAAATGACCAAATGAACAAATGAGCAAATCAACAATTGTACAATTGTACAATTGAACAAATGAACCAATGAACGAATGAACAAACGAACAAATGAACAAATGAACAAGTGGACAAATGAACGAATGGACAAATGAACAAATGAACAAATGGACAAATGAACAAGTGAACAAATGAACAAATGTACAAATGAACAAATGAACAATTGTACAATTGTACAAATGAAGAAATGAAGAATTGGATAAAAGAACAAATGAACAAATGATCAAGTGAACAAAAGAACAAGTGAACAAATGAGCAAATGAACAAAGGAACAAATGAACAAATGAACAAATGAACAAATGAACAAATGAACAAATGAACAAATGAACAAATGAACAATTGTACAATTGTACAATTGAACAAATGAACATATGAACAAATGAACAAGTGGAAAAATGAACGAATGGACAAATGAACAAATGAACAAATGAACAAGTGAACAAATGAACAAATGAACAAATGAACAAGTGGACAAATGTACGAATGGACAAAAAAACAAATGAACAAATGAACAAATGAACAAATGAACAAATGAACAAATGATCAAATGAACAAATGAACAAGTGAACAAATGAACAAATGAACGAATGAACAAATGAACGAATGAACAAATGAAGAATTGTTCAATTGAACAAATGAACAATTGTACAATTGAACAAATGATCAAATGAACAAATGAACAAGTGAACAAATGAACAAATGAACAAATGAACAAATGAACAAATGAACAAATGAACAAATGAAAAAATAAAACAAATGAACAAATGAACAAATGACAAGTGAACAAATGAAGAAATGAAGAATGGGACAAAAGAACAAATGAACAAATGAACAAGTGAACAAATGAACAAGTGGACAAATGAACGAATGATCAATTGAACAAATGAACAAATGAACAATTGTACAATTGAACAAATGATCAATTGAACAATTGAACAATTGAACAAATGAACAAATGAACAAATGAACAAATGAACAAATGAAAAAATGAACAAATGAACAATTGTACAATTGAACAAATGAACAATTGTACAATTGAACAAATGATCAATTGTTCAAATGAACAAATGCACAATTGTACAATTGAACAAATGATCAATTGAACAATTGAACAATTGAACAAATGAACAAATGAACAAATGAACAAATGAACAAATGAACAAATGAACAAGTGAACAAATGATCAAATGAACAAATGAAGAAATGAAGAATTGGACAAAAGAACAAAAGAACAAATGAACAAGTGAACAAATGAACACATGAACAAATGAACAAGTGAACAAATGAACAAATGAACAAATGAGCAAATCAACAATTGTACAATTGTACAATTGAACAAATGAACCAATGAACGAATGAACAAATGAACAAATGAACAAATGAACAAGTGGACAAATGAACGAATGGACAAATGAACAAATGAACAAATGGACAAATGAACAAGTGAACAAATGAACAAATGTACAAATGAACAAATGAACAAGTGGACAAATAAACGAATGAACGAATGAACAAATGAACAATTGTACAATTGAACAAATGAAAAATTGTACAATTGGACAAATGAACAATTGAGCAATTGAACAATTGAAGAAATGAACAAATGAACAAATGAACAAATGAACAATTGTACAATTGTACAAATGAAGAAATGAAGAATTGGATAAAAGAACAAATGAACAAATGATCAAGTGAACAAAAGAACAAGTGAACAAATGAGCAAATGAACAAAGGAACAAATGAACAAATGAACAAATGAACAAATGAACAAATGAACAAATGAACAATTGTACAATTGTACAATTGAACAAATGAACATATGAACAAATGAACAAGTGGAAAAATGAACGAATGGACAAATGAACAAATGAACAAATGAACAAGTGAACAAATGAACAAATGAACAAATGAACAAGTGGACAAATGTACGAATGGACAAAAAAACAAATGAACAAATGAACAAATGAACAAGTGAACAAATGAACAAATGAACAAATGAACAAGTGAACAAATGAACAAATGAACGAATGAACAAATGAACAAATGAACAATTGTACAATTGTACAATTGAACAAATGAACGAATGAACGAATGAACGAATGAACGAATGAACAAATGAACAAATGAACAAATGAACATATGAAGAAATGAACAAATGAACAAATGAACAAATGAACAATTGTACAATTGTACAATTGAACAAATGAACATATGAACAAATGAACAAGTGGAAAAATGAACGAATGGACAAATTAACAAATGAACAAGTGGACAAATGAACGAATGGACAAAAAAACAAATGAACAAATGAACAAATGAACAATTCTACAATTGTATAATTGAACAAATGAACAAGTGAACAAATGAACAAATGAACAAATGAACAAATGAACAAATGAACAAATGAACAAATGAACAAGTGAACAAATGAACAAATGAACGAATGAACAAATGAACAAATGAACAATTGTACAATTGTACAATTGAACAAATGAACGAATGAACGAATGAACAAATGAACAAATGAACAAATGGACAAATGAACAAAAAGAAACAAATGAACGAATGAACGAATGAACAAATGATAAATTGAAAAAATGAACAAATGAATAAATAAACAAATGATCAAATGAACAAACGAACAAGTGAACAAATGAACAAATGTACAATTGAACAAATCAACAACTGTACAATTGTACAATTGAACAAATGAACCAATGAACGAATGAACAAATGAACAAATTAACAAATTAACAAGTGGACAAATGAACGAATGGACAAATGAACAAATGAACAAATGAACAAATGAAGAAATGTACAAAGTGAACAAATGAACAAATGAACAAATGAACAAATGAACAAATGAACAAATGAACAAATGGACAAATGAACAAAAGAACAAATGAACAAATGAACAATTATACAATTGAACAAATGAACAATTGTACAATTGAACGAATGAACAATTGACAATTGAACAAATGAACGAATGAACGAATGAACAAATGAACAAATGAACAAATGAACAAGTGGACAAATGAACGAATGGACAAATGAACAAATGAACAAATGAACAAGTGAACAAATGAACAAATGAACAAATCAAAAAATGAACAAATGAACAAGTGGATAAATGAACGAATGGGCAAATGAACAAGTGAACAATTGTACAATTGAACAAATGAACAATTGTACAATTGAACTAATGAACAATTGTACAATTGAACAAATGAACAATTGGACAATTGAACAAATGAGCAATTGTACAATTGAACAAATGAACAATTGTACAATTGAACAAATGAGCAATTGTACAATTGAACAAATGAACAATTGTACAATTGAACAAATGTACAATTGAACAAATGAACAATTGTACAATTGAACAAATGAACAATTGAACAACTGAACAAATGAACAAATGAACAAATGAACAAATGAGCAAATGAACATATGAAGAAATGAACAAATGAACAAATGAACAAATGAACAAATGAACAAATGAACAATTGTACAATTGTACAATTGAACAAATGAACATATGAACAAATGAACAAGTGGAAAAATGAACGAATGGACAAATGAACAAATGAACAAATTAACAAGTGGACAAATGAGCGAATGGACAAATGAACAAATGAACAAATGAACAAATGTACAAAGTGAACAAATGAACAAATGAACAAATGAACAAATGGACAAATGGACAAATGAACAAAAGAACAAGTGAACAAATGAACAATTATACAATTGAACAAATGAACAATTGTACAATTGAACAAATGAACAATTGACAATTGAACAAATGAACGAATGAACGAATGAACAAATGAAAAATGAACATATGAACAAGTGGACAAATGGACGAATGGACAAATGAACAAATGAACAAATGAACAAATGAACAAGTGAACAAATGAACAAATGAACAAATGAACAATTGAACAAATGAACAAATGAACAATTGTACAATTGAACAAATGAACAAATGAACAATTGTACAATTGAACAAATGAACATATGAACAAATGAACAAATGAACAAGTGAACAAATGGACAAATGAACAAATGAACAAATGACCAAATGAACAAATGAGCGAATGAACGAATGAACAATTGAACAATTGTACAATTGAACAAATGAAAAATTGTACAATTGAACAAATGAACAATTGAGCAATTGAACAATTGAACAAATGAACAAATGAACAAATGAACAAATGAACATATGAACAAATGAACAATTGTACAATTGTACAAATGAAGAAATGAAGAATTGGACAAAAGAACAAAAGAACAAATGAACAAGTGAACAAATGAACACATGAACAAATGAACAAGTGAACAAATGAACAAATGAACAAATGAGCAAATCAACAATTGTACAATTGTACAATTGAACAAATGAACCAATGAACGAATGAACAAATGAACAAATGAACAAATGAACAAGTGGACAAATGAACGAATGGACAAATGAACAAATGATCAAATGGACAAATGAACAAGTGAACAAATGAACAATTGTACAATTGTACAAATGAAGAAATGAAGAATTGGATAAAAGAACAAATGAACAAATGATCAAGTGAACAAAAGAACAAGTGAACAAATGAGCAAATGAACAAAGGAACAAATGAACAAATGAACAAATGAACAAATGAACAAATGAACAAATGAACAAATGGACAAATGGACAAATGAACAAAAGAACAAATGAACAAATGAACAATTATACAATTGAACAAATGAACAATTGTACAATTGAACAAATGAACAATTGACAATTGAACAAATGAACGAATGAACGAATGAACAAATGAACAAATGAACAAATGAACAATTGTACAATTGAACAAATGTACAATTGAACAAATGAACAATTGTACAATTGAACAAATGAACAATTGAACAACTGAACAAATGAACAAATGAACAAATGAACAAATGAGCAAATGAACATATGATGAAATGAACAAATGAACAAATCAACAAATGAACAAATGAACAAATGAACAATTGTACAATTGTACAATTGAACAAATGAACATATGAACAAATGAACAAGTGGAAAAATGAACGAATGGACAAATGAACAAATGAACAAATTAACAAGTGGACAAATGAAGGAATGGACAAATGAACAAATGAACAAATGAACAAATGTACAAAGTGAACAAATGAACAAATGAACAAATGAACAAATGGACAAATGGACAAATGAACAAAAGAACAAATGAACAAATGAACAATTATACAATTGAACAAATGAACAATTGTACAATTGAACAAATGAACAATTGACAATTGAACAAATGAACGAATGAACGAATGAACAAATGAACAAATGAACATATGAACAAGTGGACAAATGAACGAATGGACAAATGAACAAATGAACAAATGAACAAGTGAACAAATGAACAAATGAACAAATGAACAATTGAACAAATGAACAAATGAACAATTGTACAATTGAACAAATGAACAAATGAACAATTGTACAATTGAACAAATGAACATATGAACAAATGAACAAATGAACAAGTGAACAAATGGACAAATGAACAAATGAACAAATGAACAAATGAACAAATGAACAAATGAACATATGAACAAATGAACAATTGTACAATTGTACAAATGAAGAAATGAAGAATTGGACAAAAGAACAAAAGAACAAATGAACAAGTGAACAAATGAACACATGAACAAATGAACAAGTGAACAAATGAACAAATGAACAAATGAGCAAATCAACAATTGTACAATTGTACAATTGAACAAATGAACCAATGAACGAATGAACAAATGAACAAATGAACAAATGAACAAGTGGACAAATGAACGAATGGACAAATGAACAAATGATCAAATGGACAAATGAACAAGTGAACAAATGAACAAATGTACAAATGAACAAATGAACAAGTGGACAAATAAACGAATGGACAATTGAACAAATGAATAATTGTACAATTGAACAAATGAACATATGAACAAATGAACAAATGAACAAATGAGCAAATGGACAAATGAACAAATGAACAAATGAACAAATGACCAAATCAACAAATGAGCGAATGAACGAATGAACAAATGAACAATTGTACAATTGAACAAATGAAAAATTGTACAATTGGACAAATGAACAATTGTGCAATTGAACAATTGAAGAAATGAACAAATGAACAAATGAACAAATGAACAAATGAACAAATGAACAAATGAACAAATGAACAAATGAACAAATGAACAATTGTACAATTGTACAAATGAAGAAATGAAGAATTGGATAAAAGAACAAATGAACAAATGATCAAGTGAACAAAAGAACAAGTGAACAAATGAGCAAATGAACAAAGGAACAAATGAACAAATGAACAAATGAACAAATGAACAAATGAACAAATGAACAAATGGACAAATGGACAAATGAACAAAAGAACAAATGAACAAATGAACAATTATACAATTGAACAAATGAACAATTGTACAATTGAACAAATGAACAATTGACAATTGAACAAATGAACGAATGAACGAATGAACAAATGAACAAATGAACAAATGAACAATTGTACAATTGAACAAATGTACAATTGAACAAATGAACAATTGTACAATTGAACAAATGAACAATTGAACAACTGAACAAATGAACAAATGAACAAATGAACAAATGAGCAAATGAACATATGAAGAAATGAACAAATGAACAAATCAACAAATGAACAAATGAACAAATGAACAATTGTACAATTGTACAATTGAACAAATGAACATATGAACAAATGAACAAGTGGAAAAATGAACGAATGGACAAATGAACAAATGAACAAATTAACAAGTGGACAAATGAACGAATGGACAAATGAACAAATGAACAAATGAACAAATGTACAAAGTGAACAAATGAACAAATGAACAAATGAACAAATGGACAAATGGACAAATGGACAAATGAACAAAAGAACAAATGAACAAATGAACAATTATACAATTGAACAAATGAACAATTGTACAATTGAACAAATGAACAATTGACAATTGAACAAATGAACGAATGAACGAATGAACAAATGAACAAATGAACATATGACCAAGTGGACAAATGAACGAATGGACAAATGAACAAATGAACAAATGAACAAGTGAACAAATGAACAAATGAACAAATGAACAATTGAACAAATGAACAATTGAGCAATTGAACAATTGAACAAATGAACAAATGAACAAATGAACAAATGAACATATGAACAAATGAACAATTGTACAATTGTACAAATGAAGAAATGAAGAATTGGACAAAAGAACAAAAGAACAAATGAACAAGTGAACAAATGAACACATGAACAAATGAACAAGTGAACAAATGAACAAATGAACAAATGAACAAATGTACAATTGAACAAATGAACAATTGTACAATTGAACAAATGAACAATTGAACAACTGAACAAATGAACAAATGAACAAATGAACAAATGAGCAAATGAACATATGAAGAAATGAACAAATGAACAAATCAACAAATGAACAAATGAACAAATGAACAATTGTACAATTGTACAATTGAACAAATGAACATATGAACAAATGAACAAGTGGAAAAATGAACGAATGGACAAATGAACAAATGAACAAATTAACAAGTGGACAAATGAACGAATGGACAAATGAACAAATGAACAAATGAACAAATGTACAAAGTGAACAAATGAACAAATGAACAAATGAACAATTATACAATTGAACAAATGAACAATTGTACAATTGAACAAATGAACAATTGACAATTGAACAAATGAACGAATGAACGAATGAACAAATGAACAAATGAACATATGACCAAGTGGACAAATGAACGAATGGACAAATGAACAAATGAACAAATGAACAAGTGAACAAATGAACAAATGAACAAATGAACAATTGAACAAATGAACAAATGAACAATTGTACAATTGAACAAATGAACAAATGAACAATTGTACAATTGAACAAATGAACATATGAACAAATGAACAAATGAACAAGTGAACAAATGGACAAATGAACAAATGAACAAATGACCAAATGAACAAATGAGCGAATGAACGAATGAACAATTGAACAATTGTACAATTGAACAAATGAAAAATTGTACAATTGAACAAATGAACAATTGAGCAATTGAACAATTGAACAAATGAACAAATGAACAAATGAACAAATGAACATATGAACAAATGAACAATTGTACAATTGTACAAATGAAGAAATGAAGAATTGGACAAAAGAACAAAAGAACAAATGAACAAGTGAACAAATGAACACATGAACAAATGAACAAGTGAACAAATGAACAAATGAACAAATGAGCAAATCAACAATTGTACAATTGTACAATTGAACAAATGAACCAATGAACGAATGAACAAATGAACAAATGAACAAATGAACAAGTGGACAAATGAACGAATGGACAAATGAACAAATGAATAATTGTACAATTGAACAAATGAACATATGAACAAATGAACAAATGAACAAATGAGCAAATGAGCAAATGGACAAATGAACAAATGAACAAATGAACAAATGACCAAATGAACAAATGAGCGAATGAACGAATGAACAAATGAACAATTGTACAATTGAACAAATGAAAAATTGTACAATTGGACAAATGAACAATTGAGCAATTGAACAATTGAAGAAATGAACAAATGAACAAATGAACAAATGAACAAATGAACAAATGAACAATTGTACAATTGTACAAATGAAGAAATGAAGAATTGGATAAAAGAACAAATGAACAAATGATCAAGTGAACAAAAGAACAAGTGAACAAATGAGCAAATGAACAAAGGAACAAATGAACAAATGAACAAATGAACAAATGAACAAATGAACAAATGGACAAATGGACAAATGAACAAAAGAACAAATGAACAAATGAACAATTATACAATTGAACAAATAAACAATTGTACAATTGAACAAATGAACAATTGACAATTGAACAAATGAACGAATGAACGAATGAACAAATGAACAAATGAACAAATGAACAAGTGGACAAATGAACGAATGGATAAATGAACAAATGAACAAATGAACAAGTGAACAAATGAACAAATGAACAAATGAACAAATGAACAAATGAACAAGTGGACAAATGAACGAATGGGCAAATGAACAAGTGAACAATTGTTCAATTGAACAAATGAACAATTGTACAATTGAACAAATGAACAAATGAACAAATGAACAAGTGGACAAATGAACAAATGAACAAATGAACAAATGAACAAATGAACAAATGAACAAATGAACAAATGAACAAATGAACAAATAAAACAAATGAACAAATGAACAAATGAACAAGTGGACAAATGAACGAATGGATAAAATGATCAAATGAACAAATGAACAAATGAACAAGTGAAAATATGAACAAATGAACAAATGAACAAATGAACAAGTGAACAAATGAACAAATGAACGAATGAACAAATGAACAAATGAACAAATGAACAAGTGGACAAATGAACGAATGGACAAATGAACAAATGAACAAATGAACAAGTGAACAAATGAACAAATGAACAAATGAACAAATGAACAAATGAACAAGTGGACAAATGAACGAATGGGCAAATGAACAAGTGAACAATTGTACAATTGAACAAATGAACAATTGTACAATTGAACAAATGAACAATTGAACAAATGAACAAATGAATAAATGAACAAATGAACAAATGATCAAATGAACAAATGAACAAGTGAACAAATGAACAAATGAACAAGTGAACAAATGAACAAATGAGCAAATCAACAATTGTACAATTGTACAATTGAACAAATGAACCAATGAACGAATGAACAAATGAACAAATGAACAAATGAACAAGTGGACAAATGAACGAATGGACAAATGAACAAATGAACAAATGGACAAATGAACAAGTGAACAAATGAACAAATGTACAAATGAACAAATGAACAAGTGGACAAATAAACGAATGGACAAATGAACAAATGAATAATTGTACAATTGAACAAATGAACATATGAACAAATGAACAAATGAACAAATGAGCAAATGGACAAATGAACAAATGAACAAATGAACAAATGACCAAATGAACAAATGAGCGAATGAACGAATGAACAAATGAACAATTGTACAATTGAACAAATGAAAAATTGTACAATTGGACAAATGAACAATTGAGCAATTGAACAATTGAAGAAATGAACAAATGAACAAATGAACAAATGAACAAATGAACAAATGAACAAATGAACAATTGTACAATTGTACAAATGAAGAAATGAAGAATTGGATAAAAGAACAAATGAACAAATGATCAAGTGAACAAAAGAACAAGTGAACAAATGAGCAAATGAACAAAGGAACAAATGAACAAATGAACAAATGAACAAATGAACAAATGAACAAATGAACAAATGAACAAATGAACAAATGAACAAATGAACAAATGTACAAATGAACAAATGAACAAATGGACAAATGGACAAATGAACAAAAGAACAAATGAACAAATGAACAATTATACAATTGAACAAATGAACAATTGTACAATTGAACAAATGAACAATTGACCATTGAACAAATGAACGAATGAACGAATGAACAAATGAACAAATGAACAAATGAACAAGTGGACAAATGAACGAATGGATAAATGAACAAATGAACAAATGAACAAGTGAACAAATGAACAAATGACCAAATGAACAAATGAACAAATGAACAAATGAACAAGTGGACAAATGAACGAATGGGCAAATGAACAAGTGAACAATTGTACAATTGAACAAATGAACAATTGTACAATTGAACAAATGAACAAATGAACAATTGAACAAATGAACAAATGAACAAATGAACAAATGAACAAATGAACAAATGATCAAATGAACAAATGAACAAGTGAACAAATGAACAAATGAACGAATGAACAAATGAACAAATGAACAATTGTTCAATTGAACAAATGAACAATTGTACAATTGAACAAATGAACAAATGAACAAATGAACAAATGAACAAATGAACAAATGAACAAATGAACAAATGACCAAATGAACAAATGAGCGAATGAACGAATGAACAAATGAACAATTGTACAATTGAACAAATGAAAAATTGTACAATTGGACAAATGAACAATTGAGCAATTGAACAATTGAAGAAATGAACAAATGAACAAATGAACAATTGTACAATTGTACAAATGAAGAAATGAAGAATTGGACAAAAGAACAAATGAACAAGTGAACAAATGAACACATGAACAAATGAACAAGTGAACAAATGAACAAATGAACAAATGAACAAATGAGCAAATCAACAATTGTACAATTGTACAATTGAACAAATGAACATATGAACAAATGAACAAGTGGAAAAATGAACGAATGGACAAATGAACAAATGAACAAATGAACAAGTGGACAAATGAACGAATGGACAAAAAAACAAATGAACAAATGAACAAATGAACAAATGAACAAGTGAACAAATGAACAAATGAACAAATGAACAAACGAACAAGTGAACAAATGAACAAATGAACGAATGAACATATGAAGAAATGAAGAAATGAACAAATGAACAAATGAACAAATGAACAATTGTACAATTGTACAATTGAACAAATGAACATATGAACAAATGAACAAGTGGAAAAATGAACAAATGAACAAGTGAACAAATGAACAAATGAACAAATGAACAAATGAACAAATGAACAAATGAACAAATGAACAAGTGGACAAATGAACGAATGGGCAAATGAACAAGTGAACAATTGTACAATTGAACAAATGAACAATTGTACAATTGAACAAATGAACAAATGAACAATTGAACAAAAGAACAAATGAACAAATGAACAAATGAACAAATGAACAAATGATCAAATGAACAAATGAACAAGTGAACAAATGAACAAATGAACGAATGAACAAATGAACAAATGAACAATTGTTCAATTGAACAAATGAACAATTGTACAATTGAACAAATGAACAAATGAACAAATGAACAAATGAACAAATGAACAAATGAACAAATGACCAAATGAACAAATGAGCGAATGAACGAATGAACAAATGAACAATTGTACAATTGAACAAATGAAAAATTGTACAATTGGACAAATGAACAATTGAGCAATTGAACAATTGAAGAAATGAACAAATGAACAAATGAACAATTGTACAATTGTACAAATGAAGAAATGAAGAATTGGACAAAAGAACAAATGAACAAGTGAACAAATGAACACATGAACAAATGAACAAGTGAACAAATGAACAAATGAACAAATGAACAAATGAGCAAATCAACAATTGTACAATTGTACAATTGAACAAATGAACCAATGAACGAATGAACAAATGAACAAATGAACAAATGAACAAGTGGGCAAATGAACGAATGGACAAATGAACAAATGAACAAATGGACAAATGAACAAGTGAACAAATGAACAAATGTACAAATGAACAAATGAACAAGTGGACAAATAAACGAATGGACAAATGAACAAATGAATAATTGTACAATTGAACAAATGATCATATGAACAAATGAACAAATGAACAAATGAACAAATGAACGAATGAACGAATGGACAAATGAACAAATCAACAAGTGAACAAATGAACAAATGAATAAATGAACAAGTGGACAAATGAACGAATGGACAAATGAACAATTGTACAATTGAACAAATGAACAATTGTACAATTGAACAAATGAAGAAATGAAGAATTGGACAAAAGAACAAATGAACAAATGAACAAGTGAACAAGTGAACAAATGAACAAAAGAACAAATGAACAAATGAAAAATTGTACAATTGAACAAATGAACAATTGAGCAATTGAACAATTGAACAAATGAACAATTGAGCAATTGAACAATTGAACAAATGAACAAATGAACAAATGAACAAATGAACAAATGAACAATTGTACAATTGTACAAATGAAGAAATGAAGAATTGGACAAAAGAACAAAAGAACAAATGAACAAGTGAACAAATGAACACATGAACAAATGAACAAGTGAACAAATGAACAAATGAACAAATGAGCAAATCAACAATTGTACAATTGTACAATTGAACAAATGAACCAATGAACGAATGAACAAATGAACAAATGAACAAATGAACAAGTGGACAAATGAACGAATGGACAAATGAACAAATGAACAAATGGACAAATGAACAAGTGAACAAATGAACAAATGTACAAATGAACAAATGAACAAGTGGACAAATAAACGAATGGACAAATGAACAAATGAATAATTGTACAATTGAACAAATGAACAAATGAACGAATGAACAAATGAACAAATGAACAAATGAACAATTGTACAATTGTACAATTGAACAAATGAACGAATGAACGAATGAACGAATGAACAAATGAACAAATGAACGAATGAACGAATGGACAAATGAACAAATCAACAAGTGAACAAATGAACAAATGAATAAATGAACAAGTGGACAAATGAACGAATGGACAAATGAACAATTGTACAATTGAACAAATGAACAATTGTACAATTGAACAAATGAAGAAATGAAGAATTGGACAAAAGAACAAATGAACAAATGAACAAGTGAACAAGTGAACAAATGAACAAAAGAACAAATGAACAAATGGACAAATGAACAACTGAGCAAATGAATATATGAAGAAATGAACAAATGAAGAAATGAACAAATGGACAAATGAACAATTGTACAATTGAACAAATAAAGAATTGTACAATTGAAAAAATGAACAATTGTACAATTGAACAAATGAACAATTGTACAATTGAACAATTGAACAATTGTACAATTGAACAAATGAACAATTGAACAAATGAAGAAATGAACAAATGAACAAATGAACAATTGTACAATTGTACAAATGAAGAAATGAAGAATTGGACAAAAGAACAAATGAACAAATGAACAAGTGAACAAATGAACAAATGAACAAATGAACAAATGAACAATTGTACAATTGTACAATTGAACAAATGAACATATGAACAAATGAACAAGTGGAAAAATGAAGGAATGGACAAATGAACAAATGAACAAATGAACAAGTGAACAAATGAACAAATGAACAAATGAACAAGTGGACAAATGTACGAATGGACAAAAAAACAAATGAACAAATGAACAAATGAACAAGTGAACAAATGAACAAATGAACAAATGAACAAATGAACAAGTGAACAAATGAACAAATGAACGAATGAACAAATGAACAAATGAACAATTGTACAATTGTACAATTGAACAAATGAACGAATGAACGAATGAACAAATGAACAAATGAACGAATGAACATATGAAGAAATGAAGAAATGAACAAATGAACAAATGAACAAATGAACAATTGTACAATTGTACAATTGAACAAATGAACATATGAACAAATGAACAAGTGGAAAAATGAACGAATGGACAAATGAACAAATGAACAAATGAACAAGTGGACAAATGAACGAATGGACAAAAAAACAAATGAACAAATGAACAAATGAACAAATGAACAAGTGAACAAATGAACAAATGAACAAATGAACAAATGAACAAGTGAACAAATGAACAAATGAACGAATGAACATATGAAGAAATGAAGAAATGAACAAATGAACAAATGAACAAATGAACAATTGTACAATTGTACAATTGAACAAATGAACATATGAACAAATGAACAAGTGGAAAAATGAACGAATGGACAAATGAACAAATGAACAAATGAACAAGTGGACAAATGAACGAATGGACAAATGAACAAATGAACAAATGAACAAATGAAGAAATGTACGAAGTGAACAAATGAACAAATGAACAAATGAACAAATGAACAAATGGACAAATGGACAAATGAACAAAAGAACAAATGAACAAATGAACAATTATACAATTGAACAAATGAACAATTGTACAATTGAACAAATGAACAATTGACAATTGAACAAATGAACAATTGACAATTGAACAAATGAACGAATGAACGAATGAACAAATGAACAAATGAACAAATGAACAAGTGGACAAATGAACGAATGGACAAATGAACAAATGAACAAATGAACAAATCAACAAATGAACAAATGAACAAGTGGATAAATGAACGAATGGGCAAATGAACAAGTGAACAATTGTACAATTGAACAAATGAACAATTGTACAATTGAACTAATGAACAATTGTACAATTGAACAAATGAACAATAGAACAATTGAACAAATGAGCAATTGTACAATTGAACAAATGAACAATTGTACAATTGAACAAATGAACAATTGTACAATTGAACTAATGAACAATTGAACAAATGAACAATTGTACAATTGAACAAATGAACAATTGAACAACTGAACAAATGAACAAATGAACAAATGAGCAAATGAACATATGAAGAAATGAACAAATGAACAAATGAACAAATGAACAAATGAACAAATGAACAATTGTACAATTGTACAATTGTACAATTGTACAATTGAACAAATGAACATATGAACAAATGAACAAGTGGAAAAATGAACGAATGGACAAATGAACAAATGAACAAATTAACAAGTGGACAAATGAACAATTGAACAACTGAACAAATGAACAAATGAACAAATGAGCAAATGAACATATGAAGAAATGAACAAATGAACAAATGAACAAATGAACAAATGAACAAATGAACAATTGTACAATTGTACAATTGTACAATTGTACAATTGAACAAATGAACATATGAACAAATGAACAAGTGGAAAAATGAACGAATGGACAAATGAACAAATGAACAAATTAACAAGTGGACAAATGAACGAATGGACAAATGAACAAATGGACAAATGAACAAAAGAACAAATGAACAAATGAACAATTATACAATTGAACAAATGAACAATTGTACAATTGAAAAAATGAACAATTGACAATTGAACAAATGAACGAATGAACAAATGAACAAATGAACACGTGGACAAATGAACGAATGGACAAATGAACAAATGAACAAGTGAACAAATGAACAAATGAACAAATGAACAAATGAACAAATGAACAAGTGGACAAATGAACGAATGGGCAAATGAACAAGTGAACAATTGTACAATTGAACAAATGAACAATTGTACAATTGAACAAATGAACAATTGAACAAATGAACAAATGAAGAAATGAAGAATTGGACAAAAGAACAAATGAACAAATGAACAAGTGAACAAATGGACAAGTGAACAAATGAACAAATGACCAAATGAACAAATGAGCGAATGAACGAATGAACAATTGAACAATTGTACAATTGAACAAATGAAAAATTGTACAATTGAACAAATGTACAATTGAGCAATTGAACAATTGAACAAATGAAGAAATGAACAAATGAACAAATGAACAAATGAACAATTGTACAATTGTACAAATGAAGAAATGAAGAATTGGACAAAAGAACAAATGAACAAATGAACAAATGAACAAATGAACAAATGAACAAGTGGACAAATGAACGAATGGACAAAAAAACAAGTGAACAAATGAACAAATGAACAAATGAACAAGTGAACAAATGAACAAATGAACAAATGAACAAATGAACAAGTGAACAAATGAACAAATGAACGAATGAACAAATGAACAAATGAACAATTGTACAATTGTACAATTGAACAAATGAACGAATGAACGAATGAACAAATGAACAAATGATCGAATGAACGAATGGACAAATGAACAAATGAGCAAATGAACAAATGAACAAATCAACAAGTGAACAAATGAACAAATGAACAAATGAACAAGTGGACAAATGAACGAATGGACAAATGAACAATTGTACAATTGAACAAATGAACAATTGTACAATTGAATAAATGAACAAATGAACAATTGTACAATTGAATAAATGAACAAATGAACAATTGTACAATTGAATAAATGAACAAATGAACAATTGTACAATTGAACAAATGAACAATTGTACAATTGAACAAATGAACAATTGTACAATTGAACAAATGAACAATTGTACAATTGAACAAATGAACAATTGTACAATTGAACAAATGAACAAATGAACAAATGAACAATTGTACAATTGAACAAATGAACAAATGAACAAATGAGCAAATCAACAGTTGTACAATTGTACAATTGAACAAATGAACAAATGAACAAATGAACGAATGAACAAATGAACAAATGAACAAGTGGACAAATGAACGAATGGACAAATGAACAAATGAACAAATGGACAAATGAACAAGTGAACAAATGAACAAATGTACAAATGAACAAATGAACAAGTGGACAAATAAACGAATGGACAAATGAACAAATGAATAATTGTACAATTGAACAAATGAACATATGAACAAATGAACAAATGAACAAATGAACAAATGGACAAATGAACAAATGAACAAATGAACAAATGACCAAATGAACAAATGAGCGAATGAACGAATGAACAAATGAACAATTGTACAATTGAACAAATGAAAAAGTGTACAATTGGACAAATGAACAATTGAGCAATTGAACAATTGAAGAAATGAACAAATGAACAAGTGAACAAATGAACAAATGAACAAATGAACAAGTGATCAAATGAACAAATGAACAAATGAACAAGTGAACAAATGAACAAATGAACGAATGAACAAATGAACAAATGAACAATTGTACAATTGTACAATTGAACAAATGAACGAATGAACGAATGAACAAATGAACAAATGAACGAATGAACATATGAAGAAATGAACAAATGAACAAATGAACAAATGAACAAATGAACAATTGTACAATTGTACAATTGAACAAATGAACATATGAACAAATGAACAAGTGGAAAAATGAACGAATGGACAAATGAACAAATGAACAAATGAACAAGTGGACAAATGAACGAATGGACAGAAAAACAAATGAACAAATGAACAAATGAACAAATGAACAAGTGAACAAATGAACAAATGAACAAATGAACAAATGAACAAATGAACAAGTGAACAAATGAACAAATGAACGAATGAACAAATGAACAAATGAACAATTGTACAATTGCACAATTGAACAAATGAACGAATGAACGAATGAACGAATGAACAAATGAACAAATGAACAAATGGACAAATGAACAAAAAGAAACAAATGAACGAATGAACGAATGAACGAATGAACAAATGGTAAATTGAAAAAATGAACAAATGAATAAATAAACAAATGATCAAATGAACAAACGAACAAGTGAACAAATGAACAAATGTACAATTGAACAAATCAACAACTGTACAATTGTACAATTGAACAAAAGAACCAATGAACGAATGAACAAATGAACAAATGAACAAATTAACAAGTGGACAAATGAACGAATGGACAAATGAACAAATGAACAAATGAACAAATGAAGAAATGTACGAAATGAACAAATGAACAAATGAACAAATGAACAAATGAACAAATGGACAAATGGACAAATGAACAAATTAACAAGTGGACAAATGAACGAATGGACAAATGAACAAATGAACAAATGAACAAATGAAGAAATGTACGAAGTGAACAATTGAACAAATGAACAAATGAACAAATGAACAAATGGACAAATGGACAAATGAACAAAAGAACAAATGAACAAATGAACAATTATACAATTGAACAAATGAACAATTGTACAATTGAACAAATGAACAATTGACAATTGAACAAATGAACAATTGACAATTGAACAAATGAACGAATGAACGAATGAACAAATGAACAAATGAACAAATGAACAAGTGGACAAATGAACGAATGGACAAATGAACAAATGAACAAATGAACAAGTGAACAAATGAACAAATCAACAAATGAACAAATGAACAAGTGGATAAATGAACGAATGGGCAAATGAACAAGTGAACAATTGTACAATTGAACAAATGAACAATTGTACAATTGAACTAATGAACAATTGTACAATTGAACAAATGAACAATAGAACAATTGAACAAATGTGCAATTGTACAATTGAACAAATGAACAATTGTACAATTGAACAAATGAGCAATTGTACAATTGAACAAATGAACAATTGTACAATTGAACAAATGAACAATTGAACAAATGAACAATTGTACAATTGAACAAATGAACAATTGAACAACTGAACAAATGAACAAATGAACAAATGAACAAATGAGCAAATGAACATATGAAGAAATGAACAAATGAACAAATGAACAAATGAACAATTGTACAATTGTACAATTGAACAAATGAAAAATTGTACAATTGAACAAATGAACAATTGAGCAATTGAACAATTGAACAAATGAACAAATGAACAAATGAACAAATGAACAAATGAACAAATGAACAAATGAACAATTGTACAATTGTACAATTGAACAAATGAAAAATTGTACAATTGAACAAATGAACAATTGAGCAATTGAACAATTGAACAAATGAACAAATGAACAAATGAACAAATGAACAAATGAACAATTGTACAATTGTACAAATGAAGAAATGAAGAATTGGACAAAAGAACAAAAGAACAAATGAACAAGTGAACAAATGAACACATGAACAAATGAACAAATGAACAAGTGAACAAATGAACAAATGAACAACTGAGCAAATCAACAATTGTACAATTGTACAATTGAACAAATGAACCAATGAACGAATGAACAAATGAACAAATGAACAAATGAACAAGTGGACAAATGAACGAATGGACAAATGAACAAATGAGCAAATCAACAATTGTACAATTGTACAATTGAACAAATGAACCAATGAACGAATGAACAAATGAACAAATGAACAAATGAACAAGTGGACAAATGAACGAATGGACAAAAAAACAAATGAACAAATGAACAAATGAACAAATGAACAAGTGAACAAATGAACAAATGAACAAATGAACAAATGAACAAGTGAACAAATGAACAAATGAACGAATGAACAAATGAACAAATGAACAATTGTACAATTGTACAATTGAACAAATGAACGAATGAACGAATGAACGAATGAACAAATGAACAAATGATCGAATGAACGAATGGACAAATGAACAAATGAGCAAATGAACAAATGAACAAATCAACAAGTGAACAAATGAACAAATGAACAAATGAACAAGTGGACAAATGAACGAATGGACAAATGAACAATTGTACAATTGAACAAATGAACAATTGTACAATTGAATAAATGAACAAATGAACAATTGTACAATTGAATAAATGAACAAATGAACAATTGTACAATTGAATAAATGAACAAATGAACAATTGTACAATTGAACAAATGAACAATTGTACAATTGAACAAATGTACAATTGTACAATTGAACAAATGAACAATTGTACAATTGAACAAATGAACAATTGTACAATTGAACAAATGAACAAATGAACAAATGAACAATTGTACAATTGAACAAATGAACAAATGAACAAATGAGCAAATCAACAGTTGTACAATTGTACAATTGAACAAATGAACAAATGAACGAATGAACAAATGAACAAATGAACAAATGAACAAGTGGACAAATGAACGAATGGACAAATGAACAAATGAACAAATGGACAAATGAACAAGTGAACAAATGAACAAATGTACAAATGAACAAATGAACAAGTGGACAAATAAACGAATGGACAAATGAACAAATGAATAATTGTACAATTGAACAAATGAACATATGAACAAATGAACAAATGAACAAATGAACAAATGGACAAATGAACAAATGAACAAATGAACAAATGACCAAATGAACAAATGAGCGAATGAACGAATGAACAAATGAACAATTGTACAATTGAACAAATGAAAAATTGTACAATTGGACAAATGAACAATTGAGCAATTGAACAATTGAAGAAATGAACAAATGAACAAGTGAACAAATGAACAAATGAACGAATGAACAAATGAACAAATGAACAATTGTACAATTGTACAATTGAACAAATGAACGAATGAACGAATGAACAAATGAACAAATGAACGAATGAACAAATGAACAAATGAACAAATGAACAAGTGAACAAATGAACAAATGAACAAGTGGACAAATGTACGAATGAACAAATGAACAAATGAACATATGAACAAATGAACAAGTGGAAAAATGAACGAATGGACAAATGAACAAATGAACAAATGAACAAGTGGACAAATGAACGAATGGACAGAAAAACAAATGAACAAATGAACAAATGAATAAATGAACAAGTGAACAAATGAACAAATGAACAAATGAACAAATGAACAAATGAACAAGTGAACAAATGAACAAATGAACGAATGAACAAATGAACAAATGAACAATTGTACAATTGCACAATTGAACAAATGAACGAATGAACGAATGAACGAATGAACAAATGAACAAATGAACAAATGGACAAATGAACAAAAAGAAACAAATGAACGAATGAACGAATGAACGAATGAACAAATGGTAAATTGAAAAAATGAACAAATGAATAAATAAACAAATGATCAAATGAACAAACGAACAAGTGAACAAATGAACAAATGTACAATTGAACAAATCAACAACTGTACAATTGTACAATTGAACAAATGAACCAATGAACGAATGAACAAATGAACAAATGAACAAATGAACAAATTAACAAGTGGACAAATGAACGAATGGACAAATGAACAAATGAACAAATGAACAAATGAAGAAATGTACGAAATGAACAAATGAACAAATGAACAAATGAACAAATGGACAAATGGGCAAATGAACAAATTAACAAGTGGACAAATGAACGAATGGACAAATGAACAAATGAACAAATGAACAAATGAAGAAATGTACGAAGTGAACAATTGAACAAATGAACAAATGAACAAATGAACAAATGGACAAATGGACAAATGAACAAAAGAACAAATGAACAAATGAACAATTATACAATTGAACAAATGAACAATTGTACAATTGAACAAATGAACAATTGACAATTGAACAAATGAACAATTGACAATTGAACAAATGAACGAATGAACGAATGAACAAATGAACAAATGAACAAATGAACAAGTGGACAAATGAACGAATGGACAAATGAACAAATGAACAAATGAACAAGTGAACAAATGAACAAATCAACAAATGAACAAATGAACAAGTGGATAAATGAACGAATGGGCAAATGAACAAGTGAACAATTGTACAATTGAACAAATGAACAATTGTACAATTGAACTAATGAACAATTGTACAATTGAACAAATGAACAATTGAACAAATGAACAATTGTACAATTGAACAAATGAACAAGTGAACAAATGAACAAATGAACAAGTGAACAAATGAACAAATGAACAAATGAACAAATAAAACAAATGAACAAATGAACAAATGACAATTGAACAAATGAAGAAATGAAGAATTGGACAAAAGAACAAATGAACAAATGAACAAGTGAACAAATGAACAAGTGGACAAATGAACGAATGATCAATTGAACAAATGAACAAATGAACAATTGTACAATTGAACAAATGATCAATTGAACAATTGAACAATTGAACAAATGAACAAATGAACAAATGAACAAATGAACAAATGAAAAAATGAACAAATGAACAATTGTACAATTGAACAAATGAACAATTGTACAATTGAACAAATGATCAATTGTTCAAATGAACAAATGAACAATTGTACAATTGAACAAATGATCAATTGAACAATTGAACAATAGAACAATTGAACAAATGAACAAATGAACAAATGAACAAATGAACAAGTGAACAAATGATCAAATGAACAAATGAACAAGTGAAGAAATGAACAAATGAACGAATGAACAAATGAACAAATGAACAAGTGGACAAATGAACGAATGGACAAATGAACAAATGAACAAATGAACAAGTGAACAAATGAACAAATGAACGAATGAACAAATGAACGAATGAACAAATGAACAATTGTTCAATTGAACAAATGAACAATTGTACAATTGAACAAATGAACAAATGAACAAATGAACAAGTGAACAAATGAACAAATGAACAAATGAACAAATGAACAAATGAACAAATGAACAAATGAACAAATGACAATTGAACAAATGAAGAAATGAAGAATTGGACAAAAGAACAAATGAACAAATGAACAAGTGAACAAATGAACAATTGTACAATTGAACAAATGATCAATTGAACAATTGAACAATTGAACAAATGAACAAATGAACAAATGAACAAATGAACAAATGAACAAATGAAAAAATGAACAAATGAACAATTGTACAATTGAACAAATGAACAATTGTACAATTGAACAAATGATCAATTGTTCAAATGAACAAATGAACAATTGTACAATTGAACAAATGATCAATTGAACAATTGAACAATAGAACAATTGAACAAATGAACAAATGAACAAATGAACAAATGAACAAATGAACAAATGAACAAGTGAACAAATGAACAAATGAACGAATGAACAAATGAACAAATGAACAATTGTACAATTGTACAATTGAACAAATGAACGAATGAACGAATGAACGAATGAACAAATGAACAAATGAACAAATGGACAAATGAACAAAAAGAAACAAATGAACGAATGAACGAATGAACGAATGAACAAATGATAAATTGAAAAAATGAACAAATGAATAAATAAACAAATGATCAAATGAACAAACGAACAAGTGAACAAATGAACAAATGTACAATTGAACAAATCAACAACTGTACAATTGTACAATTGAACAAATGAACCAATGAACGAATGAACAAATGTACAAATGAACAAATTAACAAGTGGACAAATGAACGAATGGACAAATGAACAAATGAACAAATGAACAAATGAAGAAATGTACAAAGTGATCAAATGAACAAATGAACAAATGAACAAATGAACAAATGAACAAATGAACAAATGAACAAATGGACAAATGGACAAATGAACAAAAGAACAAATGAACAAATGAACAATTGTACAATTGAACAAATGAACAATTGTACAATTGAACAAATGAACAATTGAACAACTGAACAAATGAACAAATGAACAAATGAACAAATGAGCAAATGAACATATGAAGAAATGAACAAATAAACAAATGAACAAATGAACAATTGTACAATTGTACAATTGAACAAATGAAAAATTGTACAATTGAACAAATGAACAATTGAGCAATTGAACAATTGAACAAATGAACAAATGAACAAATGAACAAATGAACAAATGAACAATTGTACAATTGTACAATTGAACAAATGAAAAATTGTACAATTGAACAAGTGAACAATTGAGCAATTGAACAATTGAACAAATGAACAAATGAACAAATGAACAAATGAACAATTGTACAATTGTACAAATGAAGAAATGAAGAATTGGACAAAAGAACAAAAGAACAAATGAACAAGTGAACAAATGAACACATGAACAAATGAACAAGTGAACAAATGAACAAATGAACAAATGAGCAAATCAACAATTGTACAATTGTACAATTGAACAAATGAACCAATGAACGAATGAACAAATGAACAAATGAACAAATGAACAAGTGGACAAATGAACGAATGGACAAATGAACAAATGAGCAAATCAACAATTGTACAATTGTACAATTGAACAAATGAACCAATGAACGAATGAACAAATGAACAAATGAACAAATGAACAAGTGGACAAATGAACGAATGGACAAAAAAACAAATGAACAAATGAACAAATGAACAAATGAACAAGTGAACAAATGAACAAATGAACAAATGAACAAATGAACAAGTGAACAAATGAACAAATGAACGAATGAACAAATGGACAAATGAACAATTGTACAATTGTACAATTGAACAAATGAACGAATGAACGAATGAACGAATGAACAAATGAACAAATGATCGAATGAACGAATGGACAAATGAACAAATGAGCAAATGAACAAATGAACAAATCAACAAGTGAACAAATGAACAAATGAACAAATGAACAAGTGGACAAATGAACGAATGGACAAATGAACAATTGTACAATTGAACAAATGAACAATTGTACAAATGAATAAATGAACAAATGAACAATTGTACAATTGAATAAATGAACAAATGAACAATTGTACAATTGAATAAATGAACAAATGAACAATTGTACAATTGAACAAATGAACAATTGTACAATTGAACAAATGAACAATTGTACAATTGAACAAATGAACAATTGTACAATTGAACAAATGAACAATTGTACAATTGAACAAATGAACAAATGAACAAATGAACAATTGTACAATTGAACAAATGAACAGTTGTACAATTGTACAATTGAACAAATGAACAAATGAACGAATGAACAAATGAACAAATGAACAAATGAACAAGTGGACAAATGAACGAATGGACAAATGAACAAATGAACAAATGGACAAATGAACAAGTGAACAAATGAACAAATGTACAAATGAACAAATGAACAAGTGGACAAATAAACGAATGGACAAATGAACAAATGAATAATTGTACAATTGAACAAATGAACATATGAACAAAGGAACAAATGAACAAATGAACAAATGGACAAATGAACAAATGAACAAATGAACAAATGACCAAATGAACAAATGAGCGAATGAACGAATGAACAAATGAACAATTGTACAATTGAACAAATGAAAAATTGTACAATTGGACAAATGAACAATTGAGCAATTGAACAATTGAAGAAATGAACAAATGAACAAATGAACAAATGAACAAATGAACAAATGAACAAATGAACAATTGTACAATTGTACAATTGAACAAATGAACATATGAACAAATGAACAAGTGGAAAAATGAACGAATGGACAAATGAACAAATGAACAAATGAACAAGTGAACAAATGAACAAATGAACAAATGAACAAGTGGACAAATGTACGAATGGACAAAAAACAAATGAACAAATGAACAAATGAACAAGTGAACAAATGAACAAATGAACAAATGAACAAGTGAACAAATGAACAAATGAACGAATGAACAAATGAACAAATGAACAATTGTACAATTGTACAATTGAACAAATGAACGAATGAACGAATGAACAAATGAACAAATGAACGAATGAACATATGAAGAAATGAACAAATGAACAAATTAACAAATGAACAAATGAACAATTGTACAATTGTACAATTGAACAAATGAACATATGAACAAATGAACAAGTGGAAAAATGAACGAATGGACAAATGAACAAATGAACAAATGAACAAGTGGACAAATGAACGAATGGACAGAAAAACAAATGAACAAATGAACAAATGAACAAATGAACAAGTGAACAAATGAACAAATGAACAAATGAACAAATGAACAAGTGAACAAATGAACAAATGAACGAATGAACAAATGAACAAATGAACAAATGTACAATTGAACAAATCAACAACTGTACAATTGTACAATTGCACAATTGAACAAATGAACGAATGAACGAATGAACGAATGAACAAATGAACAAATGAACAAATGGACAAATGAACAAAAAGAAACAAATGAACGAATGAACGAATGAACGAATGAACAAATGGTTAATATGAAAAAAAAATGATCAAATGAATAAATAAACAAATGATCAAATGAACAAACGAACAAGTGAACAAATGAACAAATGTACAATTGAACAAATCAACAACTGTACAATTGTACAATTGAACAAATGAACCAATGAACGAATGAACAAATGAACAAATGAACAAATTAACAAGTGGACAAATGAACGAATGGACAAATGAACAAATGAACAAATGAACAAATGAAGAAATGTACGAAATGAACAAATGAACAAATGAACAAATGAACAAATGAACAAATGGACAAATGGACAAATGAACAAATTAACAAGTGGACAAATGAACGAATGGACAAATGAACAAATGAACAAATGAACAAATGTAGAAATGTACGAAGTGAACAATTGAACAAATGAACAAATGAACAAATGAACAAATGAACAAATGGACAAATGAACAAAAGAACAAATGAACAAATGAACAATTATACAATTGAACAAATGAACAATTGTACAATTGAACAAATGAACAATTGACAATTGAACAAATGAACAATTGACAATTGAACAAATGAACGAATGAACGAATGAACAAATGAACAAATGAACAAATGAACAAATGAACAAGTGGACAAATGAACGAATGGACAAATGAACAAATGAACAAATGAACAAGTGAACAAATGAACAAATCAACAAATGAACAAATGAACAAGTGGATAAATGAACGAATGGGCAAATGAACAAGTGAACAATTGTACAATTGAACAAATGAACAATTGTACAATTGAACTAATGAACAATTGTACAATTGAACAAATGAACAATAGAACAATTGAACAAATGAGCAATTGTACAATTGAACAAATGAACAATTGTACAATTGAACAAATGAGCAATTGTACAATTGAACAAATGAACAATTGTACAATTGAGCAAATGAACAATTGAACAAATGAACAATTGTACAATTGAACAAATGAACAATTGAACAACTGAACAAATGAACAAATGAACAAATGAACAAATGAGCAAATGAACATATGAAGAAATGAACAAATGAACAAATGAACAAATGAACAAATGATCAAATGAACAAATGAACAAATGAACAATTGTACAATTGTACAATTGTACAATTGTACAATTGAACAAATGAACATATGAACAAATGAACAAGTGGAAAAATGAACGAATGGACAAATGAACAAATGAACAAATTAACAAGTGGACAAATGAACGAATGGACAAATGAACAAATGAACAAATGAACAAATGAACAAATGTACAAAGTGAACAAATGAACAAATGAACAAATGAACAAATGGACAAATGGACAAATGAACAAAAGAACAAATGAACAAATGAACAATTATACAATTGAACAAATGAACAATTGTACAATTGAACAAATGAACAATTGAAAATTGAACAAATGAACGAATGAACAAATGAACAAATGAACAAATGAACAAATGAACAAGTGAACAAATGAACAAATGAACAAATGAACAAATGAACAAGTGGACAAATGAACGAATGGGCAAATGAACAAGTGAACAATTGTACAATTGAACAAATGAACAATTGTACAATTGAACAAATGAACAATTGAACAAATGAACAAATGTACAAATGAACAAATGAACAAATGAACAAATGATCAAATGAACAAATGAACAAGTGAACAAATGAACAAATGAACGAATGAACAAATGAACGAATGAACAAATGAACAATTGTTCAATTGAACAAATGAACAATTGTACAATTGAACAAATGAACAAATGAACAAATGAACAAGTGAACAAATGAACAAATGAACAAGTGAACAAATGAACAAATGAACAAATGAACAAATGAACAAATAAAACAAATGAACAAATGAACAAATGACAATTGAACAAATGAAGAAATGAAGAATTGGACAAAAGAACAAATGAACAAATGAACAAGTGAACAAATGAACAAGTGGACAAATGAACGAATGATCAATTGAACAAATGAACAAATGAACAATTGTACAATTGAACAAATGATCAATTGAACAATTGAACAATTGAACAAATGAACAAATGAACAAATGAACAAATGAACAAATGAACAAATGAAAAAATGAACAAATGAACAATTGTACAATTGAACAAATGAACAATTGTACAATTGAACAAATGATCAATTGTTCAAATGAACAAATGAACAATTGTACAATTGAACAAATGATAAATTGAACAATTGAACAATAGAACAATTGAACAAATGAACAAATGAACAAATGAACAAATGAACAAATGAACAAGTGAACAAATGATCAAATGAACAAATGAACAAGTGAAGAAATGAACAAATGAACGAATGAACAAATGAACAAATGAACAAGTGGACAAATGAACGAATGGACAAATGAACAAATGAACAAATGAACAAGTGAACAAATGAACAAATGAACAAATGAACAAATGAACAAATGAACAAATGAACAAATGAACAAATGAACAAGTGGACAAATGAACGAATGGGCAAATGAACAAGTGAACAATTGTACAATTGAACAAATGAACAATTGTACAATTGAACAAATGAACAATTGAACAAATGAACAAATGAACAAATGAACAAATGAACAAATGATCAAATGATCAAATGAACAAATGAACAAGTGAACAAATGAACAAATGAACGAATGAACAAATGAACGAATGAACAAATGAACAATTGTTCAATTGAACAAATGAACAATTGTACAATTGAACAAATGAACAAATGAACAAATGAACAAGTGAACAAATGAACAAATGAACAAATGAACAAATGAACAAATGAACGAATGAACAAATGAACAAATGAACAAATGAACAAGTGAACAAATGAACAAATGAACAAATGAACAAATGAACAAGTGGACAAATGAACGAATGGGCAAATGAACAAGTGAACAATTGTACAATTGAACAAATGAACAATTGTACAATTGAACAAATGAACAATTGAACAAATGAACAAATGAACAAATGAACAAATGAACAAATGAACAAATGATCAAATGAACAAATGAACAAGTGAACAAATGAACAAATGAACGAATGAACAAATGAACGAATGAACAAATGAACAATTGTTCAATTGAACAAATGAACAATTGTACAATTGAACAAATGAACAAATGAACAAATGAACAAGTGAACAAATGAACAAATGAACAAGTGAACAAATGAACAAATGAACAAATGAACAAATGAACAAATAAAACAAATGAACAAATGAACAAATGACAATTGAACAAATGAAGAAATGAAGAATTGGACAAAAGAACAAATGAACAAATGAACAAGTGAACAAATGAACAAGTGGACAAATGAACGAATGATCAATTGAACAAATGAACAAATGAACAATTGTACAATTGAACAAATGATCAATTGAACAATTGAACAATTGAACAAATGAACAAATGAACAAATGAACAAATGAACAAATGAAAAAATGAACAAATGAACAATTGAACAAATGAACAAATGAACAAATGAACAAATGAACAAATGAACAAATGATCAAATGAACAAATGAACAAGTGAACAAATGAACAAATGAACGAATGAACAAATGAACGAATGAACAAATGAACAATTGTTCAATTGAACAAATGAACAATTGTACAATTGAACAAATGAACAAATGAACAAATGAACAAGTGAACAAATGATCAAATGAACAAGTGAACAATTGAACAAATGAACAAATGAACAAATGAACAAATAAAACAAATGAACAAATGAACAAATGACAATTGAACAAATGAAGAAATGAAGAATTGGACAAAAGAACAAATGAACAAATGAACAAGTGAACAAATGAACAAGTGGACAAATGAACGAATGATCAATTGAACAAATGAACAAATGAACAATTGTACAATTGAACAAATGATCAATTGAACAATTGAACAATTGAACAAATGAACAAATGAACAAATGAACAAATGAACAAATGAAAAAATGAACAAATGAACAATTGTACAATTGAACAAATGAACAATTGTACAATTGAACAAATGATCAATTGTTCAAATGAACAAATGAACAATTGTACAATTGAACAAATGATCAATTGAACAATTGAACAATAGAACAATTGAACAAATGAACAAATGAACAAATGAACAAATGAACAAGTGAACAAATGATCAAATGAACAAATGAACAAGTGAACAAATGAACAAATGAACAAATGAACAAATGAACAAGTGAACAAATGAACAAATGAACGAATGAACAAATGAACAAATGAACAATTGTACAATTGTACAATTGAACAAATGAACGAATGAACGAATGAACGAATGAACAAATGAACAAATGATCGAATGAACGAATGGACAAATGAACAAATGAGCAAATGAACAAATGAACAAATCAACAAGTGAACAAATGAACAAATGAACAAATGAACAAGTGGACAAATGAACGAATGGACAAATGAACAATTGTACAATTGAACAAATGAACAATTGTACAATTGAATAAATGAACAAATGAACAATTGTACAATTGAATAAATGAACAAATGAACAATTGTACAATTGAACAAATGAACAATTGTACAATTGAACAAATGAACAATTGTACAATTGAACAAATGAACAATTGTACAATTGAACAAATGAACAATTGTACAATTGAACAAATGAACAAATGAACAAATGAACAATTGTACAATTGAACAAATGAACAAATGAACAAATGAGCAAATCAACAGTTGTACAATTGTACAATTGAACAAATGAACAAATGAACGAATGAACAAATGAACAAATGAACAAATGAACAAGTGGACAAATGAACGAATGGACAAATGAACAAATGAACAAATGGACAAATGAACAAGTGAACAAATGAACAAATGTACAAATGAACAAATGAACAAGTGGACAAATAAACGAATGGACAAATGAACAAATGAATAATTGTACAATTGAACAAATGAACATATGAACAAAGGAACAAATGAACAAATGAACAAATGGACAAATGAACAAATGAACAAGTGACCAAATGAACAAATGAGCGAATGAACGAATGAACAAATGAACAATTGTACAATTGAACAAATGAAAAATTGTACAATTGGACAAATGAACAATTGAGCAATTGAACAATTGAAGAAATGAACAAATGAACAAATGAACAAATGAACAAATGAACAAATGAACAAATGAACAAATGAACAATTGTACAATTGTACAATTGAACAAATGAACATATGAACAAATGAACAAGTGGAAAAATGAACGAATGGACAAATGAACAAATGAACAAATGAACAAGTGAACAAATGAACAAATGAACAAATGAACAAGTGGACAAATGTACGAATGGACAAAAAACAAATGAACAAATGAACAAATGAACAAGTGAACAAATGAACAAATGAACAAATGAACAAGTGAACAAATGAACAAATGAACGAATGAACAAATGAACAAATGAACAATTGTACAATTGTACAATTGAACAAATGAACGAATGAACGAATGAACAAATGAACAAATGAACGAATGAACATATGAAGAAATGAACAAATGAACAAATGAACAAATGAACAAATGAACAATTGTACAATTGTACAATTGAACAAATGAACATATGAACAAATGAACAAGTGGAAAAATGAACGAATGGACAAATGAACAAATGAACAAATGAACAAGTGGACAAATGAACGAATGGACAGAAAAACAAATGAACAAATGAACAAATGAACAAATGAACAAGTGAACAAATGAACAAATGAACAAATGAACAAATGAACAAATGAACAAATGAACAAGTGAACAAATGAACAAATGAACGAATGAACAAATGAACAAATGAACAAATGTACAATTGAACAAATCAACAACTGTACAATTGTACAATTGCACAATTGAACAAATGAACGAATGAACGAATGAACGAATGAACAAATGAACAAATGAACAAATGGACAAATGAACAAAAAGAAACAAATGAACGAATGAACGAATGAACGAATGAACAAATGGTAAATTGAAAAAATGAACAAATGAATAAATAAACAAATGATCAAATGAACAAACGAACAAGTGAACAAATGAACAAATGTACAATTGAACAAATCAACAACTGTACAATTGTACAATTGAACAAATGAACCAATGAACGAATGAACAAATGAACAAATGAACAAATTAACAAGTGGACAAATGAACGAATGGACAAATGAACAAATGAACAAATGAACAAATGAAGAAATGTACGAAATGAACAAATGAACAAATGAACAAATGAACAAATGGACAAATGGACAAATGAACAAATTAACAAGTGGACAAATGAACGAATGGACAAATGAACAAATGAACAAATGAACAAATGAAGAAATGTACGAAGTGAACAATTGAACAAATGAACAAATGAACAAATGAACAAATGGACAAATGGACAAATGAACAAAAGAACAAATGAACAAATGAACAATTATACAATTGAACAAATGAACAATTGTACAATTGAACAAATGAACAATTGACAATTGAACAAATGAACAATTGACAATTGAACAAATGAACGAATGAACGAATGAACAAATGAACAAATGAACAAATGAACAAGTGGACAAATGAACGAATGGACAAATGAACAAATGAACAAATGAACAAGTGAACAAATGAACAAATCAACAAATGAACAAATGAACAAGTGGATAAATGAACGAATGGGCAAATGAACAAGTGAACAATTGTACAATTGAACAAATGAACAATTGTACAATTGAACTAATGAACAATTGTACAATTGAACAAATGAACAATAGAACAATTGAACAAATGAGCAATTGTACAATTGAACAAATGAACAATTGTACAATTGAACAAATGAGCAATTGTACAATTGAACAAATGAACAATTGTACAATTGAGCAAATGAACAATTGAACAAATGAACAATTGTACAATTGAACAAATGAACAATTGAACAACTGAACAAATGAACAAATGAACAAATGAACAAATGAGCAAATGAACATATGAAGAAATGAACAAATGAACAAATGAACAAATGAACAATTGTACAATTGTACAATTGTACAATTGTACAATTGAACAAATGAACATATGAACAAATGAACAAGTGGAAAAATGAACGAATGGACAAATGAACAAATGAACAAATTAACAAGTGGACAAATGAACGAATGGACAAATGAACAAATGAACAAATGAACAAATGAACAAATGTACAAAGTGAACAAATGAACAAATGAACAAATGAACAAATGGACAAATGGACAAATGAACAAAAGAACAAATGAACAAATGAACAATTATACAATTGAACAAATGAACAATTGTACAATTGAACAAATGAACAATTGAAAATTGAACAAATGAACGAATGAACAAATGAACAAATGAACAAATGAACAAGTGAACAAATGAACAAATGAACAAATGAACAAATGAACAAGTGGACAAATGAACGAATGGGCAAATGAACAAGTGAACAATTGTACAATTGAACAAATGAACAATTGTACAATTGAACAAATGAACAATTGAACAAATGAACAAATGAACAAATGAACAAATGAACAAATGAACAAATGATCAAATGAACAAATGAACAAGTGAACAAATGAACAAATGAACGAATGAACAAATGAACGAATGAACAAATGAACAATTGTACAATTGAACAAATGATCAATTGTTCAAATGAACAAATGAACAATTGTACAATTGAACAAATGATAAATTGAACAATTGAACAATAGAACAATTGAACAAATGAACAAATGAACAAATGAACAAATGAACAAATGAACAAGTGAACAAATGATCAAATGAACAAATGAACAAGTGAAGAAATGAACAAATGAACGAATGAACAAATGAACAAATGAACAAGTGGACAAATGAACGAATGGACAAATGAACAAATGAACAAATGAACAAGTGAACAAATGAACAAATGAACAAATGAACAAATGAACAAATGAACAAATGAACAAATGAACAAATGAACAAGTGGACAAATGAACGAATGGGCAAATGAACAAGTGAACAATTGTACAATTGAACAAATGAACAATTGTACAATTGAACAAATGAACAATTGAACAAATGAACAAATGAACAAATGAACAAATGAACAAATGATCAAATGATCAAATGAACAAATGAACAAGTGAACAAATGAACAAATGAACGAATGAACAAATGAACGAATGAACAAATGAACAATTGTTCAATTGAACAAATGAACAATTGTACAATTGAACAAATGAACAAATGAACAAATGAACAAGTGAACAAATGAACAAATGAACAAATGAACAAATGAACAAATGAACGAATGAACAAATGAACAAATGAACAAATGAACAAGTGAACAAATGAACAAATGAACAAATGAACAAATGAACAAGTGGACAAATGAACGAATGGGCAAATGAACAAGTGAACAATTGTACAATTGAACAAATGAACAATTGTACAATTGAACAAATGAACAATTGAACAAATGAACAAATGAACAAATGAACAAATGAACAAATGAACAAATGATCAAATGAACAAATGAACAAGTGAACAAATGAACAAATGAACGAATGAACAAATGAACGAATGAACAAATGAACAATTGTTCAATTGAACAAATGAACAATTGTACAATTGAACAAATGAACAAATGAACAAATGAACAAGTGAACAAATGAACAAATGAACAAGTGAACAAATGAACAAATGAACAAATGAACAAATGAACAAATAAAACAAATGAACAAATGAACAAATGACAATTGAACAAATGAAGAAATGAAGAATTGGACAAAAGAACAAATGAACAAATGAACAAGTGAACAAATGAACAAGTGGACAAATGAACGAATGATCAATTGAACAAATGAACAAATGAACAATTGTACAATTGAACAAATGATCAATTGAACAATTGAACAATTGAACAAATGAACAAATGAACAAATGAACAAATGAACAAATGAAAAAATGAACAAATGAACAATTGAACAAATGAACAAATGAACAAATGAACAAATGAACAAATGAACAAATGATCAAATGAACAAATGAACAAGTGAACAAATGAACAAATGAACGAATGAACAAATGAACGAATGAACAAATGAACAATTGTTCAATTGAACAAATGAACAATTGTACAATTGAACAAATGAACAAATGAACAAATGAACAAGTGAACAAATGATCAAATGAACAAGTGAACAATTGAACAAATGAACAAATGAACAAATGAACAAATAAAACAAATGAACAAATGAACAAATGACAATTGAACAAATGAAGAAATGAAGAATTGGACAAAAGAACAAATGAACAAATGAACAAGTGAACAAATGAACAAGTGGACAAATGAACGAATGATCAATTGAACAAATGAACAAATGAACAATTGTACAATTGAACAAATGATCAATTGAACAATTGAACAATTGAACAAATGAACAAATGAACAAATGAACAAATGAACAAATGAAAAAATGAACAAATGAACAATTGTACAATTGAACAAATGAACAATTGTACAATTGAACAAATGATCAATTGTTCAAATGAACAAATGAACAATTGTACAATTGAACAAATGATCAATTGAACAATTGAACAATAGAACAATTGAACAAATGAACAAATGAACAAATGAACAAATGAACAAGTGAACAAATGATCAAATGAACAAATGAACAAGTGAACAAATGAACAAATGAACAAATGAACAAATGAACAAGTGAACAAATGAACAAATGAACGAATGAACAAATGAACAAATGAACAATTGTACAATTGTACAATTGAACAAATGAACGAATGAACGAATGAACGAATGAACAAATGAACAAATGATCGAATGAACGAATGGACAAATGAACAAATGAGCAAATGAACAAATGAACAAATCAACAAGTGAACAAATGAACAAATGAACAAATGAACAAGTGGACAAATGAACGAATGGACAAATGAACAATTGTACAATTGAACAAATGAACAATTGTACAATTGAATAAATGAACAAATGAACAATTGTACAATTGAATAAATGAACAAATGAACAATTGTACAATTGAACAAATGAACAATTGTACAATTGAACAAATGAACAATTGTACAATTGAACAAATGAACAATTGTACAATTGAACAAATGAACAATTGTACAATTGAACAAATGAACAAATGAACAAATGAACAATTGTACAATTGAACAAATGAACAAATGAACAAATGAGCAAATCAACAGTTGTACAATTGTACAATTGAACAAATGAACAAATGAACGAATGAACAAATGAACAAATGAACAAATGAACAAGTGGACAAATGAACGAATGGACAAATGAACAAATGAACAAATGGACAAATGAACAAGTGAACAAATGAACAAATGTACAAATGAACAAATGAACAAGTGGACAAATAAACGAATGGACAAATGAACAAATGAATAATTGTACAATTGAACAAATGAACATATGAACAAAGGAACAAATGAACAAATGAACAAATGGACAAATGAACAAATGAACAAATGACCAAATGAACAAATGAGCGAATGAACGAATGAACAAATGAACAATTGTACAATTGAACAAATGAAAAATTGTACAATTGGACAAATGAACAATTGAGCAATTGAACAATTGAAGAAATGAACAAATGAACAAATGAACAAATGAACAAATGAACAAATGAACAAATGAACAATTGTACAATTGTACAATTGAACAAATGAACATATGAACAAATGAACAAGTGGAAAAATGAACGAATGGACAAATGAACAAATGAACAAATGAACAAGTGAACAAATGAACAAATGAACAAATGAACAAGTGGACAAATGTACGAATGGACAAAAAACAAATGAACAAATGAACAAATGAACAAGTGAACAAATGAACAAATGAACAAATGAACAAGTGAACAAATGAACAAATGAACGAATGAACAAATGAACAAATGAACAATTGTACAATTGTACAATTGAACAAATGAACGAATGAACGAATGAACAAATGAACAAATGAACGAATGAACATATGAAGAAATGAACAAATGAACAAATGAACAAATGAACAAATGAACAATTGTACAATTGTACAATTGAACAAATGAACATATGAACAAATGAACAAGTGGAAAAATGAACGAATGGACAAATGAACAAATGAACAAATGAACAAGTGGACAAATGAACGAATGGACAGAAAAACAAATGAACAAATGAACAAATGAACAAATGAACAAGTGAACAAATGAACAAATGAACAAATGAACAAATGAACAAATGAACAAATGAACAAGTGAACAAATGAACAAATGAACGAATGAACAAATGAACAAATGAACAAATGTACAATTGAACAAATCAACAACTGTACAATTGTACAATTGCACAATTGAACAAATGAACGAATGAACGAATGAACGAATGAACAAATGAACAAATGAACAAATGGACAAATGAACAAAAAGAAACAAATGAACGAATGAACGAATGAACGAATGAACAAATGGTAAATTGAAAAAATGAACAAATGAATAAATAAACAAATGATCAAATGAACAAACGAACAAGTGAACAAATGAACAAATGTACAATTGAACAAATCAACAACTGTACAATTGTACAATTGAACAAATGAACCAATGAACGAATGAACAAATGAACAAATGAACAAATTAACAAGTGGACAAATGAACGAATGGACAAATGAACAAATGAACAAATGAACAAATGAAGAAATGTACGAAATGAACAAATGAACAAATGAACAAATGAACAAATGGACAAATGGACAAATGAACAAATTAACAAGTGGACAAATGAACGAATGGACAAATGAACAAATGAACAAATGAACAAATGAAGAAATGTACGAAGTGAACAATTGAACAAATGAACAAATGAACAAATGAACAAATGGACAAATGGACAAATGAACAAAAGAACAAATGAACAAATGAACAATTATACAATTGAACAAATGAACAATTGTACAATTGAACAAATGAACAATTGACAATTGAACAAATGAACAATTGACAATTGAACAAATGAACGAATGAACGAATGAACAAATGAACAAATGAACAAATGAACAAGTGGACAAATGAACGAATGGACAAATGAACAAATGAACAAATGAACAAGTGAACAAATGAACAAATCAACAAATGAACAAATGAACAAGTGGATAAATGAACGAATGGGCAAATGAACAAGTGAACAATTGTACAATTGAACAAATGAACAATTGTACAATTGAACTAATGAACAATTGTACAATTGAACAAATGAACAATAGAACAATTGAACAAATGAGCAATTGTACAATTGAACAAATGAACAATTGTACAATTGAACAAATGAGCAATTGTACAATTGAACAAATGAACAATTGTACAATTGAGCAAATGAACAATTGAACAAATGAACAATTGTACAATTGAACAAATGAACAATTGAACAACTGAACAAATGAACAAATGAACAAATGAACAAATGAGCAAATGAACATATGAAGAAATGAACAAATGAACAAATGAACAAATGAACAATTGTACAATTGTACAATTGTACAATTGTACAATTGAACAAATGAACATATGAACAAATGAACAAGTGGAAAAATGAACGAATGGACAAATGAACAAATGAACAAATTAACAAGTGGACAAATGAACGAATGGACAAATGAACAAATGAACAAATGAACAAATGAACAAATGTACAAAGTGAACAAATGAACAAATGAACAAATGAACAAATGGACAAATGGACAAATGAACAAAAGAACAAATGAACAAATGAACAATTATACAATTGAACAAATGAACAATTGTACAATTGAACAAATGAACAATTGAAAATTGAACAAATGAACGAATGAACAAATGAACAAATGAACAAATGAACAAGTGAACAAATGAACAAATGAACAAATGAACAAATGAACAAGTGGACAAATGAACGAATGGGCAAATGAACAAGTGAACAATTGTACAATTGAACAAATGAACAATTGTACAATTGAACAAATGAACAATTGAACAAATGAACAAATGAACAAATGAACAAATGAACAAATGAACAAATGATCAAATGAACAAATGAACAAGTGAACAAATGAACAAATGAACGAATGAACAAATGAACGAATGAACAAATGAACAATTGTTCAATTGAACAAATGAACAATTGTACAATTGAACAAATGAACAAATGAACAAATGAACAAGTGAACAAATGAACAAATGAACAAGTGAACAAATGAACAAATGAACAAATGAACAAATGAACAAATAAAACAAATGAACAAATGAACAAATGACAATTGAACAAATGAAGAAATGAAGAATTGGACAAAAGAACAAGTGAACAAATGAACAAGTGAACAAATGAACAAGTGGACAAATGAACGAATGATCAATTGAACAAATGAACAAATGAACAATTGTACAATTGAACAAATGATCAATTGAACAATTGAACAATTGAACAAATGAACAAATGAACAAATGAACAAATGAACAAATGAACAAATGAACAAATGAAAAAATGAACAAATGAACAATTGTACAATTGAACAAATGAACAATTGTACAATTGAACAAATGATCAATTGTTCAAATGAACAAATGAACAATTGTACAATTGAACAAATGATAAATTGAACAATTGAACAATAGAACAATTGAACAAATGAACAAATGAACAAATGAACAAATGAACAAGTGAACAAATGATCAAATGAACAAATGAACAAGTGAAGAAATGAACAAATGAACGAATGAACAAATGAACAAATGAACAAGAGGACAAATGAACGAATGGACAAATGAACAAATGAACAAATGAACAAATGAACAAGTGGACAAATGAACGAATGGGCAAATGAACAAGTGAACAATTGTACAATTGAACAAATGAACAATTGTACAATTGAACAAATGAACAATTGAACAAATGAACAAATGAACAAATGAACAAATGAACAAATGATCAAATGAACAAATGAACAAGTGAACAAATGAACAAATGAACGAATGAACAAATGAACGAATGAACAAATGAACAATTGTTCAATTGAACAAATGAACAATTGCACAATTGAACAAATGAACAAATGAACAAATGAACAAGTGAACAAATGAACAAATGAACAAGTGAACAAATGAACAAATGAACAAATGAACAAATGAACAAATAAAACAAATGAACAAATGAACAAATGACAATTGAACAAATGAAGAAATGAAGAATTGGACAAAAGAACAAATGAACAAATGAACAAGTGAACAAATGAACAAGTGGACAAATGAACGAATGATCAATTGAACAAATGAACAAATGAACAATTGTACAATTGAACAAATGATCAATTGAACAATTGAACAATTGAACAAATGAACAAATGAACAAATGAACAAATGAACAAATGAAAAAATGAACAAATGAACAATTGTACAATTGAACAAATGAACAATTGAACAAATGAACAAATGAACAAATGAACAAATGAACAAATGAACAAATGATCAAATGAACAAATGAACAAGTGAACAAATGAACAAATGAACGAATGAACAAATGAACGAATGAACAAATGAACAATTGTTCAATTGAACAAATGAACAATTGTACAATTGAACAAATGAACAAATGAACAAATGAACAAATGAACAAATGAACAAATGAACAAATGAACAAATGAACAAATGATCAAATGAACAAATGAACAAGTGAACAAATGAACAAATGAACGAATGAACAAATGAACGAATGAACAAATGAACAATTGTTCAATTGAACAAATGAACAATTGTACAATTGAACAAATGAACAAATAAACAAATGAACAAGTGAACAAATGAACAAATGAACAAGTGAACAAATGAACAAATGAACAAGTGAACAAATGAACAAATGAACAAATGAACAAATGAACAAATAAAACAAATGAACAAATGAACAAATGACAATTGAACAAATGAAGAAATGAAGAATTGGACAAAAGAACAAATGAACAAATGAACAAGTGAACAAATGAACAAGTGGACAAATGAACGAATGATCAATTGAACAAATGAACAAATGAACAATTGTACAATTGAACAAATGATCAATTGAACAATTGAACAATTGAACAAATGAACAAATGAACAAATGAACAAATGAACAAATGAACAAATGAAAAAATGAACAAATGAACAATTGTACAATTGAACAAATGAACAATTGTACAATTGAACAAATGATCAATTGTTCAAATGAACAAATGAACAATTGTACAATTGAACAAATGATAAATTGAACAATTGAACAATAGAACAATTGAACAAATGAACAAATGAACAAATGAACAAATGAACAAGTGAACAAATGATCAAATGAACAAATGAACAAGTGAAGAAATGAACAAATGAACGAATGAACAAATGAACAAATGAACAAGAGGACAAATGAACGAATGGACAAATGAACAAATGAACAAATGAACAAATGAACAAGTGGACAAATGAACGAATGGGCAAATGAACAAGTGAACAATTGTACAATTGAACAAATGAACAATTGTACAATTGAACAAATGAACAATTGAACAAATGAACAAATGAACAAATGAACAAATGAACAAATGAACAAATGATCAAATGAACAAATGAACAAGTGAACAAATGAACAAATGAACGAATGAACAAATGAACGAATGAACAAATGAACAATTGTTCAATTGAACAAATGAACAATTGCACAATTGAACAAATGAACAAATGAACAAATGAACAAGTGAACAAGTGAACAAATGAACAAATGAACAAGTGAACAAATGAACAAATGAACAAATGAACAAATGAACAAATAAAACAAATGAACAAATGAACAAATGACAATTGAACAAATGAAGAAATGAAGAATTGGACAAAAGAACAAATGAACAAATGAACAAGTGAACAAATGAACAAATGAACAATTGTACAATTGTACAATTGTACAATTGTACAATTGAACAAATGAACATATGAACAAATGAACAAGTGGAAAAATGAACGAATGGACAAATGAACAAATGAACAAATTAACAAGTGGACAAATGAACGAATGGACAAATGAACAAATGAACAAATGAACAAATGAACAAATGTACAAAGTGAACAAATGAACAAATGAACAAATGAACAAATGGACAAATGGACAAATGAACAAAAGAACAAATGAACAAATGAACAATTATACAATTGAACAAATGAACAATTGTACAATTGAACAAATGAACAATTGAAAATTGAACAAATGAACGAATGAACAAATGAACAAATGAACAAATGAACAAGTGAACAAATGAACAAATGAACAAATGAACAAATGAACAAGTGGACAAATGAACGAATGGGCAAATGAACAAGTGAACAATTGTACAATTGAACAAATGAACATATGAACAAATGAACAAGTGGAAAAATGAACGAATGGACAAATGAACAAATGAACAAATTAACAAGTGGACAAATGAACGAATGGACAAATGAACAAATGAACAAATGAACAAATGAACAAATGAACAAATGTACAAAGTGAACAAATGAACAAATGAACAAATGAACAAATGGACAAATGAACAATTGTACAAAAGAAAAAATGATCAATTGAACAATTATACAATTGAACAAATGAACAAATGAACAAATGAACAAATGAACAAATGAAAAAATGAACAAATGAACAATTGTACAATTGAACAGATGAACAATTGTACAATTGAACAAATGATCAATTGTTCAAATGAACAAATGAACAATTGTACAATTGAACAAATGATCAATTGAACAATTGAACAATAGAACAATTGAACAAATGAACAAATGAACAAATGAACAAATGAACAAATGAACAAATGAACAAGTGAACAAATGAACAAATGAACGAATGAACAAATGAACAAATGAACAATTGTACAATTGTACAATTGAACAAATGAACGAATGAACGAATGAACGAATGAACAAATGAACAAATGAACAAATGGACAAATGAACAAAAAGAAACAAATGAACGAATGAACGAATGAACGAATGAACAAATGATAAATTGAAAAAATGAACAAATGAATAAATAAACAAATGATCAAATGAACAAACGAACAAGTGAACAAATGAACAAATGTACAATTGAACAAATCAACAACTGTACAATTGTACAATTGAACAAATGAACCAATGAACGAATGAACAAATGTACAAATGAACAAATTAACAAGTGGACAAATGAACGAATGGACAAATGAACAAATGAACAAATGAACAAATGAAGAAATGTACAAAGTGATCAAATGAACAAATGAACAAATGAACAAATGAACAAATGAACAAATGAACAAATGGACAAATGGACAAATGAACAAAAGAACAAATGAACAAATGAACAATTATACAATTGAACAAATGAACAATTGTACAATTGAACAAATGAACAATTGACAATTGAACAAATGAACGAATGAACGAATGAACAAATGAACAAATGAACAAATGATCAAGTGGACAAATGAACGAATGGACAAATGAACAAATGAACAAATGAACAAGTGAACAAATGAACAAATGAACAAATCAACAAATGAACAAATGAACAAGTGGATAAATGAACGAATGGGCAAATGAACAAGTGAACAATTGTACAATTGAACAAATGAACAATTGTACAATTGAACTAATGAACAATTGTACAATTGAACAAATGAACAATTGAACAATTGAACAAATGAGCAATTGTACAATTGAACAAATGAACAATTGTACAATTGAACAAATGAGCAATTGTACAATTGAACAAATGAACAATTGTACAATTGAACAAATGAACAATTGAACAAATGAACAATTGTACAATTGAACAAATGAACAATTGAACAACTGAACAAATGAACAAATGAACAAATGAACAAATGAGCAAATGAACATATGAAGAAATGAACAAATGAACAAATGAACAAATGAACAAATGAACAAATGAACAAATGAACAAATGAACAATTGTACAATTGTACAATTGAACAAATGAACATATGAACAAATGAACAAGTGGAAAAATGAACGAATGGACAAATGAACAAATGAACAAATTAACAAGTGGACAAATGAACGAATGGACAAATGAACAAATGATCAAATGAACAAATGTACAAAGTGAACAAATGAACAAATGAACAAATGAACAAATGGACAAATGGACAAATGAACAAAAGAACAAATGAACAAATGAACAATTATACAATTGAACAAATGAACAATTGTACAATTGAACAAATGAACAATTGACAATTGAACAAATGAACGAATGAACGGATGAACAAATGAACAAATGAACAAATGAACAAGTGGACAAATGAACGAATGGACAAAAGAACAAATGAACAAATGAACAAATGAACAAGTGAACAAATGAACAAATGAACAAATGAACAAATGAACAAATGAACAAATGAACAAAAAGAAACAAATGAACGAATGAACGAATGAACGAATGAACAAATGATAAATTGAAAAAATGAACAAATGAATAAATAAACAAATGATCAAATGAACAAACGAACAAGTGAACAAATGAACAAATGTACAATTGAACAAATCAACAACTGTACAATTGTACAATTGAACAAATGAACCAATGAACGAATGAACAAATGAACAAATGAACAAATTAAAAAGTGGACAAATGAACGAATGGACAAATGATCAAATGAACAAATGAACAAATGAAGAAATGTACAAAGTGAACAAATGAACAAATGAACAAATGAACATATGAACAATTGTACAATTGTACAATTGAACAAATGAACATATGAACAAATGAACAAGTGGAAAAATGAACGAATGGACAAATGAACAAATGAACAAATTAGCAAGTGGACAAATAAACGAATGGACAAATGAACAAATGAACAAATGAACAAATGTACAAGGTATAACAAATGAACAAATGAACAAATGAACAAATGGACAAATGGACAAATGAACAAGTGGACAAATGAACGAATGGACAAATGAACAAATGAATAAAAGGAACAAATGAACAAATGAACAAATGAACAAATGAACAAAAAGAAACAAATGAACGAATGAACGAATGAACGAATGAACAAATGATAAATTGAAAAAATGAACAAATAAATAAATAAACAAATGATCAAATGAACAAACGAACAAGTGAACAAATGAACAAATGTACAATTGAACAAATCAACAACTGTACAATTGTACAATTGAACAAATGAACCAATGAACGAATGAACAAATGAACAAATGAACAAATTAACAAGTGGACAAATGAACGAATGGACAAATGAACAAATGAACAAATGAACAAATGAAGAAATGTACAAAGTGAACAAATGAACAAATGAACAAATGAACAAATGAACAAATGGACAAATGAACAAATGAACAATTATACAATTGAACAAATGAACAATTGTACAATTGAACAAATGAACAATTGACAATTGAACAAATGAACGAATGAACGAATGAACAAATGAACAAATGAACAAATGAACAAGTGGACAAATGAACGAATGGACAAATGAACAAATGAACAAATGAACAAATGAACAAATGAACAAATCAAGAAATGAACAAATGAACAAGTGGATAAATGAACGAATGGGCAAATGAACAAGTGAACAATTGTACAATTGAACAAATGAACAAATGTACAATTGAACTAATGAACAATTGTACAATTGAACAAATGAACAATTGAACAATTGAACAAATGAGCAATTGTACAATTGAACAAATGAACAATTGTACAATTGAACAAATGAGCAATTGTACAATTGAACAAATGAACAATTGTACAATTGAACAAATGAACAATTGAACAAATGAATAATTGTACAATTGAACAAATGAACAATTGAACAACTGAACAAATGAACAAATGAACAAATGAACAAATGAGCAAATGAACATATGAAGAAATGAACAAATGAACAAATGAACAAATGAACAAATAAACAAATGAACAATTGTACAATTGTACAATTGAACAAATGAACATATGAACAAATGAACAAGTGGAAAAATGAACGAATGGACAAATGGACAAATGAACAAATTAACAAGTGGACAAATGAACGAATGGACAAATGAACAAATGAACAAATGAACAAATGAACAAATGAACAAATGTACAAAGTGAACAAATGAACAAATGAACAAATGGACAAATGGACAAATGACCAAAGAACAAATGAACAAATGAACAATTATACAATTGAACAAATGAACAATTGTACAATTGAACAAATGAACAATTGACCATTGAACAAATGAACGAATGAACGAATGAACAAATGAACAAATGAACAAATGAACAAGTGGACAAATGAACGAATGGACAAATGAACAAATGAACAAATGAACAAGTGAACAAATGAACAAATGAACAAATGAACAAATGAACAAATGAACAAGTGGACAAATGAACGAATGGGCAAATGAACGAATGAACAAATGAACAATTGTTCAATTGAACAAATGAACAATTGTACAATTGAACAAATGAACAAATGAACAAATGAACAAGTGAACAAATGAACAAATGAACAAATGAACAAATGAACGAATGAACAAATGAACAAATGAACAAATGAACAAGTGGACAAATGAACAAATGAACAATTGAACAAATGAACAAATGAACAAATGAACAAATGAACAAATGATCAAATGAACAAATGAACAAGTGAACAAATGAACAAATGAACGAATGAACAAATGAACGAATGGACAAATGAACAATTGTTCAATTGAACAAATGAACAATTGTACAATTGAACAAATGAACAAATGAACAAATGAACAAGTGAACAAATGAACAAATGAACAAATGAACAAATGAACTAATGAACAAATGAACAAATAAAACAAATGAACAAATGAACAAATGTCAATTGAACAAATGAAGAAATGAAGAATTGGACAAAAGAACAAATGAACAAATGAACATGTGAACAAATGAACAAGTGGACAAATGAACGAATGATCAATTGAACAAATGAACAAATGAACAATTGTACAATTGAACAAATGATCAATTGAACAATTGAACAATTGAACAAATGAACAAATGAACAAATGAACAAATGAAAAAATGAACAAATGAACAATTGTACAATTGAACAAATGAACAATTGTACAATTGAACAAATGAACAATTGTACAATTGAACAAATGATCAATTGTTCAAATGAACAAATGAACAATTGTACAATTGAACAAATGATCAATTGAACAATTGAACAATTGAACAAATGAACAAATGAACAAATGAACAAATGAACAAATGAACAAATGAACAAGTGAACAAATGATCAAATGAACAAATGAACAAGTGAACAAATGAACAAATGAACGAATGAACAAACGAACAAATGAACAAATGAACAAATGAACAAGTGAACAAATGAACAAATGAACAAGTGAACAAATGATCAAATGAACAAATGAACAAGTGAACAAATGAACAAATGAACGAATGAACAAACGAACAAATGAACAAATGAACAAATGAACAAGTGAACAAATGAACAAATGAACAAATGAACAAGTGGACAAATGTACGAATGGACAAAAAAACAAATGAACAAATGAACAAATGAACAAGTGAACAAATGAACAAATGAACAAATGAACAAGTGAACAAATGAACAAATGAACGAATGAACAAATGAACAAATGAACAATTGTACAATTGTACAATTGAACAAATGAACGAATGAACGAATGAACAAATGAACAAATGAACGAATGAACATATGAAGAAATGAACAAATGAACAAATGAACAAATGAACAAATGAACAATTGTACAATTGTACAATTGAACAAATGAACATATGAACAAATGAACAAGTGGAAAAATGAACGAATGGACAAATGAACAAATGAACAAATGAACAAGTGGACAAATGAACGAATGGACAAAAAACAAATGAACAAATGAACAAATGAACAAATGAACAAGTGAACAAATGAACAAATGAACAAATGAACAAATGAACAAATGAACAAGTGAACAAATGAACAAATGAACGAATGAACAAATGAACAAATGAACAATTGTACAATTGCACAATTGAACAAATGAACGAATGAACGAATGAACAAATGAACAAATGAACAAATGGACAAATGAACAAAAAGAAACAAATGAACGAATGAACGAATGAACGAATGAACAAATGATAAATTGAAAAAATGAACAAATGAATAAATAAACAAATGATCAAATGAACAAACGAACAAGTGAACAAATGCACAAATGTACAATTGAACAAATCAACAACTGTACAATTGTACAATTGAACAAATGAACCAATGAACGAATGAACAAATGAACAAATGAACAAATTAAAAAGTGGACAAATGAACGAATGGACAAATGATCAAATGAACAAATGAACAAATGAAGAAATGTACAAAGTGAACAAATGAACAAATGAACAAATGAACATATGAACAATTGTACAATTGTACAATTGAACAAATGAACATATGAACAAATGAACAAGTGGAAAAATGAACGAATGGACAAATGAACAAATGAACAAATTAGCAAGTGGACAAATAAACGAATGGACAAATGAACAAATGAACAAATGAACAAATGTACAAGGTATAACAAATGAACAAATGAACAAATGAACAAATGGACAAATGGACAAATGAACAAAAGAAAAAATGAACAAATGAACAATTATACAATTGAACAAATGAACAATTATACAATTGAACAAATGAACAATTGACAATTGAACAAATGAACGAATGAACGAATGAACAAATGAACAAATGAACAAATGAACAAGTGGACAAATGAACGAATGGACAAATGAACAAATGAATAAAAGGAACAAGTGAACAAATGAACAAATGAACAAATGAACAAAAAGAAACAAATGAACGAATGAACGAATGAACGAATGAACAAATGATAAATTGAAAAAATGAACAAATAAATAAATAAACAAATGATCAAATGAACAAACGAACAAGTGAACAAATGAACAAATGTACAATTGAACAAATCAACAACTGTACAATTGTACAATTGAACAAATGAACCAATGAACGAATGAACAAATGAACAAATGAACAAATTAACAAGTGGACAAATGAACGAATGGACAAATGAACAAATGAACAAATGAACAAATGAAGAAATGTACAAAGTGAACAAATGAACAAATGAACAAATGAACAAATGAACAAATGGACAAATGAACAAATGAACAATTATACAATTGAACAAATGAACAATTGTACAATTGAACAAATGAACAATTGACAATTGAACAAATGAACGAATGAACGAATGAACAAATGAACAAATGAACAAATGAACAAGTGGACAAATGAACGAATGGACAAATGAACAAATGAACAAATGAACAAATGAACAAATGAACAAATCAACAAATGAACAAATGAACAAGTGGATAAATGAACGAATGGGCAAATGAACAAGTGAACAATTGTACAATTGAACAAATGAACAAATGTACAATTGAACTAATGAACAATTGTACAATTGAACAAATGAACAATTGAACAATTGAACAAATGAGCAATTGTACAATTGAACAAATGAACAATTGTACAATTGAACAAATGAGCAATTGTACAATTGAACAAATGAACAATTGTACAATTGAACAAATGAACAATTGAACAAATGAATAATTGTACAATTGAACAAATGAACAATTGAACAACTGAACAAATGAACAAATGAACAAATGAACAAATGAGCAAATGAACATATGAAGAAATGAACAAATGAACAAATGAACAAATGAACAAATAAACAAATGAACAATTGTACAATTGTACAATTGAACAAATGAACATATGAACAAATGAACAAGTGGAAAAATGAACGAATGGACAAATGGACAAATGAACAAATTAACAAGTGGACAAATGAACGAATGGACAAATGAACAAATGAACAAATGAACAAATGAACAAATGTACAAAGTGAACAAATGAACAAATGAACAAATGGACAAATGGACAAATGACCAAAGAACAAATGAACAAATGAACAATTATACAATTGAACAAATGAACAATTGTACAATTGAACAAATGAACAATTGACCATTGAACAAATGAACGAATGAACGAATGAACAAATGAACAAATGAACAAATGAACAAGTGGACAAATGAACGAATGGACAAATGAACAAATGAACAAATGAACAAGTGAACAAATGAACAAATGAACAAATGAACAAATGAACAAATGAACAAGTGGACAAATGAACGAATGGGCAAATGAACGAATGAACAAATGAACAATTGTTCAATTGAACAAATGAACAATTGTACAATTGAACAAATGAACAAATGAACAAATGAACAAGTGAACAAATGAACAAATGAACAAATGAACAAATGAACGAATGAACAAATGAACAAATGAACAAATGAACAAGTGGACAAATGAACAAATGAACAATTGAACAAATGAACAAATGAACAAATGAACAAATGAACAAATGATCAAATGAACAAATGAACAAGTGAACAAATGAACAAATGAACGAATGAACAAATGAACGAATGGACAAATGAACAATTGTTCAATTGAACAAATGAACAATTGTACAAATGAACAAATGAACAAATGAACAAATGAACAAGTGAACAAATGAACAAATGAACAAATGAACAAATGAACAAATGAACAAATGAACAAATAAAACAAATGAACAAATGAACAAATGTCAATTGAACAAATGAAGAAATGAAGAATTGGACAAAAGAACAAATGAACAAATGAACATGTGAACAAATGAACAAGTGGACAAATGAACGAATGATCAATTGAACAAATGAACAAATGAACAATTGTACAATTGAACAAATGATCAATTGAACAATTGAACAATTGAACAAATGAACAAATGAACAAATGAACAAATGAACAAATGAAAAAATGAACAAATGAACAATTGTACAATTGAACAAATGAACAATTGTACAATTGAACAAATGAACAATTGTACAATTGAACAAATGATCAATTGTTCAAATGAACAAATGAACAATTGTACGATTGAACAAATGATCAATTGAACAATTGAACAATTGAACAAATGAACAAATGAACAAATGAACAAATGAACAAATGAACAAATGAACAAATGAACAAGTGAACAAATGATCAAATGAACAAATGAACAAGTGAACAAATGAACAAATGAACGAATGAACAAACGAACAAATGAACAAATGAACAAATGAACAAGTGAACAAATGAACAAATGAACAAGTGAACAAATGATCAAATGAACAAATGAACAAGTGAACAAATGAACAAATGAACGAATGAACAAACGAACAAATGAACAAATGAACAAATGAACAAGTGAACAAATGAACAAATGAACAAATGAACAAGTGGACAAATGCACGAATGGACAAAAAAACAAATGAACAAATGAACAAATGAACAAGTGAACAAATGAACAAATGAACAAATGAACAAGTGAACAAATGAACAAATGAACGAATGAACAAATGAACAAATGAACAATTGTACAATTGTACAATTGAACAAATGAACGAATGAACGAATGAACAAATGAACAAATGAACGAATGAACATATGAAGAAATGAACAAATGAACAAATGAACAAATGAACAAATGAACAATTGTACAATTGTACAATTGAACAAATGAACATATGAACAAATGAACAAGTGGAAAAATGAACGAATGGACAAATGAACAAATGAACAAATGAACAAGTGGACAAATGAACGAATGGACAAAAAACAAATGAACAAATGAACAAATGAACAAATGAACAAGTGAACAAATGAACAAATGAACAAATGAACAAATGAACAAATGAACAAGTGAACAAATGAACAAATGAACGAATGAACAAATGAACAAATGAACAATTGTACAATTGCACAATTGAACAAATGAACGAATGAACGAATGAACAAATGAACAAATGAACAAATGGACAAATGAACAAAAAGAAACAAATGAACGAATGAACGAATGAACGAATGAACAAATGATAAATTGAAAAAATGAACAAATGAATAAATAAACAAATGATCAAATGAACAAACGAACAAGTGAACAAATGCACAAATGTACAATTGAACAAATCAACAACTGTACTATTGTACAATTGAACAAATGAACCAATGAACGAATGAACAAATGAACAAGTGAACAAATTAACAAGTGGACAAATGAACGAATGGACGAATGAACAAATGAACAAATGAACAAATGAACAAATGGACAAATGGACAAATGAACAAATTAACAAGTGGACAAATGAACGAATGGACAAATGAACAAATGAACAAATGAACAAATGAAGAAATGTACGAAGTGAACAATTGAACAAATGAACAAATGAACAAATGAACAAATGGACAAATGGACAAATGAACAAAAGAACAAATGAACAAATGAACAATTATACAATTGAACAAATGAACAATTGTACAATTGAACAAATGAACAATTGACAATTGAACAAATGAACAATTGACAATTGAACAAATGAACGAATGAACGAATGAACAAATGAACAAATGAAAAAATGAACAAGTGGACAAATGAACGAATGGACAAATGAACAAATGAACAAATGAACAAGTGAACAAACGAACAAATCAACAAATGAACAAATGAACAAGTGGATAAATGAACGAATGGGCAAATGAACAAGTGAACAATTGTACAATTGAACAAATGAACAATTGTACAATTGAACTAATGAACAATTGTACAATTGAACAAATGAACAATAGAACAATTGAACAAATGAGCAATTGTACAATTGAACAAATGAACAATTGTACAATTGAACAAATGAGCAATTGTACAATTGAACAAATGAACAATTGTACAATTGAACAAATGAACAATTGAACAAATGAACAATTGTACAATTGAACAAATGAACAATTGAACAACTGAACAAATGAACAAATGAACAAATGAACAAATGAGCAAATGAACATATGAAGAAATGAACAAATGAACAAATGAACAAATGAACAAATGAACAAATGAACAAATGAACATATGAACAAATGAACAAGTGGAAAAATGAACGAATGGACAAATGAACAAATGAACAAATTAACAAGTGGACAAATGAACGAATGGACAAATGAACAAATGAACAAATGTACAAAGTGAACAAATGAACAAATGAACAAATGAACAAATGGACAAATGGACAAATGAACAAAAGAACAAATGAACAAATGAACAATTATACAATTGAACAAATGAACAATTGTACAATTGAACAAATGAACAATTGACAATTGAACAAATGAACGAATGAACAAATGAACAAATGAACACGTGGACAAATGAACGAATGGACAAATGAACAAATGAACAAATGAACAAGTGAACAAATGAACAAATGAACAAATGAACAAATGAACAAATGAACAATTGTACAATTGTACAATTGAACAAATGAACATATGAACAAATGAACAAGTGGAAAAATGAACGAATGGACAAATGAACAAATGAACAAATTATCAAGTGGACAAATGAACGAATGGACAAATGAACAAATGAACAAATGAACAAATGTACAAAGTATAACAAATGAACAAATGAACAAATGAACAAATGGACAAATGGACAAATGAACAAAAGAAAAAATGAACAAATGAACAATTATACAATTGAACAAATGAACAATTGTACAATTGAACAAATGAACAATTGACAATTGAACAAATGAACGAATGAACGAATGAACAAATGAACAAATGAACAAATGAACAAGTGGACAAATGAACGAATGGACAAATGAACAAATGAACAAATGAACAAGTGAACAAATGAACAAATGAACAAATGAACAAATGAACAAATGAACAAAAAGAAACAAATGAACGAATGAACGAATGAACAAATGATAAATTGAAAAAATGAACAAATAAATAAATAAACAAATGATCAAATGAACAAACGAACAAGTGAACAAATGAACAAATGTACAATTGAACAAATCAACAACTGTACAATTGTACAATTGAACAAATGAACCAATGAACGAATGAACAAATGAACAAATGAACAAATTAACAAGTGGACAAATGAACGAATGGACAAATGAACAAATGAACAAATGAAGAAATGTACAAAGTGAACAAATGAACAAATGAACAAATGAACAAATGAACAAATGGACAAATGAACAAATGAACAATTATACAATTGAACAAATGAACAATTGTACAATTGAACAAATGAACAATTGACAATTGAACAAATGAACGAATGAACGAATGAACAAATGAACAAATGAACAAATGAACAAGTGAACAAATGAACAAATGTACAATTGAACAAATCAACAACTGTACAATTGTACAATTGAACAAATGAACCAATGAACGAATGAACAAATGAACAAATGAACAAATGAACAAATGAACAAATGGACAAATGAACAAATGGACAAATGAACAAAAAGAAACAAATGAACGAATGACCGAATGTACGAATGAACAAATGATAAATTGAAAAAATGAACAAATGAATAAATAAACAAATGATCAAATGAACAAACGAACAAGTGAACAAATGCACAAATGTACAATTGAACAAATCAACAACTGTACTATTGTACAATTGAACAAATGAACCAATGAACGAATGAACAAATGAACAAGTGAACAAATGAACAAGTGGAAAAATGAACGAATGGACAAATGAACAAATGAACAAATGAACAAGTGGACAAATGAACGAATGGACAAAAAACAAATGAACAAATGAACAAATGAACAAATGAACAAGTGAACAAATGAACAAATGAACAAATGAACAAATGAACAAATGAACAAGTGAACAAATGAACAAATGAACGAATGAACAAATGAACAAATGAACAATTGTACAATTGCACAATTGAACAAATGAACGAATGAACGAATGAACAAATGAACAAATGAACAAATGGACAAATGAACAAAAAGAAACAAATGAACGAATGAACGAATGAACGAATGAACAAATGATAAATTGAAAAAATGAACAAATGAATAAATAAACAAATGATCAAATGAACAAACGAACAAGTGAACAAATGCACAAATGTACAATTGAACAAATCAACAACTGTACTATTGTACAATTGAACAAATGAACCAATGAACGAATGAACAAATGAACAAGTGAACAAATTAACAAGTGGACAAATGAACGAATGGACGAATGAACAAATGAACAAATGAACAAATGAACAAATGGACAAATGGACAAATGAACAAATTAACAAGTGGACAAATGAACGAATGGACAAATGAACAAATGAACAAATGAACAAATGAAGAAATGTACGAAGTGAACAATTGAACAAATGAACAAATGAACAAATGAACAAATGGACAAATGGACAAATGAACAAAAGAACAAATGAACAAATGAACAATTATACAATTGAACAAATGAACAATTGTACAATTGAACAAATGAACAATTGACAATTGAACAAATGAACAATTGACAATTGAACAAATGAACGAATGAACGAATGAACAAATGAACAAATGAAAAAATGAACAAGTGGACAAATGAACGAATGGACAAATGAACAAATGAACAAATGAACAAGTGAACAAACGAACAAATCAACAAATGAACAAATGAACAAGTGGATAAATGAACGAATGGGCAAATGAACAAGTGAACAATTGTACAATTGAACAAATGAACAATTGTACAATTGAACTAATGAACAATTGTACAATTGAACAAATGAACAATAGAACAATTGAACAAATGAGCAATTGTACAATTGAACAAATGAACAATTGTACAATTGAACAAATGAGCAATTGTACAATTGAACAAATGAACAATTGTACAATTGAACAAATGAACAATTGAACAAATGAACAATTGTACAATTGAACAAATGAACAATTGAACAACTGAACAAATGAACAAATGAACAAATGAACAAATGAGCAAATGAACATATGAAGAAATGAACAAATGAACAAATGAACAAATGAACAAATGAACAAATGAACAAATGAACATATGAACAAATGAACAAGTGGAAAAATGAACGAATGGACAAATGAACAAATGAACAAATTAACAAGTGGACAAATGAACGAATGGACAAATGAACAAATGAACAAATGAACAAATGAACAAATGTACAAAGTGAACAAATGAACAAATGAACAAATGAACAAATGGACAAATGGACAAATGAACAAAAGAACAAATGAACAAATGAACAATTATACAATTGAACAAATGAACAATTGTACAATTGAACAAATGAACAATTGACAATTGAACAAATGAACGAATGAACAAATGAACAAATGAACACGTGGACAAATGAACGAATGGACAAATGAACAAATGAACAAATGAACAAGTGAACAAATGAACAAATGAACAAATGAACAAATGAACAAATGAACAATTGTACAATTGTACAATTGAACAAATGAACATATGAACAAATGAACAAGTGGAAAAATGAACGAATGGACAAATGAACAAATGAACAAATTATCAAGTGGACAAATGAACGAATGGACAAATGAACAAATGAACAAATGAACAAATGTACAAAGTATAACAAATGAACAAATGAACAAATGAACAAATGGACAAATGGACAAATGAACAAAAGAAAAAATGAACAAATGAACAATTATACAATTGAACAAATGAACAATTGTACAATTGAACAAATGAACAATTGACAATTGAACAAATGAACGAATGAACGAATGAACAAATGAACAAATGAACAAATGAACAAGTGGACAAATGAACGAATGGACAAATGAACAAATGAACAAATGAACAAGTGAACAAATGAACAAATGAACAAATGAACAAATGAACAAATGAACAAAAAGAAACAAATGAACGAATGAACGAATGAACAAATGATAAATTGAAAAAATGAACAAATAAATAAATAAACAAATGATCAAATGAACAAACGAACAAGTGAACAAATGAACAAATGTACAATTGAACAAATCAACAACTGTACAATTGTACAATTGAACAAATGAACCAATGAACGAATGAACAAATGAACAAATGAACAAATTAACAAGTGGACAAATGAACGAATGGACAAATGAACAAATGAACAAATGAAGAAATGTACAAAGTGAACAAATGAACAAATGAACAAATGAACAAATGAACAAATGGACAAATGAACAAATGAACAATTATACAATTGAACAAATGAACAATTGTACAATTGAACAAATGAACAATTGACAATTGAACAAATGAACGAATGAACGAATGAACAAATGAACAAATGAACAAATGAACAAGTGAACAAATGAACAAATGTACAATTGAACAAATCAACAACTGTACAATTGTACAATTGAACAAATGAACCAATGAACGAATGAACAAATGAACAAATGAACAAATGAACAAATGAACAAATGGACAAATGATCAAATGGACAAATGAACAAAAAGAAACAAATGAACGAATGAACGAATGTACGAATGAACAAATGATAAATTGAAAAAATGAACAAATGAATAAATAAACAAATGATCAAATGAACAAACGAACAAGTGAACAAATGCACAAATGTACAATTGAACAAATCAACAACTGTACTATTGTACAATTGAACAAATGAACCAATGAACGAATGAACAAATGAACAAGTGAACAAATTAACAAGTGGACAAATGAACGAATGGACAAATGAACAAATGAACAAATGAACAAATGAACAAATGGACAAATGGACAAATGAACAAATTAACAAGTGGACAAATGAACGAATGGACAAATGAACAAATGAACAAATGAACAAATGAAGAAATGTACGAAGTGAACAATTGAACAAATGAACAAATGAACAAATGAACAAATGGACAAATGGACAAATGAACAAAAGAACAAATGAACAAATGAACAATTATACAATTGAACAAATGTACAATTGTACAATTGAACAAATGAACAATTGACAATTGAACAAATGAACAATTGACAATTGAACAAATGAACGAATGAACGAATGAACAAATGAACAAATGAAAAAATGAACAAGTGGACAAATGAACGAATGGACAAATGAACAAATGAACAAATGAACAAGTGAACAAACGAACAAATCAACAAATGAACAAATGAACAAGTGGATAAATGAACGAATGGGCAAATGAACAAGTGAACAATTGTACAATTGAACAAATGAACAATTGTACAATTGAACTAATGAACAATTGTACAATTGAACAAATGAACAATAGAACAATTGAACAAATGAGCAATTGTACAATTGAACAAATGAACAATTGTACAATTGAACAAATGAGCAATTGTACAATTGAACAAATGAACAATTGTACAATTGAACAAATGAACAATTGTACAATTGAACAAATGAACAATTGAACAACTGAACAAATGAACAAATGAACAAATGAACAAATGAGCAAATGAACATATGAAGAAATGAACAAATGAACAAATGAACAAATGAACAAATGAACAAATGAACAAATGAACAAATGAACAAATGTACAAAGTGAACAAATGAACAAATGAACAAATGAACAAATGGACAAATGGACAAATGAACAAAAGAACAAATGAACAAATGAACAATTATACAATTGAACAAATGAACAATTGTACAATTGAACAAATGAACAATTGACAATTGAACAAATGAACGAATGAACAAATGAACAAATGAACACGTGGACAAATGAACGAATGGACAAATGAACAAATGAACAAATGAACAAGTGAACAAATGAACAAATGAACAAATGAACAAATGAACAAGTGGACAAATGAACGAATGGGCAAATGAACAAGTGAACAATTGTACAATTGAACAAATGAACAATTGTACAATTGAACAAATGAACAATTGAACAAATGAACAAATGAACAAATGAACAAATGAACAAATGATCAAATGAACAAATGAACAAGTGAACAAATGAACAAATGAACGAATGAACAAATGAACGAATGAACAAATGAACAATTGTTCAATTGAACAAATGAACAATTGTACAATTGAACAAATGAACAAATGAACAAATGAACAAGTGAACAAATGAACAAATGAACAAGTGAACAAATGAACAAATGAACAAATGAACAAATGAACAAATAAAACAAATGAACAAATGAACAAATGACAATTGAACAAATGAAGAAATGAAGAATTGGACAAAAGAACAAATGAACAAATGAACAAGTGAACAAATGAACAAGTGGACAAATGAACGAATGATCAATTGAACAATTGAACAATTGAACAAATGAACAAATGAACAAATGAACAAATGAACAAATGAAAAAATGAACAAATGAACAATTGTACAATTGAACAAATGATCAATTGTTCAAATGAACAAATGAACAATTGTACAATTGAACAAATGATCAATTGAACAATTGAACAATAGAACAATTGAACAAATGAACAAATGAACAAATGAACAAATGAACAAGTGAACAAATGATCAAATGAACAAATGAACAAGTGAACAAATGAACAAATGAACGAATGAACAAATGAACAAATGAACAAGTGGACAAATGAACGAATGGACAAATGAACAAATGAACAAATGAACAAGTGAACAAATGAACAAATGAACAAATGAACAAATGAACAAATGAACAAGTGGACAAATGAACGAATGGGCAAATGAACAAGTGAACAATTGTACAATTGAACAAATGAACAATTGTACAATTGAACAAATGAACAATTGAACAAATGAACAAATGAACAAATGAACAAATGAACAAATGAACAAATGATCAAATGAACAAATGAACAAGTGAACAAATGAACAAATGAACGAATGAACAAATGAACGAATGAACAAATGAACAATTGTTCAATTGAACAAATGAACAATTGTACAATTGAACAAATGAACAAATGAACAAATGAACAAGTGAACAAATGAACAAATGAACAAATGAACAAATGAACAAATGAACAAATGAACAAATGAACAAATGAACAAATGAACAAATGAACAAATGACAATTGAACATATGAAGAAATGAAGAATTGGACAAAAGAACAAATGAACAAATGAACAAGTGAACAAATGAACAGTTGTACAATTGAACAAATGATCAATTGAACAATTGAACAATTGAACAAATGAACAAATGAACAAATGAACAAATGAACAAATGAAAAAATGAACAAATGAACAATTGTACAATTGAACAAATGAACAATTGTACAATTGAACAAATGATCAATTGTTCAAATGAACAAATGAACAATTGTACAATTGAACAAATGATCAATTGAACAATTGAACAATAGAACAATTGAACAAATGAACAAATGAACAAATGAACAAATGAACAAGTGAACAAATGAACAAATGAACGAATGAACAAATGAACAAATGAACAATTGTACAATTGTACAATTGAACAAATGAACGAATGAACGAATGAACGAATGAACGAATGAACAAATGAACAAATGAACAAATGGACAAATGAACAAAAAGAAACAAATGAACGAATGAACGAATGAACGAATGAACAAATGATAAATTGAAAAAATGAACAAATGAATAAATAAACAAATGATCAAATGAACAAACGAACAAGTGAACAAATGAACAAATGTACAATTGAACAAATCAACAACTGTACAATTGTACAATTGAACAAATGAACCAATGAACGAATGAACAAATGTACAAATGAACAAATTAACAAGTGGACAAATGAACGAATGGACAAATGAACAAATGAACAAATGAACAAATGAAGAAATGTACAAAGTGATCAAATGAACAAATGAACAAATGAACAAATGAACAAATGAACAAATGAACAAAAGAACAAATGGACAAATGGACAAATGAACAAAAGAACAAATGAACAAATGAACAATTTTACAATTGAACAAATGAACAATTGTACAATTGAACAAATGAACAATTGACAATTGAACAAATGAACGAATGAACGAATGAACAAATGAACAAATGAACAAATGAACAAGTGGACAAATGAACGAATGGACAAATGAACAAATGAACAAATGAACAAGTGATCAAATGAACAAATGAACAAATCAACAAATGAACAAATGAACAAATGAACAAGTGGATAAATGAACGAATGGGCAAATGAACAAGTGAACAATTGTACAATTGAACAAATGAACAATTGTACAATTGAACTAATGAACAATTGTACAATTGAACAAATGAACAATTGAACAATTGAACAAATGAGCAATTGTACAATTGAACAAATGAACAATTGTACAATTGAACAAATGAGCAATTGTACAATTGAACAAATGAGCAATTGTACAATTGAACAAATGAACAATTGTACAATTGAACAAATGAACAATTGAACAAATGAACAATTGTACAATTGAACAAATGAACAATTGAACAACTGAACAAATGAACAAATGAACAAATGAACAAATGAGCAAATGAACATATGAAGAAATGAACAAATGAACAAATGAACAAATGAACAAATGAACAAATGAACAAATGAACAATTGTACAATTGTACAATTGAACAAATGAACATATGAACAAATGAACAAGTGGAAAAATGAACGAATGGACAAATGATCAAATGAACAAATTAACAAGTGGACAAATGAACGAATGGACAAATGAACAAATGAACAAATGAACAAATGTACAAAGTGAACAAATGAACAAATGAACAAATGAACAAATGGACAAATGGACAAATGAACAAAAGAACAAATGAACAAATGAACAATTATACAATTGAACAAATGAACAATTGTACAATTGAACAAATGAACAATTGACAATTGAACAAATGAACGAATGAACGGATGAACAAATGAACAAATGAACAAATGAACAAGTGGACAAATGAACGAATGGACAAATGAACAAATGAACAAATGAACAAGTGAACAAATGAACAAATGATCAAATGAACAAATGAACAAATGAACAAAAAGAAACAAATGAACGAATGAACGAATGAACGAATGAACAAATGATAAATTGAAAAAATGAACAAATGAATAAATAAACAAATGATCAAATGAACAAACGAACAAGTGAACAAATGAACAAATGTACAATTGAATAAATCAACATCTGTACAATTGTACAATTGAACAAATGAACCAATGAACGAATGAACAAATGAACAAATGAACAAATTAACAAGTGGACAAATGAACGAATGGACAAATGATCAAATGAACAAATGAACAAATGAAGAAATGTACAAAGTGAACAAATGAACAAATGAACAAATGAACAAATGAACAATTGTACAATTGTACAATTGAACAAATGAACATATGAACAAATGAACAAGTGGAAAAATGAACGAATGGACAAATGAACAAATGAACAAATTAACAAGTGGACAAATGAACGAATGGACAAATGAACAAATGAACAAATGAACAAATGAACAAATGTACAAAGTATAACAAATGAACAAATGAACAAATGAACAAATGAACAAATGGACAAATGGACAAATGAACAAAAGAAAAAATGAACAAATGAACAATTATACAATTGAACAAATGAACAATTGTACAATTGAACAAATGAACAATTGACAATTGAACAAATGAACGAATGAACGAATGAACAAATGAACAAATGAACAAATGAACAAGTGGACAAATGAACGAATGGACAAATGAACAAATGAACAAATGAACAAGTGAACAAATGAACAAATGAACAAATCAACAAATGAACAAATGAACAAAAAGAAACAAATGAACGAATGAACGAATGAACAAATGATAAATTGAAAAAATGAACAAATGAATAAATAAACAAATGATCAAATGAACAAACGAACAAGTGAACAAATGAACAAATGTACAATTGAACAAATCAACAACTGTACAATTGTACAATTGAACAAATGAACCAATGAACGAATGAACAAATGAACAAAGGAACAAATTAACAAGTGGACAAATGAACGAATGGACAAATGAACAAATGAACAAATGAACAAATGAAGAAATGTACAAAGTGAACAAATGAACAAATGAACAAATGAACAAATGGACAAATGGACAAATGAACAAAAGAACAAATGAACAAATGAACAATTATACAATTGAACAAATGAACAATTGTACAATTGAACAAATGAACAATTGACAATTGAACAAATGAACGAATGAACGAATGAACAAATGAACAAATGAACAAATGAACAAGTGGACAAATGAACGAATGGACAAATCAACAAATGAACAAATGAACAAATCAACAAATGAACAAATCAACAAATGAACAAATGAACAAGTGGATAAATGAACGAATGGGCAAATGAACAAGTGAACAATTGTACAATTGAACAAATGAACAAATGTACAATTGAACTAATGAACAATTGTACAATTGAACAAATGAACAATTGAACAATTGAACAAATGAGCAATTGTACAATTGAACAAATGAACAATTGTACAATAGAACAAATGAGCAATTGTACAATTGAACAAATGAACAATTGTACAATTGAACAAATGAACAATTGAACAAATGAATAATTGTATAATTGAACAAATGAACAATTGAACAACTGAACAAATGAACAAATGAACAAATGAACAAATGAGCAAATGAACATATGAAGAAATGAACAAATGAAAAAATGAACAAATGAACAAATGAACAAATGAACAAATGAACAATTGTACAATTGTACAATTGAACAAATGAACATATGAACAAATGAACAAGTGGAAAAATGAACGAATGGACAAATGAACAAATGAACAAATTAACAAGTGGACAAATGAACGAATGGACAAATGAACAAATGAACAAATGAACAAATGAACAAATGTACAAAGTGAACAAATGAACAAATGAACAAATGGACAAATGGACAAATGACCAAAGAACAAATGAACAAATGAACAATTATACAATTGAACAAATGAACAATTGTACAATTGAACAAATGAACAATTGACAACTGAACAAATGAACGATTGAACGAATGAACAAATGAACAAATGAACAAATGAACAAGTGGACAAATGAACGAATGGACAAATGAACAAATGAACAAATTAACAAGTGGACAAATGAACGAATGGACAAATGAACAAATGAACAAATGAACAAATGTACAAAGTGAACAAATGAACAAATGAACAAATGGACAAATGGACAAATGACCAAAGAACAAATGAACAAATGAACAATTATACAATTGAACAAATGAACAATTGTACAATTGAACAAATGAACAATTGACAACTGAACAAATGAACGAATGAACGAATGAACAAATGAACAAATGAACAAATGAACAAGTGGACAAATGAACAAATGTACAAAGTGAACAAATGAACAAATGAACAAATGGACAAATGGACAAATGACCAAAGAACAAATGAACAAATGAACAATTATACAATTGAACAAATGAACAATTGTACAATTGAACAAATGAACAATTGACAACTGAACAAATGAACGAATGAACGAATGAACAAATGAACAAATGAACAAATGAACAAGTGGACAAATGAACGAATGAACGAATGAACAAATGAACAAATGAACAAATGAACAAGTGGACAAATGAACAAATGAACAATTGAACAAATGAACAAATGAACAAATGAACAAATGAACAAATGATCAAATGAACAAATGAACAAGTGAACAAATGAACAAATGAACGAATGAACAAATGAAAGAATGAACAAATGAACAATTGTTCAATTGAACAAATGAACAATTGTACAATTGAACAAATGAACAAATGAACAAATGAACAAGTGAACAAATGAACAAATGAACAAATGAACAAATGAACAAATAAAACAAATGAACAAATGAACAAATGACAATTGAACAAATGAAGAAATGAAGAATTGGACAAAAGAACAAATGAACAAATGAACATGTGAACAAATGAACAAGTGGACAAATGAACGAATGATCAATTGAACAAATGAACAAATGAACAATTGTACAATTGAACAAATGATCAATTGAACAATTGAACAATTGAACAAATGAACAAATGAACAAATGAACAAATGAACAAATGAAAAAATGAACAAATGAACAATTGTACAATTGAACAAATGAACAATTGTACAATTGAACAAATGAACAATTGTACAATTGAACAAATGATCAGTTGTTCAAATGAACAAATGAACAATTGTACAATTGAACAAATGATCAATTGAACAATTGAACAATTGAACAAATGAACAAATGAACAAATGAACAAATGAACAAATGAACAAATGAACAAGTGAACAAATGATCAAATGAACAAATGAACAAGTGAACAAATGAACAAATGAACGAATGAACAAACGAACAAATGAACAAATGAACAAATGAACAAGTGAACAAATGAACAAATGAACAAATGAACAAGTGGACAAATGTACGAATGGACAAAAAAACAAATGAACAAATGAACAAATGAACAAGTGAACAAATGAACAAATGAACAAATGAACAAGTGAACAAATGAACAAATGAACGAATGAACAAATGAACGAATGAACAATTGTACAATTGTACAATTGAACAAATGAACGAATGAACGAAAGAACAAATGAACAAATGAACGAATGAACATATGAAGAAATGAACAAATGAACAAATGAACAAATGAACAAATGAACAATTGTACAATTGTACAATTGAACAAATGAACATATGAACAAATGAACAAGTGGAAAAATGAACGAATGGACAAATGAACAAATGAACAAATGAACAAGTGGACAAATGAACGAATGGACAAAAAAACAAATGAACAAATGAACAAATGAACAAATGAACAAGTGAACAAATGAACAAATGAACAAATGAACAAATGAACAAATGAACAAGTGAACAAATGAACAAATGAACGAATGAACAAATGAACAAATGAACAATTGTACAATTGCACAATTGAACAAATGAACGAATGAACGAATGAACGAATGAACAAATGAACAAATGAACAAATGGACAAATGAACAAAAAGAAACAAATGAACGAATGAACGAATGAACGAATGAACAAATGAACAAATGAACAAATGGACAAATGAACAAAAAGAAACAAATGAACGAATGAACGAATGAACGAATGAACAAATGATAAATTGAAAAAATGAACAAATGAATAAATAAACAAATGATCAAATGAACAAACGAACAAGTGAACAAATGAACAAATGTACAATTGAACAAATCAACAACTGTACAATTGTACAATTGAACAAATGAACCAATGAACGAATGAACAAATGAACAAGTGAACAAATTAACAAATGTACGAAGTGAACAAATGAACAAATGAACAAATGAACAAATGAACAAATGAACAAATGAACAAATGAACAAATGGACTAATGGAAAAATGAACAAAAGAACAAATGAACACATGAACAATTATACAATTGAACAAATGAACAATTGTACAATTGAACAAATGAACAATTGACAATTGAACAAATGAACAATTGACAATTGAACAAATGAACGAATGAACGAATGAACAAATGAACAAATGAACAAATGAACAAGTGGCCAAATGAAAGAATGGACAAATGAACAAATGAACAAATGAACAAGTGAACAAATGAACAAATGAACAAATCAACAAATCAACAAATGAACAAGTGGATAAATGAACGAATGGGCAAATGAACAAGTGAACAATTGTACAATTGAACAAATGAACATATGAACAAATGAACAAGTGGAAAAATGAACGAATGGACAAATGAACAAATGAACAAATGAACAAATGTACAAAGTGAACAAATGAACAAATGAACAAATGAACAAATGGACAAATGGACAAATTAACAAAAGAACAAATGAACAAATGAACAATTATACAATTGAACAAATGAACAATTGTACAATTGAACAAATGAACAATTGACAATTGAACAAATGAACGAATGAACGAATGAACAAATGAACAAATGAACAAATGAACAAGTGGACAAATGAACGAATGGACAAATGAACAAATGAACATATGAAGAAATGAACAAATGAACAAATGAACAAATGAACAAATGGACAAATGGACAAATGAACAAAAGAACAAATGAACAAATGAACAATTATACAATTGAACAAATGAACAATTGTACAATTGAACAAATGAACAATTGACAATTGAACAAATGAACGAATGAACGGATGAACAAATGAACAAATGAACAAATGAACAAATGAACAAGTGGACAAATGAACGAATGGACAAATGAACAAATGAACAAATGAACAAGTGAACAAATGAACAAATGTACAAATGAACAAATGAACAAATGAACAAAAAGAAACAAATGAACGAATGAACGAATGAACAAATGATAAATTGAAAAAATGAACAAATGAATAAATAAACAAATGATCAAATGAACAAACGAACAAGTGAACAAATGAACAAATGTACAATTGAATAAATCAACATCTGTACAATTGTACAATTGAACAAATGAACCAATGAACGAATGAACAAATGAACAAATGAACAAATTAACAAGTGGACAAATGAACGAATGGACAAATGATCAAATGAACAAATGAACAAATGAAGAAATGTACAAAGTGAACATATGAACAAATGAACAAATGAACAAATGAACAAATGAACAATTGTACAATTGTACAATTGAACAAATGAACATATGAACAAATGAACAAGTGGAAAAATGAACGAATGGACAAATGAACAAATGAACAAATTAACAAGTGGACAAATGAACGAATGGACAAATGAACAAATGAACAAATGAACAAATGTACAAAGTATAACAAATGAACAAATGAACAAATGAACAAATGAACAAATGGACAAATGGACAAATGAACAAAAGAAAAAATGAACAAATGAACAATTATACAATTGAACAAATGAACAATTGTACAATTGAACAAATGAACAATTGACAATTGAACAAATGAACGAATGAACGAATGAACAAATGAACAAATGAACAAATGAACAAGTGGACAAATGAACGAATGGACAAATGAACAAATGAACAAATGAACAAGTGAACAAATGAACAAATGAACAAATGAACAAATGAACAAATGAACAAAAAGAAACAAATGAACGAATGAACGAATGAACGAATGAACAAATGATAAATTGAAAAAATGAACAAATGAATAAATAAACAAATGATCAAATGAACAAACGAACAAGTGAACAAATGAACAAATGTACAATTGAACAAATCAACAACTGTACAATTGTACAATTGAACAAATGAACCAATGGACGAATGAACAAATGAACAAATGAACAAATTAACAAGTGGACAAATGAACGAATGGACAAATGAACAAATGAACAAATGAACAAATGAAGAAATGTACAAAGGGAACAAATGAACAAATGAACAAATGAACAAATGGACAAATGGACAAATGAACAAAAGAACAAATGAACAAATGAACAATTATACAATTGAACAAATGAACAATTGTACAATTGAACAAATGAACAATTGAACAACTGAACAAATGAACAAATGAACAAATGAACAAATGAGCAAATGAACATATGAAGAAATGAACAAATGAACAAATGAACAAATGAACAAATGAACAAATGAACAATTGCACAATTGTACAATTGAACAAATGAACATATGAACAAATGAACAAGTGGAAAAATGAACGAATGGACAAATGATCAAATGAACAAATTAACAAGTGGACAAGTGAACGAATGGACAAATGAACAAATGAACAAATGAACAAATGTACAAAGTGAACAAATGAACAAATGAACAAATGAACAAATGGACAAATGGACAAATGAACAAAAGAACAAATGAACAAATGAACAATTATACAATTGAACAAATGAACAATTGTACAATTGAACAAATGAACAATTGACAATTGAACAAATGAACGAATGAACGGATGAACAAATGAACAAATGAACAAATGAACAAATGAACAAGTGGACAAATGAACGAATGGACAAATGAACAAATGAACAAATGAACAAGTGAACAAATGAACAAATGTACAAATGAACAAATGAACAAATGAACAAAAAGAAACAAATGAACGAATGAACGAATGAACAAATGATAAATTGAAAAAATGAACAAATGAATAAATAAACAAATGATCAAATGAACAAACGAACAAGTGAACAAATGAACAAATGTACAATTGAATAAATCAACATCTGTACAATTGTACAATTGAACAAATGAACCAATGAACGAATGAACAAATGAACAAATGAACAAATTAACAAGTGGACAAATGAACGAATGGACAAATGATCAAATGAACAAATGAAGAAATGTACAAAGTGAACATATGAACAAATGAACAAATGAACAAATGAACAATTGTACAATTGTACAATTGAACAAATGAACATATGAACAAATGAACAAGTGGAAAAATGAACGAATGGACAAATGAACAAATGAACAAATTAACAAGTGGACAAATGAACGAATGGACAAATGAACAAATGAACAAATGAACAAATGTACAAAGTATAACAAATGAACAAATGAACAAATGAACAAATGGACAAATGGACAAATGAACAAAAGAAAAAATGAACAAATGAACAATTATACAATTGAACAAATGAACAATTGTACAATTGAACAAATGAACAATTGACAATTGAACAAATGAACGAATGAACGAATGAACAAATGAACAAATGAACAAATGAACAAGTGGACAAATGAACGAATGGACAAATGAACAAATGAACAAATGAACAAGTGAACAAATGAACAAATGAACAAATGAACAAATGAACAAATGAACAAAAAGAAACAAATGAACGAATGAACGAATGAACGAATGAACAAATGATAAATTGAAAAAATGAACAAATGAATAAATAAACAAATGATCAAATGAACAAACGAACAAGTGAACAAATGAACAAATGTACAATTGAACAAATCAACAACTGTACAATTGTACAATTGAACAAATGAACCAATGGACGAATGAACAAATGAACAAATGAACAAATTAACAAGTGGACAAATGAACGAATGGACAAATGAACAAATGAACAAATGAACAAATGAAGAAATGTACAAAGGGAACAAATGAACAAATGAACAAATGAACAAATGGACAAATGGACAAATGAACAAAAGAACAAATGAACAAATGAACAATTATACAATTGAACAAATGAACAATTGTACAATTGAACAAATGAACAATTGACAATTGAACAAATGAACGAATGAACGAATGAACAAATGAACAAATGAACAAATGAACAAGTGGACAAATGAACGAATGGACAAATCAACAAATGAACAAATGAACAAATCAACAAATGAACAAATCAACAAATGAACAAATGAACAAGTGGATAAATGAACGAATGGGCAAATGAACAAGTGAACAATTGTACAATTGAACAAATGAACAAATGTACAATTGAACTAATGAACAATTGTACAATTGAACAAATGAACAATTGAACAATTGAACAAATGAGCAATTGTACAATTGAACAAGTGAACAATTGTACAATTGAACAAATGAGCAATTGTACAATTGAACAAATGAACAATTGTACAATTGAACAAATGAACAATTGACAATTGAACAAATGAACGAATGAACGAATGAACAAATGAACAAATGAACAAATGAACAAGTGGACAAATGAACGAATGGACAAATGAACAAATGAACAAATGAACAAGTGGACAAATGAACGAATGGACAAATGAACGAATGAACAAATGAACAATTGTTCAATTGAACAAATGAACAATTGTACAATTGAACAAATGAACAATTGTACAATTGAACAAATGAACAATTGACAATTGAACAAATGAACGAATGAACGAATGAACAAATGAACAAATGAACAAATGAACAAGTGGACAAATGAACAAATGAACAAATGAACAAATAAAACAAATGAACAAATGAACAAATGACAATTGAACAAATGAAGAAATGAAGAATTGGACAAAAGAACAAATGAACAAATGAACAAGTGAACAAATGAACAAATGAACGAATGAACAAACGAACAAATGAACAAATGAACAAATGAACAAGTGAACAAATGAACAAATGAACGAATGAACAAACGAACAAATGAACAAATGAACAAATGAACAAGTGAACAAATGAACAAATGAACAAATGAACAAGTGGACAAATGTACGAATGGACAAAAAAACAAATGAACAAATGAACAAATGAACAAGTGAACAAATGAACAAATGAACAAATGAACAAGTGAACAAATGAACAAATGAACGAATGAACAAATGAACAAATGAACAATTGTACAATTGTACAATTGAACAAATGAACGAATGAACGAAAGAACAAATGAACAAATGAACGAATGAACATATGAAGAAATGAACAAATGAACAAATGAACAAATGAACAAATGAACAATTGTACAATTGTACAATTGAACAAATGAACATATGAACAAATGAACAAGTGGAAAAATGAACGAATGGACAAATGAACAAATGAACAAATGAACAAGTGGACAAATGAACGAATGGACAAAAAAACAAATGAACAAATGAACAAATGAACAAATGAACAAGTGAACAAATGAACAAATGAACAAATGAACAAATGAACAAATGAACAAGTGAACAAATGAACAAATGAACGAATGAACAAATGAACAAATGAACAATTGTACAATTGCACAATTGAACAAATGAACGAATGAACGAATGAACGAATGAACAAATGAACAAATGAACAAATGGACAAATGAACAAAAAGAAACAAATGAACGAATGAACGAATGAACGAATGAACAAATGAACAAATGAACAAATGGACAAATGAACAAAAAGAAACAAATGAACGAATGAACGAATGAACGAATGAACAAATGATAAATTGAAAAAATGAACAAATGAATAAATAAACAAATGATCAAATGAACAAACGAACAAGTGAACAAATGAACAAATGTACAATTGAACAAATCAACAACTGTACAATTGTACAATTGAACAAATGAACCAATGAACGAATGAACAAATGAACAAGTGAACAAATTAACAAGTGGACAAATGAACGAATGGACAAATGAACAAATGAACAAATGAACAAATGAACAAATGTACGAAGTGAACAAATGAACAAATGAACAAATGAACAAATGAACAAATGAACAAATGAACAAATGAACAAATGGACTAATGGAAAAATGAACAAAAGAACAAATGAACAAATGAACAATTATACAATTGAACAAATGAACAATTGTACAATTGAACAAATGAACAATTGACAATTGAACAAATGAACAATTGACAATTGAACAAATGAACGAATGAACGAATGAACAAATGAACAAATGAACAAATGAACAAGTGGCCAAATGAAAGAATGGACAAATGAACAAATGAACAAATGAACAAGTGAACAAATGAACAAATGAACAAATCAACAAATCAACAAATGAACAAGTGGATAAATGAACGAATGGGCAAATGAACAAGTGAACAATTGTACAATTGAACAAATGAACATATGAACAAATGAACAAGTGGAAAAATGAACGAATGGACAAATGAACAAATGAACAAATGAACAAATGTACAAAGTGAACAAATGAACAAATGAACAAATGAACAAATGGACAAATGGACAAATTAACAAAAGAACAAATGAACAAATGAACAATTATACAATTGAACAAATGAACAATTGTACAATTGAACAAATGAACAATTGACAATTGAACAAATGAACGAATGAACGAATGAACAAATGAACAAATGAACAAATGAACAAGTGGACAAATGAACGAATGGACAAATGAACAAATGAACATATGAAGAAATGAACAAATGAACAAATGAACAAATGAACAAATGGACAAATGGACAAATGAACAAAAGAACAAATGAACAAATGAACAATTATACAATTGAACAAATGAACAATTGTACAATTGAACAAATGAACAATTGACAATTGAACAAATGAACGAATGAACGGATGAACAAATGAACAAATGAACAAATGAACAAGTGGACAAATGAACGAATGGACAAATGAACAAATGAACAAATGAACAAGTGAACAAATGAACAAATGTACAAATGAACAAATGAACAAATGAACAAAAAGAAACAAATGAACGAATGAACGAATGAACAAATGATAAATTGAAAAAATGAACAAATGAATAAATAAACAAATGATCAAATGAACAAACGAACAAGTGAACAAATGAACAAATGTACAATTGAATAAATCAACATCTGTACAATTGTACAATTGAACAAATGAACCAATGAACGAATGAACAAATGAACAAATGAACAAATTAACAAGTGGACAAATGAACGAATGGACAAATGATCAAATGAACAAATGAAGAAATGTACAAAGTGAACATATGAACAAATGAACAAATGAACAAATGAACAATTGTACAATTGTACAATTGAACAAATGAACATATGAACAAATGAACAAGTGGAAAAATGAACGAATGGACAAATGAACAAATGAACAAATTAACAAGTGGACAAATGAACGAATGGACAAATGAACAAATGAACAAATGAACAAATGTACAAAGTATAACAAATGAACAAATGAACAAATGAACAAATGGACAAATGGACAAATGAACAAAAGAAAAAATGAACAAATGAACAATTATACAATTGAACAAATGAACAATTGTACAATTGAACAAATGAACAATTGACAATTGAACAAATGAACGAATGAACGAATGAACAAATGAACAAATGAACAAATGAACAAGTGGACAAATGAACGAATGGACAAATGAACAAATGAACAAATGAACAAGTGAACAAATGAACAAATGAACAAATGAACAAATGAACAAATGAACAAAAAGAAACAAATGAACGAATGAACGAATGAACGAATGAACAAATGATAAATTGAAAAAATGAACAAATGAATAAATAAACAAATGATCAAATGAACAAACGAACAAGTGAACAAATGAACAAATGTACAATTGAACAAATCAACAACTGTACAATTGTACAATTGAACAAATGAACCAATGGACGAATGAACAAATGAACAAATGAACAAATTAACAAGTGGACAAATGAACGAATGGACAAATGAACAAATGAACAAATGAACAAATGAAGAAATGTACAAAGGGAACAAATGAACAAATGAACAAATGAACAAATGGACAAATGGACAAATGAACAAAAGAACAAATGAACAAATGAACAATTATACAATTGAACAAATGAACAATTGTACAATTGAACAAATGAACAATTGAACAACTGAACAAATGAACAAATGAACAAATGAACAAATGAGCAAATGAACATATGAAGAAATGAACAAATGAACAAATGAACAAATGAACAAATGAACAAATGAACAATTGCACAATTGTACAATTGAACAAATGAACATATGAACAAATGAACAAGTGGAAAAATGAACGAATGGACAAATGATCAAATGAACAAATTAACAAGTGGACAAATGAACGAATGGACAAATGAACAAATGAACAAATGAACAAATGTACAAAGTGAACAAATGAACAAATGAACAAATGAACAAATGGACAAATGGACAAATGAACAAAAGAACAAATGAACAAATGAACAATTATACAATTGAACAAATGAACAATTGTACAATTGAACAAATGAACAATTGACAATTGAACAAATGAACGAATGAACGGATGAACAAATGAACAAATGAACAAATGAACAAATGAACAAGTGGACAAATGAACGAATGGACAAATGAACAAATGAACAAATGAACAAGTGAACAAATGAACAAATGTACAAATGAACAAATGAACAAATGAACAAAAAGAAACAAATGAACGAATGAACGAATGAACAAATGATAAATTGAAAAAATGAACAAATGAATAAATAAACAAATGATCAAATGAACAAACGAACAAGTGAACAAATGAACAAATGTACAATTGAATAAATCAACATCTGTACAATTGTACAATTGAACAAATGAACCAATGAACGAATGAACAAATGAACAAATGAACAAATTAACAAGTGGACAAATGAACGAATGGACAAATGATCAAATGAACAAATGAAGAAATGTACAAAGTGAACATATGAACAAATGAACAAATGAACAAATGAACAATTGTACAATTGTACAATTGAACAAATGAACATATGAACAAATGAACAAGTGGAAAAATGAACGAATGGACAAATGAACAAATGAACAAATTAACAAGTGGACAAATGAACGAATGGACAAATGAACAAATGAACAAATGAACAAATGTACAAAGTATAACAAATGAACAAATGAACAAATGAACAAATGGACAAATGGACAAATGAACAAAAGAAAAAATGAACAAATGAACAATTATACAATTGAACAAATGAACAATTGTACAATTGAACAAATGAACAATTGACAATTGAACAAATGAACGAATGAACGAATGAACAAATGAACAAATGAACAAATGAACAAGTGGACAAATGAACGAATGGACAAATGAACAAATGAACAAATGAACAAGTGAACAAATGAACAAATGAACAAATGAACAAATGAACAAATGAACAAAAAGAAACAAATGAACGAATGAACGAATGAACGAATGAACAAATGATAAATTGAAAAAATGAACAAATGAATAAATAAACAAATGATCAAATGAACAAACGAACAAGTGAACAAATGAACAAATGTACAATTGAACAAATCAACAACTGTACAATTGTACAATTGAACAAATGAACCAATGGACGAATGAACAAATGAACAAATGAACAAATTAACAAGTGGACAAATGAACGAATGGACAAATGAACAAATGAACAAATGAACAAATGAAGAAATGTACAAAGGGAACAAATGAACAAATGAACAAATGAACAAATGGACAAATGGACAAATGAACAAAAGAACAAATGAACAAATGAACAATTATACAATTGAACAAATGAACAATTGTACAATTGAACAAATGAACAATTGACAATTGAACAAATGAACGAATGAACGAATGAACAAATGAACAAATGAACAAATGAACAAGTGGACAAATGAACGAATGGACAAATCAACAAATGAACAAATGAACAAATCAACAAATGAACAAATCAACAAATGAACAAATGAACAAGTGGATAAATGAACGAATGGGCAAATGAACAAGTGAACAATTGTACAATTGAACAAATGAACAAATGTACAATTGAACTAATGAACAATTGTACAATTGAACAAATGAACAATTGAACAATTGAACAAATGAGCAATTGTACAATTGAACAAGTGAACAATTGTACAATTGAACAAATGAGCAATTGTACAATTGAACAAATGAACAATTGTACAATTGAACAAATGAACAATTGACAATTGAACAAATGAACGAATGAACGAATGAACAAATGAACAAATGAACAAATGAACAAGTGGACAAATGAACGAATGGACAAATGAACAAATGAACAAATGAACAAGTGGACAAATGAACGAATGGACAAATGAACGAATGAACAAATGAACAATTGTTCAATTGAACAAATGAACAATTGTACAATTGAACAAATGAACAATTGTACAATTGAACAAATGAACAAATGAAAAAATGAACAAATGAACAATTGTACAATTGAACAAATGAACAAATGAACAAATGAACAAATGAACAAGTGAACAAATGAACAAATGAACAAATGAACAAATGAACAAATGAACAAATAAAACAAATGAACAAATGAACAAATGACAATTGAACAAATGAAGAAATGAAGAATTGGACAAAAGAACAAATGAACAAATGAACATGTGAACAAATGAACAAGTGGACAAATGAACGAATGATCAATTGAACAAATGAACAAATGAACAATTGTACAATTGAACAAATGATCAATTGAACAATTGAACAATTGAACAAATGAACAAATGAACAATTGAACAAATGAACAAATGAAAAAATGAACAAATGAACAATTGTACAATTGAACAAATGAACAATTGTACAATTGAACAAATGAACAATTGTACAATTGAACAAATGATCAATTGTTCAAATGAACAAATGAACAATTGTACAATTGAACAAATGATCAATTGAACAATTGAACAATTGAACAAATGAACAAATGAACAAATGAACAAATGAACAAATGAACAAGTGAACAAATGATCAAATGAACAAATGAACAAGTGAACAAATGAACAAATGAACGAATGAACAAACGAACAAATGAACAAATGAACAAGTGAACAAATGAACAAATGAACAAATGAACAAGTGGACAAATGTACGAATGGACAAAAAAACAAATGAACAAATGAACAAATGAACAAGTGAACAAATGAACAAATGAACAAATGAACAAGTGAACAAATGAACAAATGAACGAATGAACAAATGAACAAATGGACAAATGGACAAATGAACAAAAGAACAAATGAACAAATGAACAATTATACAATTGAACAAATGAACAATTGTACAATTGAACAAATGAACAATTGACAATTGAACAAATGAACGAATGAACGAATGAACAAATGAACAAATGCACAAATGAACAAGTGGACAAATGAACGAATGGACAAATGAACAAATGAACAAATGAACAAGTGAACAAATGAACAAATGAACAAATGAACAAAAAGAAACAAATGAACGAATGAACGAATGAACGAATGAACAAATGATAAATTGAAAAAATGAACAAGTGAATAAATAAACAAATGATCAAATGAACAAACGAACAAGTGAACAAATGAACAAATGTACAATTGAACAAATCAACAACTGTACAATTGTACAATTGAACAAATGAACCAATGAACGAATGAACAAATGAACAAATGAACAAATTAACAAGTGGACAAATGAACGAATGGACAAATGAACAAATGAACAAATGAACAAATGAAGAAATGTACAAAGTGAACAAATGAACAAATGAACAAATGAACAAATGAACAAATGGACAAATGGACAAATGAACAAAAGAACAAATGAACAAATGAACAATTATACAATTGAACAAATGAACAATTGTACAATTGAACAAATGAACAATTGTACAATTGATCAAATGAACAATTGTACTATTGAACAAATGTACAATTGTACAAATGAACAAATGAACATATGAACAAATGAACAAATGAACAAATGAACAAATGGACAAATGAACAAATGAACAAATGAACAAGTGAACAAATGCGCGAATGAACGAATGAACAAATGAACAATTGTACAATTGAACAAATGAACATTTGAACAATTGAACAATTGAACAAATGAACAAATGAACAAATGAACAAATGAACAAATGAACAAATGATCAAATGAACAAATGAAAAAATGAACAAATGAACAAATGAACAAGTGGACAAATGAACGAATGGACAAATGAACAAATGAACAATTGTACAATTGAACAAATGAGCAATTGTACAATTGGACAAATTAACAATTGAACAAATTGACAATTGAACAATTGAACAAATGAACAAATGAACAAATGAAGAAATGAACAATTGTACAGTTGAACAAATGAAGAAATGAAGAATTGGACAAAAGAACAAATGAACAAATGAACAAGTGAACAAATGAACAAAAGAACAAATGAACAAATGAACAAATGGACAAATGAACAAAAGAACAAATGAACAAATGAACTATTATACAATTGAACAAATGAACAATTGTACAATTGAACAAATGAACAATTGACAATTGAACAAATGAACGAATGAACGAATGAACAAATGAATAAATGAACAAATGAACAAGTGGACAAATGAACGAATGGACAAATGAACAAATGAACATATGAAGAAATGAACAAATGAACAAATGAACAAATGAACAAATGAACAAATGAACAATTGTACAATTGTACAATTGAACAAATGAACATATGAACAAATGAACAAGTGGAAAAATGAACGAATGGACAAATGAACAAATGAACAAATTAACAAGTGGACAAATGAACGAATGGACAAATGAACAAATGAACAAATGAACAAATGAACAAATGTACAAAGTGAACAAATGAACAAATGAACAAATGGACAAATGGACAAATGAACAAAAGAACAAATGAACAAATGAACAATTATACAATTGAACAAATGAACAATTGTACAATTGAACAAATGAACAATTGACAATTGAACAAATGAACGAATGTACGAATGGACAAATGAACAAATGAGCAAATGAACAAATGAACAAATCAACAAGTGAACAAATGAACAAATGAACAATTATACAATTGAACAAATGAACAATTGTACAATTGAACAAATGAACAATTGTACAATTGAACAAATGAACAATTGACAATTGAACAAATGAACAATTGACAATTGAACAAATGAACGAATGAACGAATGAACAAATGAACAAATGAACAAATCAACAAATGAACAAATGAACAAGTGGATAAATGAACGAATAGGCAAATGAACAAGTGAACAATTGTACAATTGAACAAATGAACAATTGTACAATTGAACTAATGAACAATTGTACAATTGAACAAATGAACAATAGATTAATTGAACAAATGAGCAATTGTACAATTGAACAAATGAACAATTGTACAATTGAACAAATGAGCATTTGTACAATTGAACAAATGAACAATTGTACAATTGAACAAATGAACAATTGAACAAATGAACAATTGTACAATTGAACAAATGAACAATTGAACAACTGAACAAATGAACAAATGAACAAATGAACAAATGAGCAAATGAACATATGAAGAAATGAACAAATGAACAAATGAACAAATGAACAAATGAACAAATGTACAAAGTGAACAAATGAACAAATGAACAAATGAACAAATGAACAAATGGACAAATGGACAAATGAACAAAAGAACAAATGAACAAATGAGCAATTATACAATTGAACAAATGAACAATTGTACAATTGAACAAATGAACAATTGACAATTGAACAAATGAACGAATGAACAAATGAACAAATGAACAAGTGGACAAATGAACGAATGGACAAATGAACAAATGAACAAATGAACAAGTGAACAAATGAACAACTGAACAAATGAACAAATGAACAAATGAACAAGTGGACAAATGAACGAATGGGCAAATGAACAAGTGAACAATTGTACAATTGAACAAATGAACAATTGTACAATTGAACAAATGAACAATTGAACAAATGAACAAATGAACAAATGAACAAATGAACAAATGATCAAATGAACAAATGAACAAGTGAACAAATGAACAAATGAACGAATGAACAAATGAACGAATGAACGAATGAACAAATGAACAATTGTTCAATTGAACAAATGAACAATTGCACAATTGAACAAATGAACAAATGAACAAATGAACAAGTGAACAAATGAACAAATGAACAAATGAACAAATGAACAAATGAACAAATGAACAAATGAACAAATGAACAAATGAACAAATGAACAAATAAAACAAATGAACAAATGAAAAAATGAACAAATGAACAATTGTACAATTGAACAAATGAACAATTGTACAATTGAACAAATGGTCAATTGTTCAAATGAGCAAATGAACAATTGTACAATTGAACAAATGATCAATTGAACAATTGAACAATAGAACAATTGAACAAATGAACAAATGAACAAATGAACAATTGTACAATTGAACAAATGAACAATTGTACAATTGAACAAATGAACAATTGTACAATTGAACAAATGAACAAATGAACAAATGAACAAATGAACAATTGTACAATTGAACAAATGAACAAATGAACAAATGAGCAAATCAACAGTTGTACAATTGTACAATTGAACAAATGAACAAATGAACAATTGTACAATTGAACAAATGAACAAATGAACAATTGTACAATTGAACAAATGAACATATGAACAAATGAACAAATGAACAAGTGAACAAATGGACAAATGAACAAATGAACAAATGACCAAATGAACAAATGAGCGAATGAACGAATGAACAATTGAACAATTGTACAATTGAACAAATGAAAAATTGTACAATTGAACAAATGAACAATTGAGCAATTGAACAATTGAACAAATGAACAAGTGAACTAATGAACAAATGAACAATTGTACAATTGTACAAATGAAGAAATGAAGAATTGGACAAAAGAACAAAAGAACAAATGAACAAGTGAACAAATGAACACATGAACAAATGTACAAGTGAACAAATGAACAAATGAACAAATGAGCAAATCAACAATTGTACAATTGTACAATTGAACAAATGAACCAATGAACGAATGAACAAATGAACAAATGAACAAATGAACAAGTGGACAAATGAACGAATGGACAAATGAACAATTGTACAATTGAACAAATGAACAATTGTACAATTGAATAAATGAACAAATGAACAATTGTACAATTGAATAAATGAACAAATGAACAATTGTACAATTGAATAAATGAACAAATGAACAATTGTACAATTGAATAAATGAACAAATGAACAATTGTGCAATTGAACAAATGAACAATTGTACAATTGAACAAATGATCAATTGAACAAATGAACAAATGAACAATTGTACAATTGAACAAATGATCAATTGAACAATTGAACAATTGAACAATTGAACAAATGAACAAATGAACAAATGAACAAGTGAACAAATGAACAAATGAACGAATGAACAAATGAAAAATTGTACAATTGAACATATGAACGATTGTACAATTGAACAAATGAACAATTGTACAATTGAACAAATGAACGAATGAACGAATGAACAAATGAACAAATGATCAAATTAACAAGTGGACAAATGAACGAATGGTCAAATGAACAAATGAACAAATGAACAAATGAACAAGTGAACAAATGAACGAATGAACAAATGAACAAATGAATAAAAGAATAAATGAACAAATGAACAAATGACCAAATGAACAAATGACCAAATGACCAAATGAACAAATGAGCGAATGAACGAATGAAAAAATGAACAATTGTACAATTGAACAAATGAACAATTGTACAATTGAACAAATGAACAAATGAACAAATGAACAAATGAACAATTGTACAATTGAACAAATGAACAAATGAACAAATGAACAATTGTACAATTGAACAAATGAACAAATGAACAAATGAGCAAATCAACAGTTGTACAATTGTACAATTGAACAAATGAACAAATGAAAAATTGTACAATTGAACAAATGAACAAATGAACAATTGTACAATTGAACAAATGAACCAATGAACGAATGAACAAATGAACAAATGAACAAATGAACAAGTGGACAAATGAACGAATGGACAAATGAACAAATGAACAAATGGACAAATGAACAAGTGAACAAATGAACAAATGTACAAATGAACAAATGAACAAGTGGACAAATAAACGAATGGACAAATGAACAAATGAATAATTGTACAATTGAACAAATGAACATATGAACAAATGAACAAATGAACAAATGAACAAATGGACAAATGAACAAATGAACAAATGAACAAATGACCAAATGAACAAATGAACAAATGAACGAATGAACAAATGAACAATTGTACAATTGAACAAATGAAAAATTGTACAATTGGACAAATGAACAATTGAGCAATTGAACAATTGAAGAAATGAACAAATGAACAAATGAACAAATGAACAATTGTACAATTGTACAAATGAAGAAATGAAGAATTGGATAAAAGAACAAATGAACAAATGATCAAGTGAACAAAAGAACAAGTGAACAAATGAGCAAATGAACAAATGAACAAATGAACAAATGAACAAATGAACAAATGAACAAATGAACAAATGAACAAATGAACAAATGAACAAATGAACAAATGAACAATTGTACAATTGTACAATTGAACAAATGAACATATGAACAAATGAACAAGTGGAAAAATGAACGAATGGACAAATGAACAAATGATCAAATGAACAAGTGAACAAATGATCAAATCAACAAATGAACAAGTGGACAAATGTACGAATGGACAAAAAAACAAAAGAACAAATGAACAAGTGAACAAATGAACAAATGAACAAATGAACAAGTGAACAAATGAACAAATGAACGAATGAACAAATGAACGAATGGACAAATGAACAAATGAACAAATTAACAAGTGGACAAATGAACGAATGGACAAATGAACAAATGAACAAATGAACAAATGAACAAATGAACAAATGTACAAAGTGAACAAATGAACAAATGAACAAATGAACAAATGGACAAATGGACAAATGGACAAATGAACAAAAGAACAAATGAACAAATGAACAATTATACAATTGAACAAATGAACAATTGTACAATTGAACAAATGAACAATTGACAATTGAACAAATGAACGAATGAACAAATGAACAAATGAACAAGTGGACAAATGAACGAATGGACAAATGAACAAATGAACAAATGAACAAGTGAACAAATGAACAAATGAACAAATGAACAAATGAACAAGTGGACAAATGAACGTATGGGCAAATGAACAAGTGAACAATTGTACAATTGAACAAATGAACAATTGTACAATTGAACAAATGAACAATTGAACAAATGAACAAATGAACAAATGAACAAATGAACAAATGAACAAATGAACAAATGAACAAATGAACAAATGAACAAATGAACAAATGATCAAATGAACAAATGAACAAGTGAACAAATGAACAAATGAACGAATGAACAAATGAACGAATGAACAAATGAACAATTGTTCAATTGAACAAATGAACAATTGTACAATTGAACAAATGAACAAATGAACAAATGAACAAGTGAACAAATGAACAAATGAACAAATGAACAAATGAACAAATGAACAAATAAAACAAATGAACAAATAAAACAAATGAACAAATGAACAAATGACAATTGAACAAATGAAGAAATGAAGAATTGGACAAAAGAACAAATGAACAGATGAACAAGTGAACAAATGAACAAGTGGACAAATGAACGAATGATCAATTGAACAAATGAACAAATGAACAATTGTACAATTGAACAAATGATCAATTGAACAATTGAACAAATGAACAAATGAACAAATGAACAAATGAACAAATGAAAAAATGAACAAATGAACAAATGAACAATTATACAATTGAACAAATGAACAATTGTACAATTGAACAAATGAACAATTGACAATTGAACAAATGAACGAATGAACGAATGAACAAATGAATAAATGAACAAATGAACAAGTGGACAAATGAACGAATGGACAAATGAACAAATGAACATATGAAGAAATGAACAAATGAACAAATGAACAAATGAACAAATGAACAAATGAACAATTGTACAATTGTACAATTGAACAAATGAACATATGAACAAATGAACAAGTGGAAAAATGAACGAATGGACAAATGAACAAATGAACAAATTAACAAGTGGACAAATGAACGAATGGACAAATGAACAAATGAACAAATTAACAAGTGGACAAATGAACGAATGGACAAATGAACAAATGAACAAATGAACAAATGAACAAATGTACAAAGTGAACAAATGAACAAATGAACAAATGGACAAATGGACAAATGAACAAAAGAAAAAATGAACAAATGAACAATTATAAAATTGAACAAATGAACAATTGTACAATTGAACAAATGAACAATTGACAATTGAACAAATGAACGAATGTACGAATGGACAAATGAACAAATGAGCAAATGAACAAATGAACAAATCAACAAGTGAACAAATGAACAAATGAACAAATGAACAATTATACAATTGAACAAATGAACAATTGTACAATTGAACAAATGAACAATTGACAATTGAACAAATGAACAATTGACAATTGAACAAATGAACGAATGAACGAATGAACAAATGAACAAATGAACAAATCAACAAATGAACAAATGAACAAGTGGATAAATGAACGAATGGGCAAATGAACAAGTGAACAATTGTACAATTGAACAAATGAACAATTGTATAATTGAACTAATGAACAATTGTACAATTGAACAAATGAACAATAGATCAATTGAACAAATGAGCAATTGTACAATTGAACAAATGAACAATTGTACAATTGAACAAATGAGCATTTGTACAATTGAACAAATGAACAATTGTACAATTGAACAAATGAACAATTGAACAAATGAACAATTGTACAATTGAACAAATGAACAATTGAACAACTGAACAAATGAACAAATGAACAAATGAACAAATGAGCAAATGAACATATGAAGAAATGAACAAATGAACAAATGAACAAATGAACAATTGTACAATTGTACAATTGTACAATTGTACAATTGAACAAATGAACATATGAACAAATGAACAAGTGGAAAAATGAACGAATGGACAAATGAACAAATGAACAAATTAACAAGTGGACAAATGAACGAATGGACAAATGAACAAATGAACAAATGAACAAATGAACAAATGTACAAAGTGAACAAATGAACAAAGGAACAAATGAACAAATGGACAAATGGACAAATGAACAAAAGAACAAATGAACAAATGAGCAATTATACAATTGAACAAATGAACAATTGTACAATTGAACAAATGAACAATTGACAATTGAACAAATGAACGAATGAACAAATGAACAAATGAACAAGTGGACAAATGAACGAATGGACAAATGAACAAATGAACAAATGAACAAGTGAACAAATGAATAACTGAACAAATGAACAAATGAACAAATGAACAAGTGGACAAATGAACGAATGGGCAAATGAACAAGTGAACAATTGTACAATTGAACAAATGAACAATTGTACAATTGAACAAATGAACAATTGAACAAATGAACAAATGAACAAATGAACAAATGAACAAATGATCAAATGAACAAATGAACAAGTGAACAAATGAACAAATGAACGAATGAACAAATGAACGAATGAACAAATGAACGAATGAACAAATGAACAATTGTTCAATTGCACAATTGAACAAATGAACAAATGAACAAATGAACAAGTGAACAAATGAACAAATGAACAAATGAACAAATGAACAAATGAACAAATGAACAAATAAAACAAATGAACAAATGAACAAATGACAATTGAACAAATGAAGAAATGAAGAATTGGACAAAAGAACAAATGAACAAATGAACAAGTGAACAAATGAACAATTGTACAATTGAACAAATGATCAATTGAACAATTGCACAATTGAACAAATGAACAAATGAAAAAATGAACAAGTGAACAAATGAACAAATGAACAAATGAACAAATGAACAAATGAACAAATGAACAAATAAAACAAATGAACAAATGAACAAATGACAATTGAACAAATGAAGAAATGAAGAATTGGACAAAAGAACAAATGAACAATTGAACAATAGAACAATTGAACAAATGGACAAATGAACAAATGAACAATTGTACAATTGAACAAATGAACAAATGAACAATTGTACAATTGAACAAATGAACATATGAACAAATGAACAAATGAACAAGTGAACAAATGGACAAATGAAGAAATGAACAAATGACCAAATGAACAAATGAGCGAATGAACGAATGAACAATTGAACAATTGTACAATTGAACAAATGAAAAATTGTACAATTGAACAAATGAACAATTGAGCAATTGAACAATTGAACAAATGAACAAGTGAACAAATGAACAAATGAACAATTGTACAATTGTACAAATGAAGAAATGAAGAATTGGACAAAAGAACAAAAGAACAAATGAACAAGTGAACAAATGAACACATGAACAAATGTACAAGTGAACAAATGAACAAATGAACAAATGAGCAAATCAACAATTGTACAATTGTACAATTGAACAAATGAACCAATGAACGAATGAACAAATGAACAAATGAACAAGTGGACAAATGAACAAATGGACAAATCAACAAATGAACAATTGAACAAATGAACAATTGTACAATTGAACAAATGAACGAATGAACGAATGAACAAATGAACAAATGATCAAATTAACAAGTGGACAAATGAACGAATGGTCAAATGAACAAATGAACAAATGAACAAATGAACAAGTGAACAAATGAACGAATGAACAAATGAACAAATGAATAAAAGAATAAATGAACAAATGAACAAATGACCAAATGAACAAATGAGCGAATGAACGAATGAAAAAATGAACAATTGTACAATTGAACAAATGAACAATTGTACAATTGAACAAATGAACAAATGAACAAATGAACAATTGTACAATTGAACAAATGAACAAATGAACAAATGAACAATTGTACAATTGAACAAATGAACAAATGAACAAATGAGCAAATCAACAGTTGTACAATTGTACAATTGAACAAATGAACAAATGAAAAATTGTACAATTGAACAAATGAACAAATGAACAATTGTACAATTGAACAAATGAACCAATGAACGAATGAACGAATGAACAAATGAACAAATGAACAAATGAACAAGTGGACAAATGAACGAATGGACAAATGAACAAATGAACAAATGGACAAATGAACAAGTGAACAAATGAACAAATGTACAAATGAACAAATGAACAAGTGGACAAATAAACGAATGGACAAATGAACAAATGAATAATTGTACAATTGAACAAATGAACATATGAACAAATGAACAAATGAACAAATGAACAAATGAACAAATGGACAAATGAACAAATGAACAATTGAACAAATGAACAATTGTACAATTGAACAAATGAACAATTGAACAACTGAACAAATGAACAAATGAACAAATGAGCAAATGAACATATGAAGAAATGAACAAATGAACAAATGAACAAATGAACAAATGAACATATGAACAAATGAACAAGTGGAAAAATGAACGAATGGACAAATGAACAAATGAACAAATTAACAAGTGGACAAATGAACGAATGGACAAATGAACAAATGAACAAATGAACAAATGAACAAATGAACAAATGTACGAGTGAACAAATGAACAAATGAACAAATGAGCAAATCAACAATTGTACAATTGTACAATTGAACAAATGAACCAATGAACGAATGAACAAATGAACAAATGAACAAGTGGACAAATGAACAAATGGACAAATCAACAAATGAACAATTGAACAAATGAACAATTGTACAATTGAACAAATGAACGAATGAACGAATGAACAAATGAACAAATGATCAAATTAACAAGTGGACAAATGAACGAATGGTCAAATGAACAAATGAACAAATGAACAAATGAACAAGTGAACAAATGAACGAATGAACAAATGAACAAATGAATAAAAGAATAAATGAACAAATGAACAAATGACCAAATGAACAAATGAGCGAATGAACGAATGAAAAAATGAACAATTGTACAATTGAACAAATGAACAATTGTACAATTGAACAAATGAACAAATGAACAAATGAACAATTGTACAATTGAACAAATGAACAAATGAACAAATGAACAATTGTACAATTGAACAAATGAACAAATGAACAAATGAGCAAATCAACAGTTGTACAATTGTACAATTGAACAAATGAACAAATGAAAAATTGTACAATTGAACAAATGAACAAATGAACAATTGTACAATTGAACAAATGAACCAATGAACGAATGAACAAATGAACAAATGAACAAGTGGACAAATGAACGAATGGACAAATGAACAAATGAACAAATGGACAAATGAACAAGTGAACAAATGAACAAATGTACAAATGAACAAATGAACAAGTGGACAAATAAACGAATGGACAAATGAACAAATGAATAATTGTACAATTGAACAAATGAACATATGAACAAATGAACAAATGAACAAATGAACAAATGGACAAATGAACAAATGAACAATTGAACAAATGAACAATTGTACAATTGAACAAATGAACAATTGAACAACTGAACAAATGAACAAATGAACAAATGAGCAAATGAACATATGAAGAAATGAACAAATGAACAAATGAACAAATGAACATATGAACAAATGAACAAGTGGAAAAATGAACGAATGGACAAATGAACAAATGAACAAATTAACAAGTGGACAAATGAACGAATGGACAAATGAACAAATGAACAAATGAACAAATGAACAAATGTACAAAGTGAACAAATGAACAAATGAACAAATGAACAAATGGACAAATGGACAAATGAACATAAGAACAAATGAACAAATGAGCAATTATACAATTGAACAAATGAACAATTGTACAATTGAACAAATGAACAATTGACAATTGAACAAATGAACGAATGAACAAATGAACAAATGAACAAGTGGACAAATGAACGAATGGACAAATGAACAAATGAACAAATGAACAAGTGAACAAATGAACAACTGAACAAATGAACAAATGAACAAATGAACAAGTGGACAAATGAACGAATGGGCAAATGAACAAGTGAACAATTGTACAATTGAACAAATGAACAATTGTACAATTGAACAAATGAACAATTGAACAAATGAACAAATGAACAAATGAACAAATGAACAAATGATCAAATGAACAAATGAACAAGTGAACAAATGAACAAATGAACGAATGAACAAATGAACGAATGAACAAATGAACAATTGTTCAATTGAACAAATGAACAATTGCACAATTGAACAAATGAACAAATGAACAAATGAACAAGTGAACAAATGAACAAATGAACAAATGAACAAATGAACAAATGAACAAATGAACAAATAAAACAAATGAACAAATGAACAAATGACAATTGAACAAATGAAGAAATGAAGAATTGGACAAAAGAACAAATGAACAAATGAACAAGTGAACAAATGAACAATTGTACAATTGAACAAATGATCAATTGAACAATTGCACAATTGAACAAATGAACAAATGAAAAAATGAACAAGTGAACAAATGAACAAATGAACAAATGAACAAATGAACAAATGAACAAATGAACAAATAAAACAAATGAACAAATGAACAAATGACAATTGAACAAATGAAGAAATGAAGAATTGGACAAAAGAACAAATGAACAATTGAACAATAGAACAATTGAACAAATGAACAAATGAACAAATGAACAATTGTACAATTGAACAAATGAACAATTGTACAATTGAACAAATGAACAATTGTACAATTGAACAAATGAACAAATGAACAAATGAACAAATGAACAATTGTACAATTGAACAAATGAACAAATGAACAAATGAGCAAATCAACAGTTGTACAATTGTACAATTGAACAAATGAACAAATGAACAATTGTACAATTGAACAAATGAACAAATGAACAATTGTACAATTGAACAAATGAACATATGAACAAATGAACAAATGAACAAGTGAACAAATGGACAAATGAAGAAATGAACAAATGACCAAATGAACAAATGAGCGAATGAACGAATGAACAATTGAACAATTGTACAATTGAACAAATGAAAAATTGTACAATTGAACAAATGAACAATTGAGCAATTGAACAATTGAACAAATGAACAAGTGAACAAATGAACAAATGAACAATTGTACAATTGTACAAATGAAGAAATGAAGAATTGGACAAAAGAACAAAAGAACAAATGAACAAGTGAACAAATGAACACATGAACAAATGTACAAGTGAACAAATGAACAAATGAACAAATGAGCAAATCAACAATTGTACAATTGTACAATTGAACAAATGAACCAATGAACGAATGAACAAATGAACAAATGAACAAGTGGACAAATGAACAAATGGACAAATCAACAAATGAACAATTGAACAAATGAACAATTGTACAATTGAACAAATGAACGAATGAACGAATGAACAAATGAACAAATGATCAAATTAACAAGTGGACAAATGAACGAATGGTCAAATGAACAAATGAACAAATGAACAAATGAACAAGTGAACAAATGAACGAATGAACAAATGAACAAATGAATAAAAGAATAAATGAACAAATGAACAAATGACCAAATGAACAAATGAGCGAATGAACGAATGAAAAAATGAACAATTGTACAATTGAACAAATGAACAATTGTACAATTGAACAAATGAACAATTGTACAATTGAACAAATGAACAAATGAACAAATGAACAATTGTACAATTGAACAAATGAACAAATGAACAAATGAACAATTGTACAATTGAACAAATGAACAAATGAACAAATGAGCAAATCAACAGTTGTACAATTGTACAATTGAACAAATGAACAAATGAAAAATTGTACAATTGAACAAATGAACAAATGAACAATTGTACAATTGAACAAATGAACCAATGAACGAATGAACAAATGAACAAATGAACAAATGAACAAGTGGACAAATGAACGAATGGACAAATGAACAAATGAACAAATGGACAAATGAACAAGTGAACAAATGAACAAATGTACAAATGAACAAATGAACAAGTGGACAAATAAACGAATGGACAAATGAACAAATGAATAATTGTACAATTGAACAAATGAACATATGAACAAATGAACAAATGAACAAATGAACAAATGAACAAATGGACAAATGAACAAATGAACAATTGAACAAATGAACAATTGTACAATTGAACAAATGAACAATTGAACAACTGAACAAATGAACAAATGAACAAATGAGCAAATGAACATATGAAGAAATGAACAAATGAACAAATGAACAAATGAACATATGAACAAATGAACAAGTGGAAAAATGAACGAATGGACAAATGAACAAATGAACAAATTAACAAGTGGACAAATGAACGAATGGACAAATGAACAAATGAACAAATGAACAAATGAACAAATGAACAAATGTACAAAGTGAACAAATGAACAAATGAACAAATGAACAAATGGACAAATGGACAAATGAACAAAAGAACAAATGAACAAATGAACAATTATACAATTGAACAAATGAACAATTGTACAATTGAACAAATGAACAATTGACAATTGAACAAATGAACGAATGAACAAATGAACAAATGAACAAGTGGACAAATGAACGAATGGACAAATGAACAAATGAACAAATGAACAAGTGAACAAATGAACAAATGAACAAATGAACAAATGAACAAATGAACAAGTGGACAAATGAACGAATGGGCAAATGAACAAGTGAACAATTGTACAATTGAACAAATGAACAATTGTACAAATGAACAAGTGAACAAATGAACAAATGTACAAATAAACGAATGGACAAATGAACAAATGAATAATTGTACAATTGAACAAATGAACATATGAACAAATGAACAAATGAACAAATGAACAAATGGACAAATGAACAAATGAACAATTGAACAAATGAACAATTGTACAATTGAACAAATGAACAATTGAACGACTGAACAAATGAACAAATGAACAAATGAGCAAATGAACATATGAAGAAATGAACAAATGAACAAATGAACAAATGAACATATGAACAAATGAACAAGTGGAAAAATGAACGAATGGACAAATGAACAAATGAACAAATTAACAAGTGGACAAATGAACGAATGGACAAATGAACAAATGAACAAATGAACAAATGAACAAATGAACAAATGTACAAAGTGAACAAATGAACAAATGAACAAATGAACAAATGGACAAATGGACAAATGAACAAAAGAACAAATGAACAAATGAACAATTATACAATTGAACAAATGAACAATTGTACAATTGAACAAATGAACAATTGACAATTGAACAAATGAACGAATGAACGAATGAACAAATGAATAAATGAACAAATGAACAAGTGGACAAATGAACGAATGGACAAATGAACAAATGAACATATGAAGAAATGAACAAATGAACAAATGAACAAATGAACAAATGAACAAATGAACAATTGTACAATTGTACAATTGAACAAATGAACATATGAACAAATGAACAAGTGGAAAAATGAACGAATGGACAAATGAACAAGTGAACAAATTAACAAGTGGACAAATGAACGAATGGACAAATGAACAAATGAACAAATGAACAAATGAACAAGTGGACAAATAAACGAATGGACAAATGAACAAATGAATAATTGTACAATTGAACAAATGAACATATGAACAAATGAACAAATGAACAAATGAACAAATGGACAAATGAACAAATGAACAATTGAACAAATGAACAATTGTACAATTGAACAAATGAACAATTGAACAACTCAACAAATGAACAAATGAACAAATGAGCAAATGAACATATGAAGAAATGAACAAATGAACAAATGAACAAATGAACATATGAACAAATGAACAAGTGGAAAAATGAACGAATGGACAAATGAACAAATGAACAAATTAACAAGTGGACAAATGAACGAATGGACAAATGAACAAATGAACAAATGAACAAATGAACAAATGTACAAAGTGAACAAATGAACAAATGAACAAATGAACAAATGGACAAATGGACAAATGAACATAAGAACAAATGAACAAATGAGCAATTATACAATTGAACAAATGAACAATTGTACAATTGAACAAATGAACAATTGACAATTGAACAAATGAACGAATGAACAAATGAACAAATGAACAAGTGGACAAATGAACGAATGGACAAATGAACAAATGAACAAATGAACAAGTGAACAAATGAACAACTGAACAAATGAACAAATGAACAAATGAACAAGTGGACAAATGAACGAATGGGCAAATGAACAAGTGAACAATTGTACAATTGAACAAATGAACAATTGTACAATTGAACAAATGAACAATTGAACAAATGAACAAATGAACAAATGAACAAATGAACAAATGATCAAATGAACAAATGAACAAGTGAACAAATGAACAAATGAACGAATGAACAAATGAACGAATGAACAAATGAACAATTGTTCAATTGAACAAATGAACAATTGCACAATTGAACAAATGAACAAATGAACAAATGAACAAGTGAACAAATGAACAAATGAACAAATGAACAAATGAACAAATGAACAAATGAACAAATAAAACAAATGAACAAATGAACAAATGACAATTGAACAAATGAAGAAATGAAGAATTGGACAAAAGAACAAATGAACAAATGAACAAGTGAACAAATGAACAATTGTACAATTGAACAAATGATCAATTGAACAATTGCACAATTGAACAAATGAACAAATGAAAAAATGAACAAGTGAACAAATGAACAAATGAACAAATGAACAAATGAACAAATGAACAAATGAACAAATAAAACAAATGAACAAATGAACAAATGACAATTGAACAAATGAAGAAATGAAGAATTGGACAAAAGAACAAATGAACAATTGAACAATAGAACAATTGAACAAATGAACAAATGAACAAATGAACAATTGTACAATTGAACAAATGAACAATTGTACAATTGAACAAATGAACAATTGTACAATTGAACAAATGAACAAATGAACAAATGAACAAATGAACAATTGTACAATTGAACAAATGAACAAATGAACAAATGAGCAAATCAACAGTTGTACAATTGTACAATTGAACAAATGAACAAATGAACAATTGTACAATTGAACAAATGAACAAATGAACAATTGTACAATTGAACAAATGAACATATGAACAAATGAACAAATGAACAAGTGAACAAATGGACAAATGAAGAAATGAACAAATGACCAAATGAACAAATGAGCGAATGAACGAATGAACAATTGAACAATTGTACAATTGAACAAATGAAAAATTGTACAATTGAACAAATGAACAATTGAGCAATTGAACAATTGAACAAATGAACAAGTGAACAAATGAACAAATGAACAATTGTACAATTGTACAAATGAAGAAATGAAGAATTGGACAAAAGAACAAAAGAACAAATGAACAAGTGAACAAATGAACACATGAACAAATGTACAAGTGAACAAATGAACAAATGAACAAATGAGCAAATCAACAATTGTACAATTGTACAATTGAACAAATGAACCAATGAACGAATGAACAAATGAACAAATGAACAAGTGGACAAATGAACAAATGGACAAATCAACAAATGAACAATTGAACAAATGAACAATTGTACAATTGAACAAATGAACGAATGAACGAATGAACAAATGAACAAATGATCAAATTAACAAGTGGACAAATGAACGAATGGTCAAATGAACAAATGAACAAATGAACAAATGAACAAGTGAACAAATGAACGAATGAACAAATGAACAAATGAATAAAAGAATAAATGAACAAATGAACAAATGACCAAATGAACAAATGAGCGAATGAACGAATGAAAAAATGAACAATTGTACAATTGAACAAATGAACAATTGTACAATTGAACAAATGAACAATTGTACAATTGAACAAATGAACAAATGAACAAATGAACAATTGTACAATTGAACAAATGAACAAATGAACAAATGAACAATTGTACAATTGAACAAATGAACAAATGAACAAATGAGCAAATCAACAGTTGTACAATTGTACAATTGAACAAATGAACAAATGAAAAATTGTACAATTGAACAAATGAACAAATGAACAATTGTACAATTGAACAAATGAACCAATGAACGAATGAACAAATGAACAAATGAACAAATGAACAAGTGGACAAATGAACGAATGGACAAATGAACAAATGAACAAATGGACAAATGAACAAGTGAACAAATGAACAAATGTACAAATGAACAAATGAACAAGTGGACAAATAAACGAATGGACAAATGAACAAATGAATAATTGTACAATTGAACAAATGAACATATGAACAAATGAACAAATGAACAAATGAACAAATGAACAAATGGACAAATGAACAAATGAACAATTGAACAAATGAACAATTGTACAATTGAACAAATGAACAATTGAACAACTGAACAAATGAACAAATGAACAAATGAGCAAATGAACATATGAAGAAATGAACAAATGAACAAATGAACAAATGAACAAATGAACAATTGTACAAATGAACAAGTGAACAAATGAACAAATGTACAAATAAACGAATGGACAAATGAACAAATGAATAATTGTACAATTGAACAAATGAACATATGAACAAATGAACAAATGAACAAATGAACAAGTGAACAAATGAACAAATGAACAAATGAACAAATGAACAAATGAACAAGTGGACAAATGAACGAATGGGCAAATGAACAAGTGAACAATTGTACAATTGAACAAATGAACAATTGTACAAATGAGCAAATGAACATATGAAGAAATGAACAAATGAACAAATGAACAAATGAACATATGAACAAATGAACAAGTGGAAAAATGAACGAATGGACAAATGAACAAATGAACAAATTAACAAGTGGACAAATGAACGAATGGACAAATGAACAAATGAACAAATGAACAAATGAACAAATGAACAAATGTACAAAGTGAACAAATGAACAAATGAACAAATGAACAAATGGACAAATGGACAAATGAACAAAAGAACAAATGAACAAATGAACAATTATACAATTGAACAAATGAACAATTGTACAATTGAACAAATGAACAATTGACAATTGAACAAATGAACGAATGAACGAATGAACAAATGAATAAATGAACAAATGAACAAGTGGACAAATGAACGAATGGACAAATGAACAAATGAACATATGAAGAAATGAACAAATGAACAAATGAACAAATGAACAAATGAACAAATGAACAATTGTACAATTGTACAATTGAACAAATGAACATATGAACAAATGAACAAGTGGAAAAATGAACGAATGGACAAATGAACAAGTGAACAAATTAACAAGTGGACAAATGAACGAATGGACAAATGAACAAATGAACAAATGAACAAATGAACAAGTGGACAAATAAACGAATGGACAAATGAACAAATGAATAATTGTACAATTGAACAAATGAACATATGAACAAATGAACAAATGAACAAATGAACAAATGGACAAATGAACAAATGAACAATTGAACAAATGAACAATTGTACAATTGAACAAATGAACAATTGAACAACTCAACAAATGAACAAATGAACAAATGAGCAAATGAACATATGAAGAAATGAACAAATGAACAAATGAACAAATGAACATATGAACAAATGAACAAGTGGAAAAATGAACGAATGGACAAATGAACAAATGAACAAATTAACAAGTGGACAAATGAACGAATGGACAAATGAACAAATGAACAAATGAACAAATGAACAAATGTACAAAGTGAACAAATGAACAAATGAACAAATGAACAAATGGACAAATGGACAAATGAACATAAGAACAAATGAACAAATGAGCAATTATACAATTGAACAAATGAACAATTGTACAATTGAACAAATGAACAATTGACAATTGAACAAATGAACGAATGAACAAATGAACAAATGAACAAGTGGACAAATGAACGAATGGACAAATGAACAAATGAACAAATGAACAAGTGAACAAATGAACAACTGAACAAATGAACAAATGAACAAATGAACAAGTGGACAAATGAACGAATGGGCAAATGAACAAGTGAACAATTGTACAATTGAACAAATGAACAATTGTACAATTGAACAAATGAACAATTGAACAAATGAACAAATGAACAAATGAACAAATGAACAAATGATCAAATGAACAAATGAACAAGTGAACAAATGAACAAATGAACGAATGAACAAATGAACGAATGAACAAATGAACAATTGTTCAATTGAACAAATGAACAATTGCACAATTGAACAAATGAACAAATGAACAAATGAACAAATGAACAAGTGAACAAATGAACAAATGAACAAATGAACAAATGAACAAATGAACAAATGAACAAATAAAACAAATGAACAAATGAACAAATGACAATTGAACAAATGAAGAAATGAAGAATTGGACAAAAGAACAAATGAACAAATGAACAAGTGAACAAATGAACAATTGTACAATTGAACAAATGATCAATTGAACAATTGCACAATTGAACAAATGAACAAATGAAAAAATGAACAAGTGAACAAATGAACAAATGAACAAATGAACAAATGAACAAATGAACAAATGAACAAATAAAACAAATGAACAAATGAACAAATGACAATTGAACAAATGAAGAAATGAAGAATTGGACAAAAGAACAAATGAACAATTGAACAATAGAACAATTGAACAAATGAACAAATGAACAAATGAACAATTGTACAATTGAACAAATGAACAATTGTACAATTGAACAAATGAACAATTGTACAATTGAACAAATGAACAAATGAACAAATGAACAAATGAACAATTGTACAATTGAACAAATGAACAAATGAACAAATGAGCAAATCAACAGTTGTACAATTGTACAATTGAACAAATGAACAAATGAACAATTGTACAATTGAACAAATGAACAAATGAACAATTGTACAATTGAACAAATGAACATATGAACAAATGAACAAATGAACAAGTGAACAAATGGACAAATGAAGAAATGAACAAATGACCAAATGAACAAATGAGCGAATGAACGAATGAACAATTGAACAATTGTACAATTGAACAAATGAAAAATTGTACAATTGAACAAATGAACAATTGAGCAATTGAACAATTGAACAAATGAACAAGTGAACAAATGAACAAATGAACAATTGTACAATTGTACAAATGAAGAAATGAAGAATTGGACAAAAGAACAAAAGAACAAATGAACAAGTGAACAAATGAACACATGAACAAATGTACAAGTGAACAAATGAACAAATGAACAAATGAGCAAATCAACAATTGTACAATTGTACAATTGAACAAATGAACCAATGAACGAATGAACAAATGAACAAATGAACAAGTGGACAAATGAACAAATGGACAAATCAACAAATGAACAATTGAACAAATGAACAATTGTACAATTGAACAAATGAACGAATGAACGAATGAACAAATGAACAAATGATCAAATTAACAAGTGGACAAATGAACGAATGGTCAAATGAACAAATGAACAAATGAACAAATGAACAAGTGAACAAATGAACGAATGAACAAATGAACAAATGAATAAAAGAATAAATGAACAAATGAACAAATGACCAAATGAACAAATGAGCGAATGAACGAATGAAAAAATGAACAATTGTACAATTGAACAAATGAACAATTGTACAATTGAACAAATGAACAATTGTACAATTGAACAAATGAACAAATGAACAAATGAACAATTGTACAATTGAACAAATGAACAAATGAACAAATGAACAATTGTACAATTGAACAAATGAACAAATGAACAAATGAGCAAATCAACAGTTGTACAATTGTACAATTGAACAAATGAACAAATGAAAAATTGTACAATTGAACAAATGAACAAATGAACAATTGTACAATTGAACAAATGAACCAATGAACGAATGAACAAATGAACAAATGAACAAATGAACAAGTGGACAAATGAACGAATGGACAAATGAACAAATGAACAAATGGACAAATGAACAAGTGAACAAATGAACAAATGTACAAATGAACAAATGAACAAGTGGACAAATAAACGAATGGACAAATGAACAAATGAATAATTGTACAATTGAACAAATGAACATATGAACAAATGAACAAATGAACAAATGAACAAATGAACAAATGGACAAATGAACAAATGAACAATTGAACAAATGAACAATTGTACAATTGAACAAATGAACAATTGAACAACTGAACAAATGAACAAATGAACAAATGAGCAAATGAACATATGAAGAAATGAACAAATGAACAAATGAACAAGTGGACAAATGAACAAATGGACAAATCAACAAATGAACAATTGAACAAATGAACAATTGTACAATTGAACAAATGAACGAATGAACGAATGAACAAATGAACAAATGATCAAATTAACAAGTGGACAAATGAACGAATGGTCAAATGAACAAATGAACAAATGAACAAATGAACAAGTGAACAAATGAACGAATGAACAAATGAACAAATGAATAAAAGAATAAATGAACAAATGAACAAATGACCAAATGAACAAATGAGCGAATGAACGAATGAAAAAATGAACAATTGTACAATTGAACAAATGAACAATTGTACAATTGAACAAATGAACAATTGTACAATTGAACAAATGAACAAATGAACAAATGAACAATTGTACAATTGAACAAATGAACAAATGAACAAATGAACAATTGTACAATTGAACAAATGAACAAATGAACAAATGAGCAAATCAACAGTTGTACAATTGTACAATTGAACAAATGAACAAATGAAAAATTGTACAATTGAACAAATGAACAAATGAACAATTGTACAATTGAACAAATGAACCAATGAACGAACGAACAAATGAACAAATGAACAAATGAACAAGTGGACAAATGAACGAATGGACAAATGAACAAATGAACAAATGGACAAATGAACAAGTGAACAAATGAACAAATGTACAAATGAACAAATGAACAAGTGGACAAATAAACGAATGGACAAATGAACAAATGAATAATTGTACAATTGAACAAATGAACATATGAACAAATGAACAAATGAACAAATGAACAAATGAACAAATGGACAAATGAACAAATGAACAATTGAACAAATGAACAATTGTACAATTGAACAAATGAACAATTGAACAACTGAACAAATGAACAAATGAACAAATGAGCAAATGAACATATGAAGAAATGAACAAATGAACAAATGAACAAATGAACATATGAACAAATGAACAAGTGGAAAAATGAACGAATGGACAAATGAACAAATGAACAAATTAACAAGTGGACAAATGAACGAATGGACAAATGAACAAATGAACAAATGAACAAATGAACAAATGAACAAATGTACAAAGTGAACAAATGAACAAATGAACAAATGAACAAATGGACAAATGGACAAATGAACAAAAGAACAAATGAACAAATGAACAATTATACAATTGAACAAATGAACAATTGTACAATTGAACAAATGAACAATTGACAATTGAACAAATGAACGAATGAACAAATGAACAAATGAACAAGTGGACAAATGAACGAATGGACAAATGAACAAATGAACAAATGAACAAGTGAACAAATGAACAAATGAACAAATGAACAAATGAACAAATGAACAAGTGGACAAATGAACGAATGGGCAAATGAACAAGTGAACAATTGTACAATTGAACAAATGAACAATTGTACAAATGAACAAGTGAACAAATGAACAAATGTACAAATAAACGAATGGACAAATGAACAAATGAATAATTGTACAATTGAACAAATGAACATATGAACAAATGAACAAATGAACAAATGAACAAATGGACAAATGAACAAATGAACAATTGAACAAATGAACAATTGTACAATTGAACAAATGAACAATTGAACGACTGAACAAATGAACAAATGAACAAATGAGCAAATGAACATATGAAGAAATGAACAAATGAACAAATGAACAAATGAACATATGAACAAATGAACAAGTGGAAAAATGAACGAATGGACAAATGAACAAATGAACAAATTAACAAGTGGACAAATGAACGAATGGACAAATGAACAAATGAACAAATGAACAAATGAACAAATGAACAAATGTACAAAGTGAACAAATGAACAAATGAACAAATGAACAAATGGACAAATGGACAAATGAACAAAAGAACAAATGAACAAATGAACAATTATACAATTGAACAAATGAACAATTGTACAATTGAACAAATGAACAATTGACAATTGAACAAATGAACGAATGAACAAATGAACAAATGAACAAGTGGACAAATGAACGAATGGACAAATGAACAAATGAACAAATGAACAAATGAACAAATGAACAAATGAACAAATGAACAAATGAACAAGTGGACAAATGAACGAATGGGCAAATGAACAAGTGAACAATTGTACAATTGAACAAATGAACAATTGTACAATTGAACAAATGAACAATTGAACAAATGAACAAATGAACAAATGAACAAATGAACAAATGAACAAATGAACAAATGAACAAATGATCAAATGAACAAATGAACAAGTGAACAAATGAACAAATGAACGAATGAACAAATGAACGAATGAACAAATGAACAATTGTTCAATTGAACAAATGAACAATTGTACAATTGAACAAATGAACAAATGAACAAATGAACAAGTGAACAAATGAACAAATGAACAAATGAACAAATGAACAAATGAACAAATGAACAAATAAAACAAATGAACAAATAAAACAAATGAACAAATGAACAAATGACAATTGAACAAATGAAGAAATGAAGAATTGGACAAAAGAACAAATGAACAGATGAACAAGTGAACAAATGAACAAGTGGACAAATGAACGAATGATCAATTGAACAAATGAACAAATGAACAATTGTACAATTGAACAAATGATGAATTGAACAATTGAACAATTGAACAAATGAACAAATGAACAAATGAACAAATGAAAAAAATGAACAAATGAACAAATGAACAATTATACAATTGAACAAATGAACAATTGTACAATTGAACAAATGAACAATTGACAATTGAACAAATGAACGAATGAACGAATGAACAAATGAATAAATGAACAAATGAACAAGTGGACAAATGAACGAATGGACAAATGAACAATTGAACATATGAAGAAATGAACAAATGAACAAATGAACAAATGAACAAATGAACAAATGAACAATTGTACAATTGTACAATTGAACAAATGAACATATGAACAAATGAACAAGTGGAAAAATGAACGAATGGACAAATGAACAAGTGAACAAATTAACAAGTGGACAAATGAACGAATGGACAAATGAACAAATGAACAAATGAACAAATGATCAAATGTACAAAGTGAACAAATGAACAAATGAACAAATGGACAAATGGACAAATGAACAAAAGAACAAATGAACAAATGAACAATTATACAATTGAACAAATGAACAATTGTACAATTGAACAAATGAACAATTGACAATTGAACAAATGAACGAATGTACGAATGGACAAATGAACAAATGAGCAAATGAACAAATGAACAAATCAACAAGTGAACAAATGAACAAATGAACAAATGAACAATTATACAAATGAACAAATGAACAATTGTACAATTGAACAAATGAACAATTGACAATTGAACAAATGAACAATTGACAATTGAACAAATGAACGAATGAACGAATGAACAAATGAACAAATGAACAAATCAACAAATGAACAAATGAACAAGTGGATAAATGAACGAATGGGCAAATGAACAAGTGAACAATTGTACAATTGAACAAATGAACAATTGTACAATTGAACTAATGAACAATTGTACAATTGAACAAATGAACAATAGATCAATTGAACAAATGAGCAATTGTACAATTGAACAAATGAACAATTGTACAATTGAACAAATGAGCATTTGTACAATTGAACAAATGAACAATTGTACAATTGAACAAATGAACAATTGAACAAATGAACAATTGTACAATTGAACAAATGAACAATTGAACAACTGAACAAATGAACAAATGGACAAATGGACAAATGAACAAAAGAACAAATGAACAAATGAGCAATTATACAATTGAACAAATGAACAATTGTACAATTGAACAAATGAACAATTGACAATTGAACAAATGAACGAATGAACAAATGAACAAATGAACATATGAACAAATGAACAAATGAACAAATGATCAAATGAACAAATGAACAAATAAAACAAATGAACAAATGAACAAATGACAATTGAACAAATGAAGAAATGAAGAATTGGACAAAAGAACAAATGAACAAATGAACATGTGAACAAATGAATAATTGTACAATTGAACAAATGATCAATTGAACAATTGAACAATTGAACAAATGAACAAATGAACAAATGAACAAATGAACAAATGAAAAAATGAACAAATGAACAATTGTACAATTGAACAAATGAACAATTGTACAATTGAACAAATGATCAATTGTTCAAATGAACAAATGAACAATTGTACAATTGAACAAATGATCAATTGAACAATTGAACAATAGAACAATTGAACAAATGAACAAATGAACAAATGAACAATTGTACAATTGAACAAATGAACAATTGTACAATTGAACAAATGAACAATTGTACAATTGAACAAATGAACAAATGAACAAATGAACAAATGAACAATTGTACAATTGAACAAATGAACAAATGAACAAATGAGCAAATCAACAGTTGTACAATTGTACAATTGAACAAATGAACAAATGAACAATTGTACAATTGAACAAATGAACAAATGAACAATTGTACTATTGAACAAATGAACATATGAACAAATGAACAAATGAACAAGTGAACAAATGGACAAATGAACAAATGAACAAATGACCAAATGAACAAATGAGCGAATGAACGAATGAACAATTGAACAATTGTACAATTGAACAAATGAAAAATTGTACAATTGAACAAATGAACAATTGAGCAATTGAACAATTGAACAAATGAACAAGTGAACAAATGAACAAATGAACAATTGTACAATTGTACAAATGAAGAAATGAAGAATTGGACAAAAGAACAAAAGAACAAATGAACAAGTGAACAAATGAACACATGAACAAATGTACAAGTGAACAAATGAACAAATGAACAAATGAGCAAATCAACAATTGTACAATTGTACAATTGAACAAATGAACCAATGAACGAATGAACAAATGAACAAATGAACAAGTGGACAAATGAACGAATGGACAAATGAACAATTGTACAATTGAACAAATGAACAATTGTACAATTGAATAAATGAACAAATGAACAATTGTACAATTGAATAAATGAACAAATGAACAATTGTACAATTGAATAAATGAACAAATGAACAATTGTGCAATAGAACAAATGAACAATTGTACAATTGAACAAATGATCAATTGAACAAATGAACAAATGAACAATTGTACAATTGAACAAATGATCAATTGAACAATTGAACAATTGAACAAATGAACAAATGAACAAATGAACAAATGAACAAGTGTACAAATGAACAAATGAACGAATGAACAAATGAAAAATTGTACAATTGAACATATGAACAATTGTACAATTGTACAATTGAACAAATGAACATATGAACAAATGAACAAGTGGAAAAATGAACGAATGGACAAATGAACAAATGAACAAATTAACAAGTGGACAAATGAACGAATGGACAAATGAACAAATGAACAAATGAACAAATGAACAAATGAACAAATGTACAAAGTGAACAAATGAACAAATGAACAAATGAACAAATGGACAAATGGACAAATGAACAAAAGAACAAATGAACAAATGAACAATTATACAATTGAACAAATGAACAATTGTACAATTGAACAAATGAACAATTGACATTTGAACAAATGAACGAATGAACAAATGAACAAATGAACAAGTGGACAAATGAACGAATGGACAAATGAACAAATGAACAAATGAACAAATGAACAAATCAACAAATGAACAAATGAACAAGTGGATAAATGAACGAATGGGCAAATGAACAAGTGAACAATTGTACAATTGAACAAATGAACAATTGTACAATTGAACTAATGAACAATTGTACAATTGAACAAATGAACAATAGATCAATTGAACAAATGAGCAATTGTACAATTGAACAAATGAACAATTGAACAACTGAACAAATGAACAAATGAACAAATGAAGAAATGAGCAAATGAACATATGAAGAAATGAAGAAATGAACAAATGAACAAATGAACAATTGTACAATTGTACAATTGTACAATTGTACAATTGAACAAATGAACATATGAACAAATGAACAAGTGGAATAATGAACGAATGGACAAATGAACAAATGAACAAATTAACAAGTGGACAAATGAACGAATGGACAAATGAACAAATGAACAAATGAACAAATGAACAAATGTACAAAGTGAACAAATGAACAAATGGACAAATGGACAAATGAACAAAAGAACAAATGAACAAATGAGCAATTATACAATTGAACAAATGAACAATTGTACAATTGAACAAATGAACAATTGACAATTGAACAAATGAACGAATGAACAAATGAACAAATGAACAAGTGGACAAATGAACGAATGGACAAATGAACAAATGAACAAATGAACAAGTGAACAAATGAACAACTGAACAAATGAACAAATGATCAAATGAACAAGTGGACAAATGAACGAATGGGCAAATGAACAAGTGAACAATTGTACAATTGAACAAATGAACAATTGTACAATTGAACAAATGAACAATTGAACAAATGAACAAATGAACAAATGAACAAATGAACAAATGATCAAATGAACAAATGAACAAGTGAACAAATGAACAAATGAACGAATGAACAAATGAACGAATGAACAAATGAACGAATGAACAAATGAACAATTGTTCAATTGAACAAATGAACAATTGTTCAATTGAACAAATGAACAAATGAACAAATGAACAAATGAACAAATGATCAAATGAACAAATGAACAAGTGAACAAATGAACAAATGAACGAATGAACAAATGAACGAATGAACAAATGAACAATTGTTCAATTGAACAAATGAACAATTGCACAATTGAACAAATGAACAAATGAACAAATGAACAAGTGAACAAATGAACAAATGAACAAATGAACAAATGAACAAATGAACAAATGAACAAATGAACAAATGAACAAATAAAACAAATGAACAAATGAACAAATGACAATTGAACAAATGAAGAAATGAAGAATTGGACAAAAGAACAAATGAACAAATGAACAAGTGAACAAATGAATAATTGTACAATTGAACAAATGATCAATTGAACAATTGAACAATTGAACAAATGAACAAATGAACAAATGAACAAATGAACAAATGAAAAAATGAACAAATGAACAATTGTACAATTGAACAAATGAACAAATGAAAAAATGAACAAATGAACAATTGTACAATTGAACAAATGAACAATTGTACAATTGAACAAATGAACAAATGAACAAATGAACAAATGAACAAATGAACAAATGAACAATTGTACAATTGAACAAATGAACAAATGAACAAATGAGCAAATCAACAGTTGTACAATTGTACAATTGAACAAATGAACAAATGAACAATTGTACAATTGAACAAATGAACAAATGAACAATTGTACAATTGAACAAATGAACAAATGAACAATTGTACAATTGAGCAAATGAACATATGAACAAATGAACAAATGAACAAGTGAACAAATGGACAAATGAACAAATGAACAAATGACCAAATGAACAAATGAGCGAATGAACGAATGAACAATTGAACAATTGTACAATTGAACAAATGAAAAATTGTACAATTGAACAAATGAACAATTGAGCAATTGAACAATTGAACAAATGAACAAGTGAACAAATGAACAAATGAACAATTGTACAATTGTACAAATGAAGAAATGAAGAATTGGACAAAAGAACAAAAGAACAAATGAACAAGTGAACAAATGAACACATGAACAAATGTACAAGTGAACAAATGAACAAATGAACAAATGAGCAAATCAACAATTGTACAATTGTACAATTGAACAAATGAACCAATGAACGAATGAACAAATGAACAAATGAACAAGTGGACAAATGAACGAATGGACAAATGAACAATTGTACAATAGAACAAATGAACAATTGTACAATTGAATAAATGAACAAATGAACAATTGTACAATTGAATAAATGAACAAATGAACAATTGTACAATTGAATAAATGAACAAATGAACAATTGTGCAATTGAACAAATGAACAATTGTACAATTGAACAAATGATCAATTGAACAAATGAACAAATGAACAATTGTACAATTGAACAAATGATCAATTGAACAATTGAACAATTGAACAAATGAACAAATGAACAAATGAACAAATGAACAAGTGTACAAATGAACAAATGAACGAATGAACAAATGAATAATTGTACAATTGAACATATGAACAATTGTACAATTGAACAAATGAACAATTGTACAATTGAACAAATGAACGAATGAACGAATGAACAAATGAACAAATGATCAAATTAACAAGTGGACAAATGAACGAATGGTCAAATGAACAAATGAACAAATGAACAAATGAACAAGTGAACAAATGAACGAATGAACAAATGAACAAATGAATAAAAGAATAAATGAACAAATGAACAAATGACCAAATGAACAAATGAGCGAATGAACGAATGAAAAAATGAACAATTGTACAATTGAACAAATGAACAATTGTACAATTGAACAAATGAACAAATGAACAAATGAACAATTGTACAATTGAACAAATGAACAAATGAACAAATGAACAATTGTACAATTGAACAAATGAACAAATGAACAAATGAGCAAATCAACAGTTGTACAATTGTACAATTGAACAAATGAACAAATGAACAATTGTACAATTGAACAAATGAACAAATGAACAATTGTACAATTGAACAAATGAACATATGAACAAATGAACAAATGAACAAGTGAACAAATGGACAAATGAACAAATGAACAAATGACCAAATGAACAAATGAGCGAATGAACGAATGAACAATTGAACAATTGTACAATTGAACAAATGAAAAATTGTACAATTGAACAAATGAACAATTGAGCAATTGAACAATTGAACAAATGAACAAGTGAACAAATGAACAAATGAACAATTGTACAATTGTACAAATGAAGAAATGAAGAATTGGACAAAAGAACAAAAGAACAAATGAACAAGTGAACAAATGAACACATGAACAAATGTACAAGTGAACAAATGAACAAATGAACAAATGAGCAAATCAACAATTGTACAATTGTACAATTGAACAAATGAACCAATGAACGAATGAACAAATGAACAAATGAACAAGTGGACAAATGAACGAATGGACAAATGAACAATTGTACAATAGAACAAATGAACAATTGTACAATTGAATAAATGAACAAATGAACAATTGTACAATTGAATAAATGAACAAATGAACAATTGTACAATTGAATAAATGAACAAATGAACAATTGTGCAATTGAACAAATGAACAATTGTACAATTGAACAAATGATCAATTGAACAAATGAACAAATGAACAATTGTACAATTGAACAAATGATCAATTGAACAATTGAACAATTGAACAAATGAACAAATGAACAAATGAACAAATGAACAAGTGTACAAATGAACAAATGAACGAATGAACAAATGAAAAATTGTACAATTGAACATATGAACAATTGTACAATTGAACAAATGAACAATTGTACAATTGAACAAATGAACGAATGAACGAATGAACAAATGAACAAATGATCAAATTAACAAGTGGACAAATGAACGAATGGTCAAATGAACAAATGAACAAATGAACAAATGAACAAGTGAACAAATGAACGAATGAACAAATGAACAATTGTACAATTGAACAAATGAACAAATGAACAAATGAACAATTGTACAATTGAACAAATGAACAAATGAACAAATGAGCAAATCAACAGTTGTACAATTGTACAATTGAACAAATGAACAAATGAAAAATTGTACAATTGAACAAATGAACAAGTGAACAATTGTACAATTGAACAAATGAACCAATGAACGAATGAACAAATGAACAAATGAACAAATGAACAAGTGGACAAATGAACGAATGGACAAATGAACAAATGAACAAATGAACAAATGAACAAATGAACAAATGTACAAAGTGAACAAATGAACAAATGAACAAATGAACAAATGGACAAATGGACAAATGAACAAAAGAACAAATGAACAAATGAACAATTATACAATTGAACAAATGAACAATTGTACAATTGAACAAATGAACAATTGACAATTGAACAAATGAACGAATGAACAAATGAACAAATGAACAAGTGGACAAATGAACGAATGGACAAATGAACAAATGAACAAATGAACAAATGAACAAATCAACAAATGAACAAATGAACAAGTGGATAAATGAACGAATGGGCAAATGAACAAGTGAACAATTGTACAATTGAACAAATGAACAATTGTACAATTGAACTAATGAACAATTGTACAATTGAACTAATGAACAATTGTACAATTGAACAAATGAACAATAGATCAATTGAACAAATGAGCAACTGTACAATTGAACAAATGAACAATTGAACAACTGAACAAATGAACAAATGAACAAATGAACAAATGAGCAAATGAACATATGAAGAAATGAACAAATGAACAAATGAACAAATGAACAATTGTACAATTGTACAATTGTACAATTGTACAATTGAACAAATGAACATATGAACAAATGAACAAGTGGAATAATGAACGAATGGACAAATGAACAAATGAACAAATTAACAAGTGGACAAATGAACGAATGGACAAATGAACAAATGAACAAATGAACAAATGAACAAATGTACAAAGTGAACAAATGAACAAATGAACAAATGAACAAATGGACAAATGGACAAATGAACAAAAGAACAAATGAACAAATGAGCAATTATACAATTGAACAAATGAACAATTGTACAATTGAACAAATGAACAATTGACAATTGAACAAATGAACGAATGAACGAATGAACAAATGAACAAGTGGACAAATGAACGAATGGTCAAATGAACAAATGAACAAATGAACAAGTGAACAAATGAACAACTGAACAAATGAACAAATGATCAAATGAACAAGTGGACAAATGAACGAATGGGCAAATGAACAAGTGAACAATTGTACAATTGAACAAATGAACAATTGTACAATTGAACAAATGAACAATTGAACAAATGAACAAATGAACAAATGAACAAATGAACAAATGATCAAATGAACAAATGAACAAGTGAACAAATGAACAAATGAACGAATGAACAAATGAACGAATGAACAAATGAACAATTGTTCAATTGAACAAATGAACAATTGCACAATTGAACAAATGAACAAATGAACAAATGAACAAGTGAACAAATGAACAAATGAACAAATGAACAAATGAACAAATGAACAAATGAACAAATAAAACAAATGAACAAATGACAATTGAACAAATGAAGGAATGAAGAATTGGACAAAAGAACAAATGAACAAATGAACAAGTGAACAAATGAATAATTGTACAATTGAACAAATGATCAATTGAACAATTGAACAATAGAACAAATGAACAAATGAACAAATGAACAAATGAACAAATGAACAAATGAACAAATGAACAAATGAACAAATGAAAAAATGAACAAATGAACAATTGTACAATTGAACAAATGAACAATTGTACAATTGAACAAATGATCAATTGTTCAAATGAACAAATGAACAATTGTACAATTGAACAAATGATCAATTGAACAATTGAACAATAGAACAATTGAACAAATGAACAAATGAACAAATGAACAATTGTACAATTGAACAAATGAACAATTGTACAATTGAACAAATGAACAAATGAACAAATGAACAAATGAACAATTGTACAATTGAACAAATGAACAAATGAACAAATGAGCAAATCAACAGTTGTACAATTGTACAATTGAACAAATGAACAAATGAACAATTGTACAATTGAACAAATGAACAAATGAACAATTGTACAATTGAACAAATGAACATATGAACAAATGAACAAATGAACAAGTGAACAAATGGACAAATGAACAAATGAACAAATGACCAAATGAACAAATGAGCGAATGAACGAATGAACAATTGAACAATTGTACAATTGAACAAATGAACGAATGAACGAATGAACGAATGAACAAATGAACAAATGAACGAATGGACAAATGAACAAATCAACAAGTGAACAAATGAACAAATGAATAAATGAACAAGTGGACAAATGAACGAATGGACAAATGAACAATTGTACAATTGAACAAATGAACAATTGTACAATTGAACAAATGAACAATTGTACAATTGAACAAATGAACAATTGTACAATTGAACAAATGAACAATTGTACAATTGAACAAATGAACAATTGTACAATTGAACAAATGAACAATTGTACAATTGAACAAATGAACAATTGTACAATTGAACAAATGAACAATTGTACAATTGAACAAATGAACAAATGAACAAATGAACAATTGTACAATTGAACAAATGAACAAATGAACAAATGAGCAAATCAACAGTTGTACAATTGTACAATTGAACAAATGAACAAATGAACAATTGTACAATTGAACAAATGAACAAATGAACAAATGAACAATTGTACAATTGTACAAATGAAGAAATGAAGAATTGGACAAAAGAACAAAAGAACAAATGAACAAGTGAACAAATGAACACATGAACAAATGAACAAGTGAACAAATGAACAAATGAACAAATGAGCAAATCAACAATTGTACAATTGTACAATTGAACAAATGAACCAATGAACGAATGAACAAATGAACAAATGAACAAATGAACAAGTGGACAAATGAACGAATGGACAAATGAACAATTGTACAATTGAACAAATGAACAATTGTACAATTGAATAAATGAACAAATGAACAATTGTACAATTGAATAAATGAACAAATGAACAATTGTACAATTGAATAAATGAACAAATGAACAATTGTACAATTGAACAAATGAACAATTGTACAATTGAACAAATGATCAATTGAACAAATGAACAAATGAACAATTGTACAATTGAACAAATGATCAATTGAACAATTGAACAATTGAACAAATGAACAAATGAACAAATGAACAAATGAACAAATGAACAAGTGAACAAATGAACAAATGATCGAATGAACAAATGAAAAATTGTACAATTGAACATATGAACAATTGTACAATTGAAAAAATGAACAATTGTACAATTGAACAAATGAACGAATGGACAAATGAACAAATGATCAAATTAACAAGTGGACAAATGAACGAATGGTCAAATGAACAAATGAACAAATGAACAAATGAACAAGTGAACAAATGAACGAATGAACAAATGAACAAATGAATAAATGAATAAATGAACAAATGAACAAATGACCAAATGAACAAATGAGCGAATGAACGAATGAAAAAATGAACAATTGTACAATTGAACAAATGAACAAATGAACAAATGAACAAATGAACAAATGAACAATTGTACAATTGAACAAATGAACAAATGAACAAATGAACAAGTGAACAAATGAACATATGAACAAATGAACAAGTGGAAAAATGAACGTATGGACAAATGAACAAATGATCAAATGAACAAGTGAACAAATGAACAAATGAACTAATGAACAAGTGGACAAATGTACGAATGGACAAAAAAACAAATGAACAAATGAACAAATGAACAAGTGAACAAATGAACAAATGAACAAATGAACAAGTGAACAAATGAACAAATGAACGAATGAACAATTGAACAAATGAACAATTGTACAATTGAACAAATGATCAATTGAACAAATGAACAAATGAACAATTGTACAATTGAACAAATGATCAATTGAACAATTGAACAATTGAACAAATGAACAAATGAACAAATGAACAAATGAACAAATGAACAAGTGAACAAATGAACAAATGATCGAATGAAGAAATGAAAAATTGTACAATTGAACATATGAACAATTGTACAATTGAACAAATGAACAATTGTACAATTGAACAAATGAACGAATGAACGAATGAACAAATGAACAAATGATCAAATTAACAAGTGGACAAATGAACGAATGGTCAAATGAACAAATGAACAAATGAACAAATGAACAAGTGAACAAATGAACGAATGAACAAATGAACAAATGAATAAATGAATAAATGAATAAATGAACAAATGAACAAATGACCAAATGAACAAATGAGCGAATGAACGAATGAAAAAATGAACAATTGTACAATTGAACAAATGAACAATTGTACAATTGAACAAATGAACAATTGTACAATTGAACAAATGAACAAATGAACAAATGAACAATTGTACAATTGAACAAATGAACAAATGAACAAATGAGCAAATCAACAGTTGTACAATTGTACAATTGAACAAATGAACAAATGAACAATTGTACAATTGAACAAATGAACCAATGAACGAATGAAAAAATGAACAAATGAACAAATGAAAAAGTGGACAAATGAACGAATGGACAAATGGACAAATGAACAAATGGACAAATGAACAAGTGAACAAATGAACAAATGTACAAATGAACAAATGAACAAGTGGACAAATAAACGAATGGACAAATGAACAAATGAATAATTGTACAATTGAACAAATGAACATATGAACAAATGAACAAATGAACAAATGAACAAATGGACAAATGAACAAATGAACAAATGAACAAATGACCAAATGAACAAATGAGCGAATGAACGAATGAACAAATGAACAATTGTACAATTGAACAAATGAAAAATTGTACAATTGTACAATTGAACAAATGAACGAATGAACGAATGAACGAATGAACAAATGAACAAATGAACGAATGAACGAATGAACAAATGAACAAATCAACAAGTGAACAAATGAACAAATGAATAAATGAACAAGTGGACAAATGAACGAATGGACAAATGAACAATTGTACAATTGAACAAATGAACAATTGTACAATTGAACAAATGAACAATTGAACAATTGAATAAATGAAGAATTGGATAAAAGAACAAATGAACAAATGATCAAGTGAACAAAAGAACAAGTGAACAAATGAGCAAATGAACAAAGGAACAAATGAACAAATGAACAAATGAACAAATGAACAAATGAACAAATGAACAAATGAACAAATGAACAATTGTACAATTGAACAAGTGAACATATGAACAAATGAACAAGTGGAAAAACGAACGAATGGACAAATGAACAAATGATCAAATGAACAAGTGAACAAATGAACAAATGAACAAATGAACAAGTGGACAAATGTACGAATGGACAAAAAAACAAATGAACAAATGAACAAATGAACAAGTGAACAAATGAACAAATGAACAAGTGAACAAGTGAACAAATGAACAAATGAACGAATGAACAAATGAACAAGTGAACAATTGTACAATTGTACAATTGAACAAATGAACGAATGAACGAATGAACGAATGAACAAATGAACAAATGAACGAATGAACATATGAAGAAATGAACAAATGAACAAATGAACAAGTGAACAAATGAACAAATGAACAAATGAACAAATGAACAAATGAACAAATGAACAAATGAACAAATGAACAAGTGGACAAATGAACGAATGGGCAAATGAACAAGTGAACAATTGTACAATTGAACAAATGAACAATTGTACAATTGAACAAATGAACAATTGATCAAATGAACAAATGAACAAATGAACAAATGAACAAATGATCAAATGAGCAAATGAACACATGAACGAATGAACAAATGAACGAATGAACAAATGAACAAATGAACAATTGTACAATTGTACAATTGAACAAATGAACGAATGAACGAATGAACAAATGAACAAATGAACGAATGAACGAATGGACAAATGAACAAATCAACAAGTGAACAAATGAACAAATGAATAAATGAACAAGTGGACAAATGAACGAATGGACAAATGAACAATTGTACAATTGAACAAATGAACAATTGTACAATTGAACAAATGAACAATTGAACAATTGAATAAATGAACAATTGTACAATTGAACAAATGAACAATTGTACAATTGAACAAATGAACAATTGTACAATTGAACAAATGAACAATTGTACAATTGAACAAATGAACAATTGTACAATTGAACAAATGAACAATTGTACAATTGAACAAATGAACAATTGTACAATTGAACAAATGAACAATTGTACAATTGAACAAATGAACAAATGAACAAATGAACAAATGAACAAATGAACAATTGTACAATTGAACAAATGAACAAATGAACAAATGAGCAAATCAAAAGTTGTTCAATTGTACAATTGAACAAATGAACAAATGAACAATTGTACAATTGTACAAATGAAGAAATGAAGAATTGGGCAAAAGAACAAAAGAACAAATGAACAAGTGAACAAATGAACACATGAACAAATGAACAAGTGAACAAATGAACAAATGAACAAATGAGCAAATCAACAATTGTACAATTGTACAATTGAACAAATGATCCAATGAACGAATGAACAAATGAACAAATGAACAAGTGGACAAATGAACGAATGGACAAATGAACAATTGTACAATTGAACAAATGAACAATTGTACAATTGAATAAATGAACAAATGAACAATTGTACAATTGAATAAATGAACAAATGAACAATTGTACAATTGAATAAATGAACAAATGAACAATTGTACAATTGAACAAATGAACAATTGTACAATTGAACAAATGATCAATTGAACAAATGAACAAATGAACAATTGTACAATTGAACAAATGATCAATTGAACAATTGAACAATTGAACAAATGAACAAATGAACAAATGAACAAATGAACAAATGAACAAGTGAACAAATGAACAAATGATCGATTGAACAAATGAAAAATTGTACAATTGAACAAATGAACAATTGTACAATTGAACAAATGAACGAATGAACGAATGAACAAATGAACAAATGATCAAATTAACAAGTGGACAAATGAACGAATGGTCAAATGAACAAATGAACAAATGAACAAATGAACAAGTGAACAAATGAACGAATGAACAAATGAACAAATGAATAAATGAATAAATGAACAAATGAACAAATGACCAAATGAACAAATGAGCGAATGAACGAATGAAAAAATGAACAATTGTACAATTGAACAAATGAACAAATGAACAAATGAACAAATGAACAAATGAACAATTGTACAATTGAACAAATGAACAAATGAACAAGTGAGCAAATCAACAGTTGCACAATTGTACAATTGAACAAATGAACAAATGAACAATTGTACAATTGAACAAATGAACAATTGTACAATTGAACAAATGAACAATTGTACAATTGAACAAATGAACAAATGAACAAATGAACAAATGAACAAATGAACAATTGTACAATTGAACAAATGAACAAATGAACAAATGAGCAAATCAACAGTTGTACAATTGTACAATTGAACAAATGAACAAATGAACAATTGTACAATTGAACAAATGAACCAATGAACGAATGAAAAAATGAACAAATGAACAAATGAACAAGTGGACAAATGAACGAATGGACAAATGAACAAATGAACAAATGGACAAATGATCAAGTGAACAAATGAACAAATGTACAAATGAACAAATGAACAAGTGGACAAATAAACGAATGGACAAATGAACAAATGAATAATTGTACAATTGAACAAATGAACATATGAACAAATGAACAAATGAACAAATGAACAAATGGACAAATGAACAAATGAACAAATGAACAAATGACCAAATGAACAAATGAGCGAATGAACGAATGAACAAATGAACAATTGTACAATTGAACAAATGAAAAATTGTACAATTGGACAAATGAACAATTGAGCAATTGAACAATTGAAGAAATGAACAAATGAACAAATGAACAAATGAACAAATGAACAATTGTACAATTGTACAAATGAAGAAATGAAGAATTGGATAAAAGAACAAATGAACAAATGATCAAGTGAACAAAAGAACAAGTGAACAAATGAGCAAATGAACAAAGGAACAAATGAACAAATGAACAAATGAACAAATGAACAAATGAACAAATGAACAAATGAACAAATGAACAATTGTACAATTGAACAAATGAACATATGAACAAATGAACAAGTGGAAAAATGAACGAATGGACAAATGAACAAATGATCAAATGAACAAGTGAACAAATGAACAAATGAACAAATGAACAAGTGGACAAATGTACGAATGGACAAAAAAACAAATGAACAAATGAACAAATGAACAAGTGAACAAATGAACAAATGAACAAATGAACAAGTGAACAAATGAACAAATGAACGAATGAACAAATGAACAAGTGAACAATTGTACAATTGTACAATTGAACAAATGAACGAATGAACGAATGAACGAATGAACAAATGAACAAATGAACAAATGAACGAATGAACATATGAAGAAATGAACAAATGAACAAATGAACAAGTGAACAAATGAACAAATGAACAAATGAACAAATGAACAAATGAACAAGTGGACAAATGAACGAATGGGCAAATGAACAAGTGAACAATTGTACAATTGAACAAATGAACAATTGTACAATTGAACAAATGAACAATTGATCAAATGAACAAATGAACAAATGAACAAATGAACAAATGATCAAATGAGCAAATGAACACATGAACGAATGAACAAATGAACGAATGAACAAATGAACAAATGAACAATTGTACAATTGTACAATTGAACAAATGAACGAATGAACGAATGAACGAATGAACAAATGAACAAATGAACGAATGAACGAATGGACAAATGAACAAATCAACAAGTGAACAAATGAACAAATGAATAAATGAACAAGTGGACAAATGAACGAATGGACAAATGAACAATTGTACAATTGAACAAATGAACAATTGTACAATTGAACAAATGAACAATTGAACAATTGAATAAATGAACAATTGTACAATTGAACAAATGAACAATTGTACAATTGAACAAATGAACAATTGTACAATTGAACAAATGAACAATTGTACAATTGAACAAATGAACAATTGTACAATTGAACAAATGAACAATTGTACAATTGAACAAATGAACAATTGTACAATTGAACAAATGAACAATTGTACAATTGAACAAATGAACAATTGTACAATTGAACAAATGAACAAATGAACAAATGAACAAATGAACAAATGAACAATTGTACAATTGAACAAATGAACAAATGAACAAATGAGCAAATCAAAAGTTGTTCAATTGTACAATTGAACAAATGAACAAATGAACAATTGTACAATTGTACAAATGAAGAAATGAAGAATTGGACAAAAGAACAAAAGAACAAATGAACAAGTGAACAAATGAACACATGAACAAATGAACAAGTGAACAAATGAACAAATGAACAAATGAGCAAATCAACAATTGTACAATTGTACAATTGAACAAATGATCCAATGAACGAATGAACAAATGAACAAATGAACAAGTGGACAAATGAACGAATGGACAAATGAACAATTGTACAATTGAACAAATGAACAATTGTACAATTGAATAAATGAACAAATGAACAATTGTACAATTGAATAAATGAACAAATGAACAATTGTACAATTGAATAAATGAACAAATGAACAATTGTACAATTGAACAAATGAACAATTGTACAATTGAACAAATGATCAATTGAACAAATGAACAAATGAACAATTGTACAATTTACAAATGATCAATTGAACAATTGAACAATTGAACAAATGAACAAATGAACAAATGAACAAATGAACAAATGAACAAGTGAACAAATGAACAAATGATCGAATGAACAAATGAAAAATTGTACAATTGAACAAATGAACAATTGTACAATTGAACAAATGAACGAATGAACGAATGAACAAATGAACAAATGATCAAATTAACAAGTGGACAAATGAACGAATGGTCAAATGAACAAATGAACAAATGAACAAATGAACAAGTGAACAAATGAACGAATGAACAAATGAACAAATGAATAAATGAATAAATGAACAAATGAACAAATGACCAAATGAACAAATGAGCGAATGAACGAATGAAAAAATGAACAATTGTACAATTGAACAAATGAACAAATGAACAAATGAACAAATGAACAAATGAACAAATGAACAATTGTACAATTGAACAAATGAACAAATGAACAAGTGAGCAAATCAACAGTTGTACAATTGTACAATTGAACAAATGAACAAATGAACAATTGTACAATTGAACAAATGAACAAATGAACAATTGTACAATTGAACAAATGAACCAATGAACGAATGAACAAATGAACAAATGAACAAATGAACAAGTGGACAAATGAACGAATGGACAAATGAACAAATGAACAAATGGACAAATGAACAAGTGAACAAATGAACATATGAACAAATGAACAAGTGGAAAAATGAACGAATGGACAAATGAACAAGTGATCAAATGAACAAGTGAACAAATGAACAAATGAACAAATGAACAAGTGGACAAATGTACGAATGGACAAAAAAACAAATGAACAAATGAACAAATGAACAAGTGAACAAATGAACAAATGAACAAATGAACAAGTGAACAAATGAACAAATGAACGAATGAACAAATGAACAAGTGAACAATTGTAGAATTGTACAATTGAACAAATGAACGAATGAACGAATGAACGAATGAACAAATGAACAAATGAACGAATGAACATATGAACAAATGAACAAATGAACAAATGAACAAATGAACAAATGATCAAATGAACAATTGTACAATTGTACAAATGAACATATGAACAAATGAACAAGTGGAAAAATGAACGAATGGACAAATGAACAAATGAACAAATGAACAAGTGGACAAATGAACCAATGGACAAAAAAACAAATGAACAAATGAACAAATGAACAAATGAACAAGTGAACAAATGAACAAATGATCAAATGAACAAATGAACAAATGAACAAATGAACAAGTGAACAAATGATCAAATGAACGAATGAACAAATGAACAAATGAACAATTGTACAATTGTACAATTGAACAAATGAACGAATGAACGAATGAACGAATGAACAAATGATAAATTGAAAAAATGAACAAATGACTAAATAAACAAATGATCAAATGAACAAACGAACAAGTGAACAAATGAACAATTGTACAATTGAATAAATGAACAAATGAACAATTGTACAATAGAATATATGAACAAATGAACAATTGTACAATTGAACAAATGAACAATTGTACAATTGAATAAATGAACAAATGAACAATTGTACAATTGAACAAATGAACAATTGTACAATTGAACAAATGAACAAATGAACAAATGAACAAATGAACAATTGTACAATTGAACAAATGAACAAATGAACAAATGAGCAAATCAACAGTTGTACAATTGTACAATTGAACAAATGAACAAATGAACAATTGTACAATTGAACAAATGAACAAATGAACAATTGTACAATTGAACAAATGAACATATGAACAAATGAACAAATGAACAAGTGAACAAATGGACAAATGAACAAATGAACAAATGACCAAATGAACAAATGAGCGAATGAACGAATGAACAATTGAACAATTGTACAATTGAACAAATGAAAAATTGTACAATTGAACAAATGAAAAATTGTACAATTGAACAAATGAACAATTGAGCAATTGAACAATTGAACAAATGAACAAGTGAACAAATGAACAAATGAACAATTGTACAATTGTACAAATGAAGAAATGAAGAATTGGACAAAAGAACAAAAGAACAAATGAACAAGTGAACAAATGAACACATGAACAAATGTACAAGTGAACAAATGAACAAATGAACAAATGAGCAAATCAACAATTGTACAATTGTACAATTGAACAAATGAACCAATGAACGAATGAACAAATGAACAAATGAACAAGTGGACAAATGAACGAATGGACAAATGAACAATTGTACAATTGAACAAATGAACAATTGTACAATTGAATAAATGAACAAATGAACAATTGTACAATTGAATAAATGAACAAATGAACAATTGTACAATTGAATAAATGAACAAATGAACAATTGTGCAATTCAACAAATGAACAATTGTACAATTGAACAAATGATCAATTGAACAAATGAACAAATGAACAATTGTACAATTGAACAAATGATCAATTGAACAATTGAACAATTGAACAAATGAACAAATGAACAAATGAACAAATGAACAAGTGTACAAATGAACAAATGAACGAATGAACAAATGAAAAATTGTACAATTGAACATATGAACAATTGTACAATTGAACAAATGAACAATTGTACAATTGAACAAATGAACGAATGAACGAATGAACAAATGAACAAATGATCAAATTAACAAGTGGACAAATGAACGAATGGTCAAATGAACAAATGAACAAATGAACAAATGAACAAGTGAACAAATGAACGAATGAACAAATGAACAAATGAATAAAAGAATAAATGAACAAATGAACAAATGACCAAATGAACAAATGAGCGAATGAACGAATGAAAAAATGAACAATTATACAATTGAACAAATGAACAATTGTACAATTGAACAAATGAACAAATGAACAAATGAACAATTGTACAATTGAACAAATGAACAAATGAACAAATGAACAATTGTACAATTGAACAAATGAACAAATGAACGAATGAACAAATGAACAAATGAACAAATGAACAAGTGGACAAATGAACGAATGGACAAATGAACAAATGAACAAATGAAGAATTGGATAAAAGAACAAATGAACAAATGATCAAGTGAACAAAAGAACAAGTGAACAAATGAGCAAATGAACAAAGGAACAAATGAACAAATGAACAAATGAACAAATGAACAAATGAACAAATGAACAAATGAACAAATGAACAAATGAACAAATGAACAAATGAACAAATGAACAAATGAACAAATGAACAAATGAACAAATGAACAAATGAACAAATGAACAATTGTACAATTGTACAATTGAACAAATGAACATATGAACAAATGAACAAGTGGAAAAATGAACGAATGGACAAATGAACAAATGATCAAATGAACAAGTGAACAAATGAACAAATCAACAAATGAACAAGTGGACAAATGTACGAATGGACAAAAAAACAAAAGAACAAATGAACAAGTGAACAAATGAACAAATGAACAAATGAACAAGTGAACAAATGAACAAATGAACGAATGAACAAATGAACGAATGGACAAATGAACAAATGAACAAATGAACAAGTGAACAAATGAACAAATGAACAAATCAACAAATGAACAAATGAACAAGTGGATAAATGAACGAATGGGCAAATGAACAAGTGAACAATTGTACAATTGAACAAATGAACAATTGTACAATTGAACTAATGAACAATTGTACAATTGAACAAATGAACAATAGATCAATCGAACAAATGAGCAATTGTACAATTGAACAAATGAACAATTGTACAATTGAAGAAATGAGCAATTGTACAATTGAACAAATGAACAATTGTACAATTGAACAAATGAACAATTGAACAAATGAACAATTGTACAATAGAACAAATGAACAATTGAACAACTGAACAAATGAACAAATGAACAAATGAGCAAATGAACATATGAAGAAATGAACAAATGAACAAATGAACAAATGAACAAATGAACAATTGTACAATTGTACAATTGAACAAATGAACATATGAACAAATGAACAAGTGGAAAAATGAACGAATGGACAAATGAACAAATGAACAAATTAACAAGTGGACAAATGAACGAATGGACAAATGAACAAATGAACAAATGAACAAATGAACAAATGAACAAATGTACAAAGTGAACAAATGAACAAATGAACAAATGAACAAATGGACAAATGGACAAATGAACAAAAGAACAAATGAACAAATGAACAATTATACAATTGAACAAATGAACAATTGTACAATTGAACAAATGAACAATTGTACAATTGAACAAATGAACAATTGACAATTGAACAAATGAACGAATGAACAAATGAACAAATGAACAAGTGGACAAATGAACGAATGGACAAATGAACAAATGAACAAATGAACAAGTGAACAAATGAACAAATGAACAAATGAACAAATGAACAAGTGGACAAATGAACGAATGGGCAAATGAACAAGTGAACAATTGTACAATTGAACAAATGAACAATTGTACAATTGAACAAATGAACAATTGAACAAATGAACAAATGAACAAATGAACAAATGAACAAATGAACAAATGAACAAATGAACAAATGAACAAATGAACAAATGAACAAATGAACAAATGATCAAATGAACAAATGAACAAGTGAACAAATGAACAAATGAACGAATGAACAAATGAACGAATGAACAAATGAACAATTGTTCAATTGAACAAATGAACAATTGTACAATTGAACAAATGAACAAATGAACAAATGAACAAATGAACAAATGAACAAATGAACAAATGAACAAATGAACAAATAAAACAAATGAACAAATAAAACAAATGAACAAATGAACAAATGACAATTGAACAAATCAAGAAATGAAGAATTGGACAAAAGAACAAATGAACAGATGAACAAGTGAACAAATGAACAAGTGGACAAATGAACGAATGATCAATTGAACAAATGAACAAATGAACAATTGTACAATTGAACAAATGATCAATTGAACAATTGAACAATTGAACAAATGAACAAATGAACAAATGAACAAATGAAAAAATGAACAAATGAACAATTGTACAATTGAACAAATGAACAATTGTACAATTGAACAAATGATCAATTGTTCAAATGAACAAATGAACAATTGTACAATTGAACAAATGATCAATTGAACAATTGAACAACAGAACAATTGAACAAATGAACAAATGAACAAATGAACAAGTGAACAAATGATCAAATGAACAAATGAACAAGTGAACAAATGAACAAATGAACGAATGAACAAATGAACAAATGAACAAGTGGACAAATGAACAAATGAACGAATGAACAAATGTACAAAGTGAACAAATGAACAAATGAACAAATGGACAAATGGACAAATGAACAAAAGAACAAATGAACAAATGAACAATTATACAATTGAACAAATGAACAATTGTACAATTGAACAAATGAACAATTGACAATTGAACAAATGAACGAATGAACGAATGAACAAATGAACAAATGAACAAATGAACAAGTGGACAAATGAACGAATGGACAAATGAACAAATGAACAAATGAACAAGTGAACAAATGAACAAATGAACAAATGAACAAATGAACAAATGAACAAGTGGACAAATGAACGAATGGGCAAATGAACAAGTGAACAATTGTACAATTGAACAAATGAACAATTGTACAATTGAACAAATGAACAATTGAACAAATGAACAAATGAACAAATGAACAAATGAACAAATGAACAAATGATCAAATGAACAAATGAACAAATGAACGAATGAACAAATGAACGAATGAACAAATGAACAAATGAACAATTGTACAATTGTACAATTGAACAAATGAACGAATGAACGAATGAACGAATGAACAAATGAACAAATGAACGAATGAACGAATGGACAAATGAACAAATCAACAAGTGAACAAATGAACAAATGAATAAATGAACAAGTGGACAAATGAACGAATGGACAAATGAACAATTGTACAATTGAACAAATGAACAATTGTACAATTGAACAAATGAACAATTGAACAATTGAATAAATGAACAATTGTACAATTGAACAAATGAACAATTGTACAATTGAACAAATGAACAATTGTACAATTGAACAAATGAACAATTGTACAATTGAACAAATGAACAATTGAACAAATGAACAATTGTACAATTGAACAAATGAACAATTGTACAATTGAACAAATGAACAATTGTACAATTGAACAAATGAACAATTGTACAATTGAACAAATGAACAATTGTACAATTGAACAAATGAACAATTGTACAATTGAACAAATGAACAAATGAACAAATGAACAAATGAAGAATTGTACAATTGAACAAATGAACAAATGAGCAAATCAACAGTTGTACAATTGTACAATTGAACAAATGAACAAATGAACAATTGTACAATTGAACAAATGATCAAATGAACAATTGTACAATTGAACAAATGAACAAATGAACAAATGAACAAATGAACAATTGTACAATTGTACAAATGAAGAAATGAAGAATTGGACAAAAGAACAAAAGAACAAATGAACAAGTGAACAAATGAACACATGAACAAATGAACAAGTGAACAAATGAACAAATGAACAAATGAGCAAATCAACAATTGTACAATTGTACAATTGAACAAATGAACCAATGAACGAATGAACAAATGAACAAATGAACAAATGAACAAGTGGACAAATGAACGAATGGACAAATGAACAATTGTACAATTGAACAAATGAACAATTGTACAATTGAATAAATGAACAAATGAACAATTGTACAATTGAATAAATGAACAAATGAACAATTGTACAATTGAATAAATGAACAAATGAACAATTGTACAATTGAACAAATGAACAATTGTACAATTGAACAAATGATCAATTGAACAAATGAACAAATGAACAATTGTACAATTGAACAAATGATCAATTGAACAATTGAACAAATGAACAAATGAACAAATGAACAAATGAACAAATGAACAAGTGAACAAATGAACAAATGATCGAATGAACAAATGAAAAATTGTACAATTGAACATATGAACAATTGTACAATTGAAAAAATGAACAATTGTACAATTGAAGAAATGAACGAATGTACAAATGAACAAATGATCAAATTAACAAGTGGACAAATGAACGAATGGTCAAATGAACAAATGAACAAATGAACAAATGAACAAATGAACAAGTGAACAAATGAACGAATGAACAAATGAACAAATGAATAAATGAATAAATGAATAAATGAACAAATGAACAAATGACCAAATGAACAAATGAGCGAATAAACGAATGAAAAAATGAACAATTTTACAATTGAACAAATGAACAAATGAACAAATGAACAAATGAACAAATGAACAATTGTACAATTGAACAAATGAACAAATGAACAAATGAGCAAATCAACAGTTGTACAATTGTACAATTGAACAAATGAACAAATGAACAATTGTACAATTGAACAAATGAACAATTGTACAATTGAACAAATGATCAATTGAACAAATGAACAAATGAACAATTGTACAATTGAACAAATGATCAATTGAACAATTGAACAATTGAACAAATGAACAAATGAACAAATGAACAAATGAACAAATGAACAATTGTACAATTGAACAAATGGACCAATGAACGAATGAACAAATGAACAAATGAACAAATGAACAAGTGGACAAATGAACGAATGGACAAATGAACAAATGAATAAATGGACAAATGAACAAGTGAACAAATGAACATATGAACAAATGAACAAGTGGAAAAATGAACGAATGGACAAATGAACAAATGATCAAATGAACAAGTGAACAAATGAACAAATGAACTAATGAACAAGTGGACAAATGTACGAATGGACAAAAAAACAATTGAACAAATGAACAAATGAACAAGTGAACAAATGAACAAATGAACAAATGAACAAGTGAACAAATGAACAAATGAACGAATGAACAATTGAACAAATGAACAATTGTACAATTGAACAAATGATCAATTGAACAAATGAACAAATGAACAATTGTACAATTGAACAAATGATCAATTGAACAATTGAACAATTGAACAAATGAACAAATGAACAAATGAACAAATGAACAAATGAACAAATGAACAAGTGAACAAATGAACAAATGATCGAATGAACAAATGAAAAATTGTACAATTGAACATATGAACAATTGTACAATTGAACAAATGAACAATTGTACAATTGAACAAATGAACGAATGAACGAATGAACAAATGAACAAATGATCAAATTAACAAGTGGACAAATGAACGAATGGTCAAATGAACGAATAAACAAATGAACAAATGAATAAATGAATAAATGAATAAATGAACAAATGAACAAATGACCAAATGAACAAATGAGCGAATGAACGAATGAAAAAATGAACAATTGTACAATTGAACAAATGAACAATTGTACAATTGAACAAATGAACAATTGTACAATTGAACAAATGAACAAATGAACAAATGAACAAATGAACAAATGAACAATTGTACAATTGAACAAATGAACAAATGAACAAATGAGCAAATCAACAGTTGTACAATTGTACAATTGAACAAATGAACAAATGAACAATTGTACAATTGAACAAATGAACAAATGAACAATTGTACAATTGAACAAATGAACCAATGAACGAATGAAAAAATGAACAAATGAACAAATGAACAAGTGGACAAATAAACGAATGGACAAATGAACAAATGAATAATTGTACAATTGAACAAATGAACATATGAACAAATGAACAAATGAACAAATGAACAAATGGACAAATGAACAAATGAACAAATGAACAAATGACCAAATGAACAAATGACCAAATGAACAAATGAGCGAATGAACGAATGAACAAATGAACAATTGTACAATTGTACAAATGAAGAAATGAAGAATTGGATAAAAGAACAAATGAACAAATGATCAAGTGAACAAAAGAACAAGTGAACAAATGAGCAAATGAACAAAGGAACAAATGAACAAATGAACAAATGAACAAATGAACAAATGAACAAATGAACAAATGAACAATTGTACAATTGAACAAATGAACATATGAACAAATGAACAAGTGGAAAAATGAACGAATGGACAAATGAACAAATGACCAAATGAACAAGTGAACAAATGAACAAATGAACAAATGAACAAGTGGACAAATGTACGAATGGACAAAAAAACAAATGAACAAATGAACAAATGAACAAGTGAACAAATGAACAAATGAACAAATGAACAAGTGAACAAATGAACAAATGAACGAATGAACAAATGAACAAGTGAACAATTGTACAATTGTACAATTGAACAAATGAACGAATGAACGAATGAACGAATGAACAAATGAACAAATGAACGAATGAACATATGAAGAAATGAACAAATGAACAAATGAACAAGTGAACAAATGAACAAATGAACAAATGAACAAATGAACAAATGAACAAGTGGACAAATGAACGAATGGGCAAATGAACAAGTGAACAATTGTACAATTGAACAAATGAACAATTGTACAATTGAACAAATGAACAATTGATCAAATGAACAAATGAACAAATGAACAAATGAACAAATGATCAAATGAGCAAATGAACACATGAACGAATGAACAAATGAACGAATGAACAAATGAACAAATGAACAATTGTACAATTGTACAATTGAACAAATGAACGAATGAACGAATGAACGAATGAACAAATGAACAAATGAACGAATGAACGAATGGACAAATGAACAAATCAACAAGTGAACAAATGAACAAATGAATAAATGAACAAGTGGACAAATGAACGAATGGACAAATGAACAATTGTACAATTGAACAAATGAACAATTGTACAATTGAACAAATGAACAATTGAACAATTGAATAAATGAACAATTGTACAATTGAACAAATGAACAATTGTACAATTGAACAAATGAACAATTGTACAATTGAACAAATGAACAATTGTACAATTGAACAAATGAACAATTGTACAATTGAACAAATGAACAATTGTACAATTGAACAAATGAACAATTGTACAATTGAACAAATGAACAATTGTACAATTGAACAAATGAACAAATGAACAAATGAACAATTGTACAATTGAACAAATGAACAAATGTACAAATGAGCAAATCAAAAGTTGTTCAATTGTACAATTGAACAAATGAACAAATGAACAATTGTACAATTGTACAAATGAAGAAATGAAGAATTGGACAAAAGAACAAAAGAACAAATGAACAAGTGAACAAATGAACACATGAACAAATGAACAAGTGAACAAATGAACAAATGAACAAATGAGCAAATCAACAATTGTACAATTGTACAATTGAACAAATGAACCAATGAACGAATGAACAAATGAACAAATGAACAAATGAACAAGTGGACAAATGAACGAATGGACAAATGAACAATTGTACAATTGAACAAACGAACAATTGTACAATTGAATAAATGAACAAATGAACAATTGTACAATTGAATAAATGAACAAATGAACAATTGTACAATTGAATAAATGAACAAATGAACAATTGTACAATTGAACAAATGAACAATTGTACAATTGAACAAATGATCAATTGAACAAATGAACAAATGAACAATTGTACAATTGAACAAATGATCAATTGAACAATTGAACAATTGAACAAATGAACAAATGAACAAATGAACAAATGAACAAGTGAACAAGTGAACAAATGATCGAATGAACAAATGAAAAATTGTACAATTGAACAAATGAACAATTGTACAATTTAACAAATGAACGAATGAACGAATGAACAAATGAACAAATGATCAAATTAACAAGTGGACAAATGAACGAATGGTCAAATGAACAAATGAGCGAATGAACGAATGAAAAAATGAACAATTGTACAATTGAACAAATGAACAAATGAACAAATGAACAAATGAACAAATGAACAATTGTACAATTGAACAAATGAACAAATGAACAAATGAGCAAATCAACAGTTGTACAATTGAACAAATGAACAAATGAACAAATGAACAAATGAACAAATGAACAATTGTACAATTGAACAAATGAACAAATGAACAAATGAGCAAATCAACAGTTGTACAATTGTATAATTGAACAAATGAACAAATGAACAATTGTACAATTGAACAAATGAACAAATGAACAATTGTACAATTGAACAAATGAACAAATGAACAATTGTACAATTGAACAAATGAACCAATGAACGAATGAACAAATGAACAAATGAACAAATGAACAAGTGGACAAATGAACGAATGGACAAATGAACAAATGAACAAATGGACAAATGAACAAGTGAACAAATGAACATATGAACAAATGAACAAGTGGAAAAATGAACGAATGGACAAATGAACAAGTGATCAAATGAACAAGTGAACAAATGAACAAATGAACAAATGAACAAGTGAACAAATGAACAAATGAACGAATGAACAAATGAACAAGTGAACAATTGTAGAATTGTACAATTGAACAAATGAACCAATGAACGAATGAAAAAATGAACAAATTAACAAATGAACAAGTGGACAAATGAACGAATGGACAAATGAACAAATGAACAAATGGACAAATGAACAAGTGAACAAATGAACAAATGTACAAATGAACAAATGAACAAGTGGACAAATAAACGAATGGACAAATGAACAAATGAATAATTGTACAATTGAACAAATGAACATATGAACAAATGAACAAATGAACAAATGAACAAATGGACAAATGAACAAATGAACAAATGAACGAATGAACAAATGAACAAATGAACGAATGAACATATGAACAAATGAACAAATGAACAAATGAACAAATGAACAAATGAACAATTGTACAATTGTACAATTGTACAAATGAACATATGAACAAATGAACAAATGAACAAGTGAACAAATGAACAAATGATCAAATGAACAAATGAACAAATGAACAAATGAACAAGTGAACAAATGATCAAATGAACGAATGAACAAATGAACAAATGAACAATTGTACAATTGTACAATTGAACAAATGAACGAATGAACGAATGAACGAATGAACAAATGATAAATTGAAAAAATGAACAAATGAATAAATAAACAAATGATCAAATGAACAAACGAACAAGTGAACAAATGAACAATTGTACAATTGAATAAATGAACAAATGAACAATTGTACAATAGAATATATGAACAAATGAACAATTGTACAATTGAACAAATGAACAATTGTACAATTGAATAAATGAACAAATGAACAATTGTACAATTGAACAAATGAACAATTGTACAATTGAACAAATGATCAATTGAACAAATGAACAAATGAACAATTGTACAATTGAACAAATGATCAATTGAACAATTGAACAATTGAACAAATGAACAAATGAACAAATGAACAAATGAACAAATGAACAAGTGAACAAATGAACAAATGATCGAATGAACAAATGAAAAATTGTACAATTGAACATATGAACAATTTTACAATTGAACAAATGAACAATTGTACAATTGAACAAATGAACGAATGAACGAATGAACAAATGAACAAATGATCAAATTAACAAGTGGACAAATGAACGAATGGTCAAATGAACAAATGAACAAATGAACAAATGAACAAGTGAACAAATGAACGAATGAACAAATGAACAAATGAATAAATGAATAAATGAACAAATGAACAAATGACCAAATGAACAAATGAGCGAATGAACGAATGAAAAAATGATCAATTGAACAAATGAACAAATGAACAATTGTACAATTGAACAAATGAACAATTGTACAATTGAACAAATGAACAAATGAACAAATGAACAAATGAACAAATGAACAATTGTACAATTGAACAAATGAACAAATGAACAAATGAGCAAATCAACAGTTGTACAATTGTACAATTGAACAAATGAACAAATGAACAATTGTACAATTGAACAAATGAACCAATGAACGAATGAAAAAATGAACAAATGAACAAATGAACAAGTGGACAAATGAACTAATGGACAAATGAACAAATGAACAAATGGACAAATGAACAAGTGAACAAATGAACAAATGTACAAATGAACAAATGAACAAGTGGACAAATAAACGAATGGACAAATGAACAAATGAATTATTGTACAATTGAACAAATGAACATATGAACAAATGAACAAATGAACAAATGAACAAATGGACAAATGAACAAATGAACAAATGAACAAATGACCAAATGAACAAATGAGCGAATGAACAAATGAACAATTGTACAATTGAACAATTGAGCAATTGAACAATTGAAGAAATGAACAAATGAACAAATGAACAAATGAACAAATGAACAATTGTACAATTGTACAAATGAAGAAATGAAGAATTGGATAAAAGAACAAATGAACAAATGATCAAGTGAACAAAAGAACAAGTGAACAAATGAGCAAATGAACAAAGGAACAAATGAACAAATGAACAAATGAACAAATGAACAAATGAACAAATGAACAAATGAACAATTGTACAATTGTACAATTGAACAAATGAACATATGAACAAATGAACAAGTGGAAAAATGAACGAATGGACAAATGAACAAATGATCAAATGAACAAGTGAACAAATGAACAAATGAACAAATGAACAAGTGGACAAATGTACGAATGGACAAAAAAACAAATGAACAAATGAACAAATGAACAAGTGAACAAATGAACAAATGAACAAATGAACAAGTGAACAAATGAACAAATGAACGAATGAACAAATGAACAAGTGAACAATTGTACGAATGGACAAAAAAACAAATGAACAAATGAACAAATGAACAAGTGAACAAATGAACAAATGAACAAATGAACAAGTGAACAAATGAACAAATGAACAAATGAACAAATGAACAAATGAACAAATGAACAAATGAACAAATAAAACAAATGAACAAATGAACAAATGACAATTGAACAAATGAAGAAATGAAGAATTGGACAAAAGAACAAATGAACAAATGAACAAGTGAACAAATGAACAATTGTACAATTGAACAAATGATCAATTGAACAATTGAACAATTGAACAATTGAACAAATGAACAAATGAACAAATGAACAAATGAACAAATGAAAAAATGAACAATTGTACAATTGAACAAATGAACAATTGTACAATTGAACAAATGATCAATTGTTCAAATGAACAAATGAACAATTGTACAATTGAACAAATGATCAATTGAACAATTGAACAAATGATCAATTGAGCAATTGAACAATTGAACAAATGAACAAATGAACAAATGAACAATTGTACAATTGTACAAATGAAGAAATGAAGAATTGGACAAAAGAACAAAAGAACAAATGAACAAGTGAACAAATGAACACATGAACAAATGAACAAGTGAACAAATGAACAAATGAACAAATGAGCAAATCAACAATTGTACAATTGTACAATTGAACAAATGAACCAATGAACGAATGAACAAATGAACAAATGAACAAATGAACAAGTGGACAAATGAACGAATGGACAAATGAACAATTGTACAATTGAACAAATGAACAATTGTACAATTGAATAAATGAACAAATGAACAATTGTACTATTGAATAAATGAACAAATGAACAATTGTACAATTGAATAAATGAACAAATGAACAATTGTGCAATTGAACAAATGAACAATTGTACAATTGAACAAATGATCAATTGAACAAATGAACAAATGAACAATTGTACAATTGAACAAATGATCAATTGAACAATTGAACAATTGAACAAATGAACAAATGAACAAATGAACAAATGAACAAGTGAACAAATGAACAAATGAACGAATGAACAAATGAAAAATTGTACAATTGAACATATGAACAATTGTACAATTGAACAAATGAACAATTGTACAATTGAACAAATGAACGAATGAACGAATGAACAAATGAACAAATGATCAAATTAACAAGTGGACAAATGAACGAATGGTCAAATGAACAAATGAACAAATGAACAAATGAACAAGTGAACAAATGAACAAGTGAACAAATGAACGAATGAACAAATGAGCAAATCAACAGTTGTACAATTGTACAATTGAACAAATGAACAAATGAACAATTGTACAATTGAACAAATGAACAAATGAACCAATGAACAAATGAACAAGTGGACAAATGTACGAATGGACAAATGAACGAATGAACAAATGAACAAATGAACAATTGTACAATTGAACAATTGTACAATTGAACAAATGAACAAATGAACAAATGAGCAAATCAACAGTTGTACAATTGTACAATTGAACAAATGAACAAATGAACAATTGTACAATTGAACAAATGAACAAATGAACAATTGTACAATCGAACAAATGAACATATGAACAAATGAACATATGAACAAATGAACAAATGAACAAGTGAACAAATGGACAAATGAACAAATGAACAAATGACCAAATGAACAAATGAGCGAATGAACGAATGAACAATTGAACAATTGTACAATTGAACAAATGAAAAATTGTACAATTGAACAAATGAACAATTGAGCAATTGAACAATTGAACAAATGAACAAATGAACAAATGAACAATTGTACAATTGTACAAATGAAGAAATGAAGAATTGGACAAAAGAACAAAAGAACAAATGAACAAGTGAACAAATGAACACATGAACAAATGAACAAGTGAACAAATGAACAAATGAACAAATGAGCAAATCAACAATTGTACAATTGTACAATTGAACAAATGAACCAATGAACGAATGAACAAATGAACAAATGAACAAATGAACAAGTGGACAAATGAACGAATGGACAAATGAACAATTGTACAATTGAACAAATGAACAATTGTACAATTGAACGAATGGACAAATGAACAATTGTACAATTGAACAAATGAACAATTGTACAATTGAATAAATGAACAAATGAACAATTGTACAATTGAATAAATGAACAAATGGACAATTGTACAATTGAATAAATGAACAAATGAACAATTGTACAATTGAACAAATGAACAATTGTACAATTGAACAAATGATCAATTGAACAAATGAACAAATGAACAATTGTACAATTGGACAAATGATCAATTGAACAATTGAACAATTGAACAAATGAACAAATGAACAAATGAACAAATGAACAAATGAACAATTGTACAATTGAACAAATGAACAAATGAACAAATGAGCAAATCAAAAGTTGTTCAATTGTACAATTGAACAAATGAACAAATGAACAATTGTACAATTGTACAAATGAAGAAATGAAGAATTGGACAAAAGAACAAAAGAACAAATGAACAAGTGAACAAATGAACACATGAACAAATGAACAAGTGAACAAATGAACAAATGAACAAATGAGCAAATCAACAATTGTACAATTGTACAATTGAACAAATGAACCAATGAACGAATGAACAAATGAACAAATGAACAAATGAACAAGTGGACAAATGAACGAATGGACAAATGAACAATTGTACAATTGAACAAATGAACAATTGTACAATTGAATAAATGAACAAATGAACAATTGTACAATTGAATAAATGAACAAATGAACAATTGTACAATTGAATAAATGAACAAATGAACAATTGTACAATTGAACAAATGAACAATTGTACAATTGAACAAATGATCAATTGAACAAATGAACAAATGAACAATTGTACAATTGAACAAATGATCAATTGAACAATTGAACAATTGAACAAATGAACAAATGAACAAATGAACAAATGAACAAGTGAACAAGTGAACAAATGATCGAATGAACAAATGAAAAATTGTACAATTGAACAAATGAACAATTGTACAATTTAACAAATGAACGAATGAACAAATGAACAAATGATCAAATTAACAAGTGGACAAATGAACGAATGGTCAAATGAACAAACGAGCGAATGAACGAATGAAAAAATGAACAATTGTACAATTGAACAAATGAACAAATGAACAAATGAACAAATGAACAAATGAACAATTGTACAATTGAACAAATGAACAAATGAACAAATGAGCAAATCAACAGTTGTACAATTGAACAAATGAACAAATGAACAAATGAACAAATGAACAAATGAACAATTGTACAATTGAACAAATGAACAAATGAACAAATGAGCAAATCAACAGTTGTACAATTGTATAATTGAACAAATGAACAAATGAACAATTGTACAATTGAACAAATGAACAAATGAACAATTGTACAATTGAACAAATGAACCAATGAACGAATGAACAAATGAACAAATGAACAAATGAACAAGTGGACAAATGAACGAATGGACAAATGAACAAATGAACAAATGGACAAATGAACAAGTGAACAAATGAACATATGAACAAATGAACAAGTGGAAAAATGAACGAATGGACAAATGAACAAGTGATCAAATGAACAAGTGAACAAATGAACAAATGAACAAATGAACAAATGAACAAGTGGACAAATGTACGAATGGACAAAAAAACAAATGAACAAATGAACAAATGAACAAGTGAACAAATGAACAAATGAACAAATGAACAAGTGAACAAATGAACAAATGAACGAATGAACAAATGAACAAGTGAACAATTGTAGAATTGTACAATTGAACAAATGAACGAATGAACGAATGAACGAATGAACAAATGAACAAATGAACGAATGAACATATGAACAAATGAACAAATGAACAAATGAACAAATGAACAATTGTACAATTGTACAATTGTACAAATGAACATATGAACAAATGAACAAATGAACAAGTGAACAAATGAACAAATGATCAAATGAACAAATGAACAAATGAACAAATGAACAAGTGAACAAATGATCAAATGAACGAATGAACAAATGAACAAATGAACAATTGTACAATTGTACAATTGAACAAATGAACGAATGAACGAATGAACGAATGAACAAATGATAAATTGAAAAAATGAACAAATGAATAAATAAACAAATGATCAAATGAACAAACGAACAAGTGAACAAATGAACAATTGTACAATTGAATAAATGAACAAATGAACAATTGTACAATAGAATATATGAACAAATGAACAATTGTACAATTGAACAAATGAACAATTGTACAATTGAATAAATGAACAAATGAACAATTGTACAATTGAACAAATGAACAATTGTACAATTGAACAAATGATCAATTGAACAAATGAACAAATGAACAATTGTACAATTGAACAAATGATCAATTGAACAATTGAACAATTGAACAAATGAACAAATGAACAAATGAACAAATGAACAAATGAACAAGTGAACAAATGAACAAATGATCGAATGAACAAATGAAAAATTGTACAATTGAACATATGAACAATTTTACAATTGAACAAATGAACAATTGTACAATTGAACAAATGAACGAATGAACGAATGAACAAATGAACAAATGATCAAATTAACAAGTGGACAAATGAACGAATGGTCAAATGAACAAATGAACAAATGAACAAATGAACAAGTGAACAAATGAACGAATGAACAAATGAACAAATGAATAAATGAATAAATGAACAAATGAACAAATGACCAAATGAACAAATGAGCGAATGAACGAATGAAAAAATGATCAATTGAACAAATGAACAAATGAACAATTGTACAATTGAACAAATGAACAATTGTACAATTGAACAAATGAACAAATGAACAAATGAACAAATGAACAAATGAACAATTGTACAATTGAACAAATGAACAAATGAACAAATGAGCAAATCAACAGTTGTACAATTGTACAATTGAACAAATGAACAAATGAACAATTGTACAATTGAACAAATGAACCAATGAACGAATGAAAAAATGAACAAATGAACAAATGAACAAGTGGACAAATGAACTAATGGACAAATGAACAAATGAACAAATGGACAAATGAACAAGTGAACAAATGAACAAATGTACAATTGAATAAATGAACAAATGAACAATTGTGCAATTGAACAAATGAACAATTGTACAATTGAACAAATGATCAATTGAACAAATGAACAAATGAACAATTGTACAATTGAACAAATGATCAATTGAACAATTGAACAATTGAACAAATGAACAAATGAACAAATGAACAAATGAACAAGTGAACAAATGAACAAATGAACGAATGAACAAATGAAAAATTGTACAATTGAACATATGAACAATTGTACAATTGAACAAATGAACAATTGTACAATTGAACAAATGAACGAATGAACGAATGAACAAATGAACAAATGATCAAATTAACAAGTGGACAAATGAACGAATGGTCAAATGAACAAATGAACAAATGAACAAATGAACAAGTGAACAAATGAACAAGTGAACAAATGAACGAATGAACAAATGAGCAAATCAACAGTTGTACAATTGTACAATTGAACAAATGAACAAATGAACAATTGTACAATTGAACAAATGAACAAATGAACCAATGAACAAATGAACAAGTGGACAAATGTACGAATGGACAAATGAACGAATGAACAAGAGAACAATTGTACAATTGTACAATTGAACAAATGAACAAATGAACGAATGAACATATGAAGAAATGAACAAATGAACAAATGAACAAATGAACAAATGAACCAATGAACGAATGAACAAATGAACAAATGAACAAATTAACAAGTGGACAAATGAACGAATGGACAAATGAACAAATGAACAAATGAAGAAATGTACAAAGTGAACAAATGAACAAATGAACAAATGAACAAATGAACAAATGAACAAATGGACAAATGGACAAATGAACAAAAGAACAAATGAACAAATGAACAATTATACAATTGAACAAATGAACAATTGTACAATTGAACAAATGAACAATTGACAATTGAACAATTGAACGAATGAACGAATGAACAAATGAACAAATGAACAAATGAACAAGTGGACAAATGAACGAATGGACAAATGAACAAATGAACAAATGAACAAGTGAACAAATGAACAAATGAACAAATCAACAAATGAACAAATGAACAAGTGGATAAATGAACGAATGGGCAAATGAACAAGTGAACAATTGTACAATTGAACAAATGAACAATTGTACAATTGAACTAATGAACAATTGTACAATTGAACAAATGAACAATTGAACAATTGAACAAATGAGCAATTGTACAATTGAACAAATGAACAATTGTACAATTGAACAAATGAGCAATTGTACAATTGAACAAATGAACAATTGTACAATTGAACAAATGAACAATTGAACAAATGAACAAATGAACAAATGAACAAATGAACACATGAACAATTGTACAATTGAACAAATGAACAATTGTACAATTGAACAAATGAACAATTGTACAATTGAACAAATGAACAAATGAACAAATGAACAAATGAACAATTGTACAATTGAACAATTGTACAATTGAACAAATGAACAAATGAACAAATGAGCAAATCAACAGTTGTACAATTGTACAATTGAGCAAATGAACAAATGAACAATTGTACAATTGAACAAATGAACAAATGAACAATTGTACAATCGAACAAATGAACATATGAACAAATGAACATATGAACAAATGAACAAATGAACAAGTGAACAAATGGACAAATGAACAAATGAACAAATGACCAAATGAACAAATGAGCGAATGAACGAATGAACAATTGAACAATTGTACAATTGAACAAATGAAAAATTGTACAATTGAACAAATGAACAATTGAGCAATTGAACAATTGAACAAATGAACAAATGAACAAATGAACAATTGTACAATTGTACAAATGAAGAAATGAAGAATTGGACAAAAGAACAAAAGAACAAATGAACAAGTGAACAAATGAACACATGAACAAATGAACAAGTGAACAAATGAACAAATGAACAAATGAGCAAATCAACAATTGTACAATTGTACAATTGAACAAATGAACCAATGAACGAATGAACAAATGAACAAATGAACAAATGAACAAGTGGACAAATGAACGAATGGACAAATGAACAATTGTACAATTGAACAAATGAACAATTGTACAATTGAACGAATGGACAAATGAACAATTGTACAATTGAACAAATGAACAATTGTACAATTGAATAAATGAACAAATGAACAATTGTACAATTGAATAAATGAACAAATGGACAATTGTACAATTGAATAAATGAACAAATGAACAATTGTACAATTGAACAAATGAACAATTGTACAATTGAACAAATGATCAATTGAACAAATGAACAAATGAACAATTGTACAATTGGACAAATGATCAATTGAACAATTGAACAATTGAACAAATGAACAAATGAACAAATGAACAAATGAACAAATGAACAAATGAACAAGTGAACAAATGAACAAATGATCGAATGAACAAATGAAAAATTGTACAATTGAACATATGAACAATTGTACAATTGAACAAATGAACAATTGTACAATTAAACAAATGAACGAATGAACGAATGAACAAATGAACAAATGATCAAATTAACAAGTGGACAAATGAACGAATGGTCAAATGAACAAATGAACAAATGAACAAATGAACAAGTGAACAAATGAACGAATGAACAAATGAACAAATGAATAAATGAATAAATGAATAAATGAACAAATGAACAAATGAACAAATGAACAATTGTACAATTGTACAATTGAACAAATGAACGAATGAACGAATGAACGAATGAACAAATGAACAAATGAACGAATGAACGAATGGACAAATGAACAAATCAACAAGTGAACAAATGAACAAATGAATAAATGAACAAGTGGACAAATGAACGAATGGACAAATGAACAATTGTACAATTGAACAAATGAACAATTGTACAATTGAACAAATGAACAATTGAACAATTGAATAAATGAACAATTGTACAATTGAACAAATGAACAATTGTACAATTGAACAAATGAACAATTGTACAATTGAACAAATGAACAATTGTACAATTGAACAAATGAACAATTGTACAATTGAACAAATGAACAATTGTACAATTGAACAAATGAACAATTGTACAATTGAACAAATGAACAAATGAACAAATGTACAAATGAACAATTGTACAATTGAACAAATGAACAAATGAACAAATGAGCAAATCAACAGTTGTACAATTGTACAATTGAACAAATGAACAAATGAACAATTGTACAATTGAACAAATGAACAAATGAACAAATGAACAAATGAACAATTGTACAATTGTACAAATGAAGAAATGAAGAATCGGACAAAAGAACAAAAGAACAAATGAACAAGTGAACAAATGAACACATGATCAAATGAACAAGTGAACAAATGAACAAATGAACAAATGAGCAAATCAACAATTGTACAATTGTACAATTGAACAAATGAACCAATGAACGAATGAACAAATGAACAAATGATCAAATTAACAAGTGGACAAATGAACGAATGGTCAAATGAACAAATGAACAAATGAATAAATGGACAAATGAACAAATGACCAAATGAACAAATGAGCGAATGAACGAATGAAAAAATGAACAATTGTACAATTGAACAAATGAACAATTGTACAATTGAACAAATGAACAATTGTACAATTGAACAAATGAACAAATGAACAAATGAACAAATGAACAAATGAACAAATGAACAATTGTACAATTGAACAAATGAACAAATGAACAAATGAGCAAATCAACAGTTGTACAATTGTACAATTGAACAAATGAACAAATGAACAATTGTACAATTGAACAAATGAACCAATGAACGAATGAAAAAATGAACAAATTAACAAATGAACAAGTGGACAAATGAACGAATGGACAAATGAACAAATGAACAAATGGACAAATGAACAAGTGAACAAATGAACAAATGTACAAATGAACAAATGAACAAGTGGACAAATAAACGAATGGACAAATGAACAAATGAATAATTGTACAATTGAACAAATGAACATATGAACAAATGAACAAATGAACAAATGAACAAATGGACAAATGAACAAATGAACAAATGAACAAATGACCAAATGAACAAATGAGCGAATGAACGAATGAACAAATGAACAATTGTACAATTGAACAAATGAAAAATTGTACAATTGGACAAATGAACAATTGAGCAATTGAACAATTGAAGAAATGAACAAATGAACAAATGAACAAATGAACAAATGAACAATTGTACAATTGTACAAATGAAGAAATGAAGAATTGGATAAAAGAACAAATGAACAAATGATCAAGTGAACAAAAGAACAAGTGAACAAATGAGCAAATGAACAAAGGAACAAATGAACAAATGAACAAATGAACAAATGAACAAATGAACAAATGAACAATTGTACAATTGTACAATTGAACAAATGAACATATGAACAAATGAACAAGTGGAAAAATGAACGAATGGACAAATGAACAAATGAACAAATGAACAAGTGGACAAATGAACAAAAAGAAACAAATGAACGAATGAACGAATGAACGAATGAACAAATGATAAATTGAAAAAATGAACAAATGAATAAATAAACAAATGATCAAATGAACAAACGAACAAGTGAACAAATCAACAAATGTACAATTGAACAAATCAACAACTGTACAATTGTACAATTGAACAAATGAACCAATGAACGAATGAACAAATGAACAAATGAACAAATTAACAAGTGGACAAATGAACGAATGGACAAATGAACAAATGAACAAATGAACAAATGAACAAATGTACAAAGTGAACAAATGAACGAATGAACTAATGAACAAATAAAAAATTGTACAATTGAACATATGAACAATTGTACAATTGAACAAATGAACAATTGTACAATTGAACAAATGAACAATTGTACAATTGAACAAATGAACGAATGAACGAATGAACAAATGAACAAATGATCAAATTAACAAGTGGACAAATGAACGAATGGTCAAATGAACAAATGAACAAATGAACAAATGAACAAGTGAACAAATGAACGAATGAACAAATGAACAAATGAATAAATGAATAAATGAACAAATGAACAAATGACCAAATGAACAAATGAGCGAATGAACGAATGAAAAAATGAACAATTGTACAATTGAACAAATGAACAATTGTACAATTGAACAAATGGACAAATGAACAAATGAACAAATGAACAATTGTACAATTGAACAAATGAACAAATGAACAAATGAACAAATGAGCAGATCAACAGTTGTACAATTGTACAATTGAACAAATGAACAAATGAACAATTGTACAATTGAACAAATGAACAAATGAACAATTGTACAATTGAACAAATGAACCAATGAACGAATGAACAAATGAACAAATGAACAAATGAACAAGTGGACAAATGAACGAATGGACAAATGAACAAATGAACAAATGGACAAATGAACAAGTGAACAAGTGAACAAATGTACAAATGAACAAATGAACAAGTGGACAAATAAACGAATGGACAAATGAACAAATGAATAATTGTACAATTGAACAAATGAACAAATGAAAAAAGGAACAAATGGACAAATGTACAAATGAACAAATGAACAAATGACCAAATGAACAAATGAGCGAATGAACGAATGAACAAATGAACAATTGCACAAATGAACAAATGAAAAATTGTACAATTGGACAAATGAACAATTGAGCAATTGAACAATTGAAGAAATGAACAAATGAACAAATGAACAAATGAACAAATGAACAAATGAACAATTGTACAATTGTACAAATGAAGAAATGAAGAATTGGATAAAAGAACAAATGAACAAATGATCAAGTGAACAAAAGAACAAGTGAACAAATGAACAATTGTACAATTGAACAAATGAACAAATGAACAAATGAACAAATGAACAATTGTACAATTGAACAATTGTACAATTGAACAAATGAACAAATGAACAAATGAGCAAATCAACAGTTGTACAATTGTACAATTGAACAAATGAACAAATGAACAATTGTACAATTGAACAAATGAACAAATGAACAATTGTACAATCGAACAAATGAACATATGAACAAATGAACAAATGAACAAGTGAACAAATGGACAAATGAACAAATGAACAAATGACCAAATGAACAAATGAGCGAATGAACGAATGAACAATTGAACAATTGTACAATTGAACAAATGAAAAATTGTACAATTGAACAAATGAACAATTGAGCAATTGAACAATTGAACAAATGAACAAATGAACAAATGAACAAATGAACAATTGTACAATTGTACAAATGAAGAAATGAAGAATTGGACAAAAGAACAAAAGAACAAATGAACAAGTGAACAAATGAACACATGAACAAATGAACAAGTGAACAAATGAACAAATGAACAAATGAGCAAATCAACAATTGTACAATTGTACAATTGAACAAATGAACCAATGAACGAATGAACAAATGAACAAATGAACAAATGAACAAGTGGACAAATGAACGAATGGACAAATGAACAATTGTACAATTGAACAAATGAACAATTGTACAATTGAATAAATGAACAAATGAACAATTGTACTATTGAATAAATGAACAAATGAACAATTGTACAATTGAATAAATGAACAAATGAACAATTGTGCAATTGAACAAATGAACAATTGTGCAATTGAACAAATGAACAATTGTACAATTGAACAAATGATCAATTGAACAAATGAACAAATGAACAATTGTACAATTGAACAAATGATCAATTGAACAATTGAACAATTGAACAAATGAACAAATGAACAAATGAACAAATGAACAAGTGAACAAATGAACAAATGAACGAATGAACAAATGAAAAATTGTACAATTGAACATATGAACAATTGTACAATTGAACAAATGAACAATTGTACAATTGAACAAATGAACGAATGAACGAATGAACAAATGAACAAATGATCAAATTAACAAGTGGACAAATGAACGAATGGTCAAATGAACAAATGAACAAATGAACAAATGAACAAGTGAACAAATGAACAAGTGAACAAATGAACGAATGAACAAATGAGCAAATCAACAGTTGTACAATTGTACAATTGAACAAATGAACAAATGAACAATTGTACAATTGAACAAATGAACAAATGAACCAATGAACAAATGAACAAGTGGACAAATGTACGAATGGACAAATGAACGAATGAACAAATGAACAAGAGAACAATTGTACAATTGTACAATTGAACAAATGAACAAATGAACGAATGAACATATGAAGAAATGAACAAATGAACAAATGAACAAATGAACAAATGAACCAATGAACGAATGAACAAATGAACAAATGAACAAATTAACAAGTGGACAAATGAACGAATGGACAAATGAACAAATGAACAAATGAAGAAATGTACAAAGTGAACAAATGAACAAATGAACAAATGAACAAATGAACAAATGAACAAATGAACAAATGGACAAATGGACAAATGAACAAAAGAACAAATGAACAAATGAACAATTATACAATTGAACAAATGAACAATTGTACAATTGAACAAATGAACAATTGACAATTGAACAAATGAACGAATGAACGAATGAACAAATGAACAAATGAACAAATGAACAAGTGGACAAATGAACGAATGGACAAATGAACAAATGAACAAATGAACAAGTGAACAAATGAACAAATGAACAAATCAACAAATGAACAAATGAACAAGTGGATAAATGAACGAATGGGCAAATGAACAAGTGAACAATTGTACAATTGAACAAATGAACAATTGTACAATTGAACTAATGAACAATTGTACAATTGAACAAATGAACAATTGAACAATTGAACAAATGAGCAATTGTACAATTGAACAAATGAACAATTGTACAATTGAACAAATGAGCAATTGTACAATTGAACAAATGAACAATTGTACAATTGAACAAATGAACAATTGAACAAATGAACAAATGAACAAATGAACAAATGAACACATGAACAATTGTACAATTGAACAAATGAACAATTGTACAATTGAACAAATGAACAATTGTACAATTGAACAAATGAACAAATGAACAAATGAACAAATGAACAATTGTACAATTGAACAATTGTACAATTGAACAAATGAACAAATGAACAAATGAGCAAATCAACAGTTGTACAATTGTACAATTGAACAAATGAACAAATGAACAATTGTACAATTGAACAAATGAACAAATGAACAATTGTACAATCGAACAAATGAACATATGAACAAATGAACATATGAACAAATGAACAAATGAACAAGTGAACAAATGGACAAATGAACAAATGAACAAATGACCAAATGAACAAATGAGCGAATGAACGAATGAACAATTGAACAATTGTACAATTGAACAAATGAAAAATTGTACAATTGAACAAATGAACAATTGAGCAATTGAACAATTGAACAAATGAACAAATGAACAAATGAACAATTGTACAATTGTACAAATGAAGAAATGAAGAATTGGACAAAAGAACAAAAGAACAAATGAACAAGTGAACAAATGAACACATGAACAAATGAACAAGTGAACAAATGAACAAATGAACAAATGAGCAAATCAACAATTGTACAATTGTACAATTGAACAAATGAACCAATGAACGAATGAACAAATGAACAAATGAACAAATGAACAAGTGGACAAATGAACGAATGGACAAATGAACAATTGTACAATTGAACAAATGAACAATTGTACAATTGAACGAATGGACAAATGAACAATTGTACAATTGAACAAATGAACAATTGTACAATTGAATAAATGAACAAATGAACAATTGTACAATTGAATAAATGAACAAATGGACAATTGTACAATTGAATAAATGAACAAATGAACAATTGTACAATTGAACAAATGAACAATTGTACAATTGAACAAATGATCAATTGAACAAATGAACAAATGAACAATTGTACAATTGGACAAATGATCAATTGAACAATTGAACAATTGAACAAATGAACAAATGAACAAATGAACAAATGAACAAATGAACAAATGAACAAGTGAACAAATGAACAAATGATCGAATGAACAAATGAAAAATTGTACAATTGAACATATGAACAATTGTACAATTGAACAAATGAACAATTGTACAATTAAACAAATGAACGAATGAACGAATGAACAAATGAACAAATGATCAAATTAACAAGTGGACAAATGAACGAATGGTCAAATGAACAAATGAACAAATGAACAAATGAACAAGTGAACAAATGAACGAATGAACAAATGAACAAATGAATAAATGAATAAATGAATAAATGAACAAATGAACAAATGAACAAATGAACAATTGTACAATTGTACAATTGAACAAATGAACGAATGAACGAATGAACGAATGAACAAATGAACAAATGAACGAATGAACGAATGGACAAATGAACAAATCAACAAGTGAACAAATGAACAAATGAATAAATGAACAAGTGGACAAATGAACGAATGGACAAATGAACAATTGTACAATTGAACAAATGAACAATTGTACAATTGAACAAATGAACAATTGAACAATTGAATAAATGAACAATTGTACAATTGAACAAATGAACAATTGTACAATTGAACAAATGAACAATTGTACAATTGAACAAATGAACAATTGTACAATTGAACAAATGAACAATTGTACAATTGAACAAATGAACAATTGTACAATTGAACAAATGAACAATTGTACAATTGAACAAATGAACAATTGTACAATTGAACAAATGAACAAATGAACAAATGTACAAATGAACAATTGTACAATTGAACAAATGAACAAATGAACAAATGAGCAAATCAACAGTTGTACAATTGTACAATTGAACAAATGAACAAATGAACAATTGTACAATTGAACAAATGAACAAATGAACAAATGAACAAATGAACAATTGTACAATTGTACAAATGAAGAAATGAAGAATCGGACAAAAGAACAAAAGAACAAATGAACAAGTGAACAAATGAACACATGAACAAATGAACAAGTGAACAAATGAACAAATGAACAAATGAGCAAATCAACAATTGTACAATTGTACAATTGAACAAATGAACCAATGAACGAATGAACAAATGAACAAATGATCAAATTAACAAGTGGACAAATGAACGAATGGTCAAATGAACAAATGAACAAATGAATAAATGGACAAATGAACAAATGACCAAATGAACAAATGAGCGAATGAACGAATGAAAAAATGAACAATTGTACAATTGAACAAATGAACAATTGTACAATTGAACAAATGAACAATTGTACAATTGAACAAATGAACAAATGAACAAATGAACAAATGAACAAATGAACAAATGAACAATTGTACAATTGAACAAATGAACAAATGAACAAATGAGCAAATCAACAGTTGTACAATTGTACAATTGAACAAATGAACAAATGAACAATTGTACAATTGAACAAATGAACCAATGAACGAATGAAAAAATGAACAAATGAACAAATGAACAAGTGGACAAATGAACGAATGGACAAATGAACAAATGAACAAATGGACAAATGAACAAGTGAACAAATGAACAAATGTACAAATGAACAAATGAACAAGTGGACAAATAAACGAATGGACAAATGAACAAATGAATAATTGTACAATTGAACAAATGAACATATGAACAAATGAACAAATGAACAAATGAACAAATGGACAAATGAACAAATGAACAAATGAACAAATGACCAAATGAACAAATGAGCGAATGAACGAATGAACAAATGAACAATTGTACAATTGAACAAATGAAAAATTGTACAATTGGACAAATGAACAATTGAGCAATTGAACAATTGAAGAAATGAACAAATGAACAAATGAACAATTGTACAATTGTACAAATGAAGAAATGAAGAATTGGATAAAAGAACAAATGAACAAATGATCAAGTGAACAAAAGAACAAGTGAACAAATGAGCAAATGAACAAAGGAACAAATGAACAAATGAACAAATGAACAAATGAACAAATGAACAAATGAACAATTGTACAATTGTACAATTGAACAAATGAACATATGAACAAATGAACAAGTGGAAAAATGAACGAATGGACAAATGAACAAATGAACAAATGAACAAGTGGACAAATGAACAAAAAGAAACAAATGAACGAATGAACGAATGAACGAATGAACAAATGATAAATTGAAAAAATGAACAAATGAATAAATAAACAAATGATCAAATGAACAAACGAACAAGTGAACAAATCAACAAATGTACAATTGAACAAATCAACAACTGTACAATTGTACAATTGAACAAATGAACCAATGAACGAATGAACAAATGAACAAATGAACAAATTAACAAGTGGACAAATGAACGAATGGACAAATGAACAAATGAACAAATGAACAAATGAACAAATGTACAAAGTGAACAAATGAACGAATGAACGAATGAACAAATAAAAAATTGTACAATTGAACATATGAACAATTGTACAATTGAACAAATGAACAATTGTACAATTGAACAAATGAACAATTGTACAATTGAACAAATGAACGAATGAACGAATGAACAAATGAACAAATGATCAAATTAACAAGTGGACAAATGAACGAATGGTCAAATGAACAAATGAACAAATGAACAAATGAACAAGTGAACAAATGAACGAATGAACAAATGAACAAATGAATAAATGAATAAATGAACAAATGAACAAATGACCAAATGAACAAATGAGCGAATGAACGAATGAAAAAATGAACAATTGTACAATTGAACAAATGAACAATTGTACAATTGAACAAATGGACAAATGAACAAATGAACAAATGAACAATTGTACAATTGAACAAATGAACAAATGAACAAATGAACAAATGAGCAGATCAACAGTTGTACAATTGTACAATTGAACAAATGAACAAATGAACAATTGTACAATTGAACAAATGAACAAATGAACAATTGTACAATTGAACAAATGAACCAATGAACGAATGAACAAATGAACAAATGAACAAATGAACAAGTGGACAAATGAACGAATGGACAAATGAACAAATGAACAAATGGACAAATGAACAAGTGAACAAGTGAACAAATGTACAAATGAACAAATGAACAAGTGGACAAATAAACGAATGGACAAATGAACAAATGAATAATTGTACAATTGAACAAATGAACAAATGAAAAAAGGAACAAATGGACAAATGTACAAATGAACAAATGAACAAATGACCAAATGAACAAATGAGCGAATGAACGAATGAACAAATGAACAATTGCACAAATGAACAAATGAAAAATTGTACAATTGGACAAATGAACAATTGAGCAATTGAACAATTGAAGAAATGAACAAATGAACAAATGAACAAATGAACAAATGAACAAATGAACAATTGTACAATTGTACAAATGAAGAAATGAAGAATTGGATAAAAGAACAAATGAACAAATGATCAAGTGAACAAAAGAACAAGTGAACAAATGAGCAAATGAACAAAGGAACAAATGAACAAATGAACAAATGAACAAATGAACAAATGAACAAATGAACAAATGAACAAATGAACAAATGAACAAATGAACAAATGAACAAATGAACAAATGAACAAATGAACAAATGAACAAATGAACAAATGAACAAATGAACAAATTAACAAGTGGACAAATGAACGAATGGTCAAATGAACAAATGAACAAGTGAACAAATGAACGAATGAACAAATGAACAAATGAATAAATGAATAAATGAATAAATGAACAAATGAACAAATGAACAAATGAACAATTGTACAATTGTACAATTGAACAAATGAACGAATGAACGAATGAACGAATGAACAAATGAACAAATGAACGAATGAACGAATGGACAAATGAACAAATCAACAAGTGAACAAATGAACAAATGAATAAATGAACAAGTGGACAAATGAACGAATGGACAAATGAACAATTGTACAATTGAACAAATGAACAATTGTACAATTGAACAAATGAACAATTGAACAATTGAATAAATGAACAATTGTACAATTGAACAAATGAACAATTGTACAATTGAACAAATGAACAATTGTACAATTGAACAAATGAACAATTGTACAATTGAACAAATGAACAATTGTACAATTGAACAAATGAACAATTGTACAATTGAACAAATGAACAATTGTACAATTGAACAAATGAACAAATGAACAAATGTACAAATGAACAATTGTACAATTGAACAAATGAACAAATGAACAAATGAGCAAATCAACAGTTGTACAATTGTACAATTGAACAAATGAACAAATGAACAATTGTACAATTGAACAAATGAACAAATGAACAAATGTACAAATGAACAATTGTACAATTGTACAAATGAAGAAATGAAGAATCGGACAAAAGAACAAAAGAACAAATGAACAAGTGAACAAATGAACACATGAACAAATGAACAAGTGAACAAATGAACAAATGAACAAATGAGCAAATCAACAATTGTACAATTGTACAATTGAACAAATGAACCAATGAACGAATGAACAAATGAACAAATGATCAAATTAACAAGTGGACAAATGAACGAATGGTCAAATGAACAAATGAACAAATGAATAAATGGACAAATGAACAAATGACCAAATGAACAAATGAGCGAATGAACGAATGAAAAAATGAACAATTGTACAATTGAACAAATGAACAATTGTACAATTGAACAAATGAACAATTGTACAATTGAACAAATGAACAAATGAACAAATGAACAAATGAACAAATGAACAAATGAACAATTGTACAATTGAACAAATGAACAAATGAACAAATGAGCAAATCAACAGTTGTACAATTGTACAATTGAACAAATGAACAAATGAACAATTGTACAATTGAACAAATGAACCAATGAACGAATGAAAAAATGAACAAATGAACAAATGAACAAGTGGACAAATGAACGAATGGACAAATGAACAAATGAACAAATGGACAAATGAACAAGTGAACAAATGAACAAATGTACAAATGAACAAATGAACAAGTGGACAAATAAACGAATGGACAAATGAACAAATGAATAATTGTACAATTGAACAAATGAACATATGAACAAATGAACAAATGAACAAATGAACAAATGGACAAATGAACAAATGAACAAATGAACAAATGACCAAATGAACAAATGAGCGAATGAACGAATGAACAAATGAACAATTGTACAATTGAACAAATGAAAAATTGTACAATTGGACAAATGAACAATTGAGCAATTGAACAATTGAAGAAATGAACAAATGAACAAATGAACAAATGAACAAATGAACAATTGTACAATTGTACAAATGAAGAAATGAAGAATTGGATAAAAGAACAAATGAACAAATGATCAAGTGAACAAAAGAACAAGTGAACAAATGAGCAAATGAACAAAGGAACAAATGAACAAATGAACAAATGAACAAATGAACAAATGAACAAATGAACAAATGAACAATTGTACAATTGTACAATTGAACAAATGAACATATGAACAAATGAACAAGTGGAAAAATGAACGAATGGACAAATGAACAAATGAACAAATGAACAAGTGGACAAATGAACAAAAAGAAACAAATGAACGAATGAACGAATGAACGAATGAACAAATGATAAATTGAAAAAATGAACAAATGAATAAATAAACAAATGATCAAATGAACAAACGAACAAGTGAACAAATCAACAAATGTACAATTGAACAAATCAACAACTGTACAATTGTACAATTGAACAAATGAACCAATGAACGAATGAACAAATGAACAAATGAACAAATTAACAAGTGGACAAATGAACGAATGGACAAATGAACAAATGAACAAATGAACAAATGAACAAATGTACAAAGTGAACAAATGAACGAATGAACGAATGAACAAATAAAAAATTGTACAATTGAACATATGAACAATTGTACAATTGAACAAATGAACAATTGTACAATTGAACAAATGAACAATTGTACAATTGAACAAATGAACGAATGAACGAATGAACAAATGAACAAATGATCAAATTAACAAGTGGACAAATGAACGAATGGTCAAATGAACAAATGAACAAATGAACAAATGAACAAGTGAACAAATGAACGAATGAACAAATGAACAAATGAATAAATGAATAAATGAACAAATGAACAAATGACCAAATGAACAAATGAGCGAATGAACGAATGAAAAAATGAACAATTGTACAATTGAACAAATGAACAATTGTACAATTGAACAAATGGACAAATGAACAAATGAACAAATGAACAATTGTACAATTGAACAAATGAACAAATGAACAAATGAACAAATGAGCAGATCAACAGTTGTACAATTGTACAATTGAACAAATGAACAAATGAACAATTGTACAATTGAACAAATGAACAAATGAACAATTGTACAATTGAACAAATGAACCAATGAACGAATGAACAAATGAACAAATGAACAAATGAACAAGTGGACAAATGAACGAATGGTCAAATGAACAAATGAACAAATGGACAAATGAACAAGTGAACAAGTGAACAAATGTACAAATGAACAAATGAACAAGTGGACAAATAAACGAATGGACAAATGAACAAATGAATAATTGTACAATTGAACAAATGAACAAATGAAAAAAGGAACAAATGGACAAATGTACAAATGAACAAATGAACAAATGACCAAATGAACAAATGAGCGAATGAACGAATGAACAAATGAACAATTGCACAAATGAACAAATGAAAAATTGTACAATTGGACAAATGAACAATTGAGCAATTGAACAATTGAAGAAATGAACAAATGAACAAATGAACAAATGAACAAATGAACAAATGAACAATTGTACAATTGTACAAATGAAGAAATGAAGAATTGGATAAAAGAACAAATGAACAAATGATCAAGTGAACAAAAGAACAAGTGAACAAATGAGCAAATGAACAAAGGAACAAATGAACAAATGAACAAATGAACAAATGAACAAATGAACAAATGAACAAATGAACAAATGAACAAATGAACAAATGAACAAATGAACAAGTGAACAAATCAACAAATGTACAATTGAACAAATCAACAACTGTACAATTGTACAATTGAACAAATGAACCAATGAACAAATGATCAAATGAACAAGTGAACAAATGAACAAATGAACAAATGAACAAGTGGACAAATGTACGAATGGACAAAAAAACAAGTGAACAAATGAACAAATGAACAAGTGAACAAATGAACAAATGAACAAATGAACAAATGAACAAGTGAACAAATGAACAAATGAACGAATGAACAAATGAACAAATGAACAAGTGAACAATTGTACAATTGTACAATTGAACAAATGAACGAATGAACGAATGAACGAATGAACAAATGAACAAATGAACAAATGGACAAATGAACAAAAAGAAACAAATGAACGAATGAACGAATGAACGAATGAACAAATGATAAATTGAAAAAATGAACAAATGAATAAATAAACAAATGATCAAATGAACAAACGAACAAGTGAACAAGTGAACAAATGTACAATTGAACAAATCAACAACTGTACAATTGTACAATTGAACAAATGAACCAATGAACGAATGAACAAATGAACAAATGAACAAATTAACAAGTGGACAAATGAACGAATGGACAAATGAACAAATGAACAAATGAACAAATGAAGAAATGTACAAAGTGAACAAATGAACGAATGAACGAATGAACAAATGAAAAATTGTACAATTGAACATATGAACAATTGTACAATTGAACAAATGAACAATTGTACAATTGAACAAATGAACAATTGTACAATTGAACAAATGAACGAATGAACGAATGAACGAATGAACAAATGAACAAATGATAAAATTAACAAGTGGATAAATGAAAGAATGGTCAAATGAACAAATGAACAAATGAACAAATGAACAAGTGAACAAATGAACGAATGAACAAATGAACAAATGAATAAATGAATAAATGAACAAATGAACAAATGACCAAATGAACAAATGAGCGAATGAACGAATGAAAAAATGAACAATTGTACAATTGAACAAATGAACAATTGTACAATTGAACAAATGGACAAATGAACAAATGAACAAATGAACAATTGTACAATTGAACAAATGAACAAATGAACAAATGAACAAATGAGCAGATCAACAGTTGTACAATTGTACAATTGAACAAATGAACAAATGAACAATTGTACAATTGAACAAATGAACAAATGAACAATTGTACAATTGAACAAATGAACAAATGAACAATTGTACAATTGAACAAATGAACAAATGAACAATTGTACAATTGAACAAATGAACCAATGAACGAATGAACAAATGAACAAATGAACAAATGTACAAATGAACAAATGAACAAGTGGACAAATAAACGAATGGACAAATGAACAAATGAATAATTGTACAATTGAACAAATGAATATATGAACAAATGAACAAATGAACAAATGAACAAATGGACAAATGAACAAATGAACAAATGAACAAATGACCAAATGAACAAATGAGCGAATGAACGAATGAACAAATGAACAATTGTACAATTGAACAAATGAAAAATTGTACAATTGGACAAATGAACAATTGAGCAATTGAACAATTGAAGAAATGAACAAATGAACAAATGAACAAATGAACAAATGAACAAATGAACAATTGTACAATTGTACAAATGAAGAAATGAAGAATTGGATAAAAGAACAAATGAACAAATGATCAAGTGAACAAAAGAACAAGTGAACAAATGAGCAAATGAACAAATGAACAAATGAACAAATGAACAAATGAACAAATGAACAAATGAACAAATGAACAAATGAACAAATGAACAAATGAACAAATGAACAAATAAACAAGTGAACAAATGAACAAATGAACAAATGAACAAATGAACAAATGAACAATTGTACAATTGTACAATTGAACAAATGAACAAATGAACAAATGAACAAGTGAACAAATGAACAAATGAACAAATGAACAAGTGAACAAATGAACAAATGAACGAATGAACAAATGAACAAATGAACAATTGTACAATTGTACATTTGAACAAATGAACGAATGAACGCATGAACGAATGAACAAATGATCAAATGAACATCTGAACAACTGAACAAATGAACAACTGAACAAATGAACAAGTGAACAAAAGAACAAGTGAACAAAAGAACAAATGAACTAATGAACAATTGCACAATTGAACAAATGAACAAATGAACGAATGAACAAATGAACAAATGAACGAATGAACAAATGAACAAATGAACAATTGTACAATTGAACATATGAACAATTGTACAATTGAACAAATAAACAATTGTACAATTGAACAAATGAACAATTGTACAATTGATCAAATGAACAATTGTACAATTGATCAAATGAACAATTGTACAATTGAACAAATGAACAATTGTACAATTGATCAAATGAACAATTGTACAATTGAACAAATGAACAATTGTACAATAGAACAAATGAACATATGAACAAATGAACAAATGAACAAGTGAACAAATGGACAAATGAACAAATGAACAAATGAACAAATGAACAAATGAACAATTGTACAATTGTGCAATTGAACAAATGAACGAATGAACGAATGAACAAACGACCAAATGAACAAATGAGCGAATGATCGAATGAACAAATGAACAAATAAACTATTGAACAAATGAACCAATGAATTAATGAACAAATGAACAAATTAATTGTTGAACAAATGAACAAATGAACAAATGAACAAATGAACAAATGAACAAATGAACAAATGAACAAATGAACAAATGAACATCTGAACAAATGAACATCTGAACAAATGAACAAATTAATTGTTGAACAAATGAACAAATGAACAAATGAACAAATGATCAAATGAACAAATGAACAAATGAACAAATGAACAAATGAACAAATGAACAAATGAACAAATGAACAAATGAACAAATGATCAAATGAACAAATGAACAAATGAACAAATGAACAAATGAACAAATGAACAAATGAACAAATGAACAAATGAACAAATGAACAAATGAACATCTGAACAAATGAACAGGTGAACAAATGAACGAATGAACGAATGAACAAATGAACAAATGAACAAATAACAATTGTACAATGGAACAAATGAAGAAATGAAGAATTGGGCAAAAGAACAAATGAACAAATGAACGAGTGAACAAATGAACAAATGATCAAATGCACAAATGAACAAATGAACAAATGAACAAATGAACAAATGAACAAATGAACAAATGAACAAATGAACAAATGAACATATGAACAAATGAACAAATGAACAAATGAACAAATGAACAAATGAACAAATGAACAAATGTACAAATGAACAAATGAACAAATGAACAAATGAACAAATGAACAAGTGGACAAATGTACGAATGGACAAAAGAACAAATGAACAAATGAACAAATGAACAAGTGAACAAATGAACAAATGAACAAATGAACAAGTGAACAAATGAACAAATGAACGAATGAACAAATGAACAAATGAACAAGTGAACAATTGTACAATTGTACAATTGAACAAATGAACGAATGAACGAATGAACAAATGAACAAATGAACAAATGGACAAATGGACAAATGAACAAATGAACAAATGAACAAATGACCAAATGAACAAATGAGCGAATGAACAAATGAACAATTGTACAATTGAACAAATGAAAAATTGTACAATTGGACAAATGAACAATTGAGCAATTGAACAATTGAAGAAATGAACAAATGAACAAATGAACAAATGAACAAATGTACAATTGTACAATTGTACAAATGAAGAAATGAAGAATTGGATAAAAGAACAAATGAACAAATGATCAAGTGAACAAAAGAACAAGTGAACAAATGAGCAAATGAACAAAGGAACAAATGAACAAATGAACAAATGAACAAATGAACAAATGAACAAATGAACAATTGTACAATTGTACAATTGAACAAATGAACATATGAACAAATGAACAAGTGGAAAAATGAACGAATGGACAAAAGAACAAATGAACAAATGAACAAGTGAACAAATGAACAATTGTACAATTGAACAAATGATCAATTGAACAATTGAACAATTGAACAATTGAACAAATGAACAAATGAACAAATGAACAAATGAACAAATGAAAAAATGAACAAATGAACAATTGTACAATTGAACAAATGAACAATTGTACAATTGAACAAATGATCAATTGTTCAAATGAACAAATGAACAATTGTACAATTGAACAAATGATCAATTGAACAATTGAACAAATGATCAATTGAACAATTGAACAATAGAACAATTGAACAAATGAACAAATGAACAAATGAACAAATGAACAAATGAACAAATGAACAAATGAACAAATGAACAAATGAACAAATGAACAAATGAACAATTGTACAATTGAACAAATGAACAATTGTACAATTGAACAAATGAACAATTGTACAATTGAACAAATGAACAAATGAACAAATGAACAAATGAACAATTGTACAATTGAACAATTGTACAATTGAACAAATGAACAAATGAACAAATGAGCAAATCAACAGTTGTACAATTGTACAATTGAACAAATGAACAAATGAACAATTGTACAATTGAACAAATGAACAAATGAACAATTGTACAATCGAACAAATGAACATATGAACAAATGAACAAATGAACAAGTGAACAAATGGACAAATGAACAAATGAACAAATGACCAAATGAACAAATGAGCGAATGAACGAATGAACAATTGAACAATTGTACAATTGAACAAATGAAAAATTGTACAATTGAACAAATGAACAATTGAGCAATTGAACAATTGAACAAATGAACAAATGAACAAATGAACAAATGAACAAATGAACAATTGTACAATTGTACAAATGAAGAAATGAAGAATTGGACAAAAGAACAAAAGAACAAATGAACAAGTGGACAAATGAACACATGAACAAATGAACAAGTGAACAAATGAACAAATGAACAAATGAGCAAATCAACAATTGTACAATTGTACAATTGAACAAATGAACCAATGAACGAATGAACAAATGAACAAATGAACAAATGAACAAGTGGACAAATGAACGAATGGACAAATGAACAATTGTACAATTGAACAAATGAACAATTGTACAATTGAATAAATGAACAAATGAACAATTGTACAATTGAATAAATGAACAAATGAACAATTGTACAATTGAATAAATGAACAAATGAACAATTGTGCAATTGAACAAATGAACAATTGTACAATTGAACAAATGATCAATTGAACAAATGAACAAATGAACAATTGTACAATTGAACAAATGATCAATTGAACAATTGAACAATTGAACAAATGAACAAATGAACAAATGAACAAATGAACAAGTGAACAAATGAACAAATGAACGAATGAACAAATGAAAAATTGTACAATTGAACATATGAACAATTGTACAATTGAACAAATGAACAATTGTAGAATTGAACAAATGAACGAATGAACGAATGAACAATTGAACAAATGATCAAATTAACAAGTGGACAAATGAACGAATGGTCAAATGAACAAATGAACAAATGAACAAATGAACAAGTGAACAAATGAACAAGTGAACAAATGAACGAATGAACAAATGAGCAAATCAACAGTTGTACAATTGTACAATTGAACAAATGAACAAATGAACAATTGTACAATTGAACAAATGAACAAATGAACAATTGTACAATTGAACAAATGAACCAATGAACAAATGAACAAGTGGACAAATGTACGAATGGACAAATGAACGAATGAACAAATGAACAAGAGAACAATTGTACAATTGTACAATTGAACAAATGAACAAATGAACGAATGAACATATGAAGAAATGAACAAATGAACAAATGAACAAATGAACAAATGAACCAATGAACGAATGAACAAATGAACAAATGAACAAATTAACAAGTGGACAAATGAACGAATGGACAAATGAACAAATGAACAAATGAACAAATGAAGAAATGTACAAAGTGAACAAATGAACAAATGAACAAATGAACAAATGAACAAATGAACAAATGAACAAATGAACAAATGGACAAATGGACAAATGAACAAAAGAACAAATGAACAAATGAACAATTATACAATTGAACAAATGAACAATTGTACAATTGAACAAATGAACAATTGACAATTGAACAAATGAACGAATGAACGAATGAACAAATGAACAAATGAACAAATGAACAAGTGGACAAATGAACGAATGGACAAATGAACAAATGAACAAATGAACAAGTGAACAAATGAACAAATGAACAAATCAACAAATGAACAAATGAACAAGTGGATAAATGAACGAATGGGCAAATGAACAAGTGAACAATTGTACAATTGAACAAATGAACAATTGTACAATTGAACTAATGAACAATTGTACAATTGAACAAATGAACAATTGAACAATTGAACAAATGAGCAATTGTACAATTGAACAAATGAACAATTGTACAATTGAACAAATGAGCAATTGTACAATTGAACAAATGAACAATTGTACAATTGAACAAATGAACAATTGAACAAATGAACAGTTGTACAATTGAACAAATGAACAAATGAACAAATGAGCAAATGAACATATGAAGAAATGAACAAATGAACAAATGAACAAATGAACAATTATACAATTGAACAAATGAACAATTGTACAATTGAACAAATGAACAATTGACAATTGAACAAATGAACGAATGAACGAATGAACAAATGAACAAATGAACAAATGAACAAGTGGACAAATGAACGAATGGACAAATGAACAAATGAACAAATGAACAAGTGAACAAATGATCAAATGAACAAATGAAAAAATGAACAAATGAACAAGTGGACAAATGAACGAATGGACAAATGAACAATTGTACAATTGAACAAATGAACAATTGTACAATTGAACAAATGAACAATTGTACAATTGAACAAATGAACAATTGAACAATTGAATAAATGAACAATTGTACAATTGAACAAATGAACAATTGTACAATTGAACAAATGAACAATTGTACAATTGAACAAATGAACAAATGAACAAATGAACAATTGTACAATTGAACAAATGAACAAATGAACAAATGAGCAAATCAACAGTTGTACAATTGTACAATTGAACAAATGAACAAATGAACAATTGTACAATTGAACAAATGAAGAAATGAACAATTGTACAATTGAACAAATGAACAAATGAACAAATGAACAATTGTACAATTGTACAAATGAAGAAATGAAGAATTGGACAAAAGAACAAAAGAACAAATGAACAAGTGAACAAATGAACACATGAACAAATGAACAAGTGAACAAATGAACAAATGAACAAATGAGCAAATCAACAATTGTACAATTGTACAATTGAACAAATGAACCAATGAACGAATGAACAAATGAACAAATGAACAAATGAACAAGTGGACAAATGAACGAATGGACAAATGAACAATTGTACAATTGAACAAATGAACAATTGTACAATTGAACAAATGAACAATTGAACAATTGAATAAATGAACAATTGTACAATTGAACAAATGAACAATTGTACAATTGAACAAATGAACAATTGTACAATTGAATAAATGAACAAATGAACAATTGTACAATTGAATAAATGAACAAATGGACAATTGTACAATTGAATAAATGAACAAATGAACAATTGTACAATTGAACAAATGAACAATTGTACAATTGAACAAATGATCAATTGAACAAATGAACAAATGAACAATTGTACAATTGGACAAATGATCAATTGAACAATTGAACAATTGAACAAATGAACAAATGAACAAATGAACAAATGAACAAATGAACAAATGAACAAGTGAACAAATGAACAAATGATCGAATGAACAAATGAAAAATTGTACAATTGAACATATGAACAATTGTACAATTGAACAAATGAACAATTGTACAATTGAACAAATGAACGAATGAACGAATGAACAAATGAACAAATGATCAAATTAACAAGTGGACAAATGAACGAATGGTCAAATGAACAAATGAACAAATGAACAAATGAACAAGTGAACAAATGAACGAATGAACAAATGAACAAATGAATAAATGAATAAATGAATAAATGAACAATTGTACAATTGAACAAATGAACAATTGAACAATTGAATAAATGAACAATTGTACAATTGAACAAATGAACAGTTGTACAATTGAACAAATGAACAATTGTACAATTGAACAAATGAACAATTGTACAATTGAACAAATGAACAATTGTACAATTGAACAAATGAACAATTGTACAATTGAACAAATGAACAATTGTACAATTGAACAAATGAACAATTGTACAATTGAACAAATGAACAAATGAACAAATGTACAAATGAACAATTGTACAATTGAACAAATGAACAAATGAACAAATGAGCAAATCAACAGTTGTACAATTGTACAATTGAACAAATGAACAAATGAACAATTGTACAATTGAACAAATGAACAAATGAACAATTGTACAATTGAACAAATGAACAAATGAACAAATGAACAAATGAACAATTGTACAATTGTACAAATGAAGAAATGAAGAATAGGACAAAAGAACAAAAGAACAAATGAACAAGTGAACAAATGAACACATGAACAAATGAACAAGTGAACAAATGAACAAATGAACAAATGAGCAAATCAACAATTGTACAATTGTACAATTGAACAAATGAACCAATGAACGAATGAACAAATGAACAGATGATCAAATTAACAAGTGGACAAATGAACGAATGGTCAAATGAACAAATGAATAAATGAATAAATGGACAAATGAACAAATGACCAAATGAACAAATGAGCGAATGAACGAATGAAAAAATGAACAATTGTACAATTGAACAAATGAACAATTGTACAATTGAACAAATGAACAATTGTACAATTGAACAAATGAACAAATGAACAAATGAACAAATGAACAAATGAACAAATGAACAATTGTACAATTGAACAAATGAACAAATGAACAAATGAGCAAATCAACAGTTGTACAATTGTACAATTGAACAAATGAACAAATGAACAATTGTACAATTGAACAAATGAACCAATGAACGAATGAAAAAATGAACAAATGAACAAATGAACAAGTGGACAAATGAACGAATGGACAAATGAACAAATGAACAAATGGACAAATGAACAAGTGAACAAATGAACAAATGTACAAATGAACAAATGAACAAGTGGACAAATAAACGAATGGACAAATGAACAAATGAATAATTGTACAATTGAACAAATGAACATATGAACAAATGAACAAATGAACAAATGAACAAATGGACAAATGAACAAATGAACAAATGAACAAATGACCAAATGAACAAATGAGCGAATGAACGAATGAACAAATGAACAATTGTACAATTGAACAAATGAAAAATTGTACAATTGGACAAATGAACAATTGAGCAATTGAACAATTGAAGAAATGAACAAATGAACAAATGAACAAATGAACAAATGAACAATTGTACAATTGTACAAATGAAGAAATGAAGAATTGGATAAAAGAACAAATGAACAAATGATCAAGTGAACAAAAGAACAAGTGAACAAATGAGCAAATGAACAAAGGAACAAATGAAAAAATGAACAAATGAACAAATGAACAAATGAACAAATGAACAAATGAACAATTGTACAATTGTACAATTGAACAAATGAACATATGAACAAATGAACAAGTGGAAAAATGAACGAATGGACAAATGAACAAATGAACAAATGAACAAGTGGACAAATGAACAAAAAGAAACAAATGAACGAATGAACGAATGAACGAATGAACGAATGAACAAATGATAAATTGAAAAAATGAACAAATGAATAAATAAACAAATGATCAAATGAACAAACGAACAAGTGAACAAATCAACAAATGTACAATTGAACAAATCAACAACTGTACAATTGTACAATTGAACAAATGAACCAATGAACGAATGAACAAATGAACAAATGAACAAATTAACAAGTGGACAAATGAACGAATGGACAAATGAACAAATGAACAAATGAAGAAATGAAGAAATGTACAAAGTGAACAAATGAACGAATGAACGAATGAACAAATAAAAAATTGTACAATTGAACATATGAACAATTGTACAATTGAACAAATGAACAATTGTACAATTGAACAAATGAACAATTGTACAGTTGAACAAATGAACGAATGAACGAATGAACAAATGAACAAATGATCAAATTAACAAGTGGACAAATGAACGAATGGTCAAATGAACAAATGAACAAATGAACAAATGAACAAATGAACAAGTGAACAAATGAACGAATGAACAAATGAACAAATGAATAAATGAATAAATGAACAAATGAACAAATGACCAAATGAACAAATGAGCGAATGAACGAATGAAAAAATGAACAATTGTACAATTGAACAAATGAACAATTGTACAATTGAACAAATGGACAAATGAACAAATGAACAAATGAACAATTGTACAATTGAACAAATGAACAAATGAACAAATGAACAAATGAGCAGATCAACAGTTGTACAATTGTACAATTGATCAAATGAACAAATGAACAATTGTACAATTGAACAAATGAACAAATTAACAATTGTACAATTGAACAAATGAACCAATGAACGAATGAACAAATGAACAAATGAACAAATGAACAAGTGGACAAATGAACGAATGGACAAATGAACAAATGAACAAATGGACAAATGAACAAGTGAACAAGTGAACAAATGTACAAATGAACAAATGAACAAGTGGACAAATAAACGAATGGACAAATGAACAAATGAATAATTGTACAATTGAACAAATGAACAAATGAAAAAAGGAACAAATGGACAAATGAACAAATGAACAAATGAACAAATGACCAAATGAACAAATGAGCGAATGAACGAATGAACAAATGAACAATTGTACAAATGAACAAATGAAAAATTGTACAATTGGACAAATGAACAATTGAGCAATTGAACAATTGAAGAAATGAACAAATGAACAAATGAACAAATGAACAAATGAACAAATGAACAATTGTACAATTGTACAAATGAAGAAATGAAGAATTGGATAAAAGAACAAATGAACAAATGATCAAGTGAACAAAAGAACAAGTGAACAAATGAGCAAATGAACAAAGGAACAAATGAACAAATGAACAAATGAACAAATGAACAAATGAACAAATGAACAAATGAACAAATGAACAAATGAACAAATGAACAAATGAACAAATGAACAAATGAACAAATGAACAAATGAACAAAAAAACAAATGAACAAATGAACAAATGAACAAATGAACAAATGAACAAATGAACAAATGAACAAATGAACAAATGAACAATTGTACAATTGTACAATTGAACAAATGAACAAATGAACAAATGAACAAGTGAACAAATGAACAAATGAACAAATGAACAAATGAACAAATGAACAAGTGAACAAATGAACAAATGAACGAATGAACAAATGAACAAATGAACAATTGTACAATTGTACAATTGAACAAATGAACGAATGAACGAATGAACGAATGAACAAATGATCAAATGAACAAGTGAACAAATGAACAAATGAACAAGTGGACAAATGTACGAATGGACAAAAAAACAAATGAACAAATGAACAAATGAACAAGTGAACAAATGAACAAATGAACAAATGAACAAGTGAACAAATGAACAAATGAACGAATGAACAAATGAACAAATGAACAATTGAACAATTGTACAATTGTACAATTGAACAAATGAACGAATGAACGAATGAACGAATGAACAAATGAACAAATGAACAAATGGACAAATGAACAAAAAGAAACAAATGAACGAATGAACGAATGAACAAATGATAAATTGAAAAAATGAACAAATGAATAAATAAACAAATGATCAAATGAACAAACGAACAAGTGAACAAATGAACAAATGTACAATTGAACAAATCAACAACTGTACAATTGTACAATTGAACAAATGAACCAATGAACGAATGAACAAATGAACAAATGAACAAATTAACAAGTGGACAAATGAACGAATGGACAAATGAACAAATGAACAAATGAACAAATGAAGAAATGTGCAAAGTGAACAAATGAACGAATGAACGAATGAACAAATGAAAAATTGTACAATTGAACATATGAACAATTGTACAATTGAACAAATGAACAATTGTACAATTGAACAAATGAACAATTGTACAATTGAACAAATGAACGAATGAACGAATGAACAAATGAACAAATGATAAAATTAACAAGTGGATAAATGAACGAATGGTCAAATGAACAAATGAACAAATGAACAAATGAACAAGTGAACAAATGAACGAATGAACAAATGAACAAATGAATAAATGAATAAATGAACAAATGAACAAATGACCAAATGAACAAATGAGCGAATGAACGAATGAAAAAATGAACAATTGTACAATTGAACAAATGAACAATTGTACAATTGAACAAATGGACAAATGAACAAATGAACAAATGAACAATTGTACAATTGAACAAATGAACAAATGAACAAATGAACAAATGAGCAGATCAACAGTTGTACAATTGTACAATTGAACAAATGAACAAATGAACAATTGTACAATTGAACAAATGAACAAATGAACAATTGTACAATTGAACAAATGAACCAATGAACGAATGAACAAATGAACAAATGAACAAATGTACAAATGAACAAATGAACAAGTGGACAAATAAACGAATGGACAAATGAACAAATGAATAATTGTACAATTGAACAAATGAATATATGAACAAATGAACAAATGAACAAATGAACAAATGGACAAATGAACAAATGAACAAATGAACAAATGACCAAATGAACAAATGAGCGAATGAACGAATGAACAAATGAACAATTGTACAATTGAACAAATGAAAAATTGTACAATTGGACAAATGAACAATTGAGCAATTGAACAATTGAAGAAATGAACAAATGAACAAATGAACAAATGAACAAATGAACAAATGAACAATTGTACAATTGTACAAATGAAGAAATGAAGAATTGGATAAAAGAACAAATGAACAAATGATCAAGTGAACAAAAGAACAAGTGAACAAATGAGCAAATGAACAAATGAACAAATGAACAAATGAACAAATGAACAAATGAACAAATGAACAAATGAACAAATGAACAAATGAACAAATGAACAAATAAACAAGTGAACAAATGAACAAATGAACAAATGAACAAATGAACAAATGAACAAATGAACAATTGTACAATTGTACAATTGAACAAATGAACAAATGAACAAATGAACAAGTGAACAAATGAACAAATGAACAAATGAACAAGTGAACAAATGAACAAATGAACGAATGAACAAATGAACAAATGAACAATTGTACAATTGTACATTTGAACAAATGAACGAATGAACGAATGAACGAATGAACAAATGATCAAATGAACATCTGAACAACTGAACAAATGAACAACTGAACAAATGAACAAGTGAACAAAAGAACAAGTGAACAAAAGAACAAATGAACTAATGAACAATTGCACAATTGAACAAATGAACAAATGAACGAATGAACAAATGAACAAATGAACGAATGAACAAATGAACAAATGAACAATTGTACAATTGAACATATGAACAATTGTACAATTGAACAAATAAACAATTGTACAATTGAACAAATGAACAATTGTACAATTGATCAAATGAACAATTGTACAATTGATCAAATGAACAATTGTACAATTGAACAAATGAACAATTGTACAATTGATCAAATGAACAATTGTACAATTGAACAAATGAACAATTGTACAATAGAACAAATGAACATATGAACAAATGAACAAATGAACAAGTGAACAAATGGACAAATGAACAAATGAACAAATGAACAAATGAACAAATGAACAATTGTACAATTGTACAATTGAACAAATGAACGAATGAACGAATGAACAAACGACCAAATGAACAAATGAGCGAATGATCGAATGAACAAATGAACAAATAAACTATTGAACAAATGAACCAATGAATTAATGAACAAATGAACAAATTAATTGTTGAACAAATGAACAAATGAACAAATGAACAAATGAACAAATGAACAAATGAACAAATGAACATCTGAACAAATGAACATCTGAACAAATGAACAAATTAATTGTTGAACAAATGAACAAATGAACAAATGAACAAATGATCAAATGAACAAATGAACAAATGAACAAATGAACAAATGAACAAATGAACAAATGAACAAATGAACAAATGAACAAATGAACAAATGAACAAATGAACAAATGAACAAATGAACATCTGAACAAATGAACAGGTGAACAAATGAACGAATGAACGAATGAACAAATGAACAAATGAACAAATAACAATTGTACAATTGAACAAATGAAGAAATGAAGAATTGGGCAAAAGAACAAATGAACAAATGAACGAGTGAACAAATGAACAAATGATCAAATGCACAAATGAACAAATGAACAAATGAACAAATGAACAAATGAACAAATGAACAAATGAACAAATGAACAAATGAACAAATGAACAAATGAACAAATGAACATATGAACAAATGAACAAATGAACAAATGAACAAATGAACAAATGAACAAATGAACAAATGTACAAATGAACAAATGAACAAATGAACAAATGAACAAATGAAGAAATGAACAAAAGAACTATTGAACTATTGAACAAATGAACAAATGAACACGTGAACAAATGAACAAATGAACAAATGAACATCTGAACACGTGAACAAATGAACAAATGAACAAATGAACATCTGAACAAATGAACAAATGCACAAATGCACAAATGAACAAATGCACAAATGAACAAATTGAACAAATGAACAAATGAACAAATGAACATCTGAACAAATGAACAAATGAACAAATAAACAAATGAACAAATAAAACGAATGAACGAATGAACAAATGAACAAATGAACAAATGAACAAATGAACAAATGAACAAATGAACAAATGAACAAATGAACAAATGAACAAATGAACAAATGAACAAATGAACAAATGAACAAATGAACAAATGAACAAATGAACAAATGAACAAATGAACAAATGAACAAATGAACAAATGAACAAATGAACAAATGAACAAATAAACAAGTGAACAAATGAACAAATGAACAAATGAACAAATGAACAAATGAACAAATGAACAATTGTACAATTGTACAATTGAACAAATGAACAAATGAACAAATGAACAAGTGAACAAATGAACAAATGAACAAATGAACAAATGAACAAATGAACAAGTGAACAAATGAACAAATGAACGAATGAACAAATGAACAAATGAACAAATGAACAATTGTACAATTGTACATTTGAACAAATGAACGAATGAACGAATGAACGAATGAACAAATGATCAAATGAACATCTGAACAACTGAACAAATGAACAACTGAACAAATGAACAAGTGAACAAAAGAACAAGTGAACAAAAGAACAAATGAACTAATGAACAATTGCACATTTGAACAAATGAACAAATGAACGAATGAACAAATGAACAAATGAACGAATGAACAAATGAACAAATGAACAATTGTACAATTGAACATATGAACAATTGTACAATTGAACAAATAAACAATTGTACAATTGAACAAATGAACAATTGTACAATTGATCAAATGAACAATTGTACAATTGATCAAATGAACAATTGTACAATTGAACAAATGAACAATTGTACAATTGAACAAATGAACAATTGTACAATTGAACAAATGAACAATTGTACAATTGAACAAATGAACAATTGTACAATTGAACAAATGAACAATTGTACAATTGAACAAATAAACAATTGTACAATTGAACAAATGAACAATTGTACAATTGAACAGATGAACAATTGAACAATTGAACAAATGAACAAATGAACAATTGAACAAATGAACAAATGAACAAATGAACAAATGAACAAATAAACAAATGAACAAATGATCAAATGAACAAATGAACAATTGTACAATTGAACAAATGAACAATTGTACAATTGAACAAATGAACAATTGTACAATTGAACAAATGAACAATTGTACAATTGAACAAATAAACAATTGTACAATTGAACAAATGAACAATTGTACAATTGAACAGATGAACAATTGAACAATTGAACAAATGAACAAATGAACAATTGAACAAATGAACAAATGAACAAATGAACAAATGAACAAATGAACAAAAGAACAAATAAACAAATGAACAAATGATCAAATGAACAAATGAACAAATGAACAAGTGAACAAATGAACAAGTGAACAATTGTACAATTGCACAATTGAACAAATGAACGAATGAACAAATGAACAAATGAACAAATGAACAAGTGGACAAATGAACGAATGGACAAATGAACAAATGAACAAATGAACAAGTGGACAAATGAACGAATGGACAAATGAACAAATGAACAAATGGACAAATAAACAAATGAACAAATGATGAAATGAACAAATGACCAAATGAACAAGTGAACAAATGAACAAGTGAAGAAATGAAGAAATGAAGAATTGGACAAAGGACCAAATGAACAAATGGACAAATGAAGAAATGAACAAATGAACAAATGAACAATTGAACAAATGAACAAATGAACAAATGAACAAATGAACAAATGAACAAATGAACAAATGATCAAATGAACAAATGAACAAATAAACTATTGAACAAATGAACCAATGAATTAATGAACAAATGAACAAATTAATTGTTGAACAAATGAACAAATGAACAAATGAACAAATGAGCAAATGAACAAATGAACAAATGAACATCTGAACAAATGAACATCTGAACAAATGAACAAATTAATTGTTGAACAAATGAACAAATGAACAAATGAACAAATGAACAAATGAACAAATGAACAAATGAACAAATGAACAAATGAACAAATGAACAAATGAACAAATGAACAAATGAAAAAATGAACAAATGAACAAATGAACAAATGAACAAATGAACAAATGAACAAATGAACAAATGAACAAATGAACAAATGAACAAATGAACAAATGAACATCTGAACAAATGAACAGATGAACAAATGAACGAATGAACGAATGAACAAATGAACAAATGAACAAATAACAATTGTACAATTGAACAAATGAAGAAATGAAGAATTGGGCAAAAGAACAAATGAACAAATGAACGAGTGAACAAATGAACAAATGCACAAATGAACAAATGAACAAATGAACAAATGAACAAATGAACAAATGAACAAATGAACAAATGAACATATGAACAAATGAACAAATGAACAAATGAACAAATGAACAAATGAACAAATGAACAAATGTACAAATGAACAAATGAACAAATGAACAAATGAACAAATGAACAAATGAACAAATGAAGAAATGAACAAAAGAACTATTGAACTATTGAACAAATGAACAAATGAACACGTGAACAAATGAACAAATGAACAAATGAACATCTGAACACGTGAACAAATGAACAAATGAACAAATGAACAAATGAACATCTGAACAAATGAACAAATGCACAAATGCACAAATGAACAAATGCACAAATGAACAAATTGAACAAATGAACAAATGAACAAATGAACATCTGAACAAATGAACAAATGAACAAATAAACAAATGAACAAATGAACAAATTGAACAAATGAACAAATGAACAAATGAACAAATGAACATCTGAACAAATAAAACGAATGAACGAATGAACAAATGAACAAATGAACAAATGAACAAATGAACAAATGAACAAATGAACAAATGAACAAATGAACAAATGAACAAATGAACAAATGAACAAATGAACGAATGAACGAATGAACAAATGAACAAGTGTACAAATGAACAAATGAACTATTGCACAAATGAACAAATGAACAAATGAACAAATGAACAAATGAACTAATGAACTAATGAACAAATGATCAAATGAACAAATGAACAAATGAACAAGTGGACAAATGAACGAATGGACAAATGAACAAATGAACAAATAAACAAATAAACAAATGAACAAATGAACAAATGGACAAATGAACAATTTTACAATTGAACAAATGAATAATTGTAAATTGTACAATTCAACAAATGAACAATTGTACAATTGAACAAATGAAAAATTGAACAATTGAACAAATGAACAAATGAACAAATGAACAATTGTACAATTGAACAAATGAACAAATGAACAATTGTACACTTGAACAAATGAACCAATGAACGAATGAACAAATGAACAAATGAACAAATGAACAAGTGGACAAATGAACGAATGGACAAATGAACAAATGAACAAATGGACAAATGAACAAGTGAACAAGTGAACAAATGTACAAATGAACAAATGAACAAGTGGACAAATAAACGAATGGACAAATGAACAAATGAATAATTGTACAATTGAACAAATGAACAAATGAAAAAAGGAACAAATGGACAAATGAACAAATGAACAAATGAACAAATGAACAAATGAACAAATGAACAAATGAACAAATGAACAAATGAACAAATGAACAAATGAACAAATGAACAAATGAACAAATGAACAAATGAACAAATGAACAAATGAACGAATGGACAAATGAACAATTGAACAAATGAACAAATGAACAAATGAACAAATGAACAAATGAACAAATGAACAAATGAACAAATGAACAAATGAACAAATGAACAAATGAACAAATGAACAAATGAACAAATGAACAAATGAACAAATGAACAAATGAACGAATGAACGAATGAACGATTGAACAAATGAACAAATGAACAAATGAACAAATGAACAAATGAACAAATGAACAGATGAACTGATGAACAGATGAACAAATGAACGAATGAACGAATGAACAAATGAACAAATGAACAAATGAACAAATGAACAAATGAACAAATGAACAAATGAACAAATGAACAAATGAACAAGTGAACAAATGAACAAATGAACGAATGAACGAATGAACGAATGAACGAATGAACAAATGAACAAGTGAACAAACGAACAAATGCACGAATGAACAAATGAACAAATGAATAATTGTAAATTGTACAAATTAAACAAATGAACAATTGTACAATTCAACAAATGAACAATTGTACAATTCAACAAATGAACAATTGTACAATTGAACAAATGAACAAATGAACAAATGAACAAATGAACAAATGAACAAATGAACAAATGAACAAATGAACAAATGAACAAATGAACAAATGAACAAATGAACAAATGAACAAATGAACAAATGAACAAATGAACGAATGGACAAATGAACAATTGAACAAATGAACAAATGAACAAATGAACAAATGAACAAATGAACAAATGAACAAATGAACAAATGAACAAATGAACAAATGAACAAATGAACAAATGAACAAATGAACAAATGAACGAATGAACGAATGAACGAATGAACGATTGAACAAATGAACAAATGAACAAATGAACAAATGAACAGATGAACAGATGAACAGATGAACAAATGAACGAATGAACGAATGAACAAATGAACAAATGAACAAATGAACAAATGAACAAATGAACAAATGAACAAATGAACAAATGAACAAATGAACAAATGAACAAATGAACAAGTGAACAAATGAACAAATGAACGAATGAACGAATGAACGAATGAACAAATGAACAAGTGAACAAACGAACAAATGAACGAATGAACAAATGAACAAATGTACAATTGTACAATTGTACAATTGAACAAATGAACGAATGAACGAATGAACGAATGAACAAATGAACAAATGAACAAATGGACAAATGAACAAAAAGAAACAAATGAACGAATGAACGAATGAACGAATGAACAAATGATAAATTGAAAAAATGAACAAATGAATAAATAAACAAATGATCAAATGAACAAACGAACAAGTGAACAAATGAACAATTGTACAATTGAATAAATGAACAAATGAACAATTGTACAATTGAATATATGAACAAATGAACAATTGTACAATTGAACAAATGAACAATTGTACAATTGAATAAATGAACAAATGAACAATTGTACAATTGAACAAATGAACAATTGTACAATTGAACAAATGAACAATTGTACAATTGAACAAATGATCAATTGAACAAATGAACAAATGAACAATTGTACAATTGAACAAATGAACAAATGAACAAACGAACAAATGAACAAATGAACAATTGTACAATTGAACAAATGAACAAATGAACAAATGAGCAAATCAACAGTTGTACAATTGTACAATTGAACAAATGAACAAATGAACAATTGTACAATTGAACAAATGAACCAATGAACGAATGAAAAAATGAACAAATGAACAAATGAACAAGTGGACAAATGAACGAATGGACAAATGAACAAATGAACAAGTGGACAAATGAACAAGTGAACAAATGAACAAATGTACAAATGAACAAATGAACAAGTGGACAAATAAACGAATGGACAAATGAACAAATGAATAATTGTACAATTGAACAAATGAACATATGAACAAATGAACAAATGAACAAATGAACAAATGGACAAATGAACAAATGAACAAATGAACAAATGACCAAATGAACAAATGAGCGAATGAACGAAAGAACAAATGAACAATTGTACAATTGAACAAATGAAAAATTGTACAATTGGACAAATGAACATATGAACAAATGAACAAGTGGAAAAATGAACGAATGGACAAATGAACAAATGAACAAATGAACAAGTGGACAAATGAACCAATGGACAAAAAACAAATGAACAAATGAACAAATGAACAAATGAACAAGTGAACAAATGAACAAATGAACAAATGAACAAATGAACAAATGAACAAATGAACAAGTGAACAAATGAACAAATGAACGAATGAACAAATGAACAAATGAACAATTGTACAATTGTACAATTGAACAAATGAACGAATGAACGAATGAACAAATGAACAAATGAACAAATGGACAAATGAACAAAAAGAAACAAATGAACAAATGAACAAATGAACAAATGAACAATTGTACAATTGTACAATTGAACAAATGAACGAATGAACGAATGAACAAATGAACAAATGAACAAATGGACAAATGAACAAAAAGAAACAAATGAACGAATGAACGAATGAACGAATGAACAAATGATAAATTGAAAAAATGAACAAATGAATAAATAAACAAATGATCAAATGAACAAACGAACAAGTGAACAAATGAACAAATGTACAATTGAACAAATCAACAACTGTACAATTGTACAATTGAACAAATGAACCAATGAACGAATGAACAAATGAACAAATGAACAAATTAACAAGTGGACAAATGAACGAATGGACAAATGAACAAATGAACAAATGAACAAATGAAGAAATGTACAAAGTGAACAAATGAACGAATGAACGAATGAACAAATAAGAAATTGTACAATTGAACATATGAACAATTGTACAATTGAACAAATGAACAATTGTACAATTGAACAAATGAACAATTGTACAATTGAACAAATGAACGAATGAACGAATGAAAAAATGAACAAATGATCAAATTAACAAGTGGACAAATGAACGAATGGTCAAATGAACAAATGAACAAATGAACAAATGAACAAGTGAACAAATGAACGAATGAACAAATGAACAAATGAATAAATGAATAAATGTACAAATGAACAAATGACCAAATGAACAAATGAGCGAATGAACGAATGAAAAAATGAACAATTGTACAATTGAACAAATGAACAATTGTACAATTGAACAAATGGACAAATGAACAAATGAACAAATGAACAATTGTACAATTGAACAAATGAACAAATGAACAAATGAACAAATGAGCAGATCAACAGTTGTACAATTGTACAATTGAACAAATGAACAAATGAACAATTGTACAATTGAACAAATGAACCAATGAACGAATGAACAAATGAACAAATGAACAAATGAACAAGTGGACAAATGAACGAATGGACAAATGAACAAATGAACAAATGGACAAATGAACAAGTGAACAAATGAACAAATGTACAAATGAACAAATGAACAAGTGGATAAATAAACGAATGGACAAATGAACAAATGAATAATTGTACAATTGAACAAATGAATATATGAACAAATGAACAAATGAACAAATGAACAAATGGACAAATGAACAAATGAACAAATGAACAAATGGCCAAATGAACAAATGAGCGAATGAACGAATGAACAAATGAACAATTGTACAAATGAACAAATGAAAAATTGTACAATTGGACAAATGAACAATTGAGCAATTGAACAATTGAAGAAATGAACAAATGAACAAATGAACAAATGAACAAATGAACAAATGAACAATTGTACAATTGTACAAATGAAGAAATGAAGAATTGGATAAAAGAACAAATGAACAAATGATCAAGTGAACAAAAGAACAAGTGAACAAATGAGCAAATGAACAAAGGAACAAATGAACAAATGAACAAATGAACAAATGAACAAATGAACAAATGAACAAATGAACAAATGAACAAATGAACAAATGAACAAATGAACAAATGAACAAATGAACAAATGAACAAATGAACAAGTGAACAAATGAACAATTGTACAATTGAATAAATGAACAAATGAACAATTGTACAATTGAATATATGAACAAATGAACAATTGTACAATTGTACAAATGAAGAAATGAAGAATTGGATAAAAGAACAAATGAACAAATGATCAAGTGAACAAAAGAACAAGTGAACAAATGAGCAAATGAACAAAGGAACAAATGAACAAATGAACAAATGAACAAATGAACAAATGAACAAATGAACAAATGAACAAATGAACAAATGAACAATTGTACAATTGAACAAATGAACAAATGAACAAATGAGCAAATCAACAGTTGTACAATTGTACAATTGAACAAATGAACAAATGAACAATTGTACAATTGAACAAATGAACCAATGAACGAATGAAAAAATGAACAAATGAACAAATGAACAAGTGGACAAATGAACGAATGGACAAATGAACAAATGAACAAGTGGACAAATGAACGAATGGACAAATGAACAAATGAACAAGTGGACAAATGAACAAGTGAACAAATGAACAAATGTACAAATGAACAAATGAACAAGTGGACAAATAAACGAATGGACAAATGAACAAATGAATAATTGTACAATTGAACAAATGAACATATGAACAAATGAACAAATGAACAAATGAACAAATGGACAAATGAACAAATGAACAAATGAACAAATGACCAAATGAACAAATGAGCGAATGAACGAAAGAACAAATGAACAATTGTACAATTGAACAAATGAAAAATTGTACAATTGGACAAATGAACAATTGAGCAATTGAACAATTGAAGAAATGAACAAATGAACAAATGAACAAATGAACATATGAACAAATGAACAAGTGGAAAAATGAACGAATGGACAAATGAACAAATGATCAAATGAACAAGTGAACAAATGAACAAATGAACAAATGAACAAGTGGAAAAATGTACGAATGGACAAAAAACAAATGAACAAATGAACAAATGAACAAGTGAACAAATGAACAAATGAACAAATGAACAAGTGAACAAATGAACAAATGAACGAATGAACAAATGAACAAGTGAACAATTGTACAATTGTACAATTGAACAAATGAACGAATGAACGAATGAACGAATGAACAAATGAACAAATGAACGAATGAACATATGAAGAAATGCACAAATGAACAAATGAACAAATGAACAAATGAACAATTGTACAATTGTACAATTGAACAAATGAACATATGAACAAATGAACAAATGGACAAATGAACAAAAAGAAACAAATGAACGAATGAACGAATGAACGAATGAACAAATGATAAATTGAAAAAATGAACAAATGAATAAATAAACAAATGATCAAATGAACAAACGAACAAGTGAACAAATGAACAAATGTACAATTGAACAAATCAACAACTGTACAATTGTACAATTGAACAAATGAACCAATGAACGAATGAACAAATGAACAAATGAACAAATTAACAAGTGGACAAATGAACGAATGGACAAATGAACAAATGAACAAATGAACAAATGAAGAAATGTACAAAGTGAACAAATGAACGAATGAACGAATGAACAAATAAGAAATTGTACAATTGAACATATGAACAATTGTACAATTGAACAAATGAACCAATGAACAAATGAACAAGTGGACAAATGTACGAATGGACAAATGAACGAATGAACAAATGAACAAGAGAACAATTGTACAATTGTACAATTGAACAAATGAACAAATGAACGAATGAACATATGAAGAAATGAACAAATGAACAAATGAACAAATGAACAAATGAACCAATGAACGAATGAACGAATGAACAAATGAACAAATTAACAAGTGGACAAATGAACGAATGGACAAATGAACAAATGAACAAATGAACAAATGAAGAAATGTACAAAGTGAACAAATGAACAAATGAACAAATGAACAAATGAACAAATGAACAAATGAACAAATGAACAAATGGACAAATGGACAAATGAACAAAAGAACAAATGAACAAATGAACAATTATACAATTGAACAAATGAACAATTGTACAATTGAACAAATGAACAATTGACAATTGAACAAATGAACGAATGAACGAATGAACAAATGAACAAATGAACAAATGAACAAGTGGACAAATGAACGAATGGACAAATGAACAAATGAACAAATGAACAAGTGAACAAATGAACAAATGAACAAATCAACAAATGAACAAATGAACAAGTGGATAAATGAACGAATGGGCAAATGAACAAGTGAACAATTGTACAATTGAACAAATGAACAATTGTACAATTGAACTAATGAACAATTGTACAATTGAACAAATGAACAATTGAACAATTGAACAAATGAGCAATTGTACAATTGAACAAATGAACAATTGTACAATTGAACAAATGAGCAATTGTACAATTGAACAAATGAACAATTGTACAATTGAACAAATGAACAATTGAACAAATGAACAATTGTACAATTGAACAAATGAACAAATGAACAAATGAGCAAATGAACATATGAAGAAATGAACAAATGAACAAATGAACAAATGAACAATTATACAATTGAACAAATGAACAATTGTACAATTGAACAAATGAACAATTGACAATTGAACAAATGAACGAATGAACGAATGAACAAATGAACAAATGAACAAATGAACAAGTGGACAAATGAACGAATGGACAAATGAACAAATGAACAAATGAACAAGTGAACAAATGAACAAATGAACAAATGAAAAAATGAACAAATGAACAAGTGGACAAATGAACGAATGGACAAATGAACAATTGTACAATTGAACAAATGAACAATTGTACAATTGAACAAATGAACAATTGAACAATTGAATAAATGAACAATTGTACAATTGAACAAATGAACAATTGTACAATTGAACAAATGAACAATTGTACAATTGAACAAATGAACAAATGAACAAATGAACAATTGTACAATTGAACAAATGAACAAATGAACAAATGAGCAAATCAACAGTTGTACAATTGTACAATTGAACAAATGAACAAATGAACAATTGTACAATTGAACAAATGAAGAAATGAACAATTGTACAATTGAACAAATGAACAAATGAACAAATGAGCAAATGAACAATTGTACAATTGTACAAATGAAGAAATGAAGAATTGGACAAAAGAACAAAAGAACAAATGAACAAGTGAACAAATGAACACATGAACAAATGAACAAGAGAACAAATGAACAAATGAACAAATGAGCAAATCAACAATTGTACAATTGTACAATTGAACAAATGAACCAATGAACGAATGAACAAATGAACAAATGAACAAATGAACAAGTGGACAAATGAACGAATGGACAAATGAACAATTGTACAATTGAACAAATGAACAATTGTACAATTGAATAAATGAACAAATGAACAATTGTACAATTGAATAAATGAACAAATGGACAATTGTACAATTGAATAAATGAACAAATGAACAATTGTACAATTGAACAAATGAACAATTGTACAATTGAACAAATGATCAATTGAACAAATGAACAAATGAACAATTGTACAATTGGACAAATGATCAATTGAACAATTGAACAATTGAACAAATGAACAAATGAACAAATGAACAAATGAACAAATGAACAAATGAACAAGTGAACAAATGAACAAATGATCGAATGAACAAATGAAAAATTGTACAATTGAACATATGAACAATTGTACAATTGAACAAATGAACAATTGTACAATTGAACAAATGAACGAATGGTCAAATGAACAAATGAACAAATGAACAAATGAACAAGTGGACAAATGAACGAATGAACAAATGAACAAATGAATAAATGAATAAATGAATAAATGAACAATTGTACAATTGAACAAATGAACAATTGAACAATTGAATAAATGAACAATTGTACAATTGAACAAATGAACAGTTGTACAATTGAACAAATGAACAATTGTACAATTGAACAAATGAACAATTGTACAATTGAACAAATGAACAATTGTACAATTGAACAAATGAACAATTGTACAATTGAACAAATGAACAATTGTACAATTGAACAAATGAACAATTGTACAATTGAACAAATGAACAAATGAACAAATGTACAAATGAACAATTGTACAATTGAACAAATGAACAAATGAACAAATGAGCAAATCAACAGTTGTACAATTGTACAATTGAACAAATGAACAAATGAACAATTGTACAATTGAACAAATGAACAAATGAACAATTGTACAATTGAACAAATGAACAAATGAACAAATGAACAAATGAACAATTGTACAATTGTACAAATGAAGAAATGAAGAATAGGACAAAAGAACAAAAGAACAAATGAACAAGTGAACAAATGAACACATGAACAAATGAACAAGTGAACAAATGAACAAATGAACAAATGAGCAAATCAACAATTGTACAATTGTACAATTGAACAAATGAACCAATGAACGAATGATCAAATGAACAAATGATCAAATTAACAAGTGGACAAATGAACGAATGGTCAAATGAACAAATGAATAAATGAATAAATGGACAAATGAACAAATGACCAAATGAACAAATGAGCGAATGAACGAATGAAAAAATGAACAATTGTACAATTGAACAAATGAACAATTGTACAATTGAACAAATGAACAATTGTACAATTGAACAAATGAACAAATGAACAAATGAACAAATGAACAAATGAACAAATGAACAATTGTACAATTGAACAAATGAACAAATGAACAAATGAGCAAATCAACAGTTGTACAATTGTACAATTGAACAAATGAACAAATGAACAATTGTACAATTGAACAAATGAACCAATGAACGAATGAAAAAATGAACAAATGAACAAATGAACAAGTGGACAAATGAACGAATGGACAAATGAACAAATGAACAAATGGACAAATGAACAAGTGAACAAATGAACAAATGTACAAATGAACAAATGAACAAGTGGACAAATAAACGAATGGACAAATGAACAAATGAATAATTGTACAATTGAACAAATGAACATATGAACAAATGAACAAATGAACAAATGAACAAATGGACAAATGAACAAATGAACAAATGAACAAATGACCAAATGAACAAATGAGCGAATGAACGAATGAACAAATGAACAATTGTACAATTGAACAAATGAAAAATTGTACAATTGGACAAATGAACAATTGAGCAATTGAACAATTGAAGAAATGAACAAATGAACAAATGAACAAATGAACAAATGAACAATTGTACAATTGTACAAATGAAGAAATGAAGAATTGGATAAAAGAACAAATGAACAAATGATCAAGTGAACAAAAGAACAAGTGAACAAATGAGCAAATGAACAAAGGAACAAATGAACAAATGAACAAATGAACAAATGAACAAATGAACAAATGAGCAAATCAACAGTTGTACAATTGTACAATTGAACAAATGAACAAATGAACAATTGTACAATTGAACAAATGAAGAAATGAACAATTGTACAATTGAACAAATGAACAAATGAACAAATGAGCAAATGAACAATTGTACAATTGTATAAATGAAGAAATGAAGAATTGGACAAAAGAACAAAAGAACAAATGAACAAGTGAACAAATGAACAAATGAACAAATGAACAAATGAACAAATGAACAAGTGAACAAATGAACGAATGAACAAATGAACAAATGAATAAATGAATAAATGAACAAATGAACAAATGACCAAATGAACAAATGAGCGAATGAACGAATGAAAAAATGAACAATTGTACAATTGAACAAATGAACAATTGTACAATTGAACAAATGGACAAATGAACAAATGAACAAATGAACAATTGTACAATTGAACAAATGAACAAATGAACAAATGAACAAATGAGCAGATCAACAGTTGTACAATTGTACAATTGAACAAATGAACAAATGAACAATTGTACAATTGAACAAATGAACAAATTAACAATTGTACAATTGAACAAATGAACCAATGAACGAATGAACAAATGAACAAATGAACAAATGAACAAGTGGACAAATGAACGAATGGACAAATGAACAAATGAACAAATGGACAAATGAACAAGTGAACAAGTGAACAAATGTACAAATGAACAAATGAACAAGTGGACAAATAAACGAATGGACAAATGAACAAATGAATAATTGTACAATTGAACAAATGAACAAATGAAAAAAGGAACAAATGGACAAATGAACAAATGAACAAATGAACAAATGACCAAATGAACAAATGAGCGAATGAACGAATGAACAAATGAACAATTGTACAAATGAACAAATGAAAAATTGTACAATTGGACAAATGAACAATTGAGCAATTGAACAATTGAAGAAATGAACAAATGAACAAATGAACAAATGAACAAATGAACAAATGAACAATTGTACAATTGTACAAATGAAGAAATGAAGAATTGGATAAAAGAACAAATGAACAAATGATCAAGTGAACAAAAGAACAAGTGAACAAATGAGCAAATGAACAAAGGAACAAATGAACAAATGAACAAATGAACAAATGAACAAATGAACAAATGAACAAATGAACAAATGAACAAATGAACAAATGAACAAATGAACAAATGAACAAATGAACAAATGAACAAATGAACAAATGAACAAATGAACAAAAAAACAAATGAACAAATGAACAAATGAACAAATGAACAAATGAACAAATGAACAAATGAACAAATGAACAAATGAACAATTGTACAATTGTACAATTGAACAAATGAACAAATGAACAAATGAACAAGTGAACAAATGAACAAATGAACAAATGAACAAATGAACAAATGAACAAGTGAACAAATGAACAAATGAACGAATGAACAAATGAACAAATGAACAATTGTACAATTGTACAATTGAACAAATGAACGAATGAACGAATGAACGAATGAACAAATGATCAAATGAACAAGTGAACAAATGAACAAATGAACAAGTGGACAAATGTACGAATGGACAAAAAAACAAATGAACAAATGAACAAATGAACAAGTGAACAAATGAACAAATGAACAAATGAACAAGTGAACAAATGAACAAATGAACGAATGAACAAATGAACAAATGAACAAGTGAACAATTGTACAATTGTACAATTGAACAAATGAACGAATGAACGAATGAACGAATGAACAAATGAACAAATGAACAAATGGACAAATGAACAAAAAGAAACAAATGAACGAATGAACGAATGAACGAATGAACAAATGATAAATTGAAAAAATGAACAAATGAATAAATAAACAAATGATCAAATGAACAAACGAACAAGTGAACAAATGAACAAATGTACAATTGAACAAATCAACAACTGTACAATTGTACAATTGAACAAATGAACCAATGAACGAATGAACAAATGAACAAATGAACAAATTAACAAGTGGACAAATGAACGAATGGACAAATGAACAAATGAACAAATGAACAAATGAAGAAATGTGCAAAGTGAACAAATGAACGAATGAACGAATGAACAAATGAAAAATTGTACAATTGAACATATGAACAATTGTACAATTGAACAAATGAACAATTGTACAATTGAACAAATGAACAATTGTACAATTGAACAAATGAACGAATGAACGAATGAACAAATGAACAAATGATAAAATTAACAAGTGGATAAATGAACGAATGGTCAAATGAACAAATGAACAAATGAACAAATGAACAAGTGAACAAATGAACGAATGAACAAATGAACAAATGAATAAATGAATAAATGAACAAATGAACAAATGACCAAATGAACAAATGAGCGAATGAACGAATGAAAAAATGAACAATTGTACAATTGAACAAATGAACAATTGTACAATTGAACAAATGGACAAATGAACAAATGAACAAATGAACAATTGTACAATTGAACAAATGAACAAATGAACAAATGAACAAATGAGCAGATCAACAGTTGTACAATTGTACAATTGAACAAATGAACAAATGAACAATTGTACAATTGAACAAATGAACAAATGAACAATTGTACAATTGAACAAATGAACCAATGAACGAATGAACAAATGAACAAATGAACAAATGTACAAATGAACAAATGAACAAGTGGACAAATAAACGAATGGACAAATGAACAAATGAATAATTGTACAATTGAACAAATGAATATATGAACAAATGAACAAATGAACAAATGAACAAATGGACAAATGAACAAATGAACAAATGAACAAATGACCAAATGAACAAATGAGCGAATGAACGAATGAACAAATGAACAATTGTACAATTGAACAAATGAAAAATTGTACAATTGGACAAATGAACAATTGAGCAATTGAACAATTGAAGAAATGAACAAATGAACAAATGAACAAATGAACAAATGAACAATTGTACAATTGTACAAATGAAGAAATGAAGAATTGGATAAAAGAACAAATGAACAAATGATCAAGTGAACAAAAGAACAAGTGAACAAATGAGCAAATGAACAAATGAACAAATGAACAAATGAACAAATGAACAAATGAACAAATGAACAAATGAACAAATGAACAAATGAACAAATGAACAAATAAACAAGTGAACAAATGAACAAATGAACAAATGAACATATGAACAAATGAACAAATGAACAATTGTACAATTGTACAATTGAACAAATCAACAAATGAACAAATGAACAAGTGAACAAATGAACAAGTGAACAAATGAACAAATGAACGAATGAACAAATGAACAAATGAACAATTGTACAATTGTACATTTGAACAAATGAACGAATGAACGAATGAACGAATGAACAAATGATCAAATGAACATCTGAACAACTGAACAAATGAACAACTGAACAAATGAACAAGTGAACAAAAGAACAAGTGAACAAAAGAACAAATGAACTAATGAACAATTGCACAATTGAACAAATGAACAAATGAACGAATGAACAAATGAACAAATGAACGAATGAACAAATGAACAAATGAACAATTGTACAATTGAACATATGAACAATTGTACAATTGAACAAATAAACAATTGTACAATTGAACAAATGAACAATTGTACAATTGATCAAATGAACAATTGTACAATTGATCAAATGAACAATTGTACAATTGAACAAATGAACAATTGTACAATTGATCAAATGAACAATTGTACAATTGAACAAATGAACAATTGTACAATAGAACAAATGAACATATGAACAAATGAACAAATGAACAAGTGAACAAATGGACAAATGAACAAATGAACAAATGAACAAATGAACAAATGAACAATTGTACAATTGTACAATTGAACAAATGAACGAATGAACGAATGAACAAACGACCAAATGAACAAATGAGCGAATGATCGAATGAACAAATGAACAAATAAACTATTGAACAAATGAACCAATGAATTAATGAACAAATGAACAAATTAATTGTTGAACAAATGAACAAATGAACAAATGAACAAATGAACAAATGAACAAATGAACAAATGAACATCTGAACAAATGAACATCTGAACAAATGAACAAATTAATTGTTGAACAAATGAACAAATGAACAAATGAACAAATGATCAAATGAACAAATGAACAAATGAACAAATGAACAAATGAACAAATGAACAAATGAACAAATGAACAAATGAACAAATGAACAAATGAACAAATGAACATCTGAACAAATGAACAGGTGAACAAATGAACGAATGAACGAATGAACAAATGAACAAATGAACAAATAACAATTGTACAATTGAACAAATGAAGAAATGAAGAATTGGGCAAAAGAACAAATGAACAAATGAACGAGTGAACAAATGAACAAATGATCAAATGCACAAATGAACAAATGCACAAATGAACAAATGAACAAATGAACAAATGAACAAATGAACAAATGAACAAATGAACAAATGAACAAATGAACAAATGAACATATGAACAAATGAACAAATGAACAAATGAACAAATGAACAAATGAACAAATGAACAAATGTACAAATGAACAAATGAACAAATGAACAAATGAACAAATGAAGAAATGAACAAAAGAACTATTGAACTATTGAACAAATGAACAAATGAACACGTGAACAAATGAACAAATGAACAAATGAACATCTGAACACGTGAACAAATGAACAAATGAACAAATGAACATCTGAACAAATGAACAAATGCACAAATGCACAAATGAACAAATGCACAAATGAACAAATTGAACAAATGAACAAATGAACAAATGAACATCTGAACAAATGAACAAATGAACAAATAAACAAATGAACAAATAAAACGAATGAACGAATGAACAAATGAACAAATGAACAAATGAACAAATGAACAAATGAACAAATGAACAAATGAACAAATGAACAAATGAACAAATGAACAAATGAACAAATAAACAAGTGAACAAATGAACAAATGAACAAATGAACAAATGAACAAATGAACAAATGAACAATTGTACAATTGTACAATTGAACAAATGAACAAATGAACAAATGAACAAGTGAACAAATGAACAAATGAAGAAATGAACAAATTAACAAATCAACAAGTGAACAAATGAACAAATGAACGAATGAACAAATGAACAAATGAACAATTGTACAATTGTACATTTGAACAAATGAACGAATGAACGAATGAACGAATGAACAAATGATCAAATGAACATCTGAACAACTGAACAAATGAACAACTGAACAAATGAACAAGTGAACAAAAGAACAAGTGAACAAAAGAACAAATGAACTAATGAACAATTGCACAATTGAACAAATGAACAAATGAACGAATGATCAAATGAACAAATGAACGAATGAACAAATGAACAAATGAACAATTGTACAATTGAACATATGAACAATTGTACAATTGAACAAATAAACAATTGTACAATTGAACAAATGAACAATTGTACAATTGATCAAATGAACAATTGTACAATTGATCAAATGAACAATTGTACAATTGAACAAATGAACAATTGTACAATTGAACAAATGAACAATTGTACAATTGAACAAATGAACAATTGTACAATTGAACAAATGAACAATTGTACAATTGAACAAATGAACAATTGTACAATTGAACAAATAAACAATTGTACAATTGAACAAATGAACAATTGTACAATTGAACAGATGAACAATTGAACAATTGAACAAATGAACAAATGAACAATTGAACAAATGAACAAATGAACAAATGAACAAATGAACAAATGAACAAATGAACAAATAAACAAATGAACAAATGATCAAATGAACAAATGAACAATTGTACAATTGAACAAATGAACAATTGTACAATTGAACAAATGAACAATTGTACAATTGAACAAATGAACAATTGTACAATTGAACAAATAAACAATTGTACAATTGAACAAATGAACAATTGTACAATTGAACAGATGAACAATTGAACAATTGAACAAATGAACAAATGAACAATTGAACAAATGAACAAATGAACAAATGAACAAATGAACAAATGAACAAATGAACAAATAAACAAATGAACAAATGATCAAATGAACAAATGAACAAATGAACAAGTGAACAAATGAACAAGTGAACAATTGTACAATTGCACAATTGAACAAATGAACGAATGAACAAATGAACAAATGAACAAATGAACAAGTGGACAAATGAACGAATGGACAAATGAACAAATGAACAAATGAACAAGTGGACAAATGAACGAATGGACAAATGAACAAATGAACAAATGGACAAATAAACAAATGAACAAATGATGAAATGAACAAATGAACAAGTGAAGAAATGAAGAAATGAAGAATTGGACAAAGGACCAAATGAACAAATGGACAAATGAAGAAATGAACAAATGAACAAATGAACAATTGAACAAATGAACAAATGAACAAATGAACAAATGAACAAATGAACAAATGAACAAATGATCAAATGAACAAATGAACAAATAAACTATTGAACAAATGAACCAATGAATTAATGAACAAATGAACAAATTAATTGTTGAACAAATGAACAAATGAACAAATGAACAAATGAGCAAATGAACAAATGAACAAATGAACATCTGAACAAATGAACATCTGAACAAATGAACAAATTAATTGTTGAACAAATGAACAAATGAACAAATGAACAAATGAACAAATGAACAAATGAACAAATGAACAAATGAACAAATGAACAAATGAACAAATGAACAAATGAAAAAATGAACAAATGAACAAATGAACAAATGAACAAATGAACAAATGAACAAATGAACAAATGAACAAATGAACAAATGAACAAATGAACATCTGAACAAATGAACAGATGAACAAATGAACGAATGAACGAATGAACAAATGAACAAATGAACAAATAACAATTGTACAATTGAACAAATGAAGAAATGAAGAATTGGGCAAAAGAACAAATGAACAAATGAACGAGTGAACAAATGAACAAATGCACAAATGAACAAATGAACAAATGAACAAATGAACAAATGAACAAATGAACAAATGAACAAATGAACAAATGAACATATGAACAAATGAACAAATGAACAAATGAACAAATGAACAAATGAACAAATGAACAAATGTACAAATGAACAAATGAACAAATGAACAAATGAACAAATGAACAAATGAACAAATGAAGAAATGAACAAAAGAACTATTGAACTATTGAACAAATGAACAAATGAACACGTGAACAAATGAACAAATGAACAAATGAAGAAATGAACAAAAGAACTATTGAACTATTGAACAAATGAACAAATGAACACGTGAACAAATGAACAAATGAACAAATGAACATCTGAACACGTGAACAAATGAACAAATGAACAAATGAACATCTGAACAAATGAACAAATGCACAAATGCACAAATGAACAAATGCACAAATGAACAAATTGAACAAATGAACAAATGAACAAATGAACATCTGAACAAATGAACAAATGAACAAATGAACAAATAAACAAATGAACAAATGAACAAATTGAACAAATGAACAAATGAACAAATGAACAAATGAACAAATGAACATCTGAACAAATAAAACGAATGAACGAATGAACAAATGAACAAATGAACAAATGAACAAATGAACAAATGAACAAATGAACAAATGAACAAATGAACAAATGAACAAATGAACAAATGAACAAATGAACGAATGAACGAATGAACAAATGAACAAGTGAACAAATGAACAAATGAACTATTGCACAAATGAACAAATGAACAAATGAACAAATGAACAAATGAACTAATGAACTAATGAACAAATGATCAAATGAACAAATGAACAAATGAACAAGTGGACAAATGAACGAATGGACAAATGAACAAATGAACAAATAAACAAATAAACAAATGAACAAATGAACAAATGGACAAATGAACAATTTTACAATTGAACAAATGAATAATTGTAAATTGTACAATTCAACAAATGAACAATTGTACAATTGAACAAATGAAAAATTGAACAATTGAACAAATGAACAAATGAACAAATGAACAATTGTACAATTAAACAAATGAACAAATGAACAATTGTACACTTGAACAAATGAACCAATGAACGAATGAACAAATGAACAAATGAACAAATGAACAAGTGGACAAATGAACGAATGGACAAATGAACAAATGAACAAATGGACAAATGAACAAGTGAACAAGTGAACAAATGTACAAATGAACAAATGAACAAGTGGACAAATAAACGAATGGACAAATGAACAAATGAATAATTGTACAATTGAACAAATGAACAAATGAAAAAAGGAACAAATGAACAAATGAACAAATGAACAAATGAACAAATGAACAAATGAACAAATGAACAAATGAACAAATGAACAAATGAACAAATGAACAAATGAACAAATGAACAAATGAACAAATGAACAAATGAACGAATGGACAAATGAACAATTGAACAAATGAACAAATGAACAAATGAACAAATGAACAAATGAACAAATGAACAAATGAACAAATGAACAAATGAACAAATGAACAAATGAACAAATGAACAAATGAACAAATGAACAAATGAACGAATGAACGAATGAACGATTGAACAAATGAACAAATGAACAAATGAACAAATGAACAAATGAACAAATGAACAGATGAACTGATGAACAGATGAACAAATGAACGAATGAACGAATGAACAAATGAACAAATGAACAAATGAACAAATGAACAAATGAACAAATGAACAAATGAACAAATGAACAAATGAACAAGTGAACAAATGAACAAATGAACGAATGAACGAATGAACGAATGAACGAATGAACAAATGAACAAGTGAACAAACGAACAAATGCACGAATGAACAAATGAACAAATGAATAATTGTAAATTGTACAAATTAAACAAATGAACAATTGTACAATTCAACAAATGAACAATTGTACAATTCAACAAATTAACAATTGTACAATTGAACAAATGAACAATTGTACAATTGAACAAATGAACAAATGAACAAATGAACAAATGAACAAATGAACAAATGAACAAATGAACAAATGAACAAATGAACAAATGAACAAATGAACACATGAACAAATGAACAAATGAACAAATGAACAAATGAACGAATGGACAAATGAACAATTGAACAAATGAACAAATGAACAAATGAACAAATGAACAAATGAACAAATGAACAAATGAACAAATGAACAAATGAACAAATGAACAAATGAACAAATGAACAAATGAACGAATGAACGAATGAACGAATGAACGATTGAACAAATGAACAAATGAACAAATGAACAAATGAACAGATGAACAGATGAACAGATGAACAAATGAACGAATGAACGAATGAACAAATGAACAAATGAACAAATGAACAAATGAACAAATGAACAAATGAACAAATGAACAAATGAACAAATGAACAAGTGAACAAATGAACAAATGAACGAATGAACGAATGAACGAATGAACAAATGAACAAGTGAACAAACGAACAAATGAACGAATGAACAAATGAACAAATGTACAATTGTACAATTGTACAATTGAACAAATGAACGAATGAACGAATGAACGAATGAACAAATGAACAAATGAACAAATGGACAAATGAACAAAAAGAAACAAATGAACGAATGAACGAATGAACGAATGAACAAATGATAAATTGAAAAAATGAACAAATGAATAAATAAACAAATGATCAAATGAACAAACGAACAAGTGAACAAATGAACAATTGTACAATTGAATAAATGAACAAATGAACAATTGTACAATTGAATATATGAACAAATGAACAATTGTACAATTGAACAAATGAACAATTGTACAATTGAATAAATGAACAAATGAACAATTGTACAATTGAACAAATGAACAATTGTACAATTGAACAAATGAACAATTGTACAATTGAACAAATGATCAATTGAACAAATGAACAAATGAACAATTGTACAATTGAACAAATGAACAAATGAACAAACGAACAAATGAACAAATGAACAATTGTACAATTGAACAAATGAACAAATGAACAAATGAGCAAATCAACAGTTGTACAATTGTACAATTGAACAAATGAACAAATGAACAATTGTACAATTGAACAAATGAACCAATGAACGAATGAAAAAATGAACAAATGAACAAATGAACAAGTGGACAAATGAACGAATGGACAAATGAACAAATGAACAAGTGGACAAATGAACAAGTGAACAAATGAACAAATGTACAAATGAACAAATGAACAAGTGGACAAGTGGACAAATGAACAAGTGAACAAATGAACAAATGTACAAATGAACAAATGAACAAGTGGACAAATAAACGAATGGACAAATGAACAAATGAATAATTGTACAATTGAACAAATGAACATATGAACAAATGAACAAATGAACAAATGAACAAATGGACAAATGAACAAATGAACAAATGAACAAATGACCAAATGAACAAATGAGCGAATGAACGAAAGAACAAATGAACAATTGTACAATTGAACAAATGAAAAATTGTACAATTGGACAAATGAACATATGAACAAATGAACAAGTGGAAAAATGAACGAATGGACAAATGAACAAATGAACAAATGAACAAGTGGACAAATGAACGAATGGACAAATGAACAAATGAACAAATGAACAAATGAAGAAATGTACAAAGTGAACAAATGAACGAATGAACGAATGAACAAATAAGAAATTGTACAATTGAACATATGAACAATTGTACAATTGAACAAATGAACAATTGTACAATTGAACAAATGAACAATTGTACAATTGAACAAATGAACGAATGAACGAATGAAAAAATGAACAAATGATCAAATTAACAAGTGGACAAATGAACGAATGGTCAAATGAACAAATGAACAAATGAACAAATGAACAAGTGAACAAATGAACGAATGAACAAATGAACAAATGAATAAATGAATAAATGTACAAATGAACAAATGACCAAATGAACAAATGAGCGAATGAACGAATGAAAAAATGAACAATTGTACAATTGAACAAATGAACAATTGTACAATTGAACAAATGGACAAATGAACAAATGAACAAATGAACAATTGTACAATTGAACAAATGAACAAATGAACAAATGAACAAATGAGCAGATCAACAGTTGTACAATTGTACAATTGAACAAATGAACAAATGAACAATTGTACAATTGAACAAATGAACCAATGAACGAATGAACAAATGAACAAATGAACAAATGAACAAGTGGACAAATGAACGAATGGACAAATGAACAAATGAACAAATGGACAAATGAACAAGTGAACAAATGAACAAATGAACAATTGTACAATTGTACAAATGAAGAAATGAAGAATTGGATAAAAGAACAAATGAACAAATGATCAAGTGAACAAAAGAACAAGTGAACAAATGAGCAAATGAACAAAGGAACAAATGAACAAATGAACAAATGAACAAATGAACAAATGAACAAATGAACAAATGAACAAATGAACAAATGAACAAATGAACAAATGAACAAATGAACAAATGAACAAGTGAACAAATGAACAAGTGAACAAATGAACAAATGAACGAATGAACGAATGAACGAATGAACAAATGAACAAGTGAACAAACGAACAAATGAACGAATGAACAAATGAACAAATGTACAATTGTACAATTGTACAATTGAACAAATGAACGAATGAACGAATGAACGAATGAACAAATGAACAAATGAACAAATGGACAAATGAACAAAAAGAAACAAATGAACGAATGAACGAATGAACGAATGAACAAATGATAAATTGAAAAAATGAACAAATGAATAAATAAACAAATGATCAAATGAACAAACGAACAAGTGAACAAATGAACAATTGTACAATTGAATAAATGAACAAATGAACAATTGTACAATTGAATATATGAACAAATGAACAATTGTACAATTGAACAAATGAACAATTGTACAATTGAATAAATGAACAAATGAACAATTGTACAATTGAACAAATGAACAATTGTACAATTGAACAAATGAACAATTGTACAATTGAACAAATGATCAATTGAACAAATGAACAAATGAACAATTGTACAATTGAACAAATGAACAAATGAACAAACGAACAAATGAACAAATGAACAATTGTACAATTGAACAAATGAACAAATGAACAAATGAGCAAATCAACAGTTGTACAATTGTACAATTGAACAAATGAACAAATGAACAATTGTACAATTGAACAAATGAACCAATGAACGAATGAAAAAATGAACAAATGAACAAATGAACAAGTGGACAAATGAACGAATGGACAAATGAACAAATGAACAAGTGGACAAATGAACAAGTGAACAAATGAACAAATGTACAAATGAACAAATGAACAAGTGGACAAATAAACGAATGGACAAATGAACAAATGAATAATTGTACAATTGAACAAATGAACATATGAACAAATGAACAAATGAACAAATGAACAAATGGACAAATGTACAAATGAACAAATGAACAAATGACCAAATGAACAAATGAGCGAATGAACGAAAGAACAAATGAACAATTGTACAATTGAACAAATGAAAAATTGTACAATTGGACAAATGAACATATGAACAAATGAACAAGTGGAAAAATGAACGAATGGACAAATGAACAAATGAACAAATGAACAAGTGGACAAATGAACCAATGGACAAAAAACAAATGAACAAATGAACAAATGAACAAATGAACAAGTGAACAAATGAACAAATGAACAAATGAACAAATGAACAAATGAACAAATGAACAAGTGAACAAATGAACAAATGAACGAATGAACAAATGAACAAATGAACAATTGTACAATTGTACAATTGAACAAATGAACGAATGAACGAATGAACAAATGAACAAATGAACAAATGGACAAATGAACAAAAAGAAACAAATGAACAAATGAACAAATGAACAAATGAACAATTGTACAATTGTACAATTGAACAAATGAACGAATGAACGAATGAACAAATGAACAAATGAACAAATGGACAAATGAACAAAAAGAAACAAATGAACGAATGAACGAATGAACGAATGAACAAATGATAAATTGAAAAAATGAACAAATGAATAAATAAACAAATGATCAAATGAACAAACGAACAAGTGAACAAATGAACAAATGTACAATTGAACAAATCAACAACTGTACAATTGTACAATTGAACAAATGAACCAATGAACGAATGAACAAATGAACAAATGAACAAATTAACAAGTGGACAAATGAACGAATGGACAAATGAACAAATGAACAAATGAACAAATGAAGAAATGTACAAAGTGAACAAATGAACGAATGAACGAATGAACAAATAAGAAATTGTACAATTGAACATATGAACAATTGTACAATTGAACAAATGAACAATTGTACAATTGAACAAATGAACAATTGTACAATTGAACAAATGAACGAATGAACGAATGAAAAAATGAACAAATGATCAAATTAACAAGTGGACAAATGAACGAATGGTCAAATGAACAAATGAACAAATGAACAAATGAACAAGTGAACAAATGAACGAATGAACAAATGAACAAATGAATAAATGAATAAATGTACAAATGAACAAATGACCAAATGAACAAATGAGCGAATGAACGAATGAAAAAATGAACAATTGTACAATTGAACAAATGAACAATTGTACAATTGAACAAATGGACAAATGAACAAATGAACAAATGAACAATTGTACAATTGAACAAATGAACAAATGAACAAATGAACAAATGAGCAGATCAACAGTTGTACAATTGTACAATTGAACAAATGAACAAATGAACAATTGTACAATTGAACAAATGAACCAATGAACGAATGAACAAATGAACAAATGAACAAATGAACAAGTGGACAAATGAACGAATGGACAAATGAACAAATGAACAAATGGACAAATGAACAAGTGAACAAATGAACAAATGTACAAATGAACAAATGAACAAGTGGATAAATAAACGAATGGACAAATGAACAAATGAATAATTGTACAATTGAACAAATGAATATATGAACAAATGAACAAATGAACAAATGAACAAATGGACAAATGAACAAATGAACAAATGAACAAATGGCCAAATGAACAAATGAGCGAATGAACGAATGAACAAATGAACAATTGTACAAATGAACAAATGAAAAATTGTACAATTGGACAAATGAACAATTGAGCAATTGAACAATTGAAGAAATGAACAAATGAACAAATGAACAAATGAACAAATGAACAAATGAACAATTGTACAATTGTACAAATGAAGAAATGAAGAATTGGATAAAAGAACAAATGAACAAATGATCAAGTGAACAAAAGAACAAGTGAACAAATGAGCAAATGAACAAAGGAACAAATGAACAAATGAACAAATGAACAAATGAACAAATGAACAAATGAACAAATGAACAAATGAACAAATGAACAAATGAACAAATGAACAAATGAACAAATGAACAAGTGAACAAATGAACAATTGTACAATTGAATAAATGAACAAATGAACAATTGTACAATTGAATATATGAACAAATGAACAATTGTACAATTGAACAAATGAACAATTGTACAATTGAATAAATGAACAAATGAACAATTGTACAATTGAACAAATGAACAATTGTACAATTGAACAAATGATCAATTGAACAAATGAACAAATGAACAATTGTACAATTGAACAAATGAACAAATGAACAAACGAACAAATGAACAAATGAACAATTGTACAATTGAACAAATGAACAAATGAACAAATGAGCAAATCAACAGTTGTACAATTGTACAATTGAACAAATGAACAAATGAACAATTGTACAATTGAACAAATGAACCAATGAACGAATGAAAAAATGAACAAATGAACAAATGAACAAGTGGACAAATGAACGAATGGACAAATGAACAAATGAACAAGTGGACAAATGAACGAATGGACAAATGAACAAATGAACAAGTGGACAAATGAACAAGTGAACAAATGAACAAATGTACAAATGAACAAATGAACAAGTGGACAAATAAACGAATGGACAAATGAACAAATGAATAATTGTACAATTGAACAAATGAACATATGAACAAATGAACAAATGAACAAATGAACAAATGGACAAATGAACAAATGAACAAATGAACAAATGACCAAATGAACAAATGAGCGAATGAACGAAAGAACAAATGAACAATTGTACAATTGAACAAATGAAAAATTGTACAATTGGACAAATGAACAATTGAGCAATTGAACAATTGAAGAAATGAACAAATGAACAAATGAACAAATGAACATATGAACAAATGAACAAGTGGAAAAATGAACGAATGGACAAATGAACAAATGATCAAATGAACAAGTGAACAAATGAACAAATGAACAAATGAACAAGTGGAAAAATGTACGAATGGACAAAAAAACAAATGAACAAATGAACAAATGAACAAGTGAACAAATGAACAAATGAACAAATGAACAAGTGAACAAATGAACAAATGAACGAATGAACAAATGAACAAGTGAACAATTGTACAATTGTACAATTGAACAAATGAACGAATGAACGAATGAACGAATGAACAAATGAACAAATGAACGAATGAACATATGAAGAAATGAACAAATGAACAAATGAACAAATGAACAAATGAACAATTGTACAATTGTACAATTGAACAAATGAACATATGAACAAATGAACAAATGGACAAATGAACAAAAAGAAACAAATGAACGAATGAACGAATGAACGAATGAACAAATGATAAATTGAAAAAATGAACAAATGAATAAATAAACAAATGATCAAATGAACAAACGAACAAGTGAACAAATGAACAAATGTACAATTGAACAAATCAACAACTGTACAATTGTACAATTGAACAAATGAACCAATGAACGAATGAACAAATGAACAAATGAACAAATTAACAAGTGGACAAATGAACGAATGGACAAATGAACAAATGAACAAATGAACAAATGAAGAAATGTACAAAGTGAACAAATGAACGAATGAACGAATGAACAAATAAGAAATTGTACAATTGAACATATGAACAATTGTACAATTGAACAAATGAACAATTGTACAATTGAACAAATGAACAATTGTACAATTGAACAAATGAACGAATGAACGAATGAAAAAATGAACAAATGATCAAATTAACAAGTGGACAAATGAACGAATGGTCAAATGAACAAATGAACAAATGAACAAATGAACAAGTGAACAAATGAACGAATGAACAAATGAACAAATGAATAAATGAATAAATGTACAAATGAACAAATGACCAAATGAACAAATGAGCGAATGAACGAATGAAAAAATGAACAATTGTACAATTGAACAAATGAACAATTGTACAATTGAACAAATGGACAAATGAACAAATGAACAAATGAACAATTGTACAATTGAACAAATGAACAAATGAACAAATGAACAAATGAGCAGATCAACAGTTGTACAATTGTACAATTGAACAAATGAACAAATGAACAATTGTACAATTGAACAAATGAACAAATGAACAATTGTACAATTGAACAAATGAACCAATGAACGAATGAACAAATGAACAAATGAACAAATGAACAAGTGGACAAATGAACGAATGGACAAATGAACAAATGAACAAATGGACAAATGAACAAGTGAACAAATGAACAAATGTACAAATGAACAAATGAACAAGTGGACAAATAAACGAATGGACAAATGAACAAATGAATAATTGTACAATTGAACAAATGAATATATGAACAAATGAACAAATGAACAAATGAACAAATGGACAAATGAACAAATGAACAAATGAACAAATGACCAAATGAACAAATGAGCGAATGAACGAATGAACAAATGAACAATTGTACAAATGAACAAATGAAAAATTGTACAATTGGACAAATGAACAATTGAGCAATTGAACAATTGAAGAAATGAACAAATGAACAAATGAACAAATGAACAAATGAACAAAAGAACAATTGTACAATTGTACAAATGAAGAAATGAAGAATTGGATAAAAGAACAAATGAACAAACGATCAAGTGAACAAAAGAACAAGTGAACAAATGAGCAAATGAACAAAGGAACAAATGAACAAATGAACAAATGAACAAATGAACAAATGAACAAATGAACAAATGAACAAATGAACAAATGAACAAATGAACAAATGAACAAATGAACAAATGAACAAATGAACAAATGAACAAATGAACAAATGAACAAATGAACAAGTGAACAAATGAACAAATGAACAAATGAACAAATGAACAATTGTACAATTGTACAATTGAACAAATGAACAATTGTACAATTGTACAATTGAACAAATGAACAAATGAACAAATGAACAAGTGAACAAATGAACAAATGAACAAATGAACAAATGAACAAATGAACAAGTGAACAAATGAACAAATGAACGAATGAACAAATGAACAAATGAACAATTGTACAATTGTACAATTGAACAAATGAACGAATGAACGAATGAACGAATGAACAAATGATCAAATGAACAAGTGAACAAATGAACAAATGAACAAATGAACAAGTGGACAAATGTACGAATGGACAAAAAAACAAATGAACAAATGAACAAATGAACAAGTGAACAAATGAACAAATGAACAAATGAACAAGTGAACAAATGAACAAATGAACGAATGAACAAATGAACATGTGAACAATTGTACAATTGTACAATTGAACAAATGAACGAATGAACGAATGAACGAATGAACAAATGAACAAATGAACAAATGGACAAATGAACAAAAAGAAACAAATGAACGAATGAACGAATGAACGAATGAACAAATGATAAATTGAAAAAATGAACAAATGAATAAATAAACAAATGATCAAATGAACAAACGAACAAGTGAACAAATGAACAAATGTACAATTGAACAAATCAACAACTGTACAATTGTACAATTGAACAAATGAACCAATGAACGAATGAAAAAATGAACAAATGAACAAATGAACAAGTGGACAAATGAACGAATGGACAAATGAACAAATGAACAAGTGGACAAATGAACAAGTGAACAAATGAACAAATGTACAAATGAACAAATGAACAAGTGGACAAATAAACGAATGGACAAATGAACAAATGAATAATTGTACAATTGAACAAATGAACAAATGAACAAATGAACAAATGAACAAATGAACAAATGAACAAATGAACAAATGAACAAATGAACAAATGAACAAATGAACAAATGAACAAATGAACAAATGAACAAATGAACAAATGAACAATTGTACAATTGAACAAATGAAGAAATGAAGAATTGGGCAAAAGAACAAATGAACAAATGAACGAGTGAACAAATGAACAAATGAACAAATGCACAAATGAACAAATGAACAAATGAACAAATGAACAAATGAACAAATGAACAAATGAACAAATGAACATATGAACAAATGAACAAATGAACAAATGAACAAATGAACAAATGAACAAATAAACAAATGAACAAATGTACAAATGAACAAATGAACAAATGAACAAATGAACAAATGAACAAATGAAGAAATGAACAAATGAAGAAATGAACAAAAGAACTATTGAACTATTGAACAAATGAACAAATGAACACGTGAACAAATGAACAAATGAACATCTGAACACGTGAACAAATGAACAAATGAACAAATGAACATCTGAACAAAATGAACAAATGCACAAATGCACAAATGAACAAATTGAACAAATGAACAAATGAACAAATGAACATCTGAACAAATGAACAAATGAACAAATAAACAAATGAACAAATGAACAAATTGAACAAATGAACAAATGAACAAATGAACAAATGAACATCTGAACAAATAAAACGAATGAACGAATGAACAAATGAACAAATGAACAAATGAACAAATGAACAAATGAACAAATGAACAAATGAACAAATGAACAAATGAACAAATGAACAAATGAACAAATGAACAAATGAACAAATGAACAAATAAACAAGTGAACAAATGAACAAATGAACAAATGAACAAATGAACAAATGAACAATTGTACAATTGTACAATTGAACAAATGAACAAATGAACAAATGAACAAGTGAACAAATGAACAAATGAACAAATGAACAAATGAACAAATGAACAAGTGAACAAATGAACAAATGAACGAATGAACAAATGAACAAATGAACAATTGTACAATTGTACATTTGAACAAATGAACGAATGAACGAATGAACGAATGAACAAATGATCAAATGAACATCTGAACAACTGAACAAATGAACAACTGAACAAATGAACAAGTGAACAAAAGAACAAGTGAACAAAAGAACAAATGAACTAATGAACAATTGCACAATTGAACAAATGAACAAATGAACGAATGAACAAATGAACAAATGAACGAATGAACAAATGAACAAATGAACAATTGTACAATTGAACATATGAACAATTGTACAATTGAACAAATAAACAATTGTACAATTGAACAAATGAACAATTGTACAATTGATCAAATGAACAATTGTACAATTGACCAAATGAACAATTGTACAATTGAACAAATGAACCAATGAACGAATGAAAAAATGAACAAATGAACAAATGAACAAGTGGACAAATGAACGAATGGACAAATGAACAAATGAACAAGTGGACAAATGAACAAGTGAACAAATGAACAAATGTACAAATGAACAAATGAACAAGTGGACAAATAAACGAATGGACAAATGAACAAATGAATAATTGTACAATTGAACAAATGAACATATGAACAAATGAACAAATGAACAAATGAACAAATGAACAAATGAACAAATGAACAAATGAACAAATGAACAAATGAACAAATGAACAATTGTACAATTGAACAAATGAAGAAATGAAGAATTGGGCAAAAGAACAAATGAACAAATGAACGAGTGAACAAATGAACAAATGAACAAATGCACAAATGAACAAATGAACAAATGAACAAATGAACAAATGAACAAATGAACAAATGAACAAATGAACATATGAACAAATGAACAAATGAACAAATGAACAAATGAACAAATGAACAAATGAACAAATGTACAAATGAACAAATGAACAAATGAACAAATGAACAAATGAACAAATGAAGAAATGAACAAATGAAGAAATGAACAAAAGAACTATTGAACTATTGAACAAATGAACAAATGAACACGTGAACAAATGAACAAATGAACAAATGAACATCTGAACACGTGAACAAATGAACAAATGAACAAATGAACATCTGAACAAATGAACAAATGCACAAATGCACAAATGAACAAATGCACAAATGAACAAATTGAACAAATGAACAAATGAACAAATGAACATCTGAACAAATGAACAAATGAACAAATAAACAAATGAACAAATGAACAAATTGAACAAATGAACAAATGAACAAATGAACAAATGAACATCTGAACAAATAAAACGAATGAACGAATGAACAAATGAACAAATGAACAAATGAACAAATGAACAAATGAACAAATGAACAAATGAACAAATGAACAAATGAACAAATGAACAAATGAACAAATAAACAAGTGAACAAATGAACAAATGAACAAATGAACAAATGAACAAATGAACAATTGTACAATTGTACAATTGAACAAATGAACAAATGAACAAATGAACAAGTGAACAAATGAACAAATGAACAAATGAACAAATGAACAAATGAACAAGTGAACAAATGAACAAATGAACGAATGAACAAATGAACAAATGAACAATTGTACAATTGTACATTTGAACAAATGAACGAATGAACGAATGAACGAATGAACGAATGAACAAATGAACGAATGAACAAATGAACAAATGAACGAATGAACAAATGAACAAATGAACAATTGTACAATTGAACATATGAACAATTGTACAATTGAACAAATAAACAATTGTACAATTGAACAAATGAACAATTGTACAATTGATCAAATGAACAATTGTACAATTGACCAAATGAACAATTGTACAATTGAACAAATGAACAATTGTACAATTGATCAAATGAACAATTGTACAATTGAACAAATGAACAATTGTACAATAGAACAAATGAACATATGAACAAATGAACAAATGAACAAGTGAACAAATGGACAAATGAACAAATGAACAAATGAACAAATGAACAAATGAACAATTGTACAATTGTACAATTGAACAAATGAACGAATGAACGAATGAACAAACGACCAAATGAACAAATGAGCGAATGAACGAATGAACAAATGAACAAATGAACAATTGTACAATTGAACAAATGAACAATTGTACAATTGAACAAATGAACAATTGTACAATTGAACAAATGAACAATTGTACAATTGAACAAATGAACAATTGTACAATTGAACAAATGAACAATTGTACAATTGAACAAATAAACAATTGTACAATTGAACAAATGAACAATTGTACAATTGAACAGATGAACAATTGAACAATTGAACAAATGAACAAATGAACAATTGAACAAATGAACAAATGAACAAATGAAAAAATGAACAAATGAACAAATGAACAAATAAACAAATGAACAAATGATCAAATGAACAAATGAACAAATGAACAAGTGAACAAATGAACAAGTGAACAATTGTACAATTGCACAATTGAACAAATGAACGAATGAACAAATGAACAAATGAACAAATGAACAAGTGGACAAATGAACGAATGGACAAATGAACAAATGAACAAATGAACAAGTGGACAAATGAACGAATGGACAAATGAACAAATGAACAAATGGATAAATAAACAAATGAACAAATGATGAAATGAACAAATGACCAAATGAACAAGTGAACAAATGAACAAGTGAAGAAATGAAGAAATGAAGAAATGTACAAAGTGAACAAATGAACGAATGAACGAATGAACAAATGAAAAATTGTACAATTGAACATATGAACAATTGTACAATTGAACAAATGAACAATTGTACAATTGAACAAATGAACAATTGTACAATTGAACAAATGAACAATTGTACAATTGAACAAATGAACGAATGAACGAATGAACAAATGAACAAATGATAAAATTAACAAGTGGATAAATGAACGAATGGTCAAATGAACAAATGAACAAATGAACAAATGAACAAGTGAACAAATGAACGAATGAACAAATGAACAAATGAATAAATGAATAAATGAACAAATGAACAAATGACCAAATGAACAAATGAGCGAATGAACGAATGAAAAAATGAACAATTGTACAATTGAACAAATGAACAATTGTACAATTGAACAAATGGACAAATGAACAAATGAACAAATGAACAATTGTACAATTGAACAAATGAACAAATGAACAAATGAACAAATGAACAAATGAACAAATGAACAAATGGACAAATGGACAAATGAACAAAAGAACAAATGAACAAATGAACAATTATACAATTGAACAAATGAACAATTGTACAATTGAACAAATGAACAATTGACAATTGAACAAATGAACGAATGAACGAATGAACAAATGAACAAATGAACAAATGAACAAGTGGACAAATGAACGAATGGACAAATGAACAAATGAACAAATGAACAAGTGAACAAATGAACAAATGAACAAATCAACAAATGAACAAATGAACAAGTGGATAAATGAACGAATGGGCAAATGAACAAGTGAACAATTGTACAATTGAACAAATGAACAATTGTACAATTGAACTAATGAACAATTGTACAATTGAACAAATGAACAATTGAACAATTGAACAAATGAGCAATTGTACAATTGAACAAATGAACAATTGTACAATTGAACAAATGAGCAATTGTACAATTGAACAAATGAACAATTGTACAATTGAACAAATGAACAATTGAACAAATGAACAATTGTACAATTGAACAAATGAACAAATGAACAAATGAGCAAATGAACATATGAAGAAATGAACAATTGTACAATTGAACAAATGAACAATTGTACAATTGAACAAATGAACAATTGTACAATTGAACAAATGAACAATTGTACAATAGAACAAATGAACAATTGTACAATTGAACAAATAAACAATTGTACAATTGAACAAATGAACAATTGTACAATTGAACAGATGAACAATTGAACAATTGAACAAATGAACAAATGAACAATTGAACAAATGAACAAATGAACAAATGAACAAATGAACAAATGAACAAATGAACAAATGAACAAATAAACAAATGAACAAATGATCAAATGAACAAATGAACAAATGAACAAGTGAACAAATGAACAAGTGAACAATTGTACAATTGCACAATTGAACAAATGAACGAATGAACAAATGAACAAATGAACAAATGAACAAGTGGACAAATGAACGAATGGACAAATGAACAAATGAACAAATGAACAAGTGGACAAATGAACGAATGGACAAATGAACAAATGAACAAATGGACAAATAAACAAATGAACAAATGATGAAATGAACAAATGACCAAATGAACAAGTGAACAAATGAACAAGTGAAGAAATGAAGAAATGAAGAAATGTACAAAGTGAACAAATGAACGAATGAACGAATGAACAAATGAAAAATTGTACAATTGAACATATGAACAATTGTACAATTGAACAAATGAACAATTGTACAATTGAACAAATGAACAATTGTACAATTGAACAAATGAACGAATGAACGAATGAACAAATGAACAAATGATAAAATTAACAAGTGGATAAATGAACGAATGGTCAAATGAACAAATGAACAAATGAACAAATGAACAAGTGAACAAATGAACGAATGAACAAATGAACAAATGAATAAATGAATAAATGAACAAATGAACAAATGACCAAATGAACAAATGAGCGAATGAACGAATGAAAAAATGAACAATTGTACAATTGAACAAATGAACAATTGTACAATTGAACAAATGGACAAATGAACAAATGAACAAATGAACAATTGTACAATTGAACAAATGAACAAATGAACAAATGAACAAATGAACAAATGAACAAATGAACAAATGGACAAATGGACAAATGAACAAAAGAACAAATGAACAAATGAACAATTATACAATTGAACAAATGAACAATTGTACAATTGAACAAATGAACAATTGACAATTGAACAAATGAACGAATGAACGAATGAACAAATGAACAAATGAACAAATGAACAAGTGGACAAATGAACGAATGGACAAATGAACAAATGAACAAATGAACAAGTGAACAAATGAACAAATGAACAAATTAACAAATGAACAAATGAACAAGTGGATAAATGAACGAATGGGCAAATGAACAAGTGAACAATTGTACAATTGAACAAATGAACAATTGTACAATTGAACTAATGAACAATTGTACAATTGAACAAATGAACAATTGAACAATTGAACAAATGAGCAATTGTACAATTGAACAAATGAACAATTGTACAATTGAACAAATGAACCAATGAACGAATGAACAAATGAACAAATGAACAAATTAACAAGTGGACAAATGAACGAATGGACAAATGAACAAATGAACAAATGAACAAATGAAGAAATGTACAAAGTGAACAAATGAACGAATGAACGAATGAACAAATAAGAAATTGTACAATTGAACATATGAACAATTGTACAATTGAACAAATGAACAATTGTACAATTGAACAAATGAACAATTGTACAATTGAACAAATGAACAAATGAACGAATGAAAAAATGAACAAATGATCAAATTAACAAGTGGACAAATGAACGAATGGTCAAATGAACAAATGAACAAATGAACAAATGAACAAGTGAACAAATGAACGAATGAACAAATGAACAAATGAATAAATGAATAAATGTACAAATGAACAAATGACCAAATGAACAAATGAGCGAATGAACGAATGAAAAAATGAACAATTGTACAATTGAACAAATGAACAATTGTACAATTGAACAAATGGACAAATGAACAAATGAACAAATGAACAATTGTACAATTGAACAAATGAACAAATGAACAAATGAACAAATGAGCAGATCAACAGTTGTACAATTGTACAATTGAACAAATGAACAAATGAACAATTGTACAATTGAACAAATGAACAAATGAACAATTGTACAATTGAACAAATGAACCAATGAACGAATGAACAAATGAACAAATGAACAAATGAACAAGTGGACAAATGAACGAATGGACAAATGAACAAATGAACAAATGGACAAATGAACAAGTGAACAAATGAACAAATGTACAAATGAACAAATGAACAAGTGGACAAATAAACGAATGGACAAATGAACAAATGAATAATTGTACAATTGAACAAATGAATATATGAACAAATGAACAAATGAACAAATGAACAAATGGACAAATGAACAAATGAACAAATGAACAAATGACCAAATGAACAAATGAGCGAATGAACGAATGAACAAATGAACAATTGTACAAATGAACAAATGAAAAATTGTACAATTGGACAAATGAACAATTGAGCAATTGAACAATTGAAGAAATGAACAAATGAACAAATGAACAAATGAACAAATGAACAAAAGAACAATTGTACAATTGTACAAATGAAGAAATGAAGAATTGGATAAAAGAACAAATGAACAAACGATCAAGTGAACAAAAGAACAAGTGAACAAATGAGCAAATGAACAAAGGAACAAATGAACAAATGAACAAATGAACAAATGAACAAATGAACAAATGAACAAATGAACAAATGAACAAATGAACAAATGAACAAATGAACAAATGAACAAATGAACAAATGAACAAATGAACAAATGAACAAGTGAACAAATGAACAAATGAACAAATGAACAAATGAACAAATGAACAATTGTACAATTGTACAATTGAACAAATGAACAATTGTACAATTGTACAATTGAACAAATGAACAAATGAACAAATGAACAAGTGAACAAATGAACAAATGAACAAATGAACAAATGAACAAATGAACAAGTGAACAAATGAACAAATGAACGAATGAACAAATGAACAAATGAACAATTGTACAATTGTACAATTGAACAAATGAACGAATGAACGAATGAACGAATGAACAAATGATCAAATGAACAAGTGAACAAATGAACAAATGAACAAATGAACAAGTGGACAAATGTACGAATGGACAAAAAAACAAATGAACAAATGAACAAATGCACAAGTGAACAAATGAACAAATGAACAAATGAACAAGTGAACAAATGAACAAATGAACGAATGAACAAATGAACATGTGAACAATTGTACAATTGTACAATTGAACAAATGAACGAATGAACGAATGAACGAATGAACAAATGAACAAATGAACAAATGGACAAATGAACAAAAAGAAACAAATGAACGAATGAACGAATGAACGAATGAACAAATGATAAATTGAAAAAATGAACAAATGAATAAATAAACAAATGATCAAATGAACAAACGAACAAGTGAACAAATGAACAAATGTACAATTGAACAAATCAACAACTGTACAATTGTACAATTGAACAAATGAACCAATGAACGAATGAAAAAATGAACAAATGAACAAATGAACAAGTAGACAAATGAACGAATGGACAAATGAACAAATGAACAAGTGGACAAATGAACAAGTGAACAAATGAACAAATGTACAAATGAACAAATGAACAAGTGGACAAATAAACGAATGGACAAATGAACAAATGAATAATTGTACAATTGAACAAATGAACATATGAACAAATGAACAAATGAACAAATGAACAAATGAACAAATGAACAAATGAACAAATGAACAAATGAACAAATGAACAATTGTACAATTGAACAAATGAAGAAATGAAGAATTGGGCAAAAGAACAAATGAACAAATGAACGAGTGAACAAATGAACAAATGAACAAATGCACAAATGAACAAATGAACAAATGAACAAATGAACAAATGAACAAATGAACAAATGAACAAATGAACATATGAACAAATGAACAAATGAACAAATGAACAAATGAACAAATGAACAAATAAACAAATGAACAAATGTACAAATGAACAAATGAACAAATGAACAAATGAACAAATGAACAAATGAAGAAATGAACAAATGAAGAAATGAACAAAAGAACTATTGAACTATTGAACAAATGAACAAATGAACACGTGAACAAATGAACAAATGAACATCTGAACACGTGAACAAATGAACAAATGAACAAATGAACATCTGAACAAAATGAACAAATGCACAAATGCACAAATGAACAAATGCACAAATGAACAAATTGAACAAATGAACAAATGAACAAATGAACATCTGAACAAATGAACAAATGAACAAATAAACAAATGAACAAATGAACAAATTGAACAAATGAACAAATGAACAAATGAACAAATGAACATCTGAACAAATAAAACGAATGAACGAATGAACAAATGAACAAATGAACAAATGAACAAATGAACAAATGAACAAATGAACAAATGAACAAATGAACAAATGAACAAATGAACAAATGAACAAATGAACAAATAAACAAGTGCACAAATGAACAAATGAACAAATGAACAAATGAACAAATGAACAATTGTACAATTGTACAATTGAACAAATGAACAAATGAACAAATGAACAAGTGAACAAATGAACAAATGAACAAATGAACAAATGAACAAATGAACAAGTGAACAAATGAACAAATGAACGAATGAACAAATGAACAAATGAACAATTGTACAATTGTACATTTGAACAAATGAACGAATGAACGAATGAACGAATGAACAAATGATCAAATGAACATCTGAACAACTGAACAAATGAACAACTGAACAAATGAACAAGTGAACAAAAGAACAAGTGAACAAAAGAACAAATGAACTAATGAACAATTGCACAATTGAACAAATGAACAAATGAACGAATGAACAAATGAACAAATGAACGAATGAACAAATGAACAAATGAACAATTGTACAATTGAACATATGAACAATTGTACAATTGAACAAATAAACAATTGTACAATTGAACAAATGAACAATTGTACAATTGATCAAATGAACAATTGTACAATTGACCAAATGAACAATTGTACAATTGAACAAATGAACCAATGAACGAATGAAAAAATGAACAAATGAACAAATGAACAAGTGGACAAATAAACGAATGGACAAATGAACAAATGAATAATTGTACAATTGAACAAATGAACATATGAACAAATGAACAAATGAACAAATGAACAAATGAACAAATGAACAAATGAACAAATGAACAAATGAACAAATGAACAAATGAACAATTGTACAATTGAACAAATGAAGAAATGAAGAATTGGGCAAAAGAACAAATGAACAAATGAACGAGTGAACAAATGAACAAATGAACAAATGCACAAATGAACAAATGAACAAATGAACAAATGAACAAATGAACAAATGAACAAATGAACAAATGAACATATGAACAAATGAACAAATGAACAAATGAACAAATGAACAAATGAACAAATGAACAAATGTACAAATGAACAAATGAACAAATGAACAAATGAACAAATGAACAAATGAAGAAATGAACAAATGAAGAAATGAACAAAAGAACTATTGAACTATTGAACAAATGAACAAATGAACACGTGAACAAATGAACAAATGAACAAATGAACATCTGAACACGTGAACAAATGAACAAATGAACAAATGAACATCTGAACAAATGAACAAATGCACAAATGCACAAATGAACAAATGCACAAATGAACAAATTGAACAAATGAACAAATGAACAAATGAACATCTGAACAAATGAACAAATGAACAAATAAACAAATGAACAAATGAACAAATTGAACAAATGAACAAATGAACAAATGAACAAATGAACATCTGAACAAATAAAACGAATGAACGAATGAACAAATGAACAAATGAACAAATGAACAAATGAACAAATGAACAAATGAACAAATGAACAAATGAACAAATGAACAAATGAACAAATGAACAAATAAACAAGTGAACAAATGAACAAATGAACAAATGAACAAATGAACAAATGAACAATTGTACAATTGTACAATTGAACAAATGAACAAATGAACAAATGAACAAGTGAACAAATGAACAAATGAACAAATGAACAAATGAACAAATGAACAAGTGAACAAATGAACAAATGAACGAATGAACAAATGAACAAATGAACAATTGTACAATTGTACATTTGAACAAATGAACGAATGAACGAATGAACGAATGAACGAATGAACAAATGAACGAATGAACAAATGAACAAATGAACGAATGAACAAATGAACAAATGAACAATTGTACAATTGAACATATGAACAATTGTACAATTGAACAAATAAACAATTGTACAATTGAACAAATGAACAATTGTACAATTGATCAAATGAACAATTGTACAATTGACCAAATGAACAATTGTACAATTGAACAAATGAACAATTGTACAATTGATCAAATGAACAATTGTACAATTGAACAAATGAACAATTGTACAATAGAACAAATGAACATATGAACAAATGAACAAATGAACAAGTGAACAAATGGACAAATGAACAAATGAACAAATGAACAAATGAACAAATGAACAATTGTACAATTGTACAATTGAACAAATGAACGAATGAACGAATGAACAAACGACCAAATGAACAAATGAGCGAATGAACGAATGAACAAATGAACAAATGAACAATTGTACAATTGAACAAATGAACAATTGTACAATTGAACAAATGAACAATTGTACAATTGAACAAATGAACAATTGTACAATTGAACAAATGAACAATTGTACAATTGAACAAATGAACAATTGTACAATTGAACAAATAAACAATTGTACAATTGAACAAATGAACAATTGTACAATTGAACAGATGAACAATTGAACAATTGAACAAATGAACAAATGAACAATTGAACAAATGAACAAATGAACAAATGAAAAAATGAACAAATGAACAAATGAACAAATAAACAAATGAACAAATGATCAAATGAACAAATGAACAAATGAACAAGTGAACAAATGAACAAGTGAACAATTGTACAATTGCACAATTGAACAAATGAACGAATGAACAAATGAACAAATGAACAAATGAACAAGTGGACAAATGAACGAATGGACAAATGAACAAATGAACAAATGAACAAGTGGACAAATGAACGAATGGACAAATGAACAAATGAACAAATGGATAAATAAACAAATGAACAAATGATGAAATGAACAAATGACCAAATGAACAAGTGAACAAATGAACAAGTGAAGAAATGAAGAAATGAAGAAATGTACAAAGTGAACAAATGAACGAATGAACGAATGAACAAATGAAAAATTGTACAATTGAACATATGAACAATTGTACAATTGAACAAATGAACAATTGTACAATTGAACAAATGAACAATTGTACAATTGAACAAATGAACAATTGTACAATTGAACAAATGAACGAATGAACGAATGAACAAATGAACAAATGATAAAATTAACAAGTGGATAAATGAACGAATGGTCAAATGAACAAATGAACAAATGAAGAAATGAACAAGTGAACAAATGAACGAATGAACAAATGAACAAATGAATAAATGAATAAATGAACAAATGAACAAATGACCAAATGAACAAATGAGCGAATGAACGAATGAAAAAATGAACAATTGTACAATTGAACAAATGAACAATTGTACAATTGAACAAATGGACAAATGAACAAATGAACAAATGAACAATTGTACAATTGAACAAATGAACAAATGAACAAATGAACAAATGAACAAATGAACAAATGAACAAATGGACAAATGGACAAATGAACAAAAGAACAAATGAACAAATGAACAATTATACAATTGAACAAATGAACAATTGTACAATTGAACAAATGAACAATTGACAATTGAACAAATGAACGAATGAACGAATGAACAAATGAACAAATGAACAAATGAACAAGTGGACAAATGAACGAATGGACAAATGAACAAATGAACAAATGAACAAGTGAACAAATGAACAAATGAACAAATCAACAAATGAACAAATGAACAAGTGGATAAATGAACGAATGGGCAAATGAACAAGTGAACAATTGTACAATTGAACAAATGAACAATTGTACAATTGAACAAATGAACAATTGTACAATTGAACAAATGAACAATTGTACAATTGAACAAATAAACAATTGTACAATTGAACAAATGAACAATTGTACAATTGAACAGATGAACAATTGAACAATTGAACAAATGAACAAATGAACAATTGAACAAATGAACAAATGAACAAATGAACAAATGAACAAATGAACAAATGAACAAATAAACAAATGAACAAATGATCAAATGAACAAATGAACAAATGAACAAGTGAACAAATGAACAAGTGAACAATTGTACAATTGCACAATTGAACAAATGAACGAATGAACAAATGAACAAATGAACAAATGAACAAGTGGACAAATGAACGAATGGACAAATGAACAAATGAACAAATGAACAAGTGGACAAATGAACGAATGGACAAATGAACAAATGAACAAATGGACAAATAAACAAATGAACAAATGATGAAATGAACAAATGACCAAATGAACAAGTGAACAAATGAACAAGTGAAGAAATGAAGAAATGAAGAAATGTACAAAGTGAACAAATGAACGAATGAACGAATGAACAAATGAAAAATTGTACAATTGAACATATGAACAATTGTACAATTGAACAAATGAACAATTGTACAATTGAACAAATGAACAATTGTACAATTGAACAAATGAACGAATGAACGAATGAACAAATGAACAAATGATAAAATTAACAAGTGGATAAATGAACGAATGGTCAAATGAACAAATGAACAAATGAACAAATGAACAAGTGAACAAATGAACGAATGAACAAATGAACAAATGAATAAATGAATAAATGAACAAATGAACAAATGACCAAATGAACAAATGAGCGAATGAACGAATGAAAAAATGAACAATTGTACAATTGAACAAATGAACAATTGTACAATTGAACAAATGGACAAATGAACAAATGAACAAATGAACAATTGTACAATTGAACAAATGAACAAATGAACAAATGAACAAATGAACAAATGAACAAATGAACAAATGGACAAATGGACAAATGAACAAAAGAACAAATGAACAAATGAACAATTATACAATTGAACAAATGAACAATTGTACAATTGAACAAATGAACAATTGACAATTGAACAAATGAACGAATGAACGAATGAACAAATGAACAAATGAACAAATGAACAAGTGGACAAATGAACGAATGGACAAATGAACAAATGAACAAATGAACAAGTGAACAAATGAACAAATGAACAAATTAACAAATGAACAAATGAACAAGTGGATAAATGAACGAATGGGCAAATGAACAAGTGAACAATTGTACAATTGAACAAATGAACAATTGTACAATTGAACTAATGAACAATTGTACAATTGAACAAATGAACAATTGAACAATTGAACAAATGAGCAATTGTACAATTGAACAAATGAACAATTGTACAATTGAACAAATGAGCAATTGTACAATTGAACAAATGAACAATTGTACAATTGAACAAATGAACAATTGAACAAATGAACAATTGTACAATTGAACAAATGAACAAATGAACAAATGAGCAAATGAACATATGAAGAAATGAACAAATGAACAAATGAACAAATGAACAATTATACAATTGAACAAATGAACAATTGTACAATTGAACAAATGAACAATTGACAATTGAACAAATGAACGAATGAACGAATGAACAAATGAACAAATGAACAAATGAACAAGTGGACAAATGAACGAATGGACAAATGAACAAATGAACAAATGAACAAGTGAACAAATGAACAAATGAACAAATGAAAAAATGAACAAATGAACAAGTGGACAAATGAACGAATGGACAAATGAACAATTGTACAATTGAACAAATGAACAATTGTACAATTGAACAAATGAACAATTGAACAATTGAATAAATGAACAATTGTACAATTGAACAAATGAACAATTGTACAATTGAACAAATGAACAATTGTACAATTGAACAAATGAACAATTGTACAATTGAACAAATGAACAATTGTACAATTGAACAAATGAACAATTGTACAATTGAACAAATGAACAATTGTACAATTGAACAAATGAACAAATGAACAAATGAACAAATGAACAATTGTACAATTGAACAAATGAACAAATGAACAAATGAGCAAATCAACAGTTGTACAATTGTACAATTGAACAAATGAACAAATGAACAATTGTACAATTGAACAAATGAAGAAATGAACAATTGTACAATTGAACAAATGAACAAATGAACAAATGAACAAATGAACAATTGTACAATTATACAAATGAAGAAATGAAGAATTGGACAAAAGAACAAAAGAACAAATGAACAAGTGAACAAATGAACACATGAACAAATGAACAAGTGAACAAATGAACAAATGAACAAATGAGCAAATCAACAATTGTACAATTGTACAATTGAACAAATGAACCAATGAACGAATGAACAAATGAACAAATGAACAAATGAACAAGTGGACAAATGAACGAATGGACAAATGAACAATTGTACAATTGAACAAATGAACAATTGTACAATTGAATAAATGAACAAATGAACAATTGTACAATTGAATAAATGAACAAATGGACAATTGTACAATTGAATAAATGAACAAATGAACAATTGTACAATTGAACAAATGAACAATTGTACAATTGAACAAATGATCAATTGAACAAATGAACAAATGAACAATTGTACAATTGGACAAATGATCAATTGAACAATTGAACAATTGAACAAATGAACAAATGAACAAATGAACAAATGAACAAATGAACAAGTGAACAAATGAACAAATGATCGAATGAACAAATGAAAAATTGTACAATTGAACATATGAACAATTGTACAATTGAACAAATGAACAATTGTACAATTGAACAAATGAACGAATGAACGAATGAACAAATGAACAAATGATCAAATTAACAAGTGGACAAATGAACGAATGGTCAAATGAACAAATGAACAAATGAACAAATGAACAAGTGAACAAATGAACGAATGAACAAATGAACAAATGAATAAATGAATAAATGAATAAATGAGCAAATGAACAAATGAACAAATGAACAATTGTACAATTGTACAATTGAACAAATGAACGAATGAACGAATGAACGAATGAACAAATGAACAAATGAACGAATGAACGAATGGACAAATGAACAAATCAACAAGTGAACAAATGAACAAATGAATAAATGAACAAGTGGACAAATGAACGAATGGACAAATGAACAATTGTACAATTGAACAAATGAACAATTGTACAATTGAACAAATGAACAATTGAACAATTGAATAAATGAACAATTGTACAATTGATCAAATGAACAGTTGTACAATTGAACAAATGAACAATTGTACAATTGAACAAATGAACAATTGTACAATTGAACAAATGAACAATTGTACAATTGAACAAATGAACAATTGTACAATTGAACAAATGAACAATTGTACAATTGAACAAATGAACAAATGAACAAATGTACAAATGAACAATTGTACAATTGAACAAATGAACAAATGAACAAATGAGCAAATCAACAGTTGTACAATTGTACAATTGAACAAATGAACAAATGAACAATTGTACAATTGAACAAATGAACAAATGAACAATTGTACAATTGAACAAATGAACAAATGAACAAATGAACAATTGTACAATTGTACAAATGAAGAAATGAAGAATTGGACAAAAGAACAAAAGAACAAATGAACAAGTGAACAAATGAACACATGAACAAATGAACAAGTGAACAAATGATCAAATGAACAAATGAGCAAATCAACAATTGTACAATTGTACAATTGAACAAATGAACCAATGAACGAATGAACAAATGAACAAATGATCAAATTAACAAGTGGACAAATGAACGAATGGTCAAATGAACAAATGAACAAATGAATAAATGGACAAATGAACAAATGACCAAATGAACAAATGAGCGAATGAACGAATGAAAAAATGAACAATTGTACAATTGAACAAATGAACAATTGTACAATTGAACAAATGAACAATTGTACAATTGAACAAATGAACAAATGAACAAATGAACAAATGAACAAATGAACAAATGAACAATTGTACAATTGAACAAATGAACAAATGAACAAATGAGCAAATCAACAGTTGTACAATTGTACAATTGAACAAATGAACAAATGAACAATTGTACAATTGAACAAATGAACCAATGAACGAATGAAAAAATGAACAAATGAACAAATGAACAAGTGGACAAATGAACGAATGGACAAATGAACAAATGAACAAATGGACAAATGAACAAGTGAACAAATGAACAAATGTACAAATGAACAAATGAACAAGTGGACAAATAAACGAATGGACAAATGAACAAATGAATAATTGTACAATTGAACAAATGAACATATGAACAAATGAACAAATGAACAAATGAACAAATGGACAAATGAACAAATGAACAAATGAACAAATGACCAAATGAACAAATGAGCGAATGAACGAATGAACAAATGAACAATTGTACAATTGAACAAATGAAAAATTGTACAATTGGACAAATGAACAATTGAGCAATTGAACAATTGAAGAAATGAACAAATGAACAAATGAACAAATGAACAAATGAACAATTGTACAATTGTACATTTGAACAAATGAACGAATGAACGAATGAACGAATGAACAAATGATCAAATGAACATCTGAACAACTGAACAAATGAACAACTGAACAAATGAACAAGTGAACAAAAGAACAAGTGAACAAAAGAACAAATGAACTAATGAACAATTGCACAATTGAACAAATGAACAAATGAACGAATGAACAAATGAACAAATGAACGAATGAACAAATGAACAAATGAACAATTGTACAATTGAACATATGAACAATTGTACAATTGAACAAATAAACAATTGTACAATTGAACAAATGAACAATTGTACAATTGATCAAATGAACAATTGTACAATTGACCAAATGAACAATTGTACAATTGAACAAATGAACCAATGAACGAATGAAAAAATGAACAAATGAACAAATGAACAAGTGGACAAATAAACGAATGGACAAATGAACAAATGAATAATTGTACAATTGAACAAATGAACATATGAACAAATGAACAAATGAACAAATGAACAAATGAACAAATGAACAAATGAACAAATGAACAAATGAACAAATGAACAAATGAACAATTGTACAATTGAACAAATGAAGAAATGAAGAATTGGGCAAAAGAACAAATGAACAAATGAACGAGTGAACAAATGAACAAATGAACAAATGCACAAATGAACAAATGAACAAATGAACAAATGAACAAATGAACAAATGAACAAATGAACAAATGAACATATGAACAAATGAACAAATGAACAAATGAACAAATGAACAAATGAACAAATGAACAAATGTACAAATGAACAAATGAACAAATGAACAAATGAACAAATGAACAAATGAAGAAATGAACAAATGAAGAAATGAACAAAAGAACTATTGAACTATTGAACAAATGAACAAATGAACACGTGAACAAATGAACAAATGAACAAATGAACATCTGAACACGTGAACAAATGAACAAATGAACAAATGAACATCTGAACAAATGAACAAATGCACAAATGCACAAATGAACAAATGCACAAATGAACAAATTGAACAAATGAACAAATGAACAAATGAACATCTGAACAAATGAACAAATGAACAAATAAACAAATGAACAAATGAACAAATTGAACAAATGAACAAATGAACAAATGAACAAATGAACATCTGAACAAATAAAACGAATGAACGAATGAACAAATGAACAAATGAACAAATGAACAAATGAACAAATGAACAAATGAACAAATGAACAAATGAACAAATGAACAAATGAACAAATGAACAAATAAACAAGTGAACAAATGAACAAATGAACAAATGAACAAATGAACAAATGAACAATTGTACAATTGTACAATTGAACAAATGAACAAATGAACAAATGAACAAGTGAACAAATGAACAAATGAACAAATGAACAAATGAACAAATGAACAAGTGAACAAATGAACAAATGAACGAATGAACAAATGAACAAATGAACAATTGTACAATTGTACATTTGAACAAATGAACGAATGAACGAATGAACGAATGAACGAATGAACAAATGAACGAATGAACAAATGAACAAATGAACGAATGAACAAATGAACAAATGAACAATTGTACAATTGAACATATGAACAATTGTACAATTGAACAAATAAACAATTGTACAATTGAACAAATGAACAATTGTACAATTGATCAAATGAACAATTGTACAATTGACCAAATGAACAATTGTACAATTGAACAAATGAACAATTGTACAATTGATCAAATGAACAATTGTACAATTGAACAAATGAACAATTGTACAATAGAACAAATGAACATATGAACAAATGAACAAATGAACAAGTGAACAAATGGACAAATGAACAAATGAACAAATGAACAAATGAACAAATGAACAATTGTACAATTGTACAATTGAACAAATGAACGAATGAACGAATGAACAAACGACCAAATGAACAAATGAGCGAATGAACGAATGAACAAATGAACAAATGAACAATTGTACAATTGAACAAATGAACAATTGTACAATTGAACAAATGAACAATTGTACAATTGAACAAATGAACAATTGTACAATTGAACAAATGAACAATTGTACAATTGAACAAATGAACAATTGTACAATTGAACAAATAAACAATTGTACAATTGAACAAATGAACAATTGTACAATTGAACAGATGAACAATTGAACAATTGAACAAATGAACAAATGAACAATTGAACAAATGAACAAATGAACAAATGAAAAAATGAACAAATGAACAAATGAACAAATAAACAAATGAACAAATGATCAAATGAACAAATGAACAAATGAACAAGTGAACAAATGAACAAGTGAACAATTGTACAATTGCACAATTGAACAAATGAACGAATGAACAAATGAACAAATGAACAAATGAACAAGTGGACAAATGAACGAATGGACAAATGAACAAATGAACAAATGAACAAGTGGACAAATGAACGAATGGACAAATGAACAAATGAACAAATGGATAAATAAACAAATGAACAAATGATGAAATGAACAAATGACCAAATGAACAAGTGAACAAATGAACAAGTGAAGAAATGAAGAAATGAAGAAATGTACAAAGTGAACAAATGAACGAATGAACGAATGAACAAATGAAAAATTGTACAATTGAACATATGAACAATTGTACAATTGAACAAATGAACAATTGTACAATTGAACAAATGAACAATTGTACAATTGAACAAATGAACAATTGTACAATTGAACAAATGAACGAATGAACGAATGAACAAATGAACAAATGATAAAATTAACAAGTGGATAAATGAACGAATGGTCAAATGAACAAATGAACAAATGAAGAAATGAACAAGTGAACAAATGAACGAATGAACAAATGAACAAATGAATAAATGAATAAATGAACAAATGAACAAATGACCAAATGAACAAATGAGCGAATGAACGAATGAAAAAATGAACAATTGTACAATTGAACAAATGAACAATTGTACAATTGAACAAATGGACAAATGAACAAATGAACAAATGAACAATTGTACAATTGAACAAATGAACAAATGAACAAATGAACAAATGAACAAATGAACAAATGAACAAATGGACAAATGGACAAATGAACAAAAGAACAAATGAACAAATGAACAATTATACAATTGAACAAATGAACAATTGTACAATTGAACAAATGAACAATTGACAATTGAACAAATGAACGAATGAACGAATGAACAAATGAACAAATGAACAAATGAACAAGTGGACAAATGAACGAATGGACAAATGAACAAATGAACAAATGAACAAGTGAACAAATGAACAAATGAACAAATCAACAAATGAACAAATGAACAAGTGGATAAATGAACGAATGGGCAAATGAACAAGTGAACAATTGTACAATTGAACAAATGAACAATTGTACAATTGAACAAATGAACAATTGTACAATTGAACAAATGAACAATTGTACAATTGAACAAATAAACAATTGTACAATTGAACAAATGAACAATTGTACAATTGAACAGATGAACAATTGAACAATTGAACAAATGAACAAATGAACAATTGAACAAATGAACAAATGAACAAATGAACAAATGAACAAATGAACAAATGAACAAATAAACAAATGAACAAATGATCAAATGAACAAATGAACAAATGAACAAGTGAACAAATGAACAAGTGAACAATTGTACAATTGCACAATTGAACAAATGAACGAATGAACAAATGAACAAATGAACAAATGAACAAGTGGACAAATGAACGAATGGACAAATGAACAAATGAACAAATGAACAAGTGGACAAATGAACGAATGGACAAATGAACAAATGAACAAATGGACAAATAAACAAATGAACAAATGATGAAATGAACAAATGACCAAATGAACAAGTGAACAAATGAACAAGTGAAGAAATGAAGAAATGAAGAAATGTACAAAGTGAACAAATGAACGAATGAACGAATGAACAAATGAAAAATTGTACAATTGAACATATGAACAATTGTACAATTGAACAAATGAACAATTGTACAATTGAACAAATGAACAATTGTACAATTGAACAAATGAACGAATGAACGAATGAACAAATGAACAAATGATAAAATTAACAAGTGGATAAATGAACGAATGGTCAAATGAACAAATGAACAAATGAACAAATGAACAAGTGAACAAATGAACGAATGAACAAATGAACAAATGAATAAATGAATAAATGAACAAATGAACAAATGACCAAATGAACAAATGAGCGAATGAACGAATGAAAAAATGAACAATTGTACAATTGAACAAATGAACAATTGTACAATTGAACAAATGGACAAATGAACAAATGAACAAATGAACAATTGTACAATTGAACAAATGAACAAATGAACAAATGAACAAATGAACAAATGAACAAATGAACAAATGGACAAATGGACAAATGAACAAAAGAACAAATGAACAAATGAACAATTATACAATTGAACAAATGAACAATTGTACAATTGAACAAATGAACAATTGACAATTGAACAAATGAACGAATGAACGAATGAACAAATGAACAAATGAACAAATGAACAAGTGGACAAATGAACGAATGGACAAATGAACAAATGAACAAATGAACAAGTGAACAAATGAACAAATGAACAAATTAACAAATGAACAAATGAACAAGTGGATAAATGAACGAATGGGCAAATGAACAAGTGAACAATTGTACAATTGAACAAATGAACAATTGTACAATTGAACTAATGAACAATTGTACAATTGAACAAATGAACAATTGAACAATTGAACAAATGAGCAATTGTACAATTGAACAAATGAACAATTGTACAATTGAACAAATGAGCAATTGTACAATTGAACAAATGAACAATTGTACAATTGAACAAATGAACAATTGAACAAATGAACAATTGTACAATTGAACAAATGAACAAATGAACAAATGAGCAAATGAACATATGAAGAAATGAACAAATGAACAAATGAACAAATGAACAATTATACAATTGAACAAATGAACAATTGTACAATTGAACAAATGAACAATTGACAATTGAACAAATGAACGAATGAACGAATGAACAAATGAACAAATGAACAAATGAACAAGTGGACAAATGAACGAATGGACAAATGAACAAATGAACAAATGAACAAGTGAACAAATGAACAAATGAACAAATGAAAAAATGAACAAATGAACAAGTGGACAAATGAACGAATGGACAAATGAACAATTGTACAATTGAACAAATGAACAATTGTACAATTGAACAAATGAACAATTGAACAATTGAATAAATGAACAATTGTACAATTGAACAAATGAACAATTGTACAATTGAACAAATGAACAATTGTACAATTGAACAAATGAACAATTGTACAATTGAACAAATGAACAATTGTACAATTGAACAAATGAACAATTGTACAATTGAACAAATGAACAATTGTACAATTGAACAAATGAACAAATGAACAAATGAACAAATGAACAATTGTACAATTGAACAAATGAACAAATGAACAAATGAGCAAATCAACAGTTGTACAATTGTACAATTGAACAAATGAACAAATGAACAATTGTACAATTGAACAAATGAAGAAATGAACAATTGTACAATTGAACAAATGAACAAATGAACAAATGAACAAATGAACAATTGTACAATTATACAAATGAAGAAATGAAGAATTGGACAAAAGAACAAAAGAACAAATGAACAAGTGAACAAATGAACACATGAACAAATGAACAAGTGAACAAATGAACAAATGAACAAATGAGCAAATCAACAATTGTACAATTGTACAATTGAACAAATGAACCAATGAACGAATGAACAAATGAACAAATGAACAAATGAACAAGTGGACAAATGAACGAATGGACAAATGAACAATTGTACAATTGAACAAATGAACAATTGTACAATTGAATAAATGAACAAATGAACAATTGTACAATTGAATAAATGAACAAATGGACAATTGTACAATTGAATAAATGAACAAATGAACAATTGTACAATTGAACAAATGAACAATTGTACAATTGAACAAATGATCAATTGAACAAATGAACAAATGAACAATTGTACAATTGGACAAATGATCAATTGAACAATTGAACAATTGAACAAATGAACAAATGAACAAATGAACAAATGAACAAATGAACAAGTGAACAAATGAACAAATGATCGAATGAACAAATGAAAAATTGTACAATTGAACATATGAACAATTGTACAATTGAACAAATGAACAATTGTACAATTGAACAAATGAACGAATGAACGAATGAACAAATGAACAAATGATCAAATTAACAAGTGGACAAATGAACGAATGGTCAAATGAACAAATGAACAAATGAACAAATGAACAAGTGAACAAATGAACGAATGAACAAATGAACAAATGAATAAATGAATAAATGAATAAATGAGCAAATGAACAAATGAACAAATGAACAATTGTACAATTGTACAATTGAACAAATGAACGAATGAACGAATGAACGAATGAACAAATGAACAAATGAACGAATGAACGAATGGACAAATGAACAAATCAACAAGTGAACAAATGAACAAATGAATAAATGAACAAGTGGACAAATGAACGAATGGACAAATGAACAATTGTACAATTGAACAAATGAACAATTGTACAATTGAACAAATGAACAATTGAACAATTGAATAAATGAACAATTGTACAATTGATCAAATGAACAGTTGTACAATTGAACAAATGAACAATTGTACAATTGAACAAATGAACAATTGTACAATTGAACAAATGAACAATTGTACAATTGAACAAATGAACAATTGTACAATTGAACAAATGAACAATTGTACAATTGAACAAATGAACAAATGAACAAATGTACAAATGAACAATTGTACAATTGAACAAATGAACAAATGAACAAATGAGCAAATCAACAGTTGTACAATTGTACAATTGAACAAATGAACAAATGAACAATTGTACAATTGAACAAATGAACAAATGAACAATTGTACAATTGAACAAATGAACAAATGAACAAATGAACAATTGTACAATTGTACAAATGAAGAAATGAAGAATTGGACAAAAGAACAAAAGAACAAATGAACAAGTGAACAAATGAACACATGAACAAATGAACAAGTGAACAAATGATCAAATGAACAAATGAGCAAATCAACAATTGTACAATTGTACAATTGAACAAATGAACCAATGAACGAATGAACAAATGAACAAATGATCAAATTAACAAGTGGACAAATGAACGAATGGTCAAATGAACAAATGAACAAATGAATAAATGGACAAATGAACAAATGACCAAATGAACAAATGAGCGAATGAACGAATGAAAAAATGAACAATTGTACAATTGAACAAATGAACAATTGTACAATTGAACAAATGAACAATTGTACAATTGAACAAATGAACAAATGAACAAATGAACAAATGAACAAATGAACAAATGAACAATTGTACAATTGAACAAATGAACAAATGAACAAATGAGCAAATCAACAGTTGTACAATTGTACAATTGAACAAATGAACAAATGAACAATTGTACAATTGAACAAATGAACCAATGAACGAATGAAAAAATGAACAAATGAACAAATGAACAAGTGGACAAATGAACGAATGGACAAATGAACAAATGAACAAATGGACAAATGAACAAGTGAACAAATGAACAAATGTACAAATGAACAAATGAACAAGTGGACAAATAAACGAATGGACAAATGAACAAATGAATAATTGTACAATTGAACAAATGAACATATGAACAAATGAACAAATGAACAAATGAACAAATGGACAAATGAACAAATGAACAAATGAACAAATGACCAAATGAACAAATGAGCGAATGAACGAATGAACAAATGAACAATTGTACAATTGAACAAATGAAAAATTGTACAATTGGACAAATGAACAATTGAGCAATTGAACAATTGAAGAAATGAACAAATGAACAAATGAACAAATGAACAAATGAACAATTGTACAATTGTACAAATGAAGAAATGAAGAATTGGATAAAAGAACAAATGAACAAATGATCAAGTGAACAAAAGAACAAGTGAACAAATGAGCAAATGAACAAAGGAACAAATGAACAAATGAACAAATGAACAAGTGAACAAATGAACAAATGAACAAATGAACAAGTGAACAAATGAACAAATGAACGAATGAACAAATGAACAAATGAACAATTGTACAATTGTACATTTGAACAAATGAACGAATGAACGAATGAACGAATGAACAAATGATCAAATGAACATCTGAACAACTGAACAAATGAACAACTGAACAAATGAACAAGTGAACAAAAGAACAAGTGAACAAAAGAACAAATGAACTAATGAACAATTGCACAATTGAACAAATGAACAAATGAACGAATGAACAAATGAACAAATGAACGAATGAACAAATGAACAAATGAACAATTGTACAATTGAACATATGAACAATTGTACAATTGAACAAATAAACAATTGTACAATTGAACAAATGAACAATTGTACAATTGATCAAATGAACAATTGTACAATTGATCAAATGAACAATTGTACAATTGAACAAATGAACAATTGTACAATTGATCAAATGAACAATTGTACAATTGAACAAATGAACAATTGTACAATAGAACAAATGAACATATGAACAAATGAACAAATGAACAAGTGAACAAATGGACAAATGAACAAATGAACAAATGAACAAATGAACAAATGAACAATTGTACAATTGTACAATTGAACAAATGAACGAATGAACGAATGAACAAACGACCAAATGAACAAATGAGCGAATGATCGAATGAACAAATGAACAAATAAACTATTGAACAAATGAACCAATGAATTAATGAACAAATGAACAAATTAATTGTTGAACAAATGAACAAATGAACAAATGAACAAATGAACAAATGAACAAATGAACAAATGAACATCTGAACAAATGAACAAATGAACAAATGAACAAATGAACAAATGAACAAATGAACAAATGAACAAATGAACAAATGAACAAATGAACAAATGAACAAATGAACAAATGAACAAATGAACGAATGAACGAATGAACGATTGAACAAATGAACAAATGAACAATTGTACAAATGAACAAATGAAAAATTGTACAATTGGACAAATGAACAATTGAGCAATTGAACAATTGAAGAAATGAACAATTGTACAATTGAACAAATGAACAATTGTACAATTGAACAAATGAACAAATGAACAAGTGAACAAATGAACGAATGAACAAATGAACAAATGAATAAATGAATAAATGAACAAATGAACAAATGACCAAATGAACAAATGAGCGAATGAACGAATGAAAAAATGAACAATTGTACAATTGAACAAATGAACAATTGTACAATTGAACAAATGGACAAATGAACAAATGAACAAATGAACAATTGTACAATTGAACAAATGAACAAATGAACAAATGAACAAATGAACAAATGAACAAATGAACAAATGGACAAATGGACAAATGAACAAAAGAACAAATGAACAAATGAACAATTATACAATTGAACAAATGAACAATTGTACAATTGAACAAATGAACAATTGACAATTGAACAAATGAACGAATGAACGAATGAACAAATGAACAAATGAACAAATGAACAAGTGGACAAATGAACGAATGGACAAATGAACAAATGAACAAATGAACAAGTGAACAAATGAACAAATGAACAAATCAACAAATGAACAAATGAACAAGTGGATAAATGAACGAATGGGCAAATGAACAAGTGAACAATTGTACAATTGAACAAATGAACAATTGTACAATTGAACTAATGAACAATTGTACAATTGAACAAATGAACAATTGAACAATTGAACAAATGAGCAATTGTACAATTGAACAAATGAACAATTGTACAATTGAACAAATGAGCAATTGTACAATTGAACAAATGAACAATTGTACAATTGAACAAATGAACAATTGAACAAATGAACAATTGTACAATTGAACAAATGAACAAATGAACAAATGAGCAAATGAACATATGAAGAAATGAACAATTGTACAATTGAACAAATGAACAATTGTACAATTGAACAAATGAACAATTGTACAATTGAACAAATGAACAATTGTACAATTGAACAAATGAACAATTGTACAATTGAACAAATAAACAATTGTACAATTGAACAAATGAACAATTGTACAATTGAACAGATGAACAATTGAACAATTGAACAAATGAACAAATGAACAATTGAACAAATGAACAAATGAACAAATGAACAAATGAACAAATGAACAAATGAACAAATAAACAAATGAACAAATGATCAAATGAACAAATGAACAAATGAACAAGTGAACAAATGAACAAGTGAACAATTGTACAATTGCACAATTGAACAAATGAACGAATGAACAAATGAACAAATGAACAAATGAACAAGTGGACAAATGAACGAATGGACAAATGAACAAATGATCAAATGAACATCTGAACAACTGAACAAATGAACAACTGAACAAATGAACAAGTGAACAAAAGAACAAGTGAACAAAAGAACAAATGAACTAATGAACAATTGCACAATTGAACAAATGAACAAATGAACGAATGAACAAATGAACAAATGAACGAATGAACAAATGAACAAATGAACAATTGTACAATTGAACATATGAACAATTGTACAATTGAACAAATAAACAATTGTACAATTGAACAAATGAACAATTGTACAATTGATCAAATGAACAATTGTACAATTGATCAAATGAACAATTGTACAATTGAACAAATGAACAATTGTACAATTGATCAAATGAACAATTGTACAATTGAACAAATGAACAATTGTACAATAGAACAAATGAACATATGAACAAATGAACAAATGAACAAGTGAACAAATGGACAAATGAACAAATGAACAAATGAACAAATGAACAAATGAACAATTGTACAATTGTACAATTGAACAAATGAACGAATGAACGAATGAACAAACGACCAAATGAACAAATGAGCGAATGATCGAATGAACAAATGAACAAATAAACTATTGAACAAATGAACCAATGAATTAATGAACAAATGAACAAATTAATTGTTGAACAAATGAACAAATGAACAAATGAACAAATGAACAAATGAACAAATGAACAAATGAACATCTGAACAAATGAACAAATGAACAAATGAACAAATGAACAAATGAACAAATGAACAAATGAACAAATGAACAAATGAACAAATGAACAAATGAACAAATGAACAAATGAACAAATGAACGAATGAACGAATGAACGATTGAACAAATGAACAAATGAACAATTGTACAAATGAACAAATGAAAAATTGTACAATTGGACAAATGAACAATTGAGCAATTGAACAATTGAAGAAATGAACAATTGTACAATTGAACAAATGAACAATTGTACAATTGAACAAATGAACAAATGAACAAGTGAACAAATGAACGAATGAACAAATGAACAAATGAATAAATGAATAAATGAATAAATGAACAAATGAACAAATGACCAAATGAACAAATGAGCGAATGAACGAATGAAAAAATGAACAATTGTACAATTGAACAAATGAACAATTGTACAATTGAACAAATGGACAAATGAACAAATGAACAAATGAACAATTGTACAATTGAACAAATGAACAAATGAACAAATGAACAAATGAACAAATGAACAAATGAACAAATGGACAAATGGACAAATGAACAAAAGAACAAATGAACAAATGAACAATTATACAATTGAACAAATGAACAATTGTACAATTGAACAAATGAACAATTGACAATTGAACAAATGAACGAATGAACGAATGAACAAATGAACAAATGAACAAATGAACAAGTGGACAAATGAACGAATGGACAAATGAACAAATGAACAAATGAACAAGTGAACAAATGAACAAATGAACAAATCAACAAATGAACAAATGAACAAGTGGATAAATGAACGAATGGGCAAATGAACAAGTGAACAATTGTACAATTGAACAAATGAACAATTGTACAATTGAACTAATGAACAATTGTACAATTGAACAAATGAACAATTGAACAATTGAACAAATGAGCAATTGTACAATTGAACAAATGAACAATTGTACAATTGAACAAATGAGCAATTGTACAATTGAACAAATGAACAATTGTACAATTGAACAAATGAACAATTGAACAAATGAACAATTGTACAATTGAACAAATGAACAAATGAACAAATGAGCAAATGAACATATGAAGAAATGAACAATTGTACAATTGAACAAATGAACAATTGTACAATTGAACAAATGAACAATTGTACAATTGAACAAATGAACAATTGTACAATTGAACAAATGAACAATTGTACAATTGAACAAATGAACAATTGTACAATTGAACAAATAAACAATTGTACAATTGAACAAATGAACAATTGTACAATTGAACAGATGAACAATTGAACAATTGAACAAATGAACAAATGAACAATTGAACAAATGAACAAATGAACAAATGAACAAATGAACAAATGAACAAATGAACAAATAAACAAATGAACAAATGATCAAATGAACAAATGAACAAATGAACAAGTGAACAAATGAACAAGTGAACAATTGTACAATTGCACAATTGAACAAATGAACGAATGAACAAATGAACAAATGAACAAATGAACAAGTGGACAAATGAACGAATGGACAAATGAACAAATGAACAAATGAACAAGTGGACAAATGAACGAATGGACAAATGAACAAATGAACAAATGGACAAATAAACAAATGAACAAATGATGAAATGAACAAATGACCAAATGAACAAGTGAACAAATGAACAAGTGAAGAAATGAAGAAATGAAGAAATGTACAAAGTGAACAAATGAACGAATGAACGAATGAACAAATGAAAAATTGTACAATTGAACATATGAACAATTGTACAATTGAACAAATGAACAATTGTACAATTGAACAAATGAACAATTGTACAATTGAACAAATGAACGAATGAACGAATGAACAAATGAACAAATGATAAAATTAACAAGTGGATAAATGAACGAATGGTCAAATGAACAAATGAACAAATGAACAAATGAACAAGTGAACAAATGAACGAATGAACAAATGAACAAATGAATAAATGAACAAATGAACAAATGACCAAATGAACAAATGAGCGAATGAACGAATGAAAAAATGAACAATTGTACAATTGAACAAATGAACAATTGTACAATTGAACAAATGGACAAATGAACAAATGAACAAATGAACAATTGTACAATTGAACAAATGAACAAATGAACAAATGAACAAATGAACAAATGAACAAATGAACAAATGGACAAATGGACAAATGAACAAAAGAACAAATGAACAAATGAACAATTATACAATTGAACAAATGAACAATTGTACAATTGAACAAATGAACAATTGACAATTGAACAAATGAACGAATGAACGAATGAACAAATGAACAAATGAACAAATGAACAAGTGGACAAATGAACGAATGGACAAATGAACAAATGAACAAATGAACAAGTGAACAAATGAACAAATGAACAAATTAACAAATGAACAAATGAACAAGTGGATAAATGAACGAATGGGCAAATGAACAAGTGAACAATTGTACAATTGAACAAATGAACAATTGTACAATTGAACTAATGAACAATTGTACAATTGAACAAATGAACAATTGAACAATTGAACAAATGAGCAATTGTACAATTGAACAAATGAACAATTGTACAATTGAACAAATGAGCAATTGTACAATTGAACAAATGAACAATTGTACAATTGAACAAATGAACAATTGAACAAATGAACAATTGTGCAATTGAACAAATGAACAATTGAACAAATGAACAATTGTACAATTGAACAAATGAACAAATGAACAAATGAGCAAATGAACATATGAAGAAATGAACAAATGAACAAATGAACAAATGAACAATTATACAATTGTACAAATGAAGAAATGAAGAATTGGATAAAAGAACAAATGAACAAATGATCAAGTGAACAAAAGAACAAGTGAACAAATGAGCAAATGAACAAAGGAACAATTGAGCAATTGAACAATTGAACAGATGAACAAATGAACAAATGAACAAATGAACAAATGAACAAATGAACAAATGAACAAATGAACAAGTGAACAAATGAACAAATGAACAAATGAACAAATGAACAAATGAACAATTGTACAATTGTACAATTGAACAAATGAACAAATGAACACGTGAACAAATGAACAAATGAACAAATGAACATCTGAACACGTGAACAAATGAACAAATGAACAAATGAACATCTGAACAAATGAACAAATGCACAAATGCACAAATGAACAAATGCACAAATGAACAAATTGAACAAATGAACAAATGAACAAATTGAACAAATGAACAAATGAACAAATTGAACAAATGAACAAATGAACAAATGAACAAATGAACAAATAAACAAGTGTACAAATGAACAAATGAACAAATGAACAAATGAACAAATGAACAATTGTACAAATGAACAATTGTACAATTGTACAATTGAACAAATGAACAAATGAACAAATGAACAAGTGAACAAATGAACAAATGAACAAATGAACAAATGAACAAATGAACAAGTGAACAAATGAACAAATGAACGAATGAACAAATGAACAAATGAACAATTGTACAATTGTACATTTCAACAAATGAACGAATGAACGAATGAACGAATGAACAAATGATCAAATGAACATCTGAACAACTAAACAAATGAACAACTGAACAAATGAACAAGTGAACAAAAGAACAAGCGAACAAAAGAACAAATGAACTAATGAACAATTGCACAATTGAACAAATGAACAAATGAACGAATGAACAAATGAACAAATGAACGAATGAACAAATGAACAAATGAACAATTGTACAATTGAACATATGAACAATTGTACAATTGAACAAATAAACAATTGTACAATTGAACAAATGAACAATTGTACAATTGATCAAATGAACAATTGTACAATTGACCAAATGAACAATTGTACAATTGAACAAATGAACAATTGTACAATTGATCAAATGAACAATTGTACAATTGAACAAATGAACAATTGTACAATAGAACAAATGAACATATGAACAAATGAACAAATGAACAAGTGAACAAATGGACAAATGAACAAATGAACAAATGATCAAATGAACAAATGGACAATTGTACAATTGTACAATTGAACAAATGAACGAATGAACGAATGAACAAACGACCAAATGAACAAATGAGCGAATGAACGAATGAACAAATGAACAAATGAACAATTGTACAATTGAACAAATAAACAATTGTACAATTGAACAAATGAACAATTGTACAATTGAACAGATGAACAATTGAACAATTGAACAAATGAACAAATGAACAATTGAACAAATGAACAAATGAACAAATGAACAAATGAACAAATGAACAAATGAACAAATAAACGAATGAACAAATGATCAAATGAACAAATGAACAAATGAACAAGTGAACAAATGAACAAGTGAACAATTGTACAATTGCACAATTGAACAAATGAACGAATGAACAAATGAACAAATGAACAAATGAACAAGTGGACAAATGAACGAATGGACAAATGAACAAATGAACAAATGAACAAGTGGACAAATGAACGAATGGACAAATGAACAAATGAACAAATGGACAAATAAACAAATGAACAAATGATGAAATGAACAAATGACCAAATGAACAAGTGAACAAATGAACAAGTGAAGAAATGAAGAAATGAAGAATTGGACAAAGGACCAAATGAACAAATGGACAAATGAAGAAATGAACAAATGAACAAATGAACAATTGAACAAATGAACAAATGAACAAATGAACAAATGAACAAATGAACAAATGAACAAATGAACAAATGAACAAATGATCAAATGAACAAATGAACAAATAAACTATTGAACAAATGAACCAATGAATTAATGAACAAATGAACAAATTAATTGTTGAACAAATGAACAAATGAACAAATGAACAAATGAACAAATGAACAAATGGACAAATGAACAAAAAGAAACAAATGAACGAATGAACGAATGAACGAATGAACAAATGATAAATTGAAAAAATGAACAAATGAATAAATAAACAAATGATCAAAAGAACAAACGAACAAGTGAACAAATGAACAAATGTACAATTGAACAAATCAACAACTGTACAATTGTACAATTGAACAAATGAACCAATGAACGAATGAACAAATGAACAAATGAACAAATTAACAAGTGGACAAATGAACGAATGGACAAATGAACAAATGAACAAATGAACAAATGAACAAGTGAACAAATGAACGAATGAACAAATGAACAAATGAATAAATGAATAAATGTACAAATGAACAAATGACCAAATGAACAAATGAGCGAATGAACGAATGAAAAAATGAACAATTGTACAATTGAACAAATGAACAATTGTACAATTGAACAAATGAACAATTGTACAATTGAACAAATGGACAAATGAACAAATGAACAAATGAACAATTGTACAATTGAACAAATGAACAAATGAACAAATGAACAAATGAGCAGATCAACAGTTGTACAATTGTACAATTGAACAAATGAACAAATGAACAATTGTACAATTGAACAAATGAACAAATGAACAATTGTACAATTGAACAAATGAACCAATGAACAAATGAACAAATGAACAAATGAACAAATGAACAAGTGGACAAATGAACGAATGGACAAATGAACAAATGAACAAATGGACAAATGAACAAGTGAACAAATGAACAAATGTACAAATGAACAAATGAACAAGTGGACAAATAAACGAATGGACAAATGAACAAATGAATAATTGTACAATTGAACAAATGAATATATGAACAAATGAACAAATGAACAAATGAACAAATGAACAAATGGACAAATGAACAAATGAACAAATGAACAAATGACCAAATGAACAAATGAGCGAATGAACGAATGAACAAATGAACAATTGTACAAATGAACAAATGAAAAATTGTACAATTGGACAAATGAACAATTGAGCAATTGAACAATTGAAGAAATGAACAAATGAACAAATGAACAAATGAACAAATGAACAAATGAACAAATGAACAATTGTACAATTGAACAAATGAACAATTGTACAATTGAACAAATGAACAATTGAACAATTGAATAAATGAACAATTGTACAATTGAACAAATGAACAATTGTACAATTGAACAAATGAACAATTGTACAATTGAACAAATGAACAATTGTACAATTGAACAAATGAACAATTGTACAATTGAACAAATGAACAATTGTACAATTGAACAAATGAACAATTGTACAATTGAACAAATGAACAAATGAACAAATGAACAAATGAACAATTGTACAATTGAACAAATGAACAAATGAACAAATGAGCAAATCAACAGTTGTACAATTGTACAATTGAACAAATGAACAAATGAACAATTGTACAATTGAACAAATGAAGAAATGAACAATTGTACAATTGAACAAATGAACAAATGAACAAATGAACAAATGAACAATTGTACAATTGTACAAATGAAGAAATGAAGAATTGGACAAAAGAACAAAAGAACAAATGAACAAGTGAACAAATGAACACATGAACAAATGAACAAGTGAACAAATGAACAAATGAACAAATGAGCAAATCAACAATTGTACAATTGTACAATTGAACAAATGAACCAATGAACGAATGAACAAATGAACAAATGAACAAATGAACAAGTGGACAAATGAACGAATGGACAAATGAACAATTGTACAATTGAACAAATGAACAATTGTACAATTGAATAAATGAACAAATGAACAATTGTACAATTGAATAAATGAACAAATGGACAATTGTACAATTGAATAAATGAACAAATGAACAATTGTACAATTGAACAAATGAACAATTGTACAATTGAACAAATGATCAATTGAACAAATGAACAAATGAACAATTGTACAATTGGACAAATGATCAATTGAACAATTGAACAATTGAACAAATGAACAAATGAACAAATGAACAAATGAACAAATGAACAAATGAACAAGTGAACAAATGAACAAATGATCGAATGAACAAATGAAAAATTGTACAATTGAACATATGAACAATTGTACAATTGAACAAATGAACAATTGTACAATTGAACAAATGAACGAATGAACGAATGAACAAATGAACAAATGATCAAATTAACAAGTGGACAAATGAACGAATGGTCAAATGAACAAATGAACAAATGAACAAATGAACAAGTGAACAAATGAACGAATGAACAAATGAACAAATGAATAAATGAATAAATGAATAAATGAACAAATGAACAAATGAACAAATGAACAATTGTACAATTGTACAATTGAACAAATGAACGAATGAACGAATGAACGAATGAACAAATGAACAAATGAACGAATGAACGAATGGACAAATGAACAAATCAACAAGTGAACAAATGAACAAATGAATAAATGAACAAGTGGACAAATGAACGAATGGACAAATGAACAATTGTACAATTGAACAAATGAACAATTGTACAATTGAACAAATGAACAATTGAACAATTGAATAAATGAACAATTGTACAATTGAACAAATGAACAGTTGTACAATTGAACAAATGAACAATTGTACAATTGAACAAATGAACAATTGTACAATTGAACAAATGAACAATTGTACAATTGAACAAATGAACAATTGTACAATTGAACAAATGAACAATTGTACAATTGAACAAATGAACAAATGAACAAATGTACAAATGAACAATTGTACAATCGAACAAATGAACAAATGAACAAATGAGCAAATCAACAGTTGTACAATTGTACAATTGAACAAATGAACAAATGAACAATTGTACAATTGAACAAATGAACAAATGAACAATTGTACAATTGAACAAATGAACAAATGAACAAATGAACAATTGTACAATTGTACAAATGAAGAAATGAAGAATTGGACAAAAGAACAAAAGAACAAATGAACAAGTGAACAAATGAACACATGAACAAATGAACAAGTGAACAAATGATCAAATGAACAAATGAGCAAATCAACAATTGTACAATTGTACAATTGAACAAATGAACCAATGAACGAATGAACAAATGAACAAATGAACGAATGAACAAATGAACAAATGATCAAATTAACAAGTGGACAAATGAACGAATGGTCAAATGAACAAATGAACAAATGAATAAATGGACAAATGAACAAATGACCAAATGAACAAATGAGCGAATGAACGAATGAAAAAATGAACAATTGTACAATTGAACAAATGAACAATTGTACAATTGAACAAATGAACAATTGTACAATTGAACAAATGAACAAATGAACAAATGAACAAATGAACAAATGAACAAATGAACAATTGTACAATTGAACAAATGAACAAATGAACAAATGAGCAAATCAACAGTTGTACAATTGTACAATTGAACAAATGAACAAATGAACAATTGTACAATTGAACAAATGAACCAATGAACGAATGAAAAAATGAACAAATGAACAAATGAACAAGTGGACAAATGAACGAATGGACAAATGAACAAATGAACAAATGGACAAATGAACAAGTGAACAAATGAACAAATGTACAAATGAACAAATGAACAAGTGGACAAATAAACGAATGGACAAATGAACAAATGAATAATTGTACAATTGAACAAATGAATATATGAACAAATGAACAAATGAACAAATGGACAAATGAACAAATGAACAAATGAACAAATGATCAAATGAACAAATGAGCGAATGAACGAATGAACAAATGAACAATTGTACAAATGAACAAATGAAAAATTGTACAATTGGACAAATGAACAATTGAGCAATTGAACAATTGAAGAAATGAACAAATGAACAAATGAACAAATGAACAAATGAACAAATGAACAAATGAACAATTGTACAATTGTACAAATGAAGAAATGAAGAATTGGATAAAAGAACAAATGAACAAATGATCAAGTGAACAAAAGAACAAGTGAACAAATGAGCAAATGAACAAAGGAACAAATGAACAAATGAACAAATGAACAAATGAACAAATGAACAAATGAACAAATGAACAAATGAACAAATGAACAAATGAACAAATGAACAAGTGAACAAATGAACAATTGTACAATTGAATAAATGAACAAATGAACAATTGTACAATTGAATATATGAACAAATGAACAATTGTACAATTGAACAAATGAACAATTGTACAATTGAATAAATGAACAAATGAACAATTGTACAATTGAACAAATGAACAATTGTACAATTGAACAAATGATCAATTGAACAAATGAACAAATGAACAATTGTACAATTGAACAAATGAACAAATGAACAAACGAACAAATGAACAAATGAACAATTGTACAATTGAACAAATGAACAAATGAGCAATTGAACAATTGAAGAAATGAACAAATGAACAAATGAACAAATGAACATATGAACAAATGAACAAGTGGAAAAATGAACGAATGGACAAATGAACAAATGATCAAATGAACAAATGAACAAATGAACAAATGAACAAATGAACAAATGAACAAATGAACAAATGAACAAATGAACAAATGAACATATGAACAAATGAACAAATGAACAAATGAACAAATGAACAAATGAACAAATGAACAAATGTACAAATGAACAAATGAACAAATGAACAAATGAACAAATGAACAAATGAACAAATGAACAAATGAACAAAAGAACTATTGAACTATTGAACAAATGAACAAATGAACACGTGAACAAATGAACAAATGAACAAATGAACATCTGAACACGTGAACAAATGAACAAATGAACAAATGAACATCTGAACAAATGAACAAATGCACAAATGCACAAATGAACAAATGCACAAATGAACAAATTGAACAAATGAACAAATGAACAAATGAACAAATGAACATCTGAACAAATGAACAAATGAACAAATAAACAAATGAACAAATGAACAAATTGAACAAATGAACAAATGAACAAATGAACATCTGAACAAATAAAACGAATGAACTAATGAACAAATGAACAAATGAACAAATGAACAAATGAACAAATGAACAAATGAACAAATGAACAAATGAACAAATGAACAAATGAACAAATGAACAAATAAACAAGTGAACAAATGAACAAATGAACAAATGAACAAATGAACAAATGAACAATTGTACAATTGTACAATTGAACAAATGAACAAATGAACAAATGAACAAGTGAACAAATGAACAAATGAACAAATGAACAAATGAACAAATGAACAAGTGAACAAATGAACAAATGAACGAATGAACAAATGAACAAATGAACAATTGTACAATTGTACATTTGAACAAATGAACGAATGAACGAATGAACGTATGAACAAATGATCAAATGAACATCTGAACAACTGAACAAATGAACAACTGAACAAATGAACAAGTGAACAAAAGAACAAGTGAACAAATGAACAAATGAACAAATGAACAAGTGGACAAATGTACGAATGGACAAAAAAACAAATGAACAAATGAACAAATGAACAAGTGAACAAATGAACAAATGAACAAATGAACAAGTGAACAAATGAACAAATGAACGAATGAACAAATGAACATGTGAACAATTGTACAATTGTACAATTGAACAAATGAACGAATGAACGAATGAACGAATGAACAAATGAACAAATGAACAAATGGACAAATGAACAAAAAGAAACAAATGAACGAATGAACGAATGAACGAATGAACAAATGATAAATTGAAAAAATGAACAAATGAATAAATAAACAAATGATCAAATGAACAAACGAACAAGTGAACAAATGAACAAATGTACAATTGAACAAATCAACAACTGTACAATTGTACAATTGAACAAATGAACCAATGAACGAATGAAAAAATGAACAAATGAACAAATGAACAAGTGGACAAATGAACGAATGGACAAATGAACAAATGAACAAGTGGACAAATGAACAAGTGAACAAATGAACAAATGTACAAATGAACAAATGAACAAGTGGACAAATAAACGAATGGACAAATGAACAAATGAATAATTGTACAATTGAACAAATGAACATATGAACAAATGAACAAATGAACAAATGAACAAATGAACAAATGAACAAATGAACAAATGAACAAATGAACAAATGAACAAATGAACAATTGTACAATTGAACAAATGAAGAAATGAAGAATTGGGCAAAAGAACAAATGAACAAATGAACGCGTGAACAAATGAACAAATGAACAAATGCACAAATGAACAAATGAACAAATGAACAAATGAACAAATGAACAAATGAACAAATGAACAAATGAACAAATGAACAAATGAACAAATGAACATATGAACAAATGAACAAATGAACAAATGAACAAATGAACAAATGAACAAATGAACAAATGTACAAATGAACAAATGAACAAATGAACAAATGAACAAATGAACAAATGAACAAATGAACAAATGAACAAATGAACAAAAGAACTATTGAACTATTGAACAAATGAACAAATGAACACGTGAACAAATGAACAAATGAACAAATGAACATCTGAACACGTGAACAAATGAACAAATGAACAAATGAACATCTGAACAAATGAACAAATGCACAAATGCACAAATGAACAAATGCACAAATGAACAAATTGAACAAATGAACAAATGAACAAATTGAACAAATGAACAAATGAACAAATGAACATCTGAACAAATGAACAAATGAACAAATAAACAAATGAACAAATGAACAAATTGAACAAATGAACAAATGAACAAATGAACAAATGAACATCTGAACAAATAAAACGAATGAACGAATGAACAAATGAACAAATGAACAAATGAACAAATGAACAAATGAACAAATGAACAAATGAACAAATGAACAAATGAACAAATGAACAAATGAACAAATGAACAAATGAACAAATGAACAAATGAACAAATGAACAAATGAACAAATGAACAAATGAACAAATGAACAAATAAACAAGTGAACAAATGAACAAATGAACAAATGAACAAATGAACAAATGAACAATTGTACAATTGTACAATTGAACAAATGAACAAATGAACAAATGAACAAGTGAACAAATGAACAAATGAACAAATGAACAAATGAACAAATGAACAAGTGAACAAATGAACAAATGAACGAATGAACAAATGAACAAATGAACAATTGTACAATTGTACATTTGAACAAATGAACGAATGAACGAATGAACGAATGAACAAATGATCAAATGAACATCTGAACAACTGAACAAATGAACAACTGAACAAATGAACAAGTGAACAAAAGAACAAGTGAACAAAAGAACAAATGAACTAATGAACAATTGCACAATTGAACAAATGAACAAATGAACGAATGAACAAATGAACAAATGAACGAATGAACAAATGAACAAATGAACAATTGTACAATTGAACATATGAACAATTGTACAATTGAACAAATAAACAATTGTACAATTGAACAAATGAACAATTGTACAATTGATCAAATGAACAATTGTACAATTGACCAAATGAACAATTGTACAATTGAACAAATGAACAATTGTACAATTGATCAAATGAACAATTGTACAATTGAACAAATGAACAATTGTACAATAGAACAAATGAACATATGAACAAATGAACAAATGAACAAGTGAACAAATGGACAAATGAACAAATGAACAAATGAACAAATGAACAAATGAACAATTGTACAATTGTACAATTGAACAAATGAACGAATGAACGAATGAACAAACGACCAAATGAACAAATGAGCGAATGAACGAATGAACAAATGAACAAATGAACAATTGTACAATTGAACAAATGAACAATTGTACAATTGAACAAATGAACAATTGTACAATTGAACAAATGAACAATTGTACAATTGAACAAATGAACAATTGTACAATTGAACAAATGAACAATTGTACAATTGAACAAATAAACAATTGTACAATTGAACAGATGAACAATTGAACAATTGAACAAATGAACAAATGAACAATTGAACAAATGAACAAATGAACAAATGAACAAATGAACAAATGAACAAATGAACAAATGAACAAATAAACAAATGAACAAATGATCAAATGAACAAATGAACAAATGAACAAGTGAACAAATGAACAAGTGAACAATTGTACAATTGCACAATTGAACAAATGAACGAATGAACAAATGAACAAATGAACAAATGAACAAGTGGACAAATGAACGAATGGACAAATGAACAAATGAACAAATGAACAAGTGGACAAATGAACGAATGGACAAATGAACAAATGAACAAATGGACAAATAAACAAATGAACAAATGATGAAATGAACAAATGACCAAATGAACAAGTGAACAAATGAACAAGTGAAGAAATGAAGAAATGAAGAATTGGACAAAGGACCAAATGAACAAATGGACAAATGAAGAAATGAACAAATGAACAAATGAACAATTGAACAAATGAACAAATGAACAAATGAACAAATGAACAAATGAACAAATGAACAAATGAACAAATGATCAAATGAACAAATGAACAAATAAACTATTGAACAAATGAACCAATGAATTAATGAACAAATGAACAAATTAATTGTTGAACAAATGAACAAATGAACAAATGAACAAATGAACAAATGAACAAATGGACAAATGAACAAAAAGAAACAAATGAACGAATGAACGAATGAACGAATGAACAAATGATAAATTGAAAAAATGAACAAATGAATAAATAAACAAATGATCAAAAGAACAAACGAACAAGTGAACAAATGAACAAATATACAATTGAACAAATCAACAACTGTACAATTGTACAATTGAACAAATGAACCAATGAACGAATGAACAAATGAACAAATGAACAAATTAACAAGTGGACAAATGAACGAATGGACAAATGAACAAATGAACAAATGAACAAATGAAGAAATGTACAAAGTGAACAAATGAACGAATGAACGAATGAACAAATAAGAAATTGTACAATTGAACATATGAACAATTGTACAATTGAACAAATGAACAATTGTACAATTGAACAAATGAACAATTGTACAATTGAACAAATGAACGAATGAACGAATGAACAAATGAACAAATGATCAAATTAACAAGTGGACAAATGAACGAATGGTCAAATGAACAAATGAACAAATGAACAAATGAACAAGTGAACAAATGAACGAATGAACAAATGAACAAATGAATAAATGAATAAATGTACAAATGAACAAATGACCAAATGAACAAATGAGCGAATGAACGAATGAAAAAATGAACAATTGTACAATTGAACAAATGAACAATTGTACAATTGAACAAATGGACAAATGAACAAATGAACAAATGAACAATTGTACAATTGAACAAATGAACAAATGAACAAATGAACAAATGAGCAGATCAACAGTTGTACAATTGTACAATTGAACAAATGAACAAATGAACAATTGTACAATTGAACAAATGAACAAATGAACAATTGTACAATTGAACAAATGAACCAATGAACAAATGAACAAATGAACAAATGAACAAATGAACAAGTGGACAAATGAACGAATGGACAAATGAACAAATGAACAAATGGACAAATGAACAAGTGAACAAATGAACAAATGTACAAATGAACAAATGAACAAGTGGACAAATAAACGAATGGACAAATGAACAAATGAATAATTGTACAATTGAACAAATGAATATATGAACAAGTGAACAAATGAACAAATGAACAAATGGACAAATGAACAAATGAACAAATGAACAAATGACCAAATGAACAAATGAGCGAATGAACGAATGAACAAATGAACAATTGTACAAATGAACAAATGAAAAATTGTACAATTGGACAAATGAACAATTGAGCAATTGAACAATTGAAGAAATGAACAAATGAACAAATGAACAAATGAACAAATGAACAAATGAACAATTGTACAATTGTACAAATGAAGAAATGAAGAATTGGATAAAAGAACAAATGAACAAATGATCAAGTGAACAAAAGAACAAGTGAACAAATGAGCAAATGAACAAAGGAACAATTGAGCAATTGAACAATTGAACAGATGAACAAATGAACAAATGAACAAATGAACAAATGAACAAATGAACAAATGAACAAATGAACAAGTGAACAAATGAACAAATGAACAAATGAACAAATGAACAAATGAACAATTGTACAATTGTACAATTGAACAAATGAACAAATGAACACGTGAACAAATGAACAAATGAACAAATGAACATCTGAACACGTGAACAAATGAACAAATGAACAAATGAACATCTGAACAAATGAACAAATGCACAAATGCACAAATGAACAAATGCACAAATGAACAAATTGAACAAATGAACAAATGAACAAATTGAACAAATGAACAAATGAACAAATGAACATCTGAACAAATGAACAAATGAACAAATGAACAAATGAACAAATTGAACAAATGAACAAATGAACAAATGAACAAATGAACAAATAAACAAGTGAACAAATGAACAAATGAACAAATGAACAAATGAACAAATGAACAATTGTACAAATGAACAATTGTACAATTGTACAATTGAACAAATGAACAAATGAACAAATGAACAAGTGAACAAATGAACAAATGAACAAATGAACAAATGAACAAATGAACAAGTGAACAAATGAACAAATGAACGAATGAACAAATGAACAAATGAACAATTGTACAATTGTACATTTGAACAAATGAACGAATGAACGAATGAACGAATGAACAAATGATCAAATGAACATCTGAACAACTGAACAAATGAACAACTGAACAAATGAACAAGTGAACAAAAGAACAAGCGAACAAAAGAACAAATGAACTAATGAACAATTGCACAATTGAACAAATGAACAAATGAACGAATGAACAAATGAACAAATGAACGAATGAACAAATGAACAAATGAACAATTGTACAATTGAACATATGAACAATTGTACAATTGAACAAATAAACAATTGTACAATTGAACAAATGAACAATTGTACAATTGATCAAATGAACAATTGTACAATTGACCAAATGAACAATTGTACAATTGAACAAATGAACAATTGTACAATTGATCAAATGAACAATTGTACAATTGAACAAATGAACAATTGTACAATAGAACAAATGAACATATGAACAAATGAACAAATGAACAAGTGAACAAATGGACAAATGAACAAATGAACAAATGATCAAATGAACAAATGGACAATTGTACAATTGTACAATTGAACAAATGAACGAATGAACGAATGAACAAACGACCAAATGAACAAATGAGCGAATGAACGAATGAACAAATGAACAAATGAACAATTGTACAATTGAACAAATAAACAATTGTACAATTGAACAAATGAACAATTGTACAATTGAACAGATGAACAATTGAACAATTGAACAAATGAACAAATGAACAATTGAACAAATGAACAAATGAACAAATGAACAAATGAACAAATGAACAAATGAACAAATAAACAAATGAACAAATGATCAAATGAACAAATGAACAAATGAACAAGTGAACAAATGAACAAGTGAACAATTGTACAATTGCACAATTGAACAAATGAACGAATGAACAAATGAACAAATGAACAAATGAACAAGTGGACAAATGAACGAATGGACAAATGAACAAATGAACAAATGAACAAGTGGACAAATGAACGAATGGACAAATGAACAAATGAACAAATGGACAAATAAACAAATGAACAAATGATGAAATGAACAAATGACCAAATGAACAAGTGAACAAATGAACAAGTGAAGAAATGAAGAAATGAAGAATTGGACAAAGGACCAAATGAACAATTGTACAATTGAACAAATGAACAATTGTACAATTGAACAAATGGACAAATGAACAAATGAACAAATGAACAATTGTACAATTGAACAAATGAACAAATGAACAAATGAACAAATGAGCAGATCAACAGTTGTACAATTGTACAATTGAACAAATGAACAAATGAACAATTGTACAATTGAACAAATGAACAAATGAACAATTGTACAATTGAACAAATGAACCAATGAACGAATGAACAAATGAACAAATGAACAAATGAACAAGTGGACAAATGAACGAATGGACAAATGAACAAATGAACAAATGAATAAATAAACAAATGATCAAAAGAACAAACGAACAAGTGAACAAATGAACAAATGTACACTTGAACAAATCAACAACTGTACAATTGTACAATTGAACAAATGAACCAATGAACGAATGAACAAATGAACAAATGAACAAATTAACAAGTGGACAAATGAACGAATGGACAAATGAACAAATGAACAAATGAACAAATGAACAAGTGAACAAATGAACGAATGAACAAATGAACAAATGAATAAATGAATAAATGTACAAATGAACAAATGACCAAATGAACAAATGAGCGAATGAACGAATGAAAAAATGAACAATTGTACAATTGAACAAATGAACAATTGTACAATTGAACAAATGAACAATTGTACAATTGAACAAATGGACAAATGAACAAATGAACAAATGAACAATTGTACAATTGAACAAATGAACAAATGAACAAATGAACAAATGAGCAGATCAACAGTTGTACAATTGTACAATTGAACAAATGAACAAATGAACAATTGTACAATTGAACAAATGAACAAATGAACAATTGTACAATTGAACAAATGAACCAATGAACAAATGAACAAATGAACAAATGAACAAATGAACAAGTGGACAAATGAACGAATGGACAAATGAACAAATGAACAAATGGACAAATGAACAAGTGAACAAATGAACAAATGTACAAATGAACAAATGAACAAGTGGACAAATAAACGAATGGACAAATGAACAAATGAATAATTGTACAATTGAACAAATGAATATATGAACAAATGAACAAATGAACAAATGAACAAATGAACAAATGGACAAATGAACAAATGAACAAATGAACAAATGACCAAATGAACAAATGAGCGAATGAACGAATGAACAAATGAACAATTGTACAAATGAACAAATGAAAAATTGTACAATTGGACAAATGAACAATTGAGCAATTGAACAATTGAAGAAATGAACAAATGAACAAATGAACAAATGAACAAATGAACAAATGAACAAATGAACAATTGTACAATTGTACAAATGAAGAAATGAAGAATTGGATAAAAGAACAAATGAACAAATGATCAAGTGAACAAAAGAACAAGTGAACAAATGAGCAAATGAACAAAGGAACAATTGAGCAATTGAACAATTGAACAGATGAACAAATGAACAAATGAACAAATGAACAAATGAACAAATGAACAAATGAACAAGTGAACAAATGAACAAATGAACAAATGAACAAATGAACAAATGAACAATTGTACAATTGTACAATTGAACAAATGAACAATTGTACAATTGTACAATTGAACAAATGAACAAATGAACAAATGAACAAGTGAACAAATGAACAAATGAACAAATGAACAAATGAACAAGTGAACAAATGAACAAATGAACGAATGAACAAATGAACAAATGAACGAATGAACAAATGAACAAATGAACAATTGTACAATTGTACAATTGAACAAATGAACGAATGAACGAATGAACGAATGAACAAATGATCAAATGAACAAGTGAACAAATGAACAAATGAACAAATGAACAAATGAACAAGTGGACAAATGTACGAATGGACAAAAAAACAAATGAACAAATGAACAAATGAACAAGTGAACAAATGAACAAATGAACAAATGAACAAGTGAACAAATGAACAAATGAACGAATGAACAAATGAACATGTGAACAATTGTACAATTGTACAATTGAACAAATGAACGAATGAACGAATGAACGAATGAACAATTGAACAAATGAACAAATGGACAAATGAACAAAAAGAAACAAATGAACGAATGAACGAATGAACGAATGAACAAATGATAAATTGAAAAAATGAACAAATGAATAAATAAACAAATGATCAAATGAACAAACGAACAAGTGAACAAATGAACAAATGTACAATTGAACAAATCAACAACTTTACAATTGTACAATTGAACAAATGAACCAATGAACGAATGAAAAAATGAACAAATGAACAAATGAACAAGTGGACAAATGAACGAATGGACAAATGAACAAATGAACAAGTGGACAAATGAACAAGTGAACAAATGAACAAATGTACAAATGAACAAATGAACAAGTGGACAAATAAACGAATGGACAAATGAACAAATGAATAATTGTACAATTGAACAAATGAACATATGAACAAATGAACAAATGAACAAATGAACAAATGAACAAATGAACAAATGAACAAATGAACAAATGAACAAATGAACAAATGAACAATTGTACAATTGAACAAATGAAGAAATGAACAAAAGAACTATTGAACTATTGAACAAATGAACAAATGAACACGTGAACAAATGAACAAATGAACAAATGAACATCTGAACACGTGAACAAATGAACAAATGAACAAATGAACATCTGAACAAATGAACAAATGCACAAATGCACAAATGAACAAATGCACAAATGAACAAATTGAACAAATGAACAAATGAACAAATGAACATCTGAACAAATGAACAAATGAACAAATGAACAAATAAACAAATGAACAAATGAACAAATTGAACAAATGAACAAATGAACATCTGAACAAATAAAACGAATGAACGAATGAACAAATGAACAAATGAACAAATGAACAAATGAACAAATGAACAAATGAACAAATGAACAAATGAACAAATGAACAAATGAACAAATGAACAAATGAACAAATGAACAAATGAACAAATGAACAAATGAACAAATGAACAAATGAACAAATGAACAAATGAACAAATGAACAAATGAACAAATGAACAAATGAACAAATGAACAAATAAACAAGTGAACAAATGAACAAATGAACAAATGAACAAATGAACAAATGAACAATTGTACAATTGTACAATTGAACAAATGAACAAATGAACAAATGAACAAGTGAACAAATGAACAAATGAACAAATGAACAAATGAACAAATGAACAAGTGAACAAATGAACAAATGAACGAATGAACAAATGAACAAATGAACAAATGAACATCTGAACAAATAAAACGAATGAACGAATGAACAAATGAACAAATGAACAAATGAACAAATGAACAAATGAACAAGTGGACAAATGAACGAATGGACAAATGAACAAATGAACAAATGAACAAGTGGACAAATGAACGAATGGACAAATGAACAAATGAACAAATGGACAAATAAACAAATGAACAAATGATGAAATGAACAAATGACCAAATGAACAAGTGAACAAATGAACAAGTGAAGAAATGAAGAAATGAAGAATTGGACAAAGGACCAAATGAACAAATGGACAAATGAAGAAATGAACAAATGAACAAATGAACAATTGAACAAATGAACAAATGAACAAATGAACAAATGAACAAATGAACAAATGAACAAATGATCAAATGAACAAATGAACAAATAAACTATTGAACAAATGAACCAATGAATTAATGAACAAATGAACAAATTAATTGTTGAACAAATGAACAAATGAACAAATGAACAAATGAACAAATGAACAAATGGACAAATGAACAAAAAGAAACAAATGAACGAATGAACGTATGAACGAATGAACAAATGATAAATTGAAAAAATGAACAAATGAATAAATAAACAAATGATCAAATGAACAAACGAACAAGTGAACAAATGAACAAATGTACAATTGAACAAATCAACAACTGTACAATTGTACAATTGAACAAATGAACCAATGAACGAATGAACAAATGAACAAATGAACAAATTAACAAGTGGACAAATGAACGAATGGACAAATGAACAAATGAACAAATGAACAAATGAAGAAATGTACAAAGTGAACAAATGAACGAATGAACGAATGAACAAATAAGAAATTGTACAATTGAACATATGAACAATTGTACAATTGAACAAATGAACAATTGTACAATTGAACAAATGAACAATTGTACAATTGAACAAATGAACAATTGTACAATTGAACAAATGAACAATTGTACAATTGAACAAATGAACGAATGAACGAATGAACAAATGAACAAATGATCAAATTAACAAGTGGACAAATGAACGAATGGTCAAATGAACAAATGAACAAATGAACAATTGTACAATTGAACAAATGAACAAATGAACAAATGAACAAATGAGCAGATCAACAGTTGTACAATTGTACAATTGAACAAATGAACAAATGAACAATTGTACAATTGAACAAATGAACAAATGAACAATTGTACAATTGAACAAATGAACAAATGAACAAATGAACAAATGACCAAATGAACAAATGAGCGAATGAACGAATGAACAAATGAACAATTGTACAAATGAACAAATGAAAAATTGTACAATTGGACAAATGAACAATTGAGCAATTGAACAATTGAAGAAATGAACAAATGAACAAATGAACAAATGAACAAATGAACAAATGAACAATTGTACAATTGTACAAATGAAGAAATGAAGAATTGGATAAAAGAACAAATGAACAAATGATCAAGTGAACAAAAGAACAAGTGAACAAATGAGCAAATGAACAAAGGAACAAATGAACAAATGAACAAATGAACAGATGAACAAATGAACAAATGAACAAATGAACAAATGAACAAATGAACAAATGAACAAGTGAACAAATGAACAAATGAACAAATGAACAAATGAACAAATGAACAATTGTACAATTGTACAATTGAACAAATGAACAATTGTACAATTGTACAATTGAACAAATGAACAAATGAACAAATGAACAAGTGAACAAATGAACAAATGAACAAATGAACAAATGAACAAATGAACAAGTGAACAAATGAACAAATGAACGAATGAACAAATGAACAAATGAACAATTGTACAATTGTACAATTGAACAAATGAACGAATGAACGAATGAACGAATGAACAAATGATCAAATGAACAAGTGAACAAATGAACAAATGAACAAATGAACAAGTGGACAAATGTACGAATGGACAAAAAAACAAATGAACAAATGAACAAATGAACAAGTGAACAAATGAACAAATGAACAAATGAACAAGTGAACAAATGAACAAATGAACGAATGAACAAATGAACATGTGAACAATTGTACAATTGTACAATTGAACAAATGAACGAATGAACGAATGAACGAATGAACAATTGAACAAATGAACAAATGGACAAATGAACAAAAAGAAACAAATGAACGAATGAACGAATGAACGAATGAACAAATGATAAATTGAAAAAATGAACAAATGAATAAATAAACAAATGATCAAATGAACAAACGAACAAGTGAACAAATGAACAAATGTACAATTGAACAAATCAACAACTGTACAATTGTACAATTGAACAAATGAACCAATGAACGAATGAAAAAATGAACAAATGAACAAATGAACAAGTGGACAAATGAACGAATGGACAAATGAACAAATGAACAAGTGGACAAATGAACAAGTGAACAAATGAACAAATGTACAAATGAACAAATGAACAAGTGGACAAATAAACGAATGGACAAATGAACAAATGAATAATTGTACAATTGAACAAATGAACATATGAACAAATGAACAAATGAACAAATGAACAAATGAACAAATGAACAAATGAACAAATGAACAAATGAACAATTGTACAATTGAACAAATGAAGAAATGAAGAATTGGGCAAAAGAACAAATGAACAAATGAACGAGTGAACAAATGAACAAATGAACAAATGCACAAATGAACAAATGAACAAATGAACAAATGAACAAATGAACAAATGAACAAATGAACAAATGAACAAATGAACAAATGAACAAATGAACATATGAACAAATGAACAAATGAACAAATGAACAAATGAACAAATGAACAAATGAACAAATGTACAAATGAACAAATGAACAAATGAACAAATGAACAAATGAACAAATGAACAAATGAACAAATGAACAAATGAAGAAATGAACAAAAGAACTATTGAACTATTGAACAAATGAACAAATGAAGACGTGAACAAATGAACAAATGAACAAATGAACATCTGAACACGTGAACAAATGAACAAATGAACAAATGAACATCTGAACAAATGAACAAATGCACAAATGCACAAATGAACAAATGCACAAATGAACAAATTGATCAAATGAACAAATGAACATCTGAACAAATAAAACGAATGAACGAATGAACAAATGAACAAATGAACAAATGAACAAATGAACAAATGAACAAATGAACAAATGAACAAATGAACAAATGAACAAATGAACAAATGAACAAATGAACAAATGAACAAATGAACAAATGAACAAATGAACAAATGAACAAATGAACAAATAAACAAGTGAACAAATGAACAAATGAACAAATGAACAAATGAACAAATGAACAATTGTACAATTGTACAATTGAACAAATGAACAAATGAACAAATGAACAAGTGAACAAATGAACAAATGAACAAATGAACAAATGAACAAATGAACAATTGTACAATTGTACATTTGAACAAATGAACGAATGAACGAATGAACGAATGAACAAATGATCAAATGAACATCTGAACAACTGAACAAATGAACAACTGAACAAATGAACAAGTGAACAAAAGAACAAGTGAACAAAAGAACAAATGAACTAATGAACAATTGCACAATTGAACAAATGAACAAATGAACGAATGAACAAATGAACAAATGAACGAATGAACAAATGAACAAATGAACAATTGTACAATTGAACATATGAACAATTGTACAATTGAACAAATAAACAATTGTACAATTGAACAAATGAACAATTGTACAATTGATCAAATGAACAATTGTACAATTGATCAAATGAACAATTGTACAATTGATCAAATGAACAATTGTACAATTGAACAAATGAACAATTGTACAATAGAACAAATGAACATATGAACAAATGAACAAATGAACAAGTGAACAAATGGACAAATGAACAAATGAACAAATGAACAAATGAACAAATGAACAATTGTACAATTGTACAATTGAACAAATGAACGAATGAACGAATGAACAAGCGACCAAATGAACAAATGAGCGAATGAACGAATGAACAAATGAACAAATGAACAATTGTACAATTGAACAAATGAACAATTGTACAATTGAACAAATGAACAATTGTACAATTGAACAAATGAACAATTGTACAATTGAACAAATGAACAATTGTACAATTGAACAAATGAACAATTGTACAATTGAACAAATGAACAATTGTACAATTGAACAAATAAACAATTGTACAATTGAACAAATGAACAATTGTACAATTGAACAGATGAACAATTGAACAATTGAACAAATGAACAAATGAACAAATGAACAATTGAACAAATGAACAAATGAACAAATGAACAAATGAACAAATGAACAAATGAACAAATAAACAAATGAACAAATGATCAAATGAACAAATGAACAAATGAACAAGTGAACAAATGAACAAGTGAACAATTGTACAATTGCACAATTGAACAAATGAACGAATGAACAAATGAACAAATGAACAAATGAACAAGTGGACAAATGAACGAATGGACAAATGAACAAATGAACAAATGAACAAGTGGACAAATGAACGAATGGACAAATGAACAAATGAACAAATGGACAAATAAACAAATGAACAAATGATGAAATGAACAAATGACCAAATGAACAAGTGAACAAATGGACAAATGAACAAGAAGAAACAAATGAACGAATGAACGAATGAACGAATGAACAAATGATAAATTGAAAAAATGAACAAATGAATAAATAAACAAATGATCAAATGAACAAACGAACAAGTGAACAAATGAACAATTGTACAATTGAATAAATGAACAAATGAACAATTGTACAATTGAATATATGAACAAATGAACAATTGTACAATTGAACAAATGAACAAATGAACAATTGTACAATTGTACAATTGAACAAATGAACAAATGAACAAATGAACAAGTGAACAAATGAACAAATGAACAAATGAACAAATGAACAAATGAACAAGTGAACAAATGAACAAATGAACGAATGAACAAATGAACAAATGAACAATTGTACAATTGTACATTTGAACAAATGAACGAATGAACGAATGAACGAATGAACAAATGATCAAAAGAACATCTGAACAACTGAACAAATGAACAACTGAACAAATGAACAAGTGAACAAAAGAACAAGTGAACAAAAGAACAAATGAACTAATGAACAATTGCACAATTGAACAAATGAACAAATGAACGAATGAACAAATGAACAAATGAACGAATGAACAAATGAACAAATGAACAATTGTACAATTGAACATATGAACAATTGTACAATTGAACAAATAAACAATTGTACAATTGAACAAATGAACAATTGTACAATTGATCAAATGAACAATTGTACAATTGACCAAATGAACAATTGTACAATTGAACAAATGAACAATTGTACAATTGATCAAATGAACAATTGTACAATTGAACAAATGAACAATTGTACAATAGAACAAATGAACATATGAACAAATGAACAAATGAACAAGTGAACAAATGGACAAATGAACAAATGAACAAATGAACAAATGAACAAATGAACAATTGTACAATTGTACAATTGAACAAATGAACGAATGAACGAATGAACAAACGACCAAATGAACAAATGAGCGAATGAACGAATGAACAAATGAACAAATGAACAATTGTACAATTGAACAAATGAACAATTGTACAATTGAACAAATGAACAATTGTACAATTGAACAAATGAACAATTGTACAATTGAACAAATGAGCAATTGTACAATTGAACAAATGAACAATTGTACAATTGAACAAATAAACAATTGTACAATTGAACAAATGAACAATTGTACAATTGAACAGATGAACAATTGAACAATTGAACAAATGAACAAATGAACAATTGAACAAATGAACAAATGAACAAATGAACAAATGAACAAATGAACAAATGAACAAATAAACAAATGAACAAATGATCAAATGAACAAATGAACAAATGAACAAGTGAACAAATGAACAAGTGAACAATTGTACAATTGCACAATTGAACAAATGAACGAATGAACAAATGAACAAATGAACAAATGAACAAGTGGACAAATGAACGAATGGACAAATGAACAAATGAACAAATGAACAAGTGGACAAATGAACGAATGGACAAATGAACAAATGAACAAATGGACAAATAAACAAATGAACAAATGATGAAATGAACAAATGACCAAATGAACAAGTGAACAAATGAACAAGTGAAGAAATGAAGAAATGTAGAATTGGACAAAGGACCAAATGAACAAATGGACAAATGAAGAAATGAACAAATGAACAAATGAACAATTGAACAAATGAACAAATGAACAAATGAACAAATGAACAAATGAACAAATGAACAAATGAACAAATGATCAAATGAACAAATGAACAAATAAACTATTGAACAAATGAACCAATGAATTAATGAACAAATGAACAAATTAATTGTTGAACAAATGAACAAATGAACAAATGAACAAATGAACAAATGAACAAATGGACAAATGAACAAAAAGAAACAAATGAACGAATGAACGAATGAACGAATGAACAAATGATAAATTGAAAAAATGAACAAATGAATAAATAAACAAATGATCAAATGAACAAACGAACAAGTGAACAAATGAACAAATGTACAATTGAACAAATCAACAACTGTACAATTGTACAATTGAACAAATGAACCAATGAACGAATGAACAAATGAACAAATGAACAAATTAACAAGTGGACAAATGAACGAATGGACAAATGAACAAATGAACAAATGAACAAATGAAGAAATGTACAAAGTGAACAAATGAACGAATGAACGAATGAACAAATAAGAAATTGTACAATTGAACATATGAACAATTGTACAATTGAACAAATGAACAATTGTACAATTGAACAAATGAAAAATTGTACAATTGAACAAATGAACGAATGAACGAATGAACAAATGAACAAATGATCAAATTAACAAGTGGACAAATGAACGAATGGTCAAATGAACAAATGAACAAATGAACAAATGAACAAGTGAACAAATGAACGAATGAACAAATGAACAAATGATGAAATGAACAAATGACCAAATGAACAAGTGAACAAATGAACAAGTGAAGAAATGAAGAAATGAAGAATTGGACAAAGGACCAAATGAACAAATGGACAAATGAAGAAATGAACAAATGAACAAATGAACAATTGAACAAATGAACAAATGAACAAATGAACAAATGAACAAATGAACAAATGAACAAATGAACAAATGAACAAATGATCAAATGAACAAATGAACAAATGAACAAATGAACAAATGAACAAATAAACTATTGAACAAATGAACCAATGAATTAATGAACAAATGAACAAATTAATTGTTGAACAACTGAACAAATGAACAAATGAACAAATGAACAAATGAACAAATGAACATCTGAACAAATGAACATCTGAACAAATGAACAAATTAATTGTTGAACAAATGAACAAATGAACAAATGAACAAATGATCAAATGAACAAATGAACAAATGAACAAATAAACAAATGAACAAATGAACAAATGAACAAATGAACAAATGAACAAATGAACAAATGAACAAATGAACAAATGAACAAATGAACAAATGAACAAATGAACAAATGAACATCTGAACAAATGAACAGATGAACAAATGAACGAATGAACGAATGAACAAATGAACAAATGAACAAATAACAATTGTACAATTGAACAAATGAAGAAATGAAGAATTGGGCAAAAGAACAAATGAACAAATGAACGAGTGAACAAATGAACAAATGAACAAATGCACAAATGAACAAATGAACAAATGAACAAATGAACAAGTGAACAAATGAACAAATGAACAAATGAACATATGAACAAATGAACAAATGAACAAATGAACAAATGAACAAATGAACAAATGAACAAATGAACAAATGAACAAATGAACGAATGAACGAATGAACGAATGAACGATTGAACAAATGAACAAATGAACAAATGAACAAATGAACAAATGAACAAATGAACAGATGAACAGATGAACAGATGAACAAATGAACGAATGAACGAATGAACAAATGAACAAATGAACAAATGAACAAATGAACAAATGAACAAATGAACAAATGAACAAATGAACAAGTGAACAAATGAACAAATGAACGAATGAACGAATGAACGAATGAACAAATGAACAAGTGAACAAACGAACAAATGATCGAATGAACAAATGAACAAATGTACAATTGTACAATTGTACAATTGAACAAATGAACGAATGAACGAATGAACGAATGAACAAATGAACAAATGAACAAATGGACAAATGAACAAGAAGAAACAAATGAACGAATGAACGAATGAACGAATGAACAAATGATAAATTGAAAAAATGAACAAATGAATAAATAAACAAATGATCAAATGAACAAACGAACAAGTGAACAAATGAACAATTGTACAATTGAATAAATGAACAAATGAACAATTGTACAATTGAATATATGAACAAATGAACAATTGTACAATTGAACAAATGAACAAATGAACAATTGTACAATTGTACAATTGAACAAATGAACAAATGAACAAATGAACAAGTGAACAAATGAACAAATGAACAAATGAACAAATGAACAAATGAACAAGTGAACAAATGAACAAATGAACGAATGAACAAATGAACAAATGAACAATTGTACAATTGTACATTTGAACAAATGAACGAATGAACGAATGAACGAATGAACAAATGATCAAATGAACATCTGAACAACTGAACAAATGAACAACTGAACAAATGAACAAGTGAACAAAAGAACAAGTGAACAAAAGAACAAATGAACTAATGAACAATTGCACAATTGAACAAATGAACAAATGAACGAATGAACAAATGAACAAATGAACGAATGAACAAATGAACAAATGAACAATTGTACAATTGAACATATGAACAATTGTACAATTGAACAAATAAACAATTGTACAATTGAACAAATGAACAATTGTACAATTGATCAAATAAACAATTGTACAATTGACCAAATGAACAATTGTACAATTGAACAAATGAACAATTGTACAATTGATCAAATGAACAATTGTACAATTGAACAAATGAACAATTGTACAATAGAACAAATGAACATATGAACAAATGAACAAATGAACAAGTGAACAAATGGACAAATGAACAAATGAACAAATGAACAAATGAACAAATGAACAATTGTACAATTGTACAATTGAACAAATGAACGAATGAACGAATGAACAAACGACCAAATGAACAAATGAGCGAATGAACGAATGAACAAATGAACAAATGAACAATTGTACAATTGAACAAATGAACAATTGTACAATTGAACAAATGAACAATTGTATAATTGAACAAATGAACAATTGTACAATTGAACAAATGAACAATTGTACAATTGAACAAATGAACAATTGTACAATTGAACAAATAAACAATTGTACAATTGAACAAATGAACAATTGTACAATTGAACAGATGAACAATTGAACAATTGAACAAATGAACAAATGAACAAATGAACAATTGAACAAATGAACAAATGAACAAATGAACAAATGAACAAATGAACAAATGAACAAATAAACAAATGAACAAATGATCAAATGAACAAATGAACAAATGAACAAGTGAACAAATGAACAAGTGAACAATTGTACAATTGCACAATTGAACAAATGAACGAATGAACAAATGAACAAATGAACAAATGAACAAGTGGACAAATGAACGAATGGACAAATGAACAAATGAACAAATGAACAAGTGGACAAATGAACGAATGGACAAATGAACAAATGAACAAATGGACAAATAAACAAATGAACAAATGATGAAATGAACAAATGACCAAATGAACAAGTGAACAAATGAACAAGTGAAGAAATGAAGAAATGAAGAATTGGACAAAGGACCAAATGAACAAATGGACAAATGAAGAAATGAACAAATGAACAAATGAACAATTGAACAAATGAACAAATGAACAAATGAACAAATGAACAAATGAACAAATGAACAAATGATCAAATGAACAAATGAACAAATAAACTATTGAACAAATGAACCAATGAATTAATGAACAAATGAACAAATTAATTGTTGAACAAATGAACAAATGAACAAATGAACAAATGAACAAATGAACAAATGGACAAATGAACAAAAAGAAGCAAATGAACGAATGAACGAATGAACGAATGAACAAATGATAAATTGAAAAAATGAACAAATGAATAAATAAACAAATGATCAAATGAACAAACGAACAAGTGAACAAATGAACAAATGTACAATTGAACAAATCAACAACTGTACAATTGTACAATTGAACAAATGAACCAATGAACGAATGAACAAATGAACAAATGAACAAATTAACAAGTGGACAAATGAACGAATGGACAAATGAACAAATGAACAAATGAACAAATGAAGAAATGTACAAAGTGAACAAATGAACGAATGAACGAATGAACAAATAAGAAATTGTACAATTGAACATATGAACAATTGTACAATTGAACAAATGAACAATTGTACAATTGAACAAATGAAAAATTGTACAATTGAACAAATGAACGAATGAACGAATGAACAAATGAACAAATGAACAAATGAACAAATGAACAAATGAACAAATGAACAATTGTACAATTGTACAAATGAAGAAATGAAGAATTGGATAAAAGAACAAATGAACAAATGATCAAGTGAACAAAAGAACAAGTGAACAAATGAGCAAATGAACAAAGGAACAAATGAACAAATGAACAAATGAACAAATGAACAAATGAACAAATGAACAAATGAACAAATGAACAAGTGAACAAATGAACAAATGAACAAATGAACAAATGAACAAATGAACAATTGTACAATTGTACAATTGAACAAATGAACAATTGTACAATTGTACAATTGAACAAATGAACAATTGTACAATTGTACAATTGAACAAATGAACAAATGAACAAATGAACAAATGAACAAGTGAACAAATGAACAAATGAACAAATGAACAAATGAACAAATGAACAAGTGAACAAATGAACAAATGAACGAATGAACAAATGAACAATTGTACAATTGTACAATTGAACAAATGAACGAATGAACGAATGAACGAATGAACAAATGATCAAATGAACAAGTGGACAAATGAACAAGTGAACAAATGAACAAATGTACAAATGAACAAATGAACAAGTGGACAAATAAACGAATGGACAAATGAACAAATGAATAATTGTACAATTGAACAAATGAACATATGAACAAATGAACAAATGAACAAATGAACAAATGAACAAATGAACAAATGAACAAATGAACAAATGAACAAATGAACAAATGGACAAATGAACAAATGAACAATTGTACAATTGAACAAATGAAGAAATGAAGAATTAGGCAAAAGAACAAATGAACAAATGAACGAGTGAACAAATGAACAAATGAACAAATGCACAAATGAACAAATGAACAAATGAACAAATGAACAAATGAACAAATGAACAAATGAACAAATGAACAAATGAACAAATGAACATATGAACAAATGAACAAATGAACAAATGAACAAATGAACAAATGAACAAATGAACAAATGTACAAATGAACAAATGAACAAATGAACAAATGAACAAATGAACAAATGAAGAAATGAACAAAAGAACTATTGAACTATTGAACAAATGAACAAATGAACACGTGAACAAATGAACAAATGAACAAATGAACATCTGAACACGTGAACAAATGAACAAATGAACAAATGAACATCTGAACAAATGAACAAATGCACAAATGCACAAATGAACAAATGCACAAATGAACAAATTGAACAAATGAACAAATGAACAAATGAACATCTGAACAAATGAACAAATGAACAAATAAACAAATGAACAAATGAACAAATTGAACAAATGAACAAATGAACAAATGAACAAATGAACATCTGAACAAATAAAACGAATGAACGAATGAACAAATGAACAAATGAACAAATGAACAAATGAACAAATGAACAAATGAACAAATGAACAAATGAACAAATGAACAAATGAACAAATGAACAAATGAACAAATGAACAAATAAACAAGTGAACAAATGAACAAATGAACAAATGAACAAATGAACAAATGAACAAATGAACAATTGTACAATTGTACAATTGAACAAATGAACAAATGAACAAATGAACAAGTGAACAAATGAACAAATGAACAAATGAACAAATGAACAAATGAACAAGTGAACAAATGAACAAATGAACGAATGAACAAATGAACAAATGAACAATTGTACAATTGTACATTTGAACAAATGAACGAATGAACGAATGAACGAATGAACAAATGATCAAATGAACATCTGAACAACTGAACAAATGAACAACTGAACAAATGAACAAGTGAACAAAAGAACAAGTGAACAAAAGAACAAATGAACTAATGAACAATTGCACAATTGAACAAATGAACAAATGAACGAATGAACAAATGAACAAATGAACGAATGAACAAATGAACAAATGAACAATTGTACAATTGAACATATGAACAATTGTACAATTGAACAAATAAACAATTGTACAATTGAACAAATGAACAATTGTACAATTGATCAAATGAACAATTGTACAATTGATCAAATGAACAATTGTACAATTGAACAAATGAACAATTGTACAATTGATCAAATGAACAATTGTACAATTGAACAAATGAACAATTGTACAATAGAACAAATGAACATATGAACAAATGAACAAATGAACAAGTGAACAAATGGACAAATGAACAAATGAACAAATGAACAAATGAACAAATGAACAATTGTACAATTGTACAATTGAACAAATGAACGAATGAACGAATGAACAAACGACCAAATGAACAAATGAGCGAATGAACGAATGAACAAATGAACAAATGAACAATTGTACAATTGAACAAATGAACAATTGTACAATTGAACAAATGAACAATTGTACAATTGAACAAATGAACAATTGTACAATTGAACAAATGAACAATTGTACAATTGAACAAATGAACAATTGTACAATTGAACAAATAAACAATTGTACAATTGAACAAATGAACAATTGTACAATTGAACAGATGAACAATTGAACAATTGAACAAATGAACAAATGAACAATTGAACAAATGAACAAATGAACAAATGAACAAATGAACAAATGAACAAATGAACAAATAAACAAATGAACAAATGATCAAATGAACAAATGAACAAATGAACAAGTGAACAAATGAACAAGTGAACAATTGTACAATTGCACAATTGAACAAATGAACGAATGAACAAATGAACAAATGAACAAATGTACAAGTGGACAAATGAACGAATGGACAAATGAACAAATGAACAAATGAACAAGTGGACAAATGAACGAATGGACAAATGAACAAATGAACAAATGGACAAATAAACAAATGAACAAATGATGAAATGAACAAATGACCAAATGAACAAGTGAACAAATGAACAAGTGAAGAAATGAAGAAATGAAGAATTGGACAAAGGACCAAATGAACAAATGGACAAATGAAGAAATGAACAAATGAACAAATGAACAATTGAACAAATGAACAAATGAACAAATGAACAAATGAACAAATGAACAAATGAACAAATGAACATCTGAACAAATGAACATCTGAACAAATGAACAAATGAACAAATGAACAAATAAACAAATGAACATCTGAACAAATGAACAGACGAACAAATGAACGAATGAACGAATGAACAAATGAACAAATGAACAAATAACAATTGTACAATTGAACAAATGAAGAAATGAAGAATTGGGCAAATGAACAAATGAACAAATGAACGAGTGAACAAATGAACAAATGAACAAATGCACAAATGAACAAATGAACAAATGAACAAATGAACAAATGAACAAATGAACAAATGAACAAATGAACAAATGAACAAATGAACAAATGAACAAATGAACAAATGAACAAATGAACAAATGAACAAATGAACAAATGAACAAATGAACAAATGAACAAATGAACAAATGAACAAATGAACAAATGAACAAATGAACGAATGAACGAATGAACGAATGAACGAATGAACGATTGAACAAATGAACAAATGAACAAATGAACAAATGAACAAATGAACAGATGAACAGATGGACAGATGAACAAATGAACGAATGAACGAATGAACAAATGAACAAATGAACAAATGAACAAATGAACAAATGAACAAATGAACAAATGAACAAATGAACAAGTGAACAAATGAACAAATGAACGAATGAACGAATGAACGAATGAACAAATGAACAAGTGAACAAACGAACAAATGAACGAATGAACAAATGAACAAATGTACAATTGTACAATTGTACAATTGAACAAATGAACGAATGAACGAATGAACGAATGAACAAATGAACAAATGAACAAATGGACAAATGAACAAGAAGAAACAAATGAACGAATGAACGAATGAACGAATGAACAAATGATAAATTGAAAAAATGAACAAATGAATAAATAAACAAATGATCAAATGAACAAACGAACAAGTGAACAAATGAACAATTGCACAATTGAATAAATGAACAAATGAACAATTGTACAATTGAATATATGAACAAATGAACAATTGTACAATTGAACAAATGAACAATTGTACAATTGAATAAATGAACAAATGAACAATTGTACAATTGAACAAATGAACAATTGTACAATTGAACAAATGATCAATTGAACAAATGAACAAATGAACAATTGTACAATTGAACAAATGAACAAATGAACAAACGAACAAATGAACAAATGAACAAATGAACAAATGAACAATTGTACAATTGAACAAATGAACAAATGAACAAATGAGCAAATCAACAGTTGTACAATTGTACAATTGAACAAATGAACAAATGAACAATTGTACAATTGAACAAATGAACCAATGAACGAATGAAAAAATGAACAAATGAACAAATGAACAAGTGGACAAATGAACGAATGGACAAATGAACAAATGAACAAGTGGACAAATGAACAAGTGAACAAATGAACAAATGTACAAATGAACAAATGAACAATTGAGCAATTGAACAATTGAAGAAATGAACAAATGAACAAATAAACAAATGAACAAATGATCAAATGAACAAATGAACAAATGAACAAGTGAACAAATGAACAAGTGAACAATTGTACAATTGCACAATTGAACAAATGAACGAATGAACAAATGAACAAATGAACAAATGAACAAGTGGACAAATGAACGAATGGACAAATGAACAAATGAACAAATGAACAAGTGGACAAATGAACGAATGGACAAATGAACAAATGAACAAATGGACAAATAAACAAATGAACAAATGATGAAATGAACAAATGACCAAATGAACAAGTGAACAAATGAACAAGTGAAGAAATGAAGAAATGAAGAATTGGACAAAGGACCAAATGAACAAATGGACAAATGAAGAAATGAACAAATGAACAAATGAACAAATGAACAATTGAACAAATGAACAAATGAACAAATGAACAAATGAACAAATGAACAAATGAACAAATGATCAAATGAACAAATGAACAAATAAACTATTGAACAAATGAACCAATGAATTAATGAACAAATGAACAAATTAATTGTTGAACAAATGAACAAATGAACAAATGAACAAATGAACAAATGAACAAATGGACAAATGAACAAAAAGAAGCAAATGAACGAATGAACGAATGAACGAATGAACAAATGATAAATTGAAAAAATGAACAAATGAATAAATAAACAAATGATCAAATGAACAAACGAACAAGTGAACAAATGAACAAATGTACAATTGAACAAATCAACAACTGTACAATTGTACAATTGAACAAATGAACCAATGAACGAATGAACAAATGAACAAATGAACAAATTAACAAGTGGACAAATGAACGAATGGACAAATGAACAAATGAACAAATGAACAAATGAAGAAATGTACAAAGTGAACAAATGAACGAATGAACGAATGAACAAATAAGAAATTGTACAATTGAACATATGAACAATTGTACAATTGAACAAATGAACAATTGTACAATTGAACAAATGAAAAATTGTACAATTGAACAAATGAACGAATGAACGAATGAACAAATGAACAAATGATCAAATTAACAAGTGGACAAATGAACGAATGGTCAAATGAACAAATGAACAAATGAACAAATGAACAAGTGAACAAATGAACGAATGAACAAATGAACAAATGAATAAATGAATAAATGTACAAATGAACAAATGACCAAATGAACAAATGAGCGAATGAACGAATGAAAAAATGAACAATTGTACAATTGAACAAATGAACAATTGTACAATTGAACAAATGGACAAATGAACAAATGAACAAATGAACAATTGTACAATTGAACAAATGAACAAATGAACAAATGAACAAATGAGCAGATCAACAGTTGTACAATTGTACAATTGAACAAATGAACAAATGAACAATTGTACAATTGAACAAATGAACAAATGAACAATTGTACAATTGAACAAATGAACCAATGAACAAATGAACAAATGAACAAATGAACAAATGAACAAGTGGACAAATGAACGAATGGACAAATGAACAAATGAACAAATGGACAAATGAACAAGTGAACAAATGAACAAATGTACAAATGAACAAATGAACAAGTGGACAAATAAACGAATGGACAAATGAACAAATGAATAATTGTACAATTGAACAAATGAATATATGAACAAATGAACAAATGAACAAATGAACAAATGGACAAATGAACAAATGAACAAATGAACAAATGACCAAATGAACAAATGAGCGAATGAACGAATGAACAAATGAACAATTGTACAAATGAACAAATGAAAAATTGTACAATTGGACAAATGAACAATTGAGCAATTGAACAATTGAAGAAATGAACAAATGAACAAATGAACAAATGAACAAATGAACAAATGAACAAATGAACAAATGAACAAATGAACAATTGTACAATTGTACAAATGAAGAAATGAAGAATTGGATAAAAGAACAAATGAACAAATGATCAAGTGAACAAAAGAACAAGTGAACAAATGAGCAAATGAACAAAGGAACAAATGAACAAATGAACAAATGAACAAATGAACAAATGAACAAATGAACAAATGAACAAGTGAACAAATGAACAAATGAACAAATGAACAAGTGAACAAATGAACAAATGAACGAATGAACAAATGAACAAATGAACAATTGTACAATTGTACAATTGAACAAATGAACGAATGAACGAATGAACGAATGAACAAATGATCAAATGAACAAGTGGACAAATGAACAAGTGAACAAATGAACAAATGTACAAATGAACAAATGAACAAGTGGACAAATAAACGAATGGACAAATGAACAAATGAATAATTGTACAATTGAACAAATGAACATATGAACAAATGAACAAATGAACAAATGAACAAATGAACAAATGAACAAATGAACAAATGGACAAATGAACAAATGAACAATTGTACAATTGAACAAATGAAGAAATGAAGAATTAGGCAAAAGAACAAATGAACAAATGAACGAGTGAACAAATGAACAAATGAACAAATGCACAAATGAACAAATGAACAAATGAACAAATGAACAAATGAACAAATGAACAAATGAACATATGAACAAATGAACAAATGAACAAATGAACAAATGAACAAATGAACAAATGAACAAATGTACAAATGAACAAATGAACAAATGAACAAATGAACAAATGAACAAATGAACAAATGAACAAAAGAACTATTGAACTATTGAACAAATGAACAAATGAACACGTGAACAAATGAACAAATGAACAAATGAACATCTGAACACGTGAACAAATGAACAAATGAACAAATGAACATCTGAACAAATGAACAAATGCACAAATGCACAAATGAACAAATGCACAAATGAACAAATTGAACAAATGAACAAATGAACAAATGAACATCTGAACAAATGAACAAATGAACAAATAAACAAATGAACAAATGAACAAATTGAACAAATGAACAAATGAACAAATGAACAAATGAACATCTGAACAAATAAAACGAATGAACGAATGAACAAATGAACAAATGAACAAATGAACAAATGAACAAATGAACAAATGAACAAATGAACAAATGAACAAATGAACAAATGAACAAATGAACAAATGAACAAATGAACAAATAAACAAGTGAACAAATGAACAAATGAACAAATGAACAAATGAACAAATGAACAAATGAACAATTGTACAATTGTACAATTGAACAAATGAACAAATGAACAAATGAACAAGTGAACAAATGAACAAATGAACAAATGAACAAATGAACAAATGAACAAGTGAACAAATGAACAAATGAACGAATGAACAAATGAACAAATGAACAATTGTACAATTGTTCATTTGAACAAATGAACGAATGAACGAATGAACGAATGAACAAATGATCAAATGAACATCTGAACAACTGAACAAATGAACAACTGAACAAATGAACAAGTGAACAAAAGAACAAGTGAACAAAAGAACAAATGAACTAATGAACAATTGCACAATTGAACAAATGAACAAATGAACGAATGAACAAATGAACAAATGAACGAATGAACAAATGAACAAATGAACAATTGTACAATTGAACATATGAACAATTGTACAATTGAACAAATAAACAATTGTACAATTGAACAAATGAACAATTGTACAATTGATCAAATGAACAATTGTACAATTGATCAAATGAACAATTGTACAATTGAACAAATGAACAATTGTACAATTGATCAAATGAACAATTGTACAATTGAACAAATGAACAATTGTACAATAGAACAAATGAACATATGAACAAATGAACAAATGAACAAGTGAACAAATGGACAAATGAACAAATGAACAAATGAACAAATGAACAAATGAACAATTGTACAATTGTACAATTGAACAAATGAACGATTGAACGAATGAACAAGCGACCAAATGAACAAATGAGCGAATGAACGAATGAACAAATGAACAAATGAACAATTGTACAATTGAACAAATGAACAATTGTACAATTGAACAAATGAACAATTGTACAATTGAACAAATGAACAATTGTACAATTGAACAAATGAACAATTGTACAATTGAACAAATGAACAATTGTACAATTGAACAAATAAACAATTGTACAATTGAACAAATGAACAATTGTACAATTGAACAGATGAACAATTGAACAATTGAACAAATGAACAAATGAACAATTGAACAAATGAACAAATGAACAAATGAACAAATGAACAAATGAACAAATGAACAAATAAACAAATGAACAAATGATCAAATGAACAAATGAACAAATGAACAAGTGAACAAATGAACAAGTGAACAATTGTACAATTGCACAATTGAACAAATGAACGAATGAACAAATGAACAAATGAACAAATGAACCAGTGGACAAATGAACGAATGGACAAATGAACAAATGAACAAATGAACAAGTGGACAAATGAACGAATGGACAAATGAACAAATGAACAAATGGACAAATAAACAAATGAACAAATGATGAAATGAACAAATGACCAAATGAACAAGTGAACAAATGAACAAGTGAAGAAATGAAGAAATGAAGAATTGGACAAAGGACCAAATGAACAAATGGACAAATGAAGAAATGAACAAATGAACAAATGAACAATTGAACAAATGAACAAATGAACAAATGAACAAATGAACAAATGAACAAATGAACAAATGAACAAATGAACAAATGATCAAATGAACAAATGAACAAATAAACTATTGAACAAATGAACCAATGAATTAATGAACAAATGAACAAATTAATTGTTGAACAAATGAACAAATGAACAAATGAACAAATGAACAAATGAACAAATGAACATCTGAACAAATGAACAAATGAACAAATGAACAAATGAACAAATAAACAAATGAACAAATGAACAAATGAACAAATGAACAAATGAACAAATGAGCAAATGAACAAATGAACAAATGAACATCTGAACAAATGAACAGACGAACAAATGAACGAATGAACGAATGAACAAATGAACAAATGAACAAATAACAATTGTACAATTGAACAAATGAAGAAATGAACGAATGAACAAATGAACAAATGAACAAATGAACAAGTGGACAAATGAACGAATGGACAAATGAACAAATGAACAAATGAACAAGTGGACAAATGAACGAATGGACAAATGAACAAATGAACAAATGGACAAATAAACAAATGAACAAATGATGAAATGAACAAATGACCAAATGAACAAGTGAACAAATGAACAAGTGAAGAAATGAAGAAATGAAGAATTGGACAAAGGACCAAATGAACAAATGGACAAATGAAGAAATGAACAAATGAACGAATGAACAAATAAGAAATTGTACAATTGAACATATGAACAATTGTACAATTGAACAAATGAACAATTGTACAATTGAACAAATGAAAAATTGTACAATTGAACAAATGAACGAATGAACGAATGAACAAATGAACAAATGATCAAATTAACAAGTGGACAAATGAACGAATGGTCAAATGAACAAATGAACAATTGTACAATAGAACAAATGAACATATGAACAAATGAACAAATGAACAAGTGAACAAATGGACAAATGAACAAATGAACAAATGAACAAATGAACAAATGAACAATTGTACAATTGTACAATTGAACAAATGAACGAATGAACGAATGAACAAACGACCAAATGAACAAATGAACGAGTGAACAAATGAACAAATGAACAATTGTACAATTGTACAATTGAACAAATGAACGAATGAACGAATGAACGAATGAACAAATGATCAAATGAACAAGTGGACAAATGAACAAGTGAACAAATGAACAAATGTACAAATGAACAAATGAACAAGTGGACAAATAAACGAATGGACAAATGAACAAATGAATAATTGTACAATTGAACAAATGAACATATGAACAAATGAACAAATGAACAAATGAACAAATGAACAAATGAACAAATGAACAAATGGACAAATGAACAAATGAACAATTGTACAATTGAACAAATGAAGAAATGAAGAATTAGGCAAAAGAACAAATGAACAAATGAACAAATGAACAAATGAACAATTGTACAATTGAACAAATGAACAAATGAACAAACGAACAAATGAACAAATGAACAAATGAACAAATGAACAATTGTACAATTGAACAAATGAACAAATGAACAAATGAGCAAATCAACAGTTGTACAATTGTACAATTGAACAAATGAACAAATGAACAATTGTACAATTGAACAAATGAACCACTGAACGAATGAAAAAATGAACAAATGAACAAATGAACAAGTGGACAAATGAACGAATGGACAAATGAACAAATGAACAAGTGGACAAATGAACAAGTGAACAAATGAACAAATGTACAAATGAACAAATGAACAATTGAGCAATTGAACAATTGAAGAAATGAACAAATGAACAAATAAACAAATGAACAAATGATCAAATGAACAAATGAACAAATGAACAAGTGAACAAATGAACAAGTGAACAATTGTACAATTGCACAATTGAACAAATGAACGAATGAACAAATGAACAAATGAACAAATGAACAAGTGGACAAATGAACGAATGGACAAATGAACAAATGAACAAATGAACAAGTGGACAAATGAACGAATGGACAAATGAACAAATGAACAAATGGACAAATAAACAAATGAACAAATGATGAAATGAACAAATGACCAAATGAACAAGTGAACAAATGAACAAGTGAAGAAATGAAGAAATGAAGAATTGGACAAAGGACCAAATGAACAAATGGACAAATGAAGAAATGAACAAATGAACAAATGAACAATTGAACAAATGAACAAATGAACAAATGAACAAATGAACAAATGAACAAATGAACAAATGATCAAATGAACAAATGAACAAATAAACTATTGAACAAATGAACCAATGAATTAATGAACAAATGAACAAATTAATTGTTGAACAAATGAACAAATGAACAAATGAACAAATGAACAAATGGACAAATGAACAAAAAGAAGCAAATGAACGAATGAACGAATGAACGAATGAACAAATGATAAATTGAAAAAATGAACAAATGAATAAATAAACAAATGATCAAATGAACAAACGAACAAGTGAACAAATGAACAAATGTACAATTGAACAAATCAACAACTGTACAATTGTACAATTGAACAAATGAACCAATGAACGAATGAACAAATGAACAAATGAACAAATTAACAAGTGGACAAATGAACGAATGGACAAATGAACAAATGAACAAATGAACAAATGAAGAAATGTACAAAGTGAACAAATGAACGAATGAACAAATAAGAAATTGTACAATTGAACATATGAACAATTGTACAATTGAACAAATGAACAATTGTACAATTGAACAAATGAAAAATTGTACAATTGAACAAATGAACGAATGAACGAATGAACAAATGAACAAATGATCAAATTAACAAGTGGACAAATGAACGAATGGTCAAATGAACAAATGAACAAATGAACAAATGAACAAGTGAACAAATGAACGAATGAACAAATGAACAAATGAATAAATGAATAAATGTACAAATGAACAAATGACCAAATGAACAAATGAGCGAATGAACGAATGAAAAAATGAACAATTGTACAATTGAACAAATGAACAATTGTACAATTGAACAAATGGACAAATGAACAAATGAACAAATGAACAATTGTACAATTGAACAAATGAACAAATGAACAAATGAACAAATGAGCAGATCAACAGTTGTACAATTGTACAATTGAACAAATGAACAAATGAACAATTGTACAATTGAACAAATGAACCAATGAACAAATGAACAAATGAACAAATGAACAAATGAACAAGTGGACAAATGAACGAATGGACAAATGAACAAATGAACAAATGGACAAATGAACAAGTGAACAAATGAACAAATGTACAAATGAACAAATGAACAAGTGGACAAATAAACGAATGGACAAATGAACAAATGAATAATTGTACAATTGAACAAATGAATATATGAACAAATGAACAAATGAACAAATGAACAAATGGACAAATGAACAAATGAACAAATGAACAAATGACCAAATGAACAAATGAGCGAATGAACGAATGAACAAATGAACAATTGTACAAATGAACAAATGAAAAATTGTACAATTGGACAAATGAACAATTGAGCAATTGAACAATTGAAGAAATGAACAAATGAACAAATGAACAAATGAACAAATGAACAAATGAACAAATGAACAAATGAACAAATGAACAATTGTACAATTGTACAAATGAAGAAATGAAGAATTGGATAAAAGAACAAATGAACAAATGATCAAGTGAACAAAAGAACAAGTGAACAAATGAGCAAATGAACAAAGGAACAAATGAACAAATGAACAAATGAACAAATGAACAAATGAACAAATGAACAAATGAACAAATGAACAAATGAACAAATGAACAAGTGAACAAATGAACAAATGAACAAATGAACAAATGAACAAATGAACAATTGTACAATTGTACAATTGAACAAATGAACAATTGTACAATTGTACAATTGAACAAATGAACAATTGTACAATTGTACAATTGAACAAATGAACAAATGAACAAATGAACAAATGAACAAGTGAACAAATGAACAAATGAACAAATGAACAAATGAACAAATGAACAAGTGAACAAATGAACAAATGAACGAATGAACAAATGAACAAATGAACAATTGTACAATTGTACAATTGAACAAATGAACGAATGAACGAATGAACGAATGAACAAATGATCAAATGAACAAGTGGACAAATGAACAAGTGAACAAATGAACAAATGTACAAATGAACAAATGAACAAGTGGACAAATAAACGAATGGACAAATGAACAAATGAATAATTGTACAATTGAACAAATGAACATATGAACAAATGAACAAATGAACAAATGAACAAATGAACAAATGAACAAATGGACAAATGAACAAATGAACAATTGTACAATTGAACAAATGAAGAAATGAAGAATTAGGCAAAAGAACAAATGAACAAATGAACGAGTGAACAAATGAACAAATGAACAAATGCACAAATGAACAAATGAACAAATGAACAAATGAACAAATGAACAAATGAACAAATGAACAAATGAACAAATGAACATATGAACAAATGAACAAATGAACAAATGAACAAATGAACAAATGAACAAATGAACAAATGAACAAATGAACAAATGTACAAATGAACAAATGAACAAATGAACAAATGAACAAATGAACAAATGAACAAATGAACAAAAGAACTATTGAACTATTGAACAAATGAACAAATGAACACGTGAACAAATGAACAAATGAACAAATGAACATCTGAACACGTGAACAAATGAACAAATGAACAAATGAACATCTGAACAAATGAACAAATGCACAAATGCACAAATGAACAAATGCACAAATGAACAAATTGAACAAATGAACAAATGAACAAATGAACATCTGAACAAATGAACAAATGAACAAATAAACAAATGAACAAATGAACAAATTGAACAAATGAACAAATGAACAAATGAACAAATGAACATCTGAACAAATGAACATCTGAACAAATAAAACGAATGAACGAATGAACAAATGAACAAATGAACAAATGAACAAATGAACAAATGAACAAATGAACAAATGAACAAATGAACAAATGAACAAATGAACAAATGAACAAATAAACAAGTGAACAAATGAACAAATGAACAAATGAACAAATGAACAAATGAACAAATGAACAAATGAACAATTGTACAATTGTACAATTGAACAAATGAACAAATGAACAAATGAACAAGTGAACAAATGAACAAATGAACAAATGAACAAATGAACAAATGAACAAGTGAACAAATGAACAAATGAACGAATGAACAAATGAACAAATGAACAATTGTACAATTGTTCATTTGAACAAATGAACGAATGAACGAATGAACGAATGAACAAATGATCAAATGAACATCTGAACAACTGAACAAATGAACAACTGAACAAATGAACAAGTGAACAAAAGAACAAGTGAACAAAAGAACAAATGAACTAATGAACAATTGCACAATTGAACAAATGAACAAATGAACGAATGAACAAATGAACAAATGAACGAATGAACAAATGAACAAATGAACAATTGTACAATTGAACATATGAACAATTGTACAATTGAACAAATAAACAATTGTACAATTGAACAAATGAACAATTGTACAATTGATCAAATGAACAATTGTACAATTGATCAAATGAACAATTGTACAATTGAACAAATGAACAATTGTACAATTGATCAAATGAACAATTGTACAATTGAACAAATGAACAATTGTACAATAGAACAAATGAACATATGAACAAATGAACAAATGAACAAGTGAACAAATGGACAAATGAACAAATGAACAAATGAACAAATGAACAAATGAACAATTGTACAATTGTACAATTGAACAAATGAACGAATGAACGAATGAACAAACGACCAAATGAACAAATGAGCGAATGAACGAATGAACAAATGAACAAATGAACAAATGAACAATTGTACAATTGAACAAATGAACAATTGTACAATTGAACAAATGAACAATTGTACAATTGAACAAATGAACAATTGTACAATTGAACAAATGAACAATTGTACAATTGAACAAATGAACAATTGTACAATTGAACAAATAAACAATTGTACAATTGAACAAATGAACAATTGTACAATTGAACAGATGAACAATTGAACAATTGAACAAAGGAACAAATGAACAATTGAACAAATGAACAAATGAACAAATGAACAAATGAACAAATGAACAAATGAACAAATGAACAAATGAACAAATAAACAAATGAACAAATGATCAAATGAACAAATGAACAAATGAACAAGTGAACAAATGAACAAGTGAACAATTGTACAATTGCACAATTGAACAAATGAACGAATGAACAAATGAACAAATGAACAAATGAACAAGTGGACAAATGAACGAATGGACAAATGAACAAATGAACAAATGAACAAGTGGACAAATGAACGAATGGACAAATGAACAAATGAACAAATGGACAAATAAACAAATGAACAAATGATGAAATGAACAAATGACCAAATGAACAAGTGAACAAATGAACAAGTGAAGAAATGAAGAAATGAAGAATTGGACAAAGGACCAAATGAACAAATGGACAAATGAAGAAATGAACAAATGAACAAATGAACAATTGAACAAATGAACAAATGAACAAATGAACAAATGAACAAATGAACAAATGAACAAATGAACAAATGATCAAATGAACAAATGAACAAATAAACTATTGAACAAATGAACCAATGAATTAATGAACAAATGAACAAATTAATTGTTGAACAAATGAACAAATGAACAAATGAACAAATGAACATCTGAACAAATGAACATCTGAACAAATGAACAAATGAACAAATGAACAAATAAACAAATGAACAAATGAACAAATGAACAAATGAACAAATGAACAAATGAACAAATGAACAAATGAACAAATGAACATCTGAACAAATGAACAGACGAACAAATGAACGAATGAACGAATGAACAAATGAACAAATGAACAAATAACAATTGTACAATTGAACAAATGAAGAAATGAAGAATTGGGCAAAAGAACAAATGAACAAATGAACGAGTGAACAAATGAACAAATGAACAAATGCACAAATGAACAAATGAACAAATGAACAAATGAACAAATGAACAAATGAACATATGAACAAATGAACAAATGAACAAATGAACAAATGAACAAATGAACAAATGAACAAATGAACAAATGAACAAATGAACAAATGAACAAATGAACGAATGAACGAATGAACGAATGAACGATTGAACAAATGAACAAATGAACAAATGAACAAATGAACAGATGAACAGATGGACAGATGAACAAATGAACGAATGAACGAATGAACAAATGAACAAATGAACAAATGAACAAATGAACAAATGAACAAATGAACAAATGAACAAATGAACAAATGAACAAGAGAACAAATGAACAAATGAACGAATGAACGAATGAACGAATGAACAAATGAACAAGTGAACAAACGAACAAATGAACGAATGAACAAATGAACAAATGTACAATTGTACAATTGTACAATTGAACAAATGAACGAATGAACGAATGAACGAATGAACAAATGAACAAATGAACAAATGGACAAATGAACAAGAAGAAACAAATGAACGAATGAACGAATGAACGAATGAACAAATGATAAATTGAAAAAATGAACAAATGAATAAATAAACAAATGATCAAATGAACAAACGAACAAGTGAACAAATGAACAATTGCACAATTGAATAAATGAACAAATGAACAATTGTACAATTGAATATATGAACAAATGAACAATTGTACAATTGAACAAATGAACAATTGTACAATTGAATAAATGAACAAATGAACAATTGTACAATTGAACAAATGAACAATTGTACAATTGAACAAATGATCAATTGAACAAATGAACAAATGAACAATTGTACAATTGAACAAATGAACAAATGAACAAACGAACAAATGAACAAATGAACAAATGAACAAATGAACAATTGTACAATTGAACAAATGAACAAATGAACAAATGAGCAAATCAACAGTTGTACAATTGTACAATTGAACAAATGAACAAATGAACAATTGTACAATTGAACAAATGAACCAATGAACGAATGAAAAAATGAACAAATGAACAAATGAACAAGTGGACAAATGAACGAATGGACAAATGAACAAATGAACAAGTGGACAAATGAACAAGTGAACAAATGAACAAATGTACAAATGAACAAATGAACAATTGAGCAATTGAACAATTGAAGAAATGAACAAATGAACAAATGAACAAATGAACAAATGAACAAATGAACAATTGTACAATTGTACAAATGAAGAAATGAAGAATTGGATAAAAGAACAAATGAACAAATGATCAAGTGAACAAAAGAACAAGTGAACAAATGAGCAAATGAACAAAGGAACAAATGAACAAATGAACAAATGAACAAATGAACAAATGAACAAATGAACAAATGAACAAATGAACAAATGAACAAATGAACAAATGAACAAATGAACAAATGAACAAATGAACAAATGAACAAGTGAACAAATGAACAAATGAACAAATGAACAAATGAACAAATGAACAAATGAACAAATGAACAAGTGAACAAATGAACAAATGAACAAATGAACAAATGAACAAATGAACAAGTGAACAAATGAACAAATGAACGAATGAACAAATGAACAAATGAACAATTGTACAATTGTACAATTGAACAAATGAACGAATGAACGAATGAACGAATGAACAAATGATCAAATGAACAAGTGAACAAATGAACAAATGAACAAATGAACAAGTGGACAAATGTACGAATGGACAAAAAAACAAATGAACAAATGAACAAATGAACAAGTGAACAAATGAACAAATGAACAAATGAACAAGTGAACAAATGAACAAATGAACGAATGAACAAATGAACATGTGAACAATTGTACAATTGTACAATTGAACAAATGAACGAATGAACGAATGAACGAATGAACAAATGAACAAATGAACAAATGAACAAATGGACAAATGAACAAAAAGAAACAAATGAACGAATGAACGAATGAACGAATGAACAAATGATAAATTGAAAAAATGAACAAATGAATAAATAAACAAATGATCAAATGAACAAACGAACAAGTGAACAAATGAACAAATGTACAATTGAACAAATCAACAACTGTACAATTGTACAATTGAACAAATGAACCAATGAACGAATGAACAAATGAACAAATTAACAAGTGGACAAATGAACGAGTGGACAAATGAACAAATGAACAAATGAACAAATGAAGAAATGTACAAAGTGAACAAATGAACGAATGAACGAATGAACAAATGAAAAATTGTACAATTGAACATATGAACAATTGTACAATTGAACAAATGAACAATTGTACAATTGAACAAATGAACAATTGTACAATTGAACAAATGAACGAATGAACAATTGAACAAATGAACAAATGATAAAATTAACAAGTGGACAAATGAACGAATGGTCAAATGAACAAATGAACAAATGAACAAATGAACAAGTGAACAAATGAACGAATGAACAAATGAACAAATGAATAAATGAATAAATGAACAAATGAACAAATGACGAAATGAACAAATGAGCGAATGAACGAATGAAAAAATGAACAATTGTACAATTGAACAAATGAACAATTGTACAATTGAACAAATGGACAAATGAACAAATGAACAAATGAACAATTGTACAATTGAACAAATGAACAAATGAACAAATGAACAAATGAGCAGATCAACAGTTGTACAATTGTACAATTGAACAAGTGAACAAATGAACAATTGTACAATTGAACAAATGAACAAATGAACAATTGTACAATTGAACAAATCAACCAATGAACGAATGAACAAATGAACAAATGAACAAATGAACAAGTGGACAAATGAACGAATGGACAAATGAACAAATGAACAAATGGACAAATGAACAAGTGAACAAATGAACAAATGTACAAATGAACAAATGAACAAGTGGACAAATAAACGAATGGACAAATGAACAAATGAATAATTGTACAATTGAACAAATGAATATATGAACAAATGAACAAATGAACAAATGAACAAATGAACAAATGGACAAATGAACAAATGAACAAATGAACAAATGACCAAATGAACAAATGAGCGAATGAACGAATGAACAAATGAACAATTGTACAATTGAACAAATGAAAAATTGTACAATTGGACAAATGAACAATTGAGCAATTGAACAATTGAAGAAATGAACAAATGAACAAATGAACAAATGAACAATTGTACAAATGAACAATTGTACAATTGTACAAATGAAGAAATGAAGAATTGGATAAAAGAACAAATGAACAAATGATCAAATGAACAAAAGAACAAGTGAACAAATGAGCAAATGAACAAATGAACAAATGAACAAATGAACAAATGAACAAATGAACAAATGAACAAATGAACAAATGAACAAATGAACAAATGAACAAATGAACAAATGAACAAATGAACAAATAAACAAGTGAACAAATGAACAAATGAACAAATGAACAAATGAACAAATGAACAATTGTACAATTGTACAATTGAACAAATGAACAAATGAACAAATGAACAAGTGAACAAATGAACAAATGAACAAATGAACAAATGAACAAATGAACAAATGAACAAATGAACGAATGAACAAATGAACAAATGAACAATTGTACAATTGTACATTTGAACAAATGAACGAATGAACGAATGAACGAATGAACAAATGATCAAATGAACATCTGAACAACTGAACAAATGAACAACTGAACAAATGAACAAGTGAACAAAAGAACAAGTGAACAAAAGAACAAATGAACTAATGAACAATTGCACAATTGAACAAATGAACAAATGAACGAATGAACAAATGAACAAATGAACAATTGTACAATTGAACATATGAACAATTGTACAATTGAACAAATAAACAATTGTACAATGGAACAAATGAACAATTGTACAATTGATCAAATGAACAATTGTACAATTGATCAAATGAACGATTGTACAATTGAACAAATGAACAATTGTACAATTGATCAAATAAACAATTGTACAATTGAACAACTGAACAATTGTACAATAGAACAAATGAACATATGAACAAATGAACAAATGAACAAGGGAACAAATGGACAAATGAACAAATGAACAAATGAACAAATGAACAATTGTACAATTGTACAATTGAACAAATGAACGAATGAACGAATGAACAAACGACCAAATGAACAAATGAGCGAATGAACGAATGAACAAATGAACAAATGAACAATTGTACAATTGAACAAATGAACAATTGTACAATTGAACAAATGAACAATTGTACAATTGAACAAATAAACAATTGTACAATTGAACAAATGAACAATTGTACAATTGAACAGATGAACAATTGAACAATTGAACAAATGAACAAATGAACAATTGAACAAATGAACAAATGAACAAATGAACAAATGGACAAATAAACAAATGAACAAATGATGAAATGAACAAATGACCAAATGAACAAGTGAAGAAATGAAGAAATGAAGAATTGGACAAAGGACCAAATGAACAAATGGACAAATGAAGAAATGAACAAATGAACAAATGAACAATTGAACAAATGTACAAATGAACAAATGAACAAATGAACAAATGAACAAATGAACAAATGAACAAATGAACAAATGAACAAATGAACATCTGAACAAATGAACATCTGAACAAATGAACAAATTAATTGTTGAACAAATGAACAAATGAACAAATGAACAAATGAACAAATGAACAAATGAACAAATGAACAAATGAACAAATGAACAAATGAACAAATGAACAAATGAACAAATGAACAAATGAACAAATGAACAAATGAACAAATGAACAGATGAACAAATGAACGAATTAACGAATGAACAAATGAACAAATGAACAAATAACAATTGTACAATTGAACAAATGAAGAAATGAAGAATTGGGCAAAAGAACAAATGAACAAATGAAGGAGTGAACAAATGAACAAATGCACAAATGAACAAATGAACAAATGAACAAATGAACAAATGAACAAATGAACAAATGAACAAATGAACAAATGAACAAATGAACAAATGAACAAATGAACAAATGTACAAATGAACAAATGTACAAATGAACAAATGAACAAATGAACAAATGAACACGTGAACAAATGAACAAATGAACAAATGAACAAATGAACAAATGAACAAATGAACAAATGAACACGTGAACAAATGAACAAATGAACAAATGAACAAATGAACATATGAACAAATGAACAAATGCACAAATGCACAAATGAACAAATGCACAAATGAACAAATTGAACAAATGAACAAATGAACAAATGAACATCTGAACAAATGAACAAATGAACAAATGAACAAATGAACAAATGAACAAATTGAACAAATGAACAAATGAACAAATGAACAAATGAACATCTGAACAAATAAAACGAATGAACGAATGAACAAATGAACAAATGAACATCTGAACAAATAAAACGAATGAACGAATGAACAAATGAACAAATGAACATCTGAACAAATAAAACGAATGAACGAATGAACAAATGAACAAATGAACAAATGAACAAATGAACAAATGAACAAATGAACAAATGAACAAATGAACAAATGAACAAATGAACAAATGAACAAATGAACAAATGAACAAATGAACAAATGAACAAATGAACGAATGAACGAATGAACAAATGAACAAGTGAACAAATGAACAAATGAACTATTGCACAAATGAACAAATGAACAAATGAACAAATGAACAAATGAACAAATGAACAAATGAACAAATGAACTAATGAACTAATGAACAAATGATCAAATGAACAAATGAACAAATGAACAAGTGGACAAATGAACGAATGGACAAATGAACAAATGAACAAATAAACAAATAAACAAATGAACAAATGAACAAATGGACAAATGAACAATTTTACAATTGAACAAATGAATAATTGTAAATTGTACAATTCAACAAATGAACAATTGTACAATTGAACAAATGAAAAATTGAACAAATGAACAAATGAACAAATGAACAAATGAACAAATGAACAAATGAATAATTGTAAATTGTACAATTGAACAAATGAACAATTGTACAATTCAACAAATGAACAATTGTACAATTCAACAAATGAACAATTGTACAATTGAACAAATGAACAATTGAACAATTGAACAAATGAACAAATGAACAAATGAACAAATGAACAAATGAACAAATGAACAAATGAACAAATGAACAAATGAACAAATGAACAAATGAACAAATGAACAAATGAACAAATGAACAAATGAGCAGATCAACAGTTGTACAATTGTACAATTGAACAAATGAACAAATGAACAATTGTACAATTGAACAAATGAACAAATGAACAATTGTACAATTGAACAAATGAACCAATGAACGAATGAACAAATGAACAAATGAACAAATGAACAAGTGGACAAATGAACGAATGGACAAATGAACAAATGAACAAATGGACAAATGAACAAGTGAACAAATGAACAAATGTACAAATGAACAAATGAACAAGTGGACAAATAAACGAATGGACAAATGAACAAATGAATAATTGTACAATTGAACAAATGAATATATGAACAAATGAACAAATGAACAAATGAACAAATGGACAAATGAACAAATGAACAAATGAACAAATGACCAAATGAACAAATGAGCGAATGAACGAATGAACAAATGAACAATTGTACAATTGAACAAATGAAAAATTGTACAATTGGACAAATGAACAATTGAGCAATTGAACAATTGAAGAAATGAACAAATGAACAAATGAACAAATGAACAAATGAACAAATGAACAATTGTACAATTGTACAAATGAAGAAATGAAGAATTGGATAAAAGAACAAATGAACAAATGATCAAATGAACAAAAGAACAAGTGAACAAATGAGCAAATGAACAAAGGAACAAATGAACAAATGAACAAATGAACAAATGAACAAATGAACAAATGAACAAATGAACAAATGAACAAATGAACAAATAAACAAGTGAACAAATGAACAAATGAACAAATGAACAAATGAACAAATGAACAATTGTACAATTGTACAATTGAACAAATGAACAAATGAACAATTGTACAATTGTACAATTGAACAAATGAACAAATGAACAAATGAACAAGTGAACAAATGAACAAATGAACAAATGAACAAATGAACAAATGAACAAGTGAACAAATGAACAAATGAACGAATGAACAAATGAACAAGTGAACAAAAGAACAAGTGAACAATTGCACAATTGAACAAATGAACAATTGTACAATTGATCAAATGAACAATTGTACAATTGAACAAATGAACAATTGTACAATTGAACAAATAAACAATTGTACAATTGAACAAATGAACAATTGTACAATTGAACAGATGAACAATTGAACAATTGAACAAATGAACAAATGAACAATTGAACAAATGAACAAATGAACAAATGAACAAATGAACAAATGAACAAGTAAACAAATGAACAAATGATCAAATGAACAAATGAACAAATGAACAAGTGAACAAATGAACAAGTGAACAATTGTACAATTGCACAATTGAACAAATGAACGAATGAACAAATGAACAAATGAACAAATGAACAAATGAACAAATGAACGAATGGACGAATGAACAAATGAACAAATGAACAAGTGGACAAATGAACGAATGGACAAATGAACAAATGAACAAATGGACAAATAAACAAATGAACAAATGATGAAATGAACAAATGACCAAATGAACAAGTGAACAAATGAACAAGTGAAGAAATGAACAAATGAACAATTGAACAAATGTACAAATGAACAAATGAACAAATGAACAAATGAACAAATGATCAAATGAACAAATGAACAAATAAACTATTGAACAAATGAACCAATGAATTAATGAACTAATGAACAAATTAATTTTTGAACAAATGAACAAATGAACAAATGAACAAATGAACAAATGAACAAATGAACAAATGAACAAATGAACAAATGAACATCTGAACAAATGAACATCTGAACAAATGAACAAATTAATTGTTGAACAAATGAACAAATGAACAAATGAACAAATGAACAAATGAACAAATGAACAAATGAACAAATGAACAAATGAACAAATGAACAAATGAACAAATGAACAAATGAACAAATGAACAAATGAACAAACGAACAAATGAACAAATGAACAAATGAACAAATGATCAAATGAACAAATGAACAGATGAACAAATGAACGAATGAACGAATGAACAAATGAACAAATGAACAAATAACAATTGTACAATTGAACAAATGAAGAAATGAAGAATTGGGCAAAAGAACAAATGAACAAATGAACGAGTGAACAAATGAACAAATGAACAAATGCACAAATGAACAAATGAACAAATGAACAAATGAACAAATGAACAAATGAACAAATGAACAAATGGACAAATAAACAAATGAACAAACGATGAAATGAACAAATGACCAAATGAACAAGTGAACAAATGAACAAGTGAAGAAATGAAGAAATGAAGAATTGGAAAAAGGACCAAATGAACAAATGGACAAATGAACGAATGAACAAATGAACAAATGAACAATTGTACAATTGTACATTTGAACAAATGAACGAATGAACGAATGAACGAATGAACAAATGATCAAATGAACATCTGAACAACTGAACAAATGAACAACTGAACAAATGAACAAGTGAACAAAAGAACAAGTGAACAAAAGAACAAATGAACTAATGAACAATTGCACAATTGAACAAATGAACAAATGAACGAATGAACAAATGAACGAATGAACAAATGAACAAATGAACAATTGTACAATTGAACATATGAACAATTGTACAATTGAACAAATAAACAATTGTACAATTGAACAAATGAACAATTGTACAATTGATCAAATGAACAATTGTACAATTGATCAAATGAACGATTGTACAATTGAACAAATGAACAATTGTACAATTGATCAAATGAACAATTGTACAATTGAACAAATAAACAATTGTACAATTGAACAAATGAACAATTGTACAATTGAACAGATGAACAATTGAACAATTGAACAAATGAACAAATGAACAATTGAACAAATGAACAAATGAACAAATGAACAAATGAACAAATGAACAAATGGACAAATAAACAAATGAACAAATGATGAAATGAACAAATGACCAAATGAACAAGTGAACAAATGAACAAGTGAAGAAATGAAGAAATGAAGAATTGGACAAAGGACCAAATGAACAAATGGACAAATGAAGAAATGAACAAATGAACAAATGAACAATTGAACAAATGTACAAATGAACAAATGAACAAATGAACAAATGATCAAATGAACAAATGAACAAATAAACTATTGAACAAATGAACCAATGAATTAATGAACAAATGAACAAATTAATTGTTGAACAAATGAACAAATGAACAAATGAACAAATGAACAAATGAACAAATGAACAAATGAACAAATGAACATCTGAACAAATGAACATCTGAACAAATGAACAAATTAATTGTTGAACAAATGAACAAATGAACAAATGAACAAATGAACAAATGAACAAATGAACAAATGAACAAATGAACAAATGAACAAATGAACAAATGAACAAATGAACTAATGAACAAATGAACAAATGAACAAATGAACAAATGAACAAATGAACAAATGAACAAATGAACAGATGAACAAATGAACGAATGAACGAATGAACAAATGAACAAATGAACAAATAACAATTGTACAATTGAACAAATGAAGAAATGAAGAATTGGGCAAAAGAACAAATGAACAAATGAGCGAGTGAACAAATGAACAAATGAACAAATGAACAAATGCACAAATGAACAAATGAACAAATGAACAAATGAACAAATGAACAAATGAACAAATGAACAAATGAACAAATGAACAAATGAACAAATGAACAAATGAACAAATGAACAAATGTACAAATGAACAAATGAACAAATGAACAAATGAACACGTGAACAAATGAACAAATGAACAAATGAACAAATGAACAAATGAACAAATGAACATCTGAACAAATGAACAAATGCACAAATGCACAAATGAACAAATGCACAAATGAACAAATTGAACAAATGAACAAATGAACAAATGAACATCTGAACAAATGAACAAATGAACAAATAAACAAATGAACAAATGAACAAATTGAACAAATGAACAAATGAACAAATGAACAAATGAACATCTGAACAAATAAAACGAATGAACGAATGAACAAGTGAACAAATGAACAAATGAACAAATGAACAAATGAACAAATGAACAATTGTACAATTGTACAATTGAACAAATGAACAAATGAACAATTGTACAATTGTACAATTGAACAAATGAACAAATGAACAAATGAACAAGTGAACAAATGAACAAATGAACAAATGAACAAATGAACAAATGAACAAGTGAACAAATGAACAAATGTACGAATGAACAAATGAACAAGTGAACAAAAGAACAAGTGAACAATTGCACAATTGAACAAATGAACAATTGTACAATTGATCAAATGAACAATTGTACAATTGAACAAATGAACAATTGTACAATTGAACAAATAAACAATTGTACAATTGAACAAATGAACAATTGTACAATTGAACAGATGAACAATTGAACAATTGAACAAATGAACAAATGAACAATTGAACAAATGAACAAATGAACAAATGAACAAATGAACAAATGAACAAGTAAACAAATGAACAAATGATCAAATGAACAAATGAACAAATGAACAAGTGAAAAATGAACAAGTGAACAATTGTACAATTGCACAATTGAACAAATGAACGAATGAACAAATGAACAAATGAACAAATGAACAAATGAACAAATGAACAAATGAACAAATGAACGAATGGACAAATGAACAAATGAACAAATGAACAAGTGGACAAATGAACGAATGGACAAATGAACAAATGAACAAATGGACAAATAAACAAATGAACAAATGATGAAATGAACAAATGACCAAATGAACAAGTGAACAAATGAACAAGTGAAGAAATGAACAAATGAACAATTGAACAAATGTACAAATGAACAAATGAACAAATGAACAAATGAACAAATGATCAAATGAACAAATGAACAAATAAACTATTGAACAAATGAACCAATGAATTAATGAACAAATGAACAAATTAATTTTTGAACAAATGAACAAATGAACAAATGAACAAATGAACAAATGAACAAATGAACAAATGAACAAATGAACAAATGAACATCTGAACAAATGAACATCTGAACAAATGAACAAATTAATTGTTGAACAAATGAACAAATGAACAAATGAACAAATGAACAAATGAACAAATGAACAAATGAACAAATGAACAAATGAACAAATGAACAAATGAACAAATGAACAAATGAACAAATGAACAAATGAACAAATGAACAAATGAACAAATGAACAAATGATCAAATGAACAAATGAACAGATGAACAAATGAACGAATGAACGAATGAACAAATGAACAAATGAACAAATAACAATTGTACAATTGAACAAATGAAGAAATGAAGAATTGGGCAAAAGAACAAATGAACAAATGAACGAGTGAACAAATGAACAAATGAACAAATGCACAAATGAACAAATGAACAAATGAACAAATGAACAAATGAACAAATGAACAAATGAACAAATGGACAAATAAACAAATGAACAAACGATGAAATGAACAAATGACCAAATGAACAAGTGAACAAATGAACAAGTGAAGAAATGAAGAAATGAAGAATTGGACAAAGGACCAAATGAACAAATGGACAAATGAACGAATGAACAAATGAACAAATGAACAATTGTACAATTGTACATTTGAACAAATGAACGAATGAACGAATGAACGAATGAACAAATGATCAAATGAACATCTGAACAACTGAACAAATGAACAACTGAACAAATGAACAAGTGAACAAAAGAACAAGTGAACAAAAGAACAAATGAACTAATGAACAATTGCACAATTGAACAAATGAACAAATGAACGAATGAACAAATGAACGAATGAACAAATGAACAAATGAACAATTGTACAATTGAACATATGAACAATTGTACAATTGAACAAATAAACAATTGTACAATTGAACAAATGAACAATTGTACAATTGATCAAATGAACAATTGTACAATTGATCAAATGAACGATTGTACAATTGAACAAATGAACAATTGTACAATTGATCAAATGAACAATTGTACAATTGAACAAATAAACAATTGTACAATTGAACAAATGAACAATTGTACAATTGAACAGATGAACAATTGAACAATTGAACAAATGAACAAATGAACAATTGAACAAATGAACAAATGAACAAATGAACAAATGAACAAATGAACAAATGGACAAATAAACAAATGAACAAATGATGAAATGAACAAATGACCAAATGAACAAGTGAACAAATGAACAAGTGAAGAAATGAAGAAATGAAGAATTGGACAAAGGACCAAATGAACAAATGGACAAATGAAGAAATGAACAAATGAACAAATGAACAATTGAACAAATGTACAAATGAACAAATGAACAAATGAACAAATGATCAAATGAACAAATGAACAAATAAACTATTGAACAAATGAACCAATGAATTAATGAACAAATGAACAAATTAATTGTTGAACAAATGAACAAATGAACAAATGAACAAATGAACAAATGAACAAATGAACAAATGAACAAATGAACATCTGAACAAATGAACATCTGAACAAATGAACAAATTAATTGTTGAACAAATGAACAAATGAACAAATGAACAAATGAACAAATGAACAAATGAACAAATGAACAAATGAACAAATGAACAAATGAACAAATGAACAAATGAACAAATGAACAAATGAACAAATGAACTAATGAACAAATGAACAAATGAACAAATGAACAAATGAACAAATGAACAAATGAACAAATGAACAGATGAACAAATGAACGAATGAACGAATGAACAAATGAACAAATGAACAAATAACAATTGTACAATTGAACAAATGAAGAAATGAAGAATTGGGCAAAAGAACAAATGAACAAATGAGCGAGTGAACAAATGAACAAATGAACAAATGAACAAATGCACAAATGAACAAATGAACAAATGAACAAATGAACAAATGAACAAATGAACAAATGAACAAATGAACAAATGAACAAATGAACAAATGAACAAATGAACAAATGAACAAATGTACAAATGAACAAATGAACAAATGAACAAATGAACACGTGAACAAATGAACAAATGAACAAATGAACAAATGAACAAATGAACATCTGAACAAATGCACAAATGCACAAATGAACAAATGCACAAATGAACAAATTGAACAAATGAACAAATGAACAAATGAACATCTGAACAAATGAACAAATGAACAAATAAACAAATGAACAAATGAACAAATTGAACAAATGAACAAATGAACAAATGAACAAATGAACATCTGAACAAATAAAACGAATGAACGAATGAACAAATGAACAAATGAACATCTGAACAAATAAAACGAATGAACGAATGAACAAATGAACAAATGAACATCTGAACAAATAAAACGAATGAACGAATGAACAAATGAACAAATGAACAAATGAACAAATGAACAAATGAACAAATGAACAAATGAACAAATGAACAAATGAACAAATGAACAAATGAACAAATGAACAAATGAACAAATGAACAAATGAACAAATGAACGAATGAACGAATGAACAAATGAACAAGTGAACAAATGAACAAATGAACTATTGCACAAATGAACAAATGAACAAATGAACAAATGAACTAATGAACTAATGAACAAATGATCAAATGAACAAATGAACAAATGAACAAGTGGACAAATGAACGAATGGACAAATGAACAAATGAACAAATAAACAAATAAACAAATGAACAAATGAACAAATGGACAAATGAACAATTTTACAATTGAACAAATGAATAATTGTAAATTGTACAATTCAACAAATGAACAATTGTACAATTGAACAAATGAAAAATTGAACAATTGAACAAATGAACAAATGAACAAATGAACAAATGAACAAATGAACAAATGAACAAATGAATAATTGTAAATTGTACAATTGAACAAATGAACAATTGTACAATTCAACAAATGAACAATTGTACAATTCAACAAATGAACAATTGTACAATTGAACAAATGAACAATTGAACAATTGAACAAATGAACAAATGAACAAATGAACAAATGAACAAATGAACAAATGAACAAATGAACAAATGAACAAATGAACAAATGAACAAATGAACAAATGAGCAGATCAACAGTTGTACAATTGTACAATTGAACAAATGAACAAATGAACAATTGTACAATTGAACAAATGAACAAATGAACAATTGTTCAATTGAACAAATGAACCAATGAACGAATGAACAAATGAACAAATGAACAAATGAACAAGTGGACAAATGAACGAATGGACAAATGAACAAATGAACAAATGGACAAATGAACAAGTGAACAAATGAACAAATGCACAAATGAACAAATGAACAAGTGGACAAATAAACGAATGGACAAATGAACAAATGAATAATTGTACAATTGAACAAATGAATATATGAACAAATGAACAAATGAACAAATGAACAAATGGACAAATGAACAAATGAACAAATGAACAAATGTCCAAATGAACAAATGAGCGAATGAACGAATGAACAAATGAACAATTGTACAATTGAACAAATGAAAAATTGTACAATTGGACAAATGAACAATTGAGCAATTGAACAATTGAAGAAATGAACAAATGAACAAATGAACAAATGAACAAATGAACAAATGAACAAATGAACAAATGAACAATTGTACAATTGTACAAATGAAGAAATGAAGAATTGGATAAAAGAACAAATGAACAAATGATCAAATGAACAAAAGAACAAGTGAACAAATGAGCAAATGAACAAAGGAACAAATGAACAAATGAACAAATGAACAAATGAACAAATGAACAAATGAACAAATGAACAAACGAACAAATAAACAAGTGAACAAATGAACAAATGAACAAATGAACAAATGAACAAATGAACAAATGAACAATTGTACAATTGTACAATTGAACAAATGAACAAATGAACAAATGAACAAGTGAACAAATGAACAAATGAACAAATGAACAAATGAACAAGTGAACAAATGAACAAATGAACGAATGAACAAATGAACAAATGAACAATTGTACAATTGTACATTTGAACAAATGAACGAATGAACGAATGAACGAATGAACAAATGATCAAATGAACATCTGAACAACTGAACAAATGAACAACTGAACAAATGAACAAGTGAACAAAAGAACAAGTGAACAAAAGAACAAATGAACTAATGAACAATTGCACAATTGAACAAATGAACAATTGTACAATTGATCAAATGAACAATTGTACAATTGAACAAATGAACAATTGTACAATTGAACAAATAAACAATTGTACAATTGAACAAATGAACAATTGTACAATTGAACAGATGAACAATTGAACAATTGAACAAATGAACAAATGAACAATTGAACAAATGAACAAATGAACAAATGAACAAATGAACAAATAAACAAATGAACAAATGATCAAATGAACAAATGAACAAATGAACAAGTGAACAAATGAACAAGTGAACAATTGTACAATAGCACAATTGAACAAATGAACGAATGAACAAATGAACAAATGAACAAATGAACAAATGAACAAGTGGACAAATGAACGAATGGACAAATGAACAAATGAACAAATGAACAAGTGGACAAATGAACGAATGGACAAATGAACAAATGAACAAATGGACAAATAAACAAATGAACAAATGATGAAATGAACAAATGACCAAATGAACAAGTGAACAAATGAACAAGTGAAGAAATGAACAAATGAACAATTGAACAAATGTACAAATGATCAAATGAACAAATGAACAAATAAACTATTGAACAAATGAACCAATGAATTAATGAACAAATGAACAAATTAATTGTTGAACAAATGAACAAATGAACAAATGAACAAATGAACAAATGAACAAATGAACAAATGAACAAATGAACATCTGAACAAATGAACATCTGAACAAATGAACAAATTAATTGTTGAACAAATGAACAAATGAACAAATGAACAAATGAACAAATGAACAAATGAACAAATGAACAAATGAACAAATGAACAAATGAACAAATGAACAAATGAACAAATGAACAAATGAACAAATGAACAAATGAACAAATGAACAAATGAACAAATGAACAAATGAACAAATGAACAAATGAACAAATGAACAAATGAACAAATGAACAAATGAACAAATGAACAAATGAACAAATGAACAAATGAACAAATGAACAAATGAACAAATGAACAAATGAACAAATGAACAAATGAACAAATGAACAAATGAACAAATGAACAAATGAACAAATGAACAAATGAACAAATGAACAAATGAACAAATGAACAAATGAACAGATGAACAAATGAACGAATGAACGAATGAACAAATGAACAAATGAACAAATAACAATTGTACAATTGAACAAATGAAGAAATGAAGAATTGGGCAAAAGAACAAATGAACAAATGAACGAGGGAACAAATGAACAAATGAACAAATGCACAAATGAACAAATGAACAAATGAACAAATGAACAAATGAACAAATGGACAAATAAACAAATGAACAAATGATGAAATGAACAAATGACCAAATGAACAAGTGAACAAATGAACAAGTGAAGAAATGAAGAAATGAAGAATTGGACAAAGGACCAAATGAACAAATGGACAAATGAAGAAATGAACAAATGAACAAATGAACAATTGAACAAATGTACAAATGAACAAATGAACAAATGAACAAATGAACAAATGAACAAATGAACAAATGAACAAATGATCAAATGAACAAATGAACAAATAAACTATTGAACAAATGAACCAATGAATTAATGAACAAATGAACAAATTAATTGTTGAACAAATGAACAAATGAACAAATGAACAAATGAACAAATGAACATCTGAACAAATGAACATCTGAACAAATGAACAAATTAATTGTTGAACAAATGAACAAATGAACAAATGAACAAATGAACAAATGAACAAATGAACAAATGAACAAATGAACAAATGAACAAATGAACAAATGAACAAATGAACAAATGAACAAATGAACATCTGAACAAATGAACAGATGAACAAATGAACGAATGAACGAATGAACAAATGAACAAGTAACAATTGTACAATTGAACAAATGAAGAAATGAAGAATTGGGCAAAAGAACAAATGAACAAATGAACGAGTGAACAAATGAACAAATGAACAAATGCACAAATGAACAAATGAACAAATGAACAAATGAACAAATGAACAAATGAACAAATGAACAAATGAACAAATGAACAAATGAACAAATGAACAAATGAACAAATGTACAAATGAACAAATGAACAAATGAACAAATGAACAAATGAACAAATGAACAAATGAACAAATGAACAAATGAACAAATGAACAAATGAACAAATGAACAAATGAACAAATGAACAAGTGAACAAATGGACAAATGAACAAATGAACAAATGAACAAATGAACAATTGTACAATTGTACAATTGAACAAATGAACGAATGAACGAATGAACAAACGACCAAATGAACAAATGAGCGAATGAACGAATGAACAAATGAACAAATGAACAATTGTACAATTGAACAAATGAACAATTGTACAATTGAACAAATGAACAATTGTACAATTGAACAAATGAACAATTGTACAATTGAACAAATGAACAATTGTACAATTGAACAAATGAACAATTGTACAATTGAACAAATAAACAATTGTACAATTGAACAAATGAACAATTGTACAATTGAACAGATGAACAATTGAACAATTGAACAAATGAACAAATGAACAATTGAACAAATGAACAAATGAACAAATGAACAAATGAACAAATGAACAAATAAACAAATGAACAAATGATCAAATGAACAAATGAACAAATGAACAAGTGAACAAATGAACAAGTGAACAATTGTACAATTGCACAATTGAACAAATGAACGAATGAACAAATGAACAAATGAACAAATGAACAAGTGGACAAATGAACGAATGGACAAATGAACAAATGAACAAATGAACAAGTGGACAAATGAACGAATGGACAAATGAACAAATGAACAAATGGACAAATAAACAAATGAACAAATGATGAAATGAACAAATGACCAAATGAACAAGTGAACAAATGAACAAGTGAAGAAATGAAGAAATGAAGAATTGGACAAAGGACCAAATGAACAAATGGACAAATGAAGAAATGAACAAATGAACAAATGAACAATTGAACAAATGTACAAATGAACAAATGAACAAATGAACAAATGAACAAATGAACAAATGATCAAATGATCAAATGAACAAATGAACAAATAAACTATTGAACAAATGAACCAATGAATTAATGAACAAATGAACAAATTAATTGTTGAACAAATGAACAAATGAACAAATGAACAAATGAACAAATGAACAAATGAACAAATGAACATCTGAACAAATGAACATCTGAACAAATGAACAAATTAATTGTTGAACAAATGAACAAATGAACAAATGAACAAATGAACAAATGAACAAATGAACAAATGAACAAATGAACAAATGAACAAATGAACAAATGAACAAATGAACAAATGAACAAATGAACAAATGAACAAATGAACAAATGAACAAATGAACAAATGAACAAATGAACAAATGAACGAATGAACGAATGAACAAATGAACAAATGAACAAATAACAATTGTACAATTGAACAAATGAAGAAATGAAGAATTGGGCAAAACAACAAATGAACAAATGAACGAGTGAACAAATGAACAAATGAACAAATGCACAAATGAACAAATGAACAAATGAACAAATGCACAAATGAACAAATGAACAAATGAACAAATGAACAGATGAACAAATGAACAAATGAACAAATGAACAAATGAAAAAATGAACAAATGAACAAATGAACAAATGAACAAATGAACAAATGAACAAATGTACAAATGAACAAATGAACAAATGAACAAATGAACAAATGAACAAATGAACAAATGAACAAATGAACAAATGAAGAAATGAACAAAAGAACTATTGAACTATTGAACAAATGAACAAATGAACACGTGAACAAATGAACAAATGAACAAATGAACAAATGAACATCTGAACAAATGAACAAATGCACAAATGCACAAATGAACAAATGCACAAATGAACAAATTGAACAAATGAACAAATGAACATCTGAACAAATGAACAAATGAACAAATAAACAAATGAACAAATGAACAAATAAACAAATGAACAAATTGAACAAATGAACAAATGAACAAATGAACAAATGAACATCTGAACAAATAAAACGAATGAACGAATGAACAAATGAACAAATGAACAAATGAACAAATGAACAAATGAACAAATGAACAAATGAACAAATGAACAAATGAACAAATGAACGAATGAACGAATGAACAAATGAACAAGTGAACAAATGAACAAATGAACTATTGCACAAATGAACAAATGAACAAATGAACAAATGAACAAATGAACAAATGAACAAATGAACAAATGAACTAATGAACTAATGAACAAATGATCAAATGAACAAATGAACAAATGAACAAATAAACAAATAAACAAATGAACAAATGAACAAATGGACAAATGAACAATTTTACAATTGAACAAATGAATAATTGTAAATTGTACAATTCAACAAATGAACAATTGTACAATTGAACAAATGAAAAATTGAACAATTGAACAAATGAACAAATGAACAAATGAACAAATGAACAAATGAATAATTGTAAATTGTACAATTGAACAAATGAACAATTGTACAATTCAACAATTGTACAATTCAACAAATGAACAATTGTACAATTGAACAAATGAACAATTGAACAATTGAACAAATGAACAAATGAACAAATGAACAAATGAACAAATGAACAAATGAACAAATGAACAAATGAACAAATGAACAAATGAACAAATGAACGAATGGACAAATGAACAATTGAACAAATGAACAAATGAACAAATGAACAAATGAACAAATGAACAAATGAACAAATGAACAAATGAACAAATGAACAAATGAACAAATGAACAAATGAACAAATGAACAAATGAACAAATGAACAAATGAACAAATGAACAAATGAACAAATGAACAAATGAACAAATGAACAAATGAACAAATGAACAAATGAACAAATGAACAAATGAACAAATGAACAAATGAACAAATGAACGAATGAACGAATGAACGATTGAACAAATGAACAAATGAACAAATGAACAAATGAACAAATGAACAAATGAACAAATGAACAGATGAACAGATGAACAGATGAACGAATGAACGAATGAACGAATGAACAAATGAACAAACGAACAAATGAACAAATGATGAAATGAATAAATGAACAAGTGAACAAATGAACAAATGAAGAAATGAACAAATGACCAAATGAACAAATGAACAAATGAACAAATGAACAAATGAACAAATGAACAAATGAACAAATGAACAAATGAACAAATGAACAAATGAACGAATGAACGAATGAACAAATGAACAAGTGAACAAATGAACAAATGAACAAATGAACAAATGAACAAATGAACAAATGAACAAATGAACAAATGAACAAATGAACAAACGATGAAATGAACAAATGAACAAGTGAACAAATGAACAAATGAAGAAATGAACAAATGACCAAATGAACAAATGAAGAAATGAAGAAATGAAGAATTGGACAAAGCACCAAATGAACAAATGAACAAATGAACAAATGAACAAATGAACAAATGAACAAATGAACAAATGAACATCTGAACAAATGAACAAATGAACAAATGAACAAATGAACAAATGAACAAATGAACAAACGAACAAATGAACAAATGAACTATTGAACAAATGAACTATTGAACAAATGAACCAATGAACTATTGTACAACTGAACCAATGAACTATTGAACAACTGAACAAATTAACTATTGAACAAATGAACAAATGAACAAATGAACAAATGAACAAATGAACAAATGAACAAATGAACAAATGAACAAATGAACAAATGAACAAATGAACAAATGAACAAATGAACAAATGAACAAATGAACAAATGAACAAATGAACAAATGAACAAATGAACAAATGAACTAATGAACTAATGAACAAATGATCAAATGTACAAATGAACAAATGAACAAGTGGACAAATGAACAAATGGACAAATGAACAAATGAACAAATGAACAAATGAACAAATGAACAAATGAACAAATGAACAAATGAACAAATGAACAAATGAACAAATGAACAAATGAACAAATGAACAAATGAACAAATGAACAAATGAACAAATGAAATAATGAACAAATGATCAAATGAGCGAATGAACATATGAAGAAATGAACAAATGAACAAGTGAACGAATGAACAAATGAACAAATGAACAAATAAACAAATGAACAAATGAACAAATGGACAAATGAACAATTTTACAATTGAACAAATGAATAATTGTAAATTGTACAATTCAACAAATGAACAATTGTACAATTGAACAAATGAAAAATTGAACAATTGAACCAATGAACAAATGAACAAATGAACAAATGAATAATTGTAAATTGTACAATTGAACAAATGAACAATTGTACAATTTAACAAATGAACAATTGTACAATTGAACAATTGAACAAATTAACAAATGAACAAATGAACAAATGAACGAATGAACAAGTGGACAAATGAACGAATGGACAAATGGACAATTGAACAAATAAACAAATGAACAAGTGAACAAATGAACAAATGAACAAATGACCAAATGAACAAATGAGCGAATGAACGAATGAACAAATGAACAATTGTACAATTGAAGAAATGAAGAAATGAAGAATTGGACAAATGAACAAATGAACAAATGAACAAATGAACAAATGAACAAATGAACAAATGAACAAATGAACAAATGAACAAATGAACAAATGAACAAATGAACAAATGAACATCTGAACAAATGAACAAATGAACAAATGAAGAAATGAAGAATTGGACAAAGGACCAAATAAACAAATGAGCTATTGAACATATGAACAAATGAACAAATGAACAAATGAACAAATGAACAAATGACCAAAGGAACTATTGAACAAATGAACAAATGAACAAATGAACTATTGAACAACTGAACAAATTAACAATTGAACTAATGAACAAATGAACAAATGAACAAATGAACAAATGAACTATTGAACAAATGAACTATTGAACAAATGAACAAATGAACTATTGAACAACTGAACAAATTAACAATTGAACTAATGAACAAATGAACAAATGAACAAATGAACAAATGAACATCTGAACAAATGAACAGATGAACAAATGAACGAATGAACGAATGAACAAATGAACAAATGAACAAATAACAATTGTACAATTGAACAAATGAAGAAATGAAGAATTGGGCAAAAGAACAAATGAACAAATGAACAAGTGAACAAATGAACGAATGAACGAATGAACGAATGAACGAATGAACAAATGAACAAATGAACAAATGAACAAATGAACAAATGAATAAATGAACAGATGAACAGATGAACAGATGAACAAATGAACGAATGAACGAATGAACAAATGAACAAATGAACTATTAAACAAATTAACAAATGAACAAATGAACAAATGAACAAGTGGACAAATGAACAAATGGACAAATGAACAAATGAACAAATGAACAAATGAACAAATGAACAAATGAACAAATGAACAAATGAACAAATGAACAAATGAACAAATGAACAAATGAACAAATGAACAAATGAACAAATGAACAAATGAACAAATGAACAAATGAACAAATGAACAAATGAACAAATGAACAAATGAACAAATGAAATAATGAACAAATGATCAAATGAACAAATGAACAAATGAACAAATGAACAAATGAACAAATGAATAATTGTAAATTGTACAATTGAACAAATGAACAATTGTACACTTTAACAAATGAACAATTGTACAATTGAACAATTGAACAAATGAACAAATGAACAAATGAACAAATGAACAAATGAACAAATGAACAAGTGGACAATTGAACAAATAAACAAATGAACAAGTGAACAAATGAACAAATGAACAAATGACCAAATGAACAAATGAGCGAATGAACGAATGAACAAATGAACAATTGTACAATTGAAGAAATGAAGAAATGAAGAATTGGACAAATGAACAAATGAACAAATGAACAAATGAACAAATGAACAAATGAACAAATGAACAAATGAACAAATGAACAAATGAACAAATGAACAAATGAACAAATGAACAAATGAACAAATGAACTATTGGACAAATGAACCAATGAACTATTGAACAACTGAACCAATGAACTATTGAACAACTGAACAAATTAACTATTGAACAAATGAACAAATGAACAAATGAACAAATGAACAAATGAACAAATGAACAAATGAACAAATGAACAAATGACCAAATGAACAAGTGAACAAATGAACAAGTGAAGAAATGAAGAAATGAAGAATTGGACAAAGGACCAAATGAACAAATGGACAAATGAAGAAATGAACAAATGAACAAATGAAAAATTGAACAAATGAACAAATGAACAAATGAACAAATGAACAAATGAACAAATGAACAAATGATCAAATGATCAAATGAACAAATGAACAAATAAACTATTGAACAAATGAACCAATGAATTAATGAACAAATGAACAAATTAATTGTTGAACAAATGAACAAATGAACAAATGAACGAATGAACATCTGAACAAATGAACAAATTAATTGTTGAACAAATGAACAAATGAACAAATGAACAAATGAACAAATGAACAAATGAACAAATGAACAAATGAACAAATGAACAAATGAACAAATGAACATCTGAACAAATGAACAGATGAACAAATGAACGAATGAACGAATGAACAAATGAACAAATGAACAAATAACAATTGTACAATTGAACAAATGAAGAAATGAAGAATTGGGCAAAAGAACAAATGAACAAATGAACGAGTGAACAAATGAACAAATGAACAAATGCACAAATGAACAAATGAACAAATGAACAAATGAACAAATGAACAAATGAACAAATGAACAAATGAACATATGAACAAATGAACAAATGAACAAATGAACAAATGAACAAATGAACAAATGAACAAATGTACAAATGAACAAATGAACAAATGAACAAATGAACAAATGAACAAATGAAGAAATGAACAAAAGAACTATTGAACTATTGAACAAATGAAGAAATGAACACGTGAACAAATGAACAAATGAACAAATGAACATCTGAACAAATGAACAAATGCACAAATGCACAAATGAACAAATGAACAAATTGAACAAATGAACAAATTAACAAATGAACATCTGAACAAATGAACAAATGAACAAATAAACAAATGAACAAATGAACAAATTGAACAAATGAACAAATGAACAAGTGAACAAATGAACAAATGAACAAATGAACAAATGAACAAATGAACGAATGAACGAATGAACAAATGAACAAATGAACAAATGAACAAATGAACAAATTAACAAATGAACAAATGAACTAATGAACTAATGAACAAATGATCAAATGAACAAATGAACAAATGAACAAGTGGACAAATGAACGAATGGACAAATGAACAAATGAACAAATAAACAAATAAACAAATGAACAAATGAACAAATGGACAAATGAACAATTTTACAATTGAACAAATGAATAATTGTAAATTGTACAATTCAACAAATGAACAATTGTACAATTGAACAAATGAAAAATTGAACAATTGAACAAATGAACAAATGAACAAATGAACAAATGAACAAATGAACAAATGAATAATTGTAAATTGTACAATTGAACAAATGAACAATTGTACAATTCAACAAATGAACAATTGTACAATTGAACAAATGAACAATTGAACAATTGAACAAATGAACAAATGAACAAATGAACAAATGAACAAATGAACAAATGAACAAATGAACAAATGAACAAATGAACAAATGAACAAATGAACAAATGAACAAATGAACAAATGAACGAATGGACAAATGAACAAATGAACAAATGAACAAATGAACAAATGAACAAATGAACAAATAAACAAGTGAACAAATGAACAAATGAACAAATGAACAAATGAACAAATGAACAATTGTACAATTGTACAATTGAACAAATGAACAAATGAACAATTGTACAATTGTACAATTGAACAAATGAACAAATGAACAAATGAACAAGTGAACAAATGAACAAATGAACAAATGAACAAATGAACAAATGAACAAGTGAACAAATGAACAAATGAACGAATGAACAAATGAACAAGTGAACAAAAGAACAAGTGAACAATTGCACAATTGAACAAATGAACAATTGTACAATTGATCAAATGAACAATTGTACAATTGAACAAATGAACAATTGTACAATTGAACAAATAAACAATTGTACAATTGAACAAATGAACAATTGTACAATTGAACAGATGAACAATTGAACAATTGAACAAATGAACAAATGAACAATTGAACAAATGAACAAATGAACAAATGAACAAATGAACAAGTAAACAAATGAACAAATGATCAAATGAACAAATGAACAAATGAACAAGTGAACAAATGAACAAGTGAACAATTGTACAATTGCACAATTGAACAAATGAACGAATGAACAAATGAACAAATGAACAAATGAACAAATGAACAAATGAACAAATGAACAAGTGAACAATTGAACAAATGAACAAATGAACAATTGAACAAATGAACAAATGAACAGATGAACAAATGAACGAATGAACGAATGAACAAATGAACAAATGAACAAATAACAATTGTACAATTGAACAAATGAAGAAATGAAGAATTGGGCAAAAGAACAAATGAACAAATGAACGAGTGAACAAATGAACAAATGAACAAATGCACAAATGAACAAATGAACAAATGAACAAATGAACAAATGAACAAATGAACAAATGAACAAATGAACAAATGAACAAATGAACAAATGAACAAATGTACAAATGAACAAATGAACAAATGAACAAATGAACACGTGAACAAATGAACAAATGAACAAATGAACAAATGAACAAATGAACATCTGAACAAATGAACAAATGCACAAATGCACAAATGAACAAATGCACAAATGAACAAATTGTACAAATGAACAAATGAACAAATTAACATCTGAACAAATGAACAAATGAACAAATAAACAAATGAACAAATGAACAAATTGAACAAATGAACAAATGAACAAATGAACAAATGAACATCTGAACAAATAAAACGAATGAACGAATGAACAAATGAACAAATGAACATCTGAACAAATAAAACGAATGAACGAATGAACAAATGAACAAATGAACAAATGAACAAATGAACAAATGAACAAATGAACAAATGAACAAATGAACAAATGAACAAATGAACAAATGAACAAATGAACAAATGAACGAATGAACGAATGAACAAATGAACAAGTGAACAAATGAACAAATGAACTATTGCACAAATGAACAAATGAACAAATGAACAAATGAACTAATGAACTAATGAACAAATGATCAAATGAACAAATGAACAAATGAACAAGTGGACAAATGAACGAATGGACAAATGAACAAATGAACAAATAAACAAATAAACAAATGAACAAATGGACAAATGAACAATTTTACAATTGAACAAATGAATAATTGTAAATTGTACAATTCAACAAATGAACAATTGTACAATTGAACAAATGAAAAATTGAACAATTGAACAAATGAACAAATGAACAAATGAACAAATGAACAAATGAACAAATGAACAAATGAACAAATGAATAATTGTAAATTGTACAATTGAACAAATGAACAATTGTACAATTCAACAAATGAACAATTGTACAATTCAACAAATGAACAATTGTACAATTGAACAAATGAACAATTGAACAATTGAACAAATGAACAAATGAACAAATGAACAAATGAACAAATGAACAAATGAACAAATGAACAAATGAACAAATGAACAAATGAACAAATGAACAAATGAACAAATGAACAAATGAACAAATGAACAAATGAGCAGATCAACAGTTGTACAATTGTACAATTGAACAAATGAACAAATGAACAATTGTACAATTGAACAAATGAACAAATGAACAATTGTTCAATTGAACAAATGAACCAATGAACGAATGAACAAATGAACAAATGAACAAATGAACAAGTGGACAAATGAACGAATGGACAAATGAACAAATGAACAAATGGACAAATGAACAAGTGAACAAATGAACAAATGCACAAATGAACAAATGAACAAGTGGACAAATAAACGAATGGACAAATGAACAAATGAATAATTGTACAATTGAACAAATGAATATATGAACAAATGAACAAATGAACAAATGAACAAATGGACAAATGAACAAATGAACAAATGAACAAATGACCAAATGAACAAATGAGCGAATGAACGAATGAACAAATGAACAATTGAACTATTGAACAAATGAAAAATTGTACAATTGGACAAATGAACAATTGAGCAATTGAACAATTGAAGAAATGAACAAATGAACAAATGAACAAATGAACAAATGAACAAATGAACAATTGTACAATTGTACAAATGAAGAAATGAAGAATTGGATAAAAGAACAAATGAACAAATGATCAAATGAACAAAAGAACAAGTGAACAAATGAGCAAATGAACAAATGAACAAATGAACAAATGAACAAATGAACAAATGAACAAATGAACAAATGAACAAATGAACAAATGAACAAATGAACAAATGAACAAATAAACAAGTGAACAAATGAACAAATGAACAAATGAACAAATGAACAAATGAACAATTGTACAATTGTACAATTGAACAAATGAACAAATGAACAAATGAACAATTGTACAATTGTACAATTGAACAAATGAACAAATGAACAAATGAACAAGTGAACAAATGAACAAATGAACAAATGAACAAATGAACAAATGAACAAGTGAACAAATGAACAAATGAACGAATGAACAAATGAACAAATGAACAATTGTACAATTGTACATTTGAACAAATGAACGAATGAACGAATGAACGAATGAACAAATGATCAAATGAACATCTGAACAACTGCACAAATGAACAACTGAACAAATGAACAAGTGAACAAAAGAACAAGTGAACAAAAGAACAAATGAACTAATGAACAATTGCACAATTGAACAAATGAACAATTGTACAATTGATCAAATGAACAATTGTACAATTGAACAAATGAACAATTGTACAATTGAACAAATAAACAATTGTACAATTGAACAAATGAACAATTGTACAATTGAACAGATGAACAATTGAACAATTGAACAAATGAACAAATGAACAATTGAACAAATGAACAAATGAACAAATGAACAAATGAACAAATGAACAAATAAACAAATGAACAAATGATCAAATGAACAAATGAACAAATGAACAAGTGAACAAATGAACAAGTGAACAATTGTACAATTGCACAATTGAACAAATGAACGAATGAACAAATGAACAAATGAACAAATGAACAAGTGGACAAATGAACGAATGGACAAATGAACAAGTGGACAAATGAACAAATGGACAAATGAACAAATGAACAAATGAACAAATGAACAAATGAACAAATGAACAAATGAACAAATGAACAAATGAACAAATGAACAAATGAAATAATGAACAAATGATCAAATGAACAAATGAACAAATGAACAAATGAACAAATGAACAAATGAATAATTGTAAATTGTACAATTGAACAAATGAACAATTGTACACTTTAACAAATGAACAATTGTACAATTGAACAATTGAACAAATGAACAAATGAACAAATGAACAAATGAACAAATGAACAAATGAACAAATGAACAAATGAACAAATGAACAAGTGGACAATTGAACAAATAAACAAATGAACAAGTGAACAAATGAACAAATGAACAAATGACCAAATGAACAAATGAGCGAATGAACGAATGAACAAATGAACAATTGTACAATTGAAGAAATGAAGAAATGAAGAATTGGACAAATGAACAAATGAACAAATGAACAAATGAACAAATGAACAAATGAACAAATGAACAAATGAACAAATGAACAAATGAACTATTGAACAAATGAACTATTGAACAAATGAACAAATGAACTATTGAACAACTGAACAAATTAACAATTGAACTAATGAACAAATGAACAAATGAACAAATGAAATAATGAACAAATGATCAAATGAACAAATGAACAAATGAGCGAATGAACATATGAAGAAATGAACAAATGAACAAGTGAACGAATGAACAAATGAACAAATAAACAAATGAACAAATGAACAAATGGACAAATGAACAATTTTACAATTGAACAAATGAATAATTGTAAATTGTACAATTCAACAAATGAACAATTGTACAATTGAACAAATGAAAAATTGAACAATTGAACCAATGAACAAATGAACAAATGAACAAATGAACAAATGAACAAATGAACAAATGATCAAATGATCAAATGAACAAATGAACAAATAAACTATTGAACAAATGAACCAATGAATTAATGAACAAATGAACAAATTAAATCTGAACAAATGAACAAATGAACAAATGAACAAATGAACAAATGAACAAATGAACGAATGAACATCTGAACAAATGAACAAATTAATTGTTGAACAAATGAACAAATGAACAAATGAACAAATGAACAAATGAACAAATGAACAAATGAACAAATGAACAAATGAACAAATGAACAAATGAACAAATGAACATCTGAACAAATGAACAGATGAACAAATGAACGAATGAACGAATGAACAAATGAACAAATGAACAAATAACAATTGTACAATTGAACAAATGAAGAAATGAAGAATTGGGCAAAAGAACAAATGAACAAATGAACGAGTGAACAAATGAACAAATGAACAAATGCACAAATGAACAAATGAACAAATGAACAAATGAACAAATGAACAAATGAACAAATGAACAAATGAACATATGAACAAATGAACAAATGAACAAATGAACAAATGAACAAATGAACAAATGAACAAATGAACAAATGTACAAATGAACAAATGAACAAATGAACAAATGAACAAATGAACAAATGAAGAAATGAACAAAAGAACTATTGAACTATTGAACAAATGAAGAAATGAACACGTGAACAAATGAACAAATGAACAAATGAACATCTGAACAAATGAACAAATGCACAAATGCACAAATGAACAAATGAACAAATGAACAAATTGAACAAATGAACAAATTAACAAATGAACATCTGAACAAATGAACAAATGAACAAATAAACAAATGAACAAATGAACAAATTGAACAAATGAACAAATGAACAAGTGAACAAATGAACAAATGAACAAATGAACAAATGAACAAATGAACAAATGAACAAATGAACAAATGAACAAATTAACAAATGAACAAATGAACTAATGAACTAATGAACAAATGATCAAATGAACAAATGAACAAATGAACAAGTGGACAAATGAACGAATGGACAAATGAACAAATGAACAAATAAACAAATAAACAAATGAACAAATGAACAAATGGACAAATGAACAATTTTACAATTGAACAAATGAATAATTGTAAATTGTACAATTCAACAAATGAACAATTGTACAATTGAACAAATGAAAAATTGAACAATTGAACAAATGAACAAATGAACAAATGAACAAATGAACAAATGAATAATTGTAAATTGTACAATTGAACAAATGAACAATTGTACAATTCAACAAATGAACAATTGTACAATTGAACAAATGAACAATTGAACAATTGAACAAATGAACAAATGAACAAATGAACAAATGAACAAATGAACAAATGAACAAATGAACAAATGAACAAATGAACAAATGAACAAATGAACAAATGAACAAATGAACAAATGAACGAATGGACAAATGAACAAATGATGAAATGAACATCTGAACAAATGAACAAATGAACCAATGAACCAATGAACCAATGAACCAATGAACAAATGAACAAATGAACAAATGAACGAATGAACAAATGAACAAGTGAACAAACGAACAAATGAACAAATGATGAAATGAACATCCGAACAAATGAACAAATGAACCAATGAACCAATGAACAAATGAACAAATGAACAAATGAACAAATGAACAAATGAACAAATGAACAAATGAACAAATGAACAAATGAACAAATGAACAAAAGAACTATTGAACAAATGAACTATTGAACAAATGAACAAATGAAGAAATGAACAAATGACCAAATGAACAAATGAAGAAATGAAGAAATGAAGAATTGGACAAAGGACCAAATGAACAAATGAACAAATGAACAAATGAACAAATGAACAAATGAACAAATGAACATCTGAACATCTGAACATCTGAACATCTGAACAAATGAACAAATGAACAAATGAACAAATGAACAAATGAACAAATGAACAAATGAACAAATGAACAAATGAACATCTGAACATCTGAACAAATGAACAAATGAACAAATGAACAAATGAACAAATGAACAAATGAACAAATGAACAAATGAACAAATGAACAAATGAACAAATGAACAAATGAACAAATGAACAAATGAACAAATGAACAAATGAACAAATGAACAAATGAACAAATGAACAAATGAACAAATGAACAAATGATCAAATGAACAAATGAACAAATGAACAAATGAACAAATGAACAAATGAACAAATGAACAAATGAACAAATGAACAAATGAACAAATGAACAAATGAACAAATGAACAAATGAACAAATGAACAAATGAACAAATGAACAAATGAACAAATGAACAAATGAACAAATGAACAAATGATGAAATGAACAAATGACCAAATGAACGAGTGAACAAATGAACAAATGAAGAAATGAAGAATTGGACAAAGGACCAAATAAACAAATGAGCTATTGATCATATGAACAAATGAACAAATGAACAAATGAACAAATGAACAAATGAACTATTGAACAAATGAACAAATGAACTATTGAACAACTGAACAAATTAACAATTGAACTAATGAACAAATGAACGAATGAACGAATGAACGAATGAATGAATGAACAAATGAACAAATGAACAAATGAACAAATGAACAAATGAACAAATGAACAAATGAACAAATGAACAAATGAACAGATGAACAGATGAACAGATGAACAAATGAACGAATGAACGAATGAACAAATGAACAAATGAACTATTGAACAAATGAACAAATGAACAAATGAACAAATGAACAAATGAACAAATGAACAAATGAACAAATGAACAAATGAACAAATGAACTAATGAACTAATGATCAAATGAACAAATGAACAAATGAACAAGTGGACGAATGAACAAATGGACAAATGAACAAATGAACAAATGGACAAATGAACAAATGAACAAATGGACAAATGAACAAATGAACAAATGAACAAATGAACAAATGAAATAATGAACAAATGATCAAATGAACAAATGAACAAATGAGCGAATGAACATATGAAGAAATGAACAAATGAACAAGTGAACGAATGAACAAATGAACAAATAAACAAATGAACAAATGAACAAATGGACAAATGAACAATTTTACAATTGAACAAATGAATAATTGTAAATTGTACAATTCAACAAATGAACAATTGTACAATTGAACAATTCAACAAATGAACAATTGTACAATTGAACAAATGAAAAATTGAACAATTGAACAAATGAACAAATGAACAAATGAACAAATGAACAAATGAACAAATGAATAATTGTAAATTGTACAATTGAACAAATGAACAATTGTACAATTTAACAAATGAACAAATGAACAAATGAACAAATGAACAAATGAACAAATGAACAAATGAACATCTGAACAAATGAACAAATGAACAAATGAACAAATGAAGAAATGAAGAATTGGACAAAGGACCAAATAAACAAATGAGCTATTGATCATATGAACAAATGAACAAATGAACAAATGAACAAATGAACTATTGAACCAATGAACTATTGAACAAATGAACAAATGAACTATTGAACAACTGAACAAATTAACAATTGAACTAATGATCAAATGAACAAATGAACAAATGAACAAATGAACAAATGAACAAATGAACTAATGAACTAATGAACAAATGATCAAATGAACAAATGAACAAATGAACAAGTGGACGAATGAACAAATGGACAAATGAACAAATGAACAAATGAACAAATGGACAAATGAACAAATGAACAAATGAAATAATGAACAATTGAACAAATGAACAAATGAACAAATGAACACATGAACAAATGAATAATTGTAAATTGTACAATTGAACAAATGAACAATTGTACAATTTAACAAATGAACAATTGTACAATTGAACAATTGAACAAATGAACAAATGAACAAATGAACAAATGAACAAGTGGACAAATGAACGAATGGACAAATGGACAATTGAACAAATGAACAAATGAACAAATGAACAAATGAACAAATGAACAAATGAACAAATGAACAAATGAACATCTGAACAAATGAACAGATGAACAAATGAACGAATGAACGAATGAACAAATGAACAAATGAACAAATAACAATTGTACAATTGAACAAATGAAGAAATGAAGAATTGGGCAAAACAACAAATGAACAAATGAACGAGTGAACAAATGAACAAATGAACAAATGCACAAATGAACAAATGAACAAATGAACAAATGAACAGATGAACAAATGAACAAATGAACAAATGAACAAATGAACAAATGAACAAATGAACAAATGAACAAATGAACAAATGAACAAATGTACAAATGAACAAATGAACAAATGAACAAATGAACAAATGAACAAATGAACAAATGAACAAATGAACAAATGAACAAATGAACAAATGAAGAAATGAACAAAAGAACTATTGAACTATTGAACAAATGAACAAATGAACACGTGAACAAATGAACAAATGAACAAATGAACAAATGAACATCTGAACAAATGAACAAATGCACAAATGCACAAATGAACAAATGCACAAATGAACAAATTGAACAAATGAACAAATGAACAAATGAACATCTGAACAAATGAACTAATGAACAAATAAACAAATGAACAAATGAACAAATAAACAAATGAACAAATGAACAAATTGAACAAATGAACAAATGAACAAATGAACAAATGAACATCTGAACAAATAAAACGAATGAACGAATGAACAAATGAACAAATGAACAAATGAACAAATGAACAAATGAACAAATGAACAAATGAACAAATGAACAAATGAACACATGAACAAATGAACAAATGAACAAATGAACGAATGAACGAATGAACAAATGAACAAGTGAACAAATGAACAAATGAACTATTGCACAAATGAACAAATGAACAAATGAACAAATGAACAAATGAACAAATGAACAAATGAACAAATGAACGAATGGACAAATGAACAATTGAACAAATGAACAAATGAACAAATGAACAAATGAACAAATGAACAAATGAACAAATGAACAAATGAACAAATGAACAAATGAACAAATGAACAAATGAACAAATGAACAAATGAACAAATGAACAAATGAACAAATGAACGAATGAACGAATGAACGATTGAACAAATGAACAAATGAACAAATGAACAAATGAACAAATGAACAAATGAACAAATGAACAGATGAACAGATGAACAGATGAACGAATGAACGAATGAACGAATGAACAAATGAACAAACGAACAAATGAACAAATGAACAAATGAACAAATGAACAAATGAACAAATGAACAAATGAACAAATGAACAAATGAACAAATGAACAAATGAACAAAAGAACTATTGAACAAAGGAACAAATGAACACGTGAACAAATGAACAAATGAACATATGAACAAATGAACATCTGAACAAATGAACAAATGAACAAATGATGAAATGAATAAATGAACAAGTGAACAAATGAACAAATGAAGAAATGAACAAATGACCAAATGAACAAATGAACAAATGAACAAATGAACAAATGAAGAAATGAAGAATTGGACAAAGGACCAAATGAACAAATGAACAAATGAACAAATGAACAAATGAACAAATGAACGAATGAACAAATGAACAAATGAACAAATGAACAAATGAACAAATGAACAAATGAACAAATGAACAAATGAACAAATGAACAAATGAACAAATGATGAAATGAACAAATGAACAAGTGAACAAATGAACAAATGAAGAAATGAACAAATGACCAAATGAACAAATGAAGAAATGAAGAAATGAAGAATTGGACAAAGGACCAAATGAACAAATGAACAAATGAACAAATGAACAAATGAACAAATGAACAAATGAACAAATGAACGTCTGAACAAATGAACAAATGAACAAATGAACAAATGAACAAATGAACAAATGAACAAATGAACAAATGAACAAATGAACAAACGAACAAATGAACAAATGAACTATTGAACAAATGAACTATTGAACAAATGAACCAATGAACTATTGTACAACTGAACAAATTAACTATTGAACAAACGAACAAATGAACAAATGAACAAATGAACAAATGAACAAATGAACAAATGAACAAACGAACAAATGAACAAATGAACTATTGAACAAATGAACTATTGAACAAATGAACCAATGAACTATTGAACAACTGAACAAATTAACTATTGAACAAACGAACAAATGAACAAATGAACAAATGAACAAATGAACAAATGAACAAATGAACAAATGAACAAATGAACAAATGAACAAATGAACAAATGAACAAATGAACAAATGAACAATTGAACAAATGAACAAATGAACTAATGAACTAATGAACAAATGATCAAATGTACAAATGAACAAATGAACAAGTGGACAAATGAACAAATGGACAAATGAACAAATGAACAAATGAACAAATGAACAAATGAACAAATGAACAAATGAACAAATGAACAAATGAACAAATGAACAAATGAACAAATGAAATAATGAACAAATGATCAAATGAGCGAATGAACATATGAAGAAATGAACAAATGAACAAGTGAACGAATGAACAAATGAACAAATAAACAAATGAACAAATGAACAAATGGACAAATGAACAATTTTACAATTGAACAAATGAATAATTGTAAATTGTACAATTCAACAAATGAACAAATGAATAATTGTAAATTGTACAATTCAACAAATGAACAATTGTACAATTGAACAAATGGACAAATGAACAATTTTACAATTGAACAAATGAATAATTGTAAATTGTACAATTCAACAAATGAACAAATGAATAATTGTAAATTGTACAATTCAACAAATGAACAATTGTACAATTGAACAAATGAAAAATTGAACAATTGAACCAATGAACAAATGAACAAATGAACAAATGAACAAATGAATAATTGTAAATTGTACAATTGAACAAATGAACAATTGTACAATTTAACAAATGAACAATTGTACAATTGAACAATTGAACAAATGAACAAATGAACAAATGAACAAATGAACAAATGAACGAATGAACAAGTGGACAAATGAACGAATGGACAAATGGACAATTGAACAAATAAACAAATGAACAAGTGAACAAATGAACAAATGAACAAATGACCAAATGAACAAATGAGCGAATGAACGAATGAACAAATGAACAATTGTACAATTGAAGAAATGAAGAAATGAAGAATTGGACAAATGAACAAATGAACAAATGAACAAATGAACAAATGAACAAATGAACAAATGAACAAATGAACAAATGAACAAATGAACAAATGAACAAATGAACAAATGAACAAATGAACAAATGAACTATTGAACAAATGAACCAATGAACTATTGAACAACTGAACCAATGAACTATTGAACAACTGAACAAATTAACTATTGAACAAATGAACAAATGAACAAATGAACAAATGAACAAATGAACAAATGAACAAATGAACATCTGAACAAATGAACAAATGAACAAATGAAGAAATGAAGAATTGGACAAAGGACCAAATAAACAAATGAGCTATTGAACATATGAACAAATGAACAAATGAACAAATGAACAAATGAACAAATGAACAAATGAACAAATGAACAAATGAACTATTGAACAAATGAACAAATGAACAAATGAACAAATGAACTATTGAACAAATGAACTATTGAACAAATGAACAAATGAACTATTGAACAACTGAACAAATTAACAATTGAACTAATGAACAAATGAACAAATGAACAAATGAGCGAATGAACATATGAAGAAATGAACAAATGAACAAATGAACAAATGAACAAATGAACAAATGAACAAATGAACAAATGAACAAATGAAATAATGAACAAATGATCAAATGAACAAATGAACAAATGAGCGAATGAACATATGAAGAAATGAACAAATGAACAAGTGAACGAATGAACAAATGAACAAATAAACAAATGAACAAATGAACAAATGGACAAATGAACAATTTTACAATTGAACAAATGAATAATTGTAAATTGTACAATTCAACAAATGAACAATTGTACAATTGAACAAATGAAAAATTGAACAATTGAACCAATGAACAAATGAACAAATGAACAAATGAACAAATGAATAATTGTAAATTGTACAATTGAACAAATGAACAATTGTACAATTTAACAAATGAACAATTGTACAATTGAACAATTGAACAAATGAACAAATGAACAAATGAACAAATGAACGAATGAACAAGTGGACAAATGAACGAATGGACAAATGGACAATTGAACAAATAAACAAATGAACAAGTGAACAAATGAACAAATGAACAAATGACCAAATGAACAAATGAGCGAATGAACGAATGAACAAATGAACAATTGTACAATTGAAGAAATGAAGAAATGAAGAATTGGACAAATGAACAAATGAACAAATGAACAAATGAACAAATGAACAAATGAACAAATGAACAAATGAACAAATGAACAAATGAACAAATGAACAAATGAACAAATGAACAAATGAACAAATGAACAAATGAACAAATGAACAAATGAACAAATGAACAAATGAACAAATGAACAAATGAACAAATGAACTATTGAACAAATGAACCAATGAACTATTGAACAACTGAATCAATGAACTATTGAACAACTGAACAAATTAACTATTGAACAAGTGAACAAATGAACAAATGAACAAATGAACAAATGAACAAATGAACAAATGAACAAATGAACAAATGAACAAATGAACATCTGAACAAATGAAGAAATGAAGAAATGAAGAAATGAAGAATTGGACAAAGGACCAAATAAACAAATGAGCTATTGAACATATGAACAAATGAACAAATGAACAAATGAACAAATGAACAAATGAACTATTGAACAAATGAACAAATGAACAAATGAACTATTGAACAACTGAACAAATTAACAATTGAACTAATGAACAAATGAACAAATGAACAAATGAACAAATGAACTATTGAACAAATGAACTATTGAACAAATGAACAAATGAACTATTGAACAACTGAACAAATTAACAATTGAACTAATGAACAAATGAACAAATGAACAAATGAACAAATGAACATCTGAACAAATGAACAGATGAACAAATGAACGAATGAACGAATGAACAAATGAACAAATGAACAAATAACAATTGTACAATTGAACAAATGAAGAAATGAAGAATTGGGCAAAAGAACAAATGAACAAATGAACAAGTGAACAAATGAACGAATGAACGAATGAACGAATGAACAAATGAACAAATGAACAAATGAACAAATGAATAAATGAACAGATGAACAGATGAACAGATGAACAAATGAACGAATGAACGAATGAACAAATGAACAAATGAACTATTGAACAAATTAACAAATGAACAAATGAACAAATGAACAAGTGGACAAATGAACAAATGGACAAATGAACAAATGAACAAATGAACAAATGAACAAATGAACAAATGAACAAATGAACAAATGAACAAATGAACAAATGAACAAATGATCAAATGAACAAATGAACAAATGAATAAATGAACAAATGAACAAATGAACAAATGAACAAGTGGACAAATGAACGAATGGACAAATGGACAATTGAACAAATAAACAAATGAACAAGTGAACAAATGAACAAATGAACAAATGACCAAATGAACAAATGAGCGAATGAACGAATGAACAAATGAACAATTGTACAATTGAAGAAATGAAGAAATGAAGAATTGGACAAATGAACAAATGAACAAATGAACAAATGAACAAATGAACAAATGAACAAATGAACAAATGAACAAATGAACAAATGAACAAATGAACTATTGGACAAATGAACCAATGAACTATTGAACAACTGAACCAATGAACTATTGAACAACTGAACAAATTAACTATTGAACAAATGAACAAATGAACAAATGAACAGATGAACAAATGAACAAATGAACAAATGAACAAATGAACAAATGACCAAATGAACAAGTGAACAAATGAACAAGTGAAGAAATGAAGAAATGAAGAATTGGACAAAGGACCAAATGAACAAATGGACAAATGAAGAAATGAACAAATGAACAAATGAACAATTGAACAAATGAACAAATGAACAAATGAACAAATGAACAAATGAACAAATGAACAAATGAACAAATGAACAAATGATCAAATGATCAAATGAACAAATGAACAAATAAACTATTGAACAAATGAACCAATGAATTAATGAACAAATGAACAAATTAATTGTTGAACAAATGAACAAATGAACAAATGAACAAATGAACAAATGAACAAATGAACGAATGAACATCTGAACAAATGAACAAATTAATTGTTGAACAAATGAACAAATGAACAAATGAACAAATGAACAAATGAACAAATGAACAAATGAACAAATGAACAAATGAACAAATGAACAAATGAACAAATGAACAAATGAACAAATGAACAAATGAACAAATGAACAAATGAACAAATGAACAAATGAACAAATGAACATCTGAACAAATGAACAGATGATCAAATGAAAGAATGAACGAATGAACAAATGAACAAATGAACAAATAACAATTGTACAATTGAACAAATGAAGAAATGAAGAATTGGGCAAAAGAACAAATGAACAAATGAACGAGTGAACAAATGAACAAATGAACAAATGAACTATTGAACAAATGAACCAATGAACAAATGAACAAATGAACAAATGAACAAATGAACAAATGAACAAATGAACATATGAACAAATGAACAAATGAACAAATGAACAAATGAACAAATGAACAAATGAACAAATGAACAAATGAACAAATGTACAAATGAACAAATGAACAAATGAACAAATGAACAAATGAACAAATGAACAAATGAAGAAATGAACAAAAGAACTATTGAACTATTGAACAAATGAAGAAATGAACACGTGAACAAATGAACAAATGAACAAATGAACATCTGAACAAATGAACAAATGCACAAATGCACAAATGAACAAATGAACAAATGAACAAATTGAACAAATGAACAAATTAACAAATGAACATCTGAACAAATGAACAAATGAACAAATAAACAAATGAACAAATGAACAAATTGAACAAATGAACAAATGAACAAGTGAACAAATGAACAAATGAACAAATGAACAAATGAACAAATGAACAAATGAACAAATGAACGAATGAACGAATGAACAAATGAACAAATGAACAAATGAACAAATGAACAAATGAACAAATGAACAAATTAACAAATGAACAAATGAACTAATGAACTAATGAACAAATGATCAAATGAACAAATGAACAAATGAACAAGTGGACAAATGAACGAATGGACAAATGAACAAATGAACAAATAAACAAATAAACAAATGAACAAATGGACAAATGAACAATTTTACAATTGAACAAATGAATAATTGTAAATTGTACAATTCAACAAATGAACAATTGTACAATTGAACAAATGAAAAATTGAACAATTGAACAAATGAACAAATGAACAAATGAACAAATGAACAAATGAACAAATGAACAAATGAATAATTGTAAATTGTACAATTGAACAAATGAACAATTGTACAATTCAACAAATGAACAATTGTACAATTGAACAAATGAACAATTGAACAATTGAACAAATGAACAAATGAACAAATGAACAAATGAACAAATGAACAAATGAACAAATGAACAAATGAACAAATGAACAAATGAACGAATGGACAAATGAACAAATGATGAAATGAACATCTGAACAAATGAACAAATGAACCAATGAACCAATGAACCAATGAACAAATGAACAAATGAACAAATGAACGAATGAACAAATGAACAAGTGAACAAACGAACAAATGAACAAATGATGAAATGAACATCTGAACAAATGAACAAATGAACCAATGAACCAATGAACCAATGAACAAATGAACAAATGAACAAATGAACAAATGAACAAATGAACAAATGAACAAATGAACAAATGAACAAATGAACAAATGAACAAATGAACAAAAGAACTATTGAACAAATGAACTATTGAACAAATGAACAAATGAACACGTGAACAAATGAACAAATGAATATCTGAACAAATGAACATCTGAACAAATGAACAAATGAACAAATGATGAAATGAACAAATGAACAAGTGAACAAATGAACAAATGAAGAAATGAACAAATGACCAAATGAACAAATGAAGAAATGAAGAAATGAAGAATTGGACAAAGGACCAAATGAACAAATGAACAAATGAACAAATGAACAAATGAACAAATGAACAAATGAACAAATGAACATCTGAACAAATGAACAAATGAAAAAATGAACAAATGAACAAATGAACAAATGAACAAATGAACAAATGAACAAATGAACAAATGAACAAATGAACAAATGAACAAATGAACAAGTGATCAAATGAACAAATGCACAAATGAACAAATGAACAATAGAACAAATGAACAAATGAACAAATGAACAAATGAGCTATTGAACAAATGAACAAATGAACAAATAAAATGAATGAACAAATGAACAAATGAACGAATGAACAAATAAAACGCATGAACAAATGAACAAGTGAACAAATGAACAAATGAAGAATTGGACAAATGAACAAATGAACAAATGAACAAATGAACAAATGAACAAATGAACAAATGAACAAATGAACAAATGAACAAATGAACAAATGAACAATAGAACAAATGAACAAATGAACTATTGAACAAATGAACAAATGAACAAATGAACAAATGAAGAAATGAAGAAATGAAGAATTGGACAAAGGACCAAATGAACAAATGAACAAATGAACAAATGAACAAATGAACAAATGAACAAATGAACAAATGAACAAATGAACATCTGAACAAATGAACAAATGAAAAAATGAACAAATGAACAAATGAACAAATGAACAAATGAACAAATGCACAAATGAACAAATGAACAAATGCACAAATGAACAAATGAACAAATGAACAAATGAACAAATGAACAAATGAACAAATGAACAAATGAACAAATGAACAAATGAACAAATGAACAAATGAGCTATTGAACAAATGAACAAATGAACAAATAAAATGAATGAACAAATGAACAAATGAACGAATGAACAAATAAAACGCATGAACAAATGAACAAGTGAACAAATGAACAAATGAAGAATTGGACAAATGAACAAATGAACAAATGAACAAATGAACAAATGAACAAATGAACAAATGAACAAATGAACAAATGAACAAATGAACAAATGAACAAAGGAACAATAGAACAAATGAACAAATGAACTATTGAACAAATGAACAAATGAACAAATGAACAAATTGAACAAATGAACAAATGAACAAATGAACAAATGAACAAATGAACAAATGAACAAATGAACAAATGAACAAATGAACAAATGAACAAATGAACAAATGAACAAATGAACAAATGAACAAATGAACAAATGAACAAATGAACAAATGAACAATAGAACAAATGAACAAATGAACAAATGAACAAATGAACAAATGAACAAATGAACAAATGAACAAATGAACAAATGAACAAATGAACAAATGAACAATAGAACAAATGAACAAATGAACTATTGAACAAATGAACAAATGAACAAATGAACAAATGAACAAATGAACAAATGAACAAATGAACTATTGAACAAATGAACAAATTAACTATTGAACAAATGAACAAATGAATAAATGAACAAATGAACAAATGAACAAATGAACAAATGAACAAATGAACATCTGAACAAATGAACAAATGAACAAATAACAATTGTACAATTGAACAAATGAAGAAATGAAGAATTGGGCCAAAGAACAAATGTACAAATGAACAAATGAACAATAGAACAAATGAACAAATGTAGTATTGAACAAATGAACAAATGAGCTATTGAACATATGAACAAATGAGCTATTGAACATATGAACAAATGAACAAATGAACATATGAACAAATAAAACGAATGAACAAATGAACAAATGAACAAATGAACAAATGAACAAATGAACAAATGAACAAATGAACGAGTGAACAAACGAACAAATGAACAAATGAACAAATCAACAAATGAACAAATGAAGAAATGAACAAAACAACAAATGAACAATTGAACAAATGAACAAATGAAGAAATGAAGAAATGAAGTATTGGACAAAGGACCAAATGAACAAATGAACAAATGAACAAATGTACAAATAAACAAATGAACAAATGAACAAATGAACTATTGAACAAATGAACAAATGAACAAAAGAACTATTTAACAAATGAACAAATGAACTATTGAACAAATGAACAAATGAACTATTGAACAAATGAACAAATGAACAAATGAACAAATGAACAAATGGACAAATGAAGAAATGAACAAATGAACAAATGAACAATTGAACAAATGAACAAATGAACAAATGAACAAATGAACAAATGAACTATTGAACAAATGAACAAATGAACTATTGAACAACTGAACAAATGAACGAATGAACAAATGAGCAAATGAACAAATGAACAAATGAACAAATGAACAAGTGAACGAATGAACAAATGAACAAATGAACAAATGGACAAATGAAAAAATGAACAAATGAACAAATGAACAAATGAACAAATGAACAAATGAACAAATGAGCTATTGAACAAATGAACAAATGAACAAATAAAATGAATGAACAAATGAACAAATGAACGAATGAACAAATAAAACGCATGAACAAATGAACAAGTGAACAAATGAACAAATGAAGAATTGGACAAATGAACAAATGAACAAATGAACAAATGAACAAATGAACAAATGAACAAATGAACAAATGAACAAATGAACAAATGAACAAATGAACAAATGAACAAATGAACAAATGAACAAATGAACAATAGAACAAATGAACAAATGAACTATTGAACAAATGAACAAATGAACAAATGAACAAATGAACAAATGAACAAATTGAACAAATGAACAAATGAACAAATGAACAAATGAACAAATGAACAAATGAACAAATGAACAAATGAACAAATGAACAAATGAACAAATGAACAAATGAACAAATGAACAAATGAACAATAGAACAAATGAACAAATGAACAAATGAACAAATGAACAAATGAACAAATGAACAAATGAACAAATGAACAAATGAACAAATGAACAAATGAACAAATGAACAATAGAACAAATGAACAAATGAACTATTGAACAAATGAACAAATGAACAAATGAACAAATGAACAAATGAACAAATGAACAAATGAACAAATGAACAAATGAACAAATGAACAAATGAACAATAGAACAAATGAACAAATGAACAAATGAACAAATGAACAAATGAACAAATGAACAAATGAACAAATGAACAAATGAACAAATGAACAAATGAACAATAGAACAAATGAACAAATGAACTATTGAACAAATGAACAAATGAACAAATGAACAAATGAACAAATGAACAAATGAACAAATGAACTATTGAACAAATGAACAAATTAACTATTGAACAAATGAACAAATGAATAAATGAACAAATGAACAAATGAACAAATGAACAAATGAACAAATGAACATCTGAACAAATGAACAAATGAACAAATAACAATTGTACAATTGAACAAATGAAGAAATGAAGAATTGGGCCAAAGAACAAATGTACAAATGAACAAATGAACAATAGAACAAATGAACAAATGTAGTATTGAACAAATGAACAAATGAGCTATTGAACATATGAACAAATGAGCTATTGAACATATGAACAAATGAACAAATGAACATATGAACAAATAAAACGAATGAACAAATGAACAAATGAACAAATGAACAAATGAACAAATGAACAAATGAACAAATGAACAAATGAACGAGTGAACAAACGAACAAATGAACAAATGAACAAATCAACAAATGAACAAATGAAGAAATGAACAAAACAACAAATGAACAATTGAACAAATGAACAAATGAAGAAATGAAGAAATGAAGTATTGGACAAAGGACCAAATGAACAAATGAACAAATGAACAAATGTACAAATAAACAAATGAACAAATGAACAAATGAACTATTGAACAAATGAACAAATGAACAAAAGAACTATTTAACAAATGAACAAATGAACTATTGAACAAATGAACAAATGAACTATTGAACAAATGAACAAATGAACAAATGAACAAATGAACAAATGGACAAATGAAGAAATGAACAAATGAACAAATGAACAATTGAACAAATGAACAAATGAACAAATGAACAAATGAACAAATGAACTATTGAACAAATGAACAAATGAACAAGTGAACAAATGAACAAATGAAGAATTGGACAAATGAACAAATGAACAAATGAACAAATGAACAAATGAACAAATGAACAAATGAACAAATGAACAAATGAACAAATGAACAAATGAACAAATGAACAAATGAACAAATGAACAAATGAACAATAGAACAAATGAACAAATGAACTATTGAACAAATGAACAAATGAACAAATGAACAAATGAACAAATGAACAAATTGAACAAATGAACAAATGAACAAATGAACAAATGAACAAATGAACAAATGAACAAATGAACAAATGAACAAATGAACAAATGAACAAATGAACAAATGAACAAATGAACAATAGAACAAATGAACAAATGAACAAATGAACAAATGAACAAATGAACAAATGAACAAATGAACAAATGAACAAATGAACAAATGAACAAATGAACAATAGAACAAATGAACAAATGAACTATTGAACAAATGAACAAATGAACAAATGAACAAATGAACAAATGAACAAATGAACAAATGAACAAATGAACAAATGAACAAATGAACAAATGAACTATTGAACAAATGAACAAATTAACTATTGAACAAATGAACAAATGAATAAATGAACAAATGAACAAATGAACAAATGAACAAATGAACAAATGAACATCTGAACAAATGAACAAATGAACAAATAACAATTGTACAATTGAACAAATGAAGAAATGAAGAATTGGGCCAAAGAACAAATGTACAAATGAACAAATGAACAATAGAACAAATGAACAAATGTAGTATTGAACAAATGAACAAATGAGCTATTGAACATATGAACAAATGAGCTATTGAACATATGAACAAATGAACAAATGAACATATGAACAAATAAAACGAATGAACAAATGAACAAATGAACAAATGAACAAATGAACAAATGAACAAATGAACAAATGAACAAATGAACGAGTGAACAAACGAACAAATGAACAAATGAACAAATCAACAAATGAACAAATGAAGAAATGAACAAAACAACAAATGAACAATTGAACAAATGAACAAATGAAGAAATGAAGAAATGAAGTATTGGACAAAGGACCAAATGAACAAATGAACAAATGAACAAATGTACAAATAAACAAATGAACAAATGAACAAATGAACTATTGAACAAATGAACAAATGAACAAATGAACTATTGAACAAATGAACAAATGAACTATTGAACAAATGAACAAATGAACTATTGAACAAATGAACAAATGAACAAATGAACAAATGAACAAATGAACAAATGGACAAATGAAGAAATGAACAAATGAACAAATGAACAATTGAACAAATGAACAAATGAACAAATGAACAAATGAACAAATGAACTATTGAACAAATGAACAAATGAACTATTGAACAACTGAACAAATGAACGAATGAACAAATGAGCAAATGAACAAATGAACAAATGAACAAATGAACAAGTGAACGAATGAACAAATGAACAAATGAACAAATGGACAAATGAAAAAATGAACAAATGAACAAATGAACAACTGAACAACTGAACAAATGAACAAATGAACGAATGAACGTATGAACAAATGAACAAATGATCAGCTGTGCAGTTCATCGTACATTGTACGAGGTCAATGCACTATCCTCCTGCACACATTTCCGTGCATGAAGTGGATTTTACAACTAAATGGGTGAGTTTCTTATTGATAATATTCTTCATATTTCTCTAACAAACATATCCCTTACTTCCTTTAACACGATTATTATTTATTAAATTAGCTTTGCGAATCATTCGTTGAACTGTGTTCGGACACGGAATTATTTAAATAAAATATCATTTACGTAAAATATCATTTACGTACTTTGTTAATCTTCACTGTACACCTTGCTTAAAAATTTCATATGGTACACATGATGTGTTACGCACGCCAGAGAACTAAGACGGCTCTCACGGTTAAACTACATATTATTTCGGGCCCGAAAAATTAGTAAATATTCTTCAGACGTTCTGAAATAAGGATGAATAGCGTTTTTTTTTAAATTATTACTGTAATGTAGTAAAATAAAATTCGGAAGTTCACGCACCGTGACTTGTTCATTGATTCGAACGCAGCACGGAGCCCCCCATCTTCTATCGCGCTCCACAGTCGAAGCACGTTTCACTCGATCGATCGACCACGTTGTAATTCGCGCCTTCACCTCTCATTGGTTAGTGTTTTTCGTTAATAACTCGTAAACGCAAAGGAAAAAGTTACTTCAACTGATTTCGGCTACCTCTCATTTTCGGCTTCTAAAATAATTGTGGAACACCCTGTATACCGCGCGATAAGGCAGACCAATTGGCTTAAGACCCATTAGCGAGTAGATTGGGGAAGTTACGAAGGATCGGTAACCGTCTCAAACAGTTTGAGAATGAGAGAGAGGAAGAGAGAGAGAGAGAGAGAGAGAGAGAGAGGGAGGAAGAAGGAGAGACGAGAATTGCAACCAGAGGCGGTAAGTCACATTCAGTAATCCTTCGTGATCTTCGCGAGGTAGCTTGGAAGTAGGCGTGGGAAACGGATTAAATTTCGAAAAACTTGGACTTTCGCGCACGTGGAGGCGCGTCTTGCTCCCACGCTACCGTCCGTTTCCGTGGGGAACGTTTGACGGGGTTTCGCGTTGTTTCTGTCGGACCCAGAATATTTTCTCGAGGTCTTTGCGTTGCAAGTAGTACTACAACGAATCGGGGATTCCCGAACGTTTCGCGACCTGGGGTAGAAGTTCAAATTCAATAATTACGAAGATTTCGGAAATCTTCGCAGTGTCGACGTAGGCGATCCGACATCTCGTTGGCTGTTAACGTGCTCTCGATTGTCGGATTCAACAATCAATCGTCTTGGCTTCAAATTCTCTACCGGAGTACTATACCGTCGCGAAAATCGAATTACATCTGTGCGCTGCGGCCGAAGATTTTTCGCAGAAAACTGTAAAATGCGCGGGCTCTTGGGTGCATCCACGAGATTGCCCAATTTGTATTACTGACTCGATTAAAGATTAATTCAGAGCCAATTCTCTCCGCTATTCCCATGATTGAACTCTTGGATCTTTGTCGCGTCAATCTATCTCGCGTTGCCCAGATTCTTTGTATTTTTTTTTTCGAAAATATTCCCAGCAATCTTTGTATGTATTATTCATATTGACAAGCTAAAATATTACGATTAACTAAATTATACAAGTGATAAATAAATAATAATTACAACATGACCTAAACCTTCGTTTTCGGAATTCAACCGTAGGCTGTCTATTTCTTCACGCAGAACAGAGAATCACGAGTAAATTGATAAATACGTACGCGATTGATTAATAATACGCAATTGAGTGACCATAGAAACACCCTAAGTAACAGGCACACTCGCAATATCTACACTATTAACATTATTTACATGAATGTTCGTATTATTTACACACGTTTCCGAGTGATAGCACTTGGTATTATAGCACTCGATCCGTATTATCCTTTCTTCCATGCGAGCCTCTCATTCGGACGCAGTAACCTGTTACCGTTCCTTGCGCTGCAGCCTGTCCGCTTCCAGTCGCGCCTCGAACTGTATCTGCTGCTCCTGCAATTGCTCGCAAATTACCTGTCGGAGGTTTGAAAAAAGGATCTCCGATTCCAGTGACACATTTCCGATCGATTCTTCGATACCAGACGAGCCCCTAATGTTGCGAATTTTCTTAAGTATCTGTACAAGACGTAGAGGCATTTTATTTACAGTAACACAGCTTAACAATACAACATAATTATACAACAGCTGTTCAAACATCGGTATCTTGATCGCGTGACAAGCCTTAACTTCAATTCTTCCTGTGGGAGTTGTTCATCACAGGACAGTATCACATTACAGCGATTTAGTTTGGACAAGTCGCCGTAACAATATTATAAAAATCATTATAGATCGTAACACCGTTTCAATACAACGAAACAAACATTATTCTAGTACAACGTACAAAAGTAGAAAAATAAACTAGACTAAACGCTTTGATATGAACGAAAAGGAGTACACTATGGGTATAACTTGAATTAAATACGCGCGATTTGTTTGTGGGCCGCTGCCACAGCCTCATGTCGCACTTCTGTCCGGGTCGTCTACGATGACTATCTATCGGCCGGCTACTCTCGAGTTCTCTCGATTTGCAATGTAACTAGATGAGTATCAACACGATCGCTAATTAGGAGTGGAAGGCGGGATAGCTTATTGTTCTCCTGGAGATCGTCGTCCTAAAAAGGATACGCCGTACCTATGTTCTCTGCAAGCGTCTCCTCCGCGCCTCCTCTCCTGGTGACATACCCTCTAAGCACCTGGAGTATAACCTGGCCAGCTAGTCCCCACTAAAAGAATCTGGGTCGGAAGAACGCCTATTATGTGCCGATCGTGGATCAGTCGCAGTAACCTTGGATTGGTCACGCGGACTGTGTTCGATAAATCAGAGGAGCGATGAAGCACGCCTTCACCCAAGCATCTCGATCGTGCCATGAGATCTGAAGACCGCGCGGAATCAGAAGAATCGGGGACCAAGAAAGGGGTGGCGGCGCAATGCCCTTCCGGAGCCGATTTTGCAAATAGCACCTTGCTGTTGGGCTCCCGGCGAAACGCTGACGAGCGGCTGTCGTGCTCATTTCCTCTATAGGGAGACATCGCGGTATTTCGGCACTGCGGCATACTCGGCACTGATTGGCGCGTTCGATGGTACGACTTTCGCGTACGCGAGTTTTTGTCGCGGCACAAAAGTCACGTACGCCGTTGCGCGTACTGCTGCTATATTCTTCTCATTATAAGATCAATATAAATCAAATAAAAGTCCTGACATAATACCCCTACGACGATTTGTTGGAGATAGATATGTTTTTAATCGGTTACAGGATGCAACTGAGTTTATCACATCTCTTTGTGATCATGAAAGTTATTCAAAATGTAGTACAACACAAAATAGCAACTATAAATAGCTACTAAATACTACTGTCAGTACCTCCAACATAAAAATTTTATTCGAACCACAAGATATAATAAAATACAATTTCACAGGATTGGAAAATGTGAAAGATCCATTGTGGTATTCCAAATAAAATGAAAGCAGCCAATGTAACTGTATGCAACAAAATTCTTATTGCAAAATTAACTTTATTCAACTACAGTAGGAATGAAACAACAAAAATACAAAATTTCAATATCAAAGCAGTACCCACTACTAAAATACAAGTGAGAGATCAATTTTATAAATTTAAAACGGCGATTTTCCACTACGGTAAATGTTTTGCTAAGGGTCATTATACGAGCATGGTACGGAGTGAAGACACAACGTGGATATCTATTGATGATCTACTAGATGAAAAACGAGCATGACAGCAAAATGCTAAAAATGCGTATATATTTTTCTGTGAAAGCTATTACTGCAATTTTGGATGTACAGTTTAATGAAACCAAATTTAGGGTCAGAAAGGCGGATGCTTTCAGCACCATAAACGCAGATGCCAAAAGTCATTGATAGGTTCGCCCTATCTGATTGAAATCTGAATCGATTATGAATTGGATAGGAGGTGTGAAACTCAATCGAATAAGAAAGGTTGGATCGAATACTACGAATTAGTCCGCGGTCAATTAGGGCAAATTGCTCTTACGTTTATTAAATAATAAACTAATATCGGAGTTCGCTGAATCTTACAATTCACTTATACATAGAATTCGTCCCGAGCGGAGCTCGAACGAAACGAACGAAGTGCGACAGAGATGCGTGGAAAACATGTAGTGGTATAACAAAGAAAATGAACTTGGTCAATCGTAGAAACCTCGCCGCAGGAACGAGCGCTTGTGAAAACAAATACGAGACGCACACTAGACGAAGGACGCCGCGGTGCTTTAACGAACACTCCGAACTAAGAGACTGTTATGTAGATCCACCAAAACGAAAACCGTCCAGCGATGGTGAACTATGTCGGTTAGGGAACGCGGTATTCGCTTAGACACACGGTCTTATCGTCTATAGCTTATTTCAGCAAGTTCTGCGCGTTCTATCTTCGGGTGTACACCTCCTACTTTGCTCGTAATCGAACTAAAGATGGATAGGGCGAACCTAACATTTAATGGTCCTTCGAGTTGGATCACTACGTTTCATGCGTGCAATTTTGTGATCGCTGAGTGCTTCAAATTCTCTTTGTCGTTCGGTCGTTGTGCTGTCCTTCGACTGTACATAACCATGTGTATGTGTTCTCCGTATTTGCTTTGTCCATGCAACTGTCGTTCGTATTAAGCTGATCTGTCTATGTATTGTGTTCAGGTTAACGTGTCCCTGGGGGAATATACGAATACAGACAGATTTTTCTTTCTGACAAATAACTCGAGCTCCTTGACATAACCTTCTAATTTTATTTAGCCATTGTCGACTAAATTGTTTTGTGTTTCATCTGCGCGTCATCATCGTACAGTGATAACTTCCATAAGCGTGGCCTTGTGAATTTTCTGAAAAACGTGAAAAAGAGGGCAGAGTAAACTTTCACTTCAGGGCAGCAGACGGTCGTTTCATAATACGTCTTCCTTTCAATGTATCAGATCCAGATGATCGTCTGAGCAAAAAAACTGGAGACGAATCACAATCTTCTGATTGCACCACCAAGCGTATATCAATGAGTACAGATCATTGAAACACATGTCCCAATTGAGCGGAACAACCGCAGACCGGACATTCATTCAACATCAAGCCATTTTACTACTGGATAGCCTCACAACGAAGATCCGTGTCGTTTTCAACGCTTGGATTATGACAGCTTCCTGCATTTCGCTTAATTCCTTGCTGCATGCAGGACCTTCTCTGTACGATCTTTTGTGCTGGTTGAGCTCATTGACAATTAGAGGAAAAACCTTAATACAAGCACAATGGTGTAAGAAGATAAGCCCGGACAATGTAGTCTCCCAGCGCACCACTTTTCATGGGACGCCTACTGGGCCGATATGCTGAAGATTCGATCTTTTCTTATACCGAGGTGGTTTCGAAACTCATCCAGGGTCAAATCTTTCGAATTCCACGATTTCTGCAACGCTTCTTCGACGGTCTTCGCTGCAATAGTCTATGCACGGGTTGTCTCTGAAGACAATTCCGTATCAAATTTTTTTTTATAGCGAAGACACGAGTCGCGCCATTAAATACCCAATCTATTCCGATTCTTGAGCTCTTCAGTAGCATCCTCCTGGTCGATCTATTGATGCACGTTTGCATATCTTTAGGACTTCCAGTTTCTCGAGTCACTTATTAGACAGATAGAGAAATCCTACTCATTTGGCTCTGCAAACATCCATCTGCGTGGAAAGTTGTTGTAGTTAATCACGTATCGCGCATTCAGACTAGTCTACCGGAAGAAGTTTGGCACTACGTGAACACTAAGGAAAATCCTCCTGATCTCCCCTCCTGCGGAATTGGATACGACGAATTAATCTCGAACACCATTTCGATGCACGGACCAGTTTGATTGACGCTGCCGAAGATTCGTGGCCTACTAGGACCCCACCTCGGTCCAAGTGCGTGATGTTACCAATGACATGGCGGCGAAACGGGTGGTGTTTTCGTTGTTAACACGGTTTTAGTCTTGCGCATGATTCATTCTGTGAGTTATGGAGCGCAAATTATTCGATATTTGCAATTAGAATTCTTTAAAAAGGAACTTGCAATATTGGAGCGAGGTAGCTCGTTTTGAAGGGAATCAGACATCTTGTTTTCGAACCCTTTCTTGGATACCCAAGGTATTCTCCGCGTCAGAGATAGCCTGCGCAACGCGAATAAACCGGACGCCGCGAAATTTCCAATACCACTCCCGTACCACCGCGTTTCGGAGTTTTTACTGTGCCAATGTCACCTTAACACTGTGCATGGTGAAGTTCTCCTTATCCTTCGTACGCTCAGGGACTGATGCTGAATAATTCGAAGTCGGTTGCGTTTGAAGCAAGCACCACTTATGCAGGGCACTACTCCGTACAGGGTGAGGCCTAGTCGAGTCCTTTTTGCGATCGAGGTCGATTACGTAGGTCTGTATTTCGTCTGCCACGTTCGATCGCTTTGTTGTACGACGCGAAATCACGGTACAGCAAATTTGTAGTGCTGCAAATTTAATAAAGCGTTTCAATCGACGGAAATGCACGTCCGGTGTGCCAATCTGCAAGTGAATTAGCATTCCGATCACTCGGACGCACCACACTCTAACGGCATGCAGGCGGGCGTGAAATCCGTCAAGCAATACCTCTGTCGCGTATTTGACTTCTTTACGCCCACCGCCGAGGAAAAACAAAAAACATATGGAAAACGCTCGATGAAGAAGAACAGCGATACTTCAATGTGGTTTTCCAGAAATGCGTCGCCAGTGCCACCACCGTGACTCAATCGTTGCCACCAGTAGCGTCAGCAGACGAGACAAAGGTACGAATACGCCAACGGATTCGGCTAGGATTTGCAGCTCAGCACTACGCTGCGACTTCGACCATCAGCTACAAATGAGGCTGGATTGTTTCTAATGTGTCGCGTAATTTCTGACATTTGACAATCAATGCAATTTGTACACCATTTTGCTATGTCACAATTTATGTTAGATCAAACGTATTTACGGCGAATCATTTTATCCGTCACTTTCGCGCTTGTATGCGCCAGCGCGTGAAATGAATCGAACACGCGTTTTCTTACGGCAACGGAAATCTAGGGAGGGACGGATTCGCTCAACTGTTCGCAATATAATCGCGAAAGGGCTAGACCCCACATAAGCCTGATTAACTTGAGAGGGTGATTACTCTTTTCACGAATTCTCTTTAATTCTTTCTCATTCTTCTGTACCTGTGCCAGCTCGCATAGCTCTATGTCTGAAGGTAATCTAATAAACTCTATACGCGACATAGGAACGGCTACGATATTGTCGACACCTGGCAAATAATCGATTTGAGTCGTACATTGACTAATTAATGATAGCATGCGAAAGTTACGCGGATCAGCCTTATCAGCGCATGGCGTGAATGCATAAACTAGTGGTTCGTGATCTGCTGCTACCGCTTTAAAATTCCGGCCCTCAAAAAAGTGTTTAAAGTATTTAATTGCATAGCATATAGTCGTTAATTCCCGATCTTAAGTGATGTACCTTTGTTGCGCGGAGTTGAACTTTTTAGAGAAGAACGCGAATGGTTTCCACGAATCGTTGAGTTTTTGCTCTGGGACAGCGCCCATAGGACACGTCTGTGACGACCCATATCCCACCGACCACCGAGGGATGTGCTATCATTTTCGCGTTCATTAAACTATCCTTGACCATGTAGAAGGTCTCCAGGACTTCCAAGGTCCAGTTAATTTCACGCTTATCGCTGCGACGAGAGTGAGTGAGATAAGCAATTACGGACGTCTGAAGATAGCGCCATGAGGAATGCTGCGACGGTAAAAATTAACTATTCCCAGAAATGTCGTAATTCGACGATAGTCTTGGGTTTTGGAAAATTGTTAACAGCCAGAACTTTATCTGGTGTTGAGTTGTAATCATTTGGGTTAATACGATATGCAGTGATTATTAATTCTGGGACACTGAATTGATATTTGTCCACGTTAAGACGAAGATGAAACTGCTTGAGTCTTTGCGATACAATGCATATGTATTTAAGGTGTTCCTTTGCGAAGGAGGACTTTCGTCCAAGTTGACGAAAACGGAATATAAAACACCTAGAGCGTGATGAATGTGCCGTTGAAACGTTTGGCCTTCGTTACGGAGACCAAATGGCGTTGTCTACGATCAAATCGCTAAATTTGAGATCGCGGTCGATCATCTCGTTTTTACTTGTGCCGCCTGGATTAGTATATAAAAACTACGTATGTTATTGAATTTCGTAACTAACTAGTCTCCTATTTGTATCTTCGCGATGTATTTGTCGCCTGGGTCATCCTTCCAATAATTCCAATATCAAATCCGTAACCTATTTTCCGTTGTTTCCTATGCAGCGTTATTCGTTAGGGCATTGTTCTCATACATTGTAACGAACGTTATAATGGCCCACGACGATATAAATGTGCCCGCGCATTGCGATCGAACTTGTTACGCTTGTAATTCTTCGGCGCTTGTTGTCAAATGTCGTTTAATTTATTGCGCTTGCAACTTTCACTACAGCTTTGTAGCCGTGCCCAATCGCTTGATCGTATCATTCGTGAGCTTCACGACACATCACATTCTGCACCATTTTACTGTACATTTTCTTTCTTTATATATATTTAATTTTTAGGACATATTTAATTTGATTAAACTAGTGTCTTTTACCATACAGTTCACTATCCTTCAATACATAGCTAGAGTTCCCAACAGCATTGCCAAATATTTGAATAACCTGAACGGGGTAATAACGGCGATTTTTTGTACATCCTCTGGTGTGACCAGAATTTGCTGGTAAGCCTTATGGAGATCGAGACATGTGAAAACGATTTTGCCGAGAAATCATTGATGTGCGGCAAAAGGTATCTGTCTGGAATGGTGACATCATTGAGAGCGTTGTAGTTGCCGCAAACTCTCTGTTGAGAATTCATAACATAGGAGGAGAAAAGGAATGGTCGTGGTACAGAAACGCGGAGCTTGTTTCGTCATTTTATTTTAACAGTTATTACAACTGTACACTTATTCAAATAAATCGACGTCGACTGCGATTCCTCGCTTTCCTCCAACCTGTCATCGTAGAGCGCCCACTGCATTGGCGGCGTAAAGAAGAGGGGCCGGCCGTCGACGACCGGCGACTATGTTGGCCTCGCAGAGGCAAGAGATGCGGCGGCCATTTTTTATCTGGGTGTCCCCCTGGCGGTAGCGGTCTGTGGCCACCCAGGGATGAGAGGCGACCCCCGAACTAGTCCTCGCGAAGGTTGTTGCTACTACCGAGTCGATGGGTGCGTCGACGATGAAGGCATTTTAGACTGTCAGTGCGTCGTACATGTAGTACTTCGCATAATGGCGAGGCCCGAGATTAAGCATGCGGGCTGTGGCGTGTTCATGTACAGCATTGAATATGCTGTACTACTCCCTACCGGGGGACTGTTGTCACTTGTGGCTTCAGTCCCCCGCGTTACGTTATGCGGTTTTTCTGTTCTGACTGGAATGCCGCATTTTCGTTATCTGAACACGCCACAAAGCAACACGCCGACGGAGTGAATGCTGCCGAGTTGACGGATGCATCAGATGCATCGGCGATGAGGGTATTTGAGACCGCCAGTGCGTTGTACATGTAGTACTTCGCATAATGGCGAGGCCCCTGAACTAAGCATACGGGCTGTGGCGTGTTCATGTGCAGCATTGAATATGCTGTACTACTCCCTACCGGGGGACTGTTGTCACTTGTGGCTGCAGTCCCCCGCGTCACGTTAGGCGGTTTTTCTGGTCCGACTGGAATGCCGCATTTTCGTTGTCTGAACGCGCCACGTAGCAACATGCCGCTGGATCTAGAAATCGGGATGCAACCAATCACCTGGGCAACCCAGGCCGCAAGGGGCAAACGTGCCCTAGCCACACTTGAGCCTCCACGAAATAAGGTACCGCTGGATAGCTCGTATTCTCAAGACGCAGCGAACCGAACGAAGTGTGGTGGAGAGGAAGAGGCAGCCTCTCCGACTGCTGTCTCCCGCGTGTTTGCCGTGCATGGCGACCCTTGTCGTCGGAAAAGAGGATCCTGGGATCTGAGGGGGCCCTCTCCTGCGGGTGAGACGTCCCCAACACGTACCTTTGGCCTCTGCTTCGGCTAGATGGGAGGCTGGACGAGAAAAGCAGCCCTGGTCCAGTCAATCGGCTTGGAACGACCATACGCTTCGGCGAGTGGGTTCTGACGGGTGAGGACGCGGGCTGGGTTGAGTAATCGGCCCAGTCAGCAGACTATGTCCGGTGCGTAGCCCTAACCCAGCCTGATGGCGGGTTCCAAAATGTGTGGGTCGGTGGTGGCCGGGGAGCGTACCGGATGAAAGAAAGATTCACGATATGGGATCTAAAACGAAAAACTTGAATATTGAACGACCTAAGTCGGCGGGTCCAGCTCCTACTCGGAGTGAAGCCGTCGCCACAGACGCGGAGACTGCAACAGCAGCTGTCAGTCCTCCCGCGTCTGCGAAAAAGACAAGGTCCGGGAAGGTGATAAACATCGCCAATCCTCGTGTGACCTTAGAGAGATGCGTGACACCAACGCGAGCGGTCTCGGTGAAAACTGAGGTCACGGAAGAAGGCGCGCCGGACACCGGTAACGTGGGGACATCGCCCAAGTCGGGGGACTCCCCCAGCCGCAAGGCTGGGAAGGAGAAACCCAAGAAACTCGAATTAGTCAAAGACACGCTCGTGAAGGTGCAACCGGCACCCGTGCGTGTTGAAGACCCCGAAGGTGGCGGTTGGAAAACCGTCACCAAAAAGTCGAAGCGTGCCAAGCCAGTCGCACCTACTGGCAAGGCCGCAGCAAACCAGGCCAGGAAATCGAAGGGGACGGTTTCCGGGAATAAGGTACGGCCTCTCGATCTCGTGAGAGACGAAGCCTTCAGACGAGTATCGGAGATACGGACCTTTTGCTTTCGACCCGCTTCGAAAGTCAACAAGGAGTCCGGGTCGAAGATATTAGCAGAAGTCGAAGCACTCAACGAGTTGGTTCAGGAGCTGATTCAACGAAACAGCTTCGTCGAAGGGCAACTCGCCGCGGTCAGGGCGGACCTAAAAGCGCGTCCTGCCGTAATGAGTGCGGTGCGACCTGGGCCGTCCAAGGGAACTCTCCCGAAGACGGTCTGCAATGCCGCGCAGTTGACCTACGCCCAAGTGGCAAAGGTCAACCAGACAGCTACTCCGGAGGCGAGAAGACCACCGACACAATACGTGGTGCGTATCTTCCCGCCAAAGGATAAAGGACAGAGCAGCGATGCTACTAAGAGAGCTGTTCTGTCGATCGTAAAACCTGCGAAGGAGGCGATCCGGGTCAGTTCGGTTCGACGCATCCACTCCGGTGGCATCGTCGTCGAAAACGATCGCAAGGAGGACCTAAAAGCCTTCGTAGGTAATAGAAAGCTGGCGAGTGCGGGACTGTCCGTCTCCTTGCCTAGCAAACGGGACCCCGAGGTCCTGATTTATGATATTCCGAAAGGGATGGGCAAGGAGGAAATTGCCTCCAGTCTTTGGAGGCAAAACCTCTCTGAGGCGTCCCAGAAGGATGTGCCTTCGGGTGTTCGGGTCAGTCGCATGGCTGGCAAGACCCCGGAGACAGCCAACTGGGTAGTGGCCGTCAGTCCGCAGATTCGTCGGCGGCTGGCGCAGAGAGGGGACCGGGTGTACCTCGGGTGGAGTTCCTGTCGTGTGCGGGACTTCATACAGGTCACCCGATGTTATAAGTGCCAGCGCTTCGGGCACACGGCGAAGCGCTGCAAATTCAAAGAGGATGTCTGCGGACATTGTGCCGAAAAAGGGCACGGTTATGCGCTCTGTAACAGGAAGAGCAAGCCTCCGGTTTGCTCCAACTGTAAAGACAGAGCGCGACCATCTGAACACAAGTCGCGAGACCCGGCCTGCGCCTCCTATCAGGAAGCGCTGGTTTTGGAGATGTCTCGCATTAGACAAGAATAATTTGAATGGATAGTACAAACGACCGGCGACGCTCGAGAGTCATACGGGTCATGCAGCATAACATGCAGCGGGCCCGAAACGTGACCGACGAAGTCCGGACTGAGATGCATAGGCGAGGGGTAGATGTGTTGCTTGCACAAGAGCCATATAGCTGGCGGGGTACTGTGCCCGGGCTAGGCTTGAGAACGAGGCTGATCACGGCAGGCGAACCGGTGATGGCTGCAATAGCGGTCAGAAACCCGGATCTAACCGTGGTCAAAGTCTCTAACTTGTGCGACACGCATTTGTCCTGTGCCAGCATCTCGGGTTCGTTTGGGAGCTTCTTCCTGATCAGCCAGTAATTTCAATGGTCCGATGACGTTGAATCAGGTCTGGCGCGGTTGGAGAGAGCTCTTTCCGCACTTAAGCATAACCGAGTCATTATCTCTGCCGACGTTAACGCAAAATCAGCCCAGTGGGGCAGCGCGGAGACGGACGTGAGAGGCCGTAAACTCGAAGAGTTTATCGTGAGCCATGGCTTGGTTGTCTTGAACGAGGCTGGAAGCGCTCCGACGTTTTCCAGCCCTAGTGGACAGACTTACATCGACGTCACACTATCGACACCTGACATTTGCGACAAGGTGCGAGGTTGGAAGGTCCGCGAGGACCTGACGACCAGCGACCACCGAGTCATAGAGTTCACTTTGAGTTTTTGCGCCGAGGACGGTACTGCCGAAATTAGTAGCAACAGCAGCACCAACCGGAACGGATTATTACCAAGGTTCCGACTCCGAAGCGCAAAATGGCCCGAGTTCGACAAGGCGCTGCAGGAAAGTAAGAGGAGTATATCCCCCAATCCATTGAACAATAAGGGGGAAGTCGAACATCTAGCACAGGAGATCGAAAGAATGATCGTCCAAGCGTGCGACTCCTCGATGCCAACCAAGCAGTGGCATTCAAAATCCGTCCCATGGTGGACGGCCGACCTGACGAGGCAGAAGAGGCGAGTCTATAAACTTAGACGAGCCTCGCAGAACGCAACATGTTCAGAGGAGCAGAGGGCGGCCAAGAGGACCGAGTATCTCAAACAGAGAAAGGCCTACAAAGCCGTCATCAAAGCTGCTCGGTCGCACAGCTGGCGTGCATTCGTGACCGAGCAGGGAAACAAGGAACCCTGGGGCCTCATTTATAAGATCACGAGGCAGAAGATGACAGCCAGCACGGTCATCTCAAATATTAATCTTAACACTGCCCAGGGTTACACTACAGACTGGGACTCCACCGCTTCCGCGCTGCTGGAGGGGTTAATTCCGGACGATAGCCCCGCGAATGACTCCCCGGATCATGCGCGAGTCAGGAGGGAAGCTGTCATCGAGCCGGAGAGTGAGGACGCCAGTCCCTTCACCCTCTCGGAGCTCAGATCGGCGGTCAACCGACTGAAGAGCGGCAAGTGTCCAGGCCTAGATCGGATCGAGCCGGAGATTCTAAAACGTTCGTTTAATACGATCTCACGCGAGCTCCTCCGACTCTACAACGGATGCCTGGCACACGGAGTCTTTCCCGTGGAATGGAAAGTCGGGTCCATCATTTCCATCCTTAAAGGACCCGAGAAACCTGAAACGGAGATAAAGTCCTACAGACCTATATGCTTGCTTTCGGTCGTAGGCAAAGTCTTGGAGAAGCTAATCGCTACGCGATTAGCTAGTTCGTTTTTGCACCCCGACTACGCCTCCGATCGGCAATACGGATTCAGGCCGCATCGATCCACGACTGATGCCGTGGTAAAGATGAGGGAGCTTGCGTCCGGTCGAGAGGAAAAGTACGTCGTGGGTCTGCTCTTCGACATTGCTGCGGCCTTTGATAATGTCTGGTGGCCAAGCATACTCAACGCGTTGAGGAAGCGAGGCTGCCCAAAAAACCTATTTAGATTGGTGGTCGACTACTTCGACGGCCGCGTGGTGACTATGGTGTTTGATCGCGGTGCAGTGCGGAAGAAAGTCACTAAGGGCTGCCCACAGGGATCAATTCTTGGTCCGAGCTGTTGGAACTTAGTCTTCGACGAGGTTCTACAGCTCCTATCGAACGCCGGGCTCGCTTGCGAGCCCATCGCCTATGCAGACGACCTTCTTGTCTTGATCTTCGCGAACAGCAGGAAGGGTCTAGAAAGCAATGGCCAATTGGTTCTGGACACCATTTCTCGCTGGTGCGACCAGCAGAAATTGTCGCTGTCTGCGACCAAGACCGAGATGATATTCTTGAAAGGCTCTCTCGACAGAGAGAGGCCACCTGTGATAAAAGTAGGAAGTCGGAATATTGCCGTCAAGGACTTTGTGCGTTACCTTGGCGTGCATTTTGACTCTGGACTGGGTATCCATTCCCACGTCGAGTATTTGAATGCTAAGTCCTTGCGAACGTTTAATGCGCTAGCAAGGATTGCTAAGTCGAACTGGGGATTGGGATATCGGACGATGCGTACTTTGTACCGCGGCTTGTTTGTCCCAATCGTCACGTATGCTGCCGCGGGTTGGGCAGACCGTCTTACCTCTGGGACGAGTAAAGTGCTCACCAGGGCGCAGAGGCATGTTCTGCTTGGCTGCGTCAAAGCCTACAGGACAGTCTCCACTGATGCGATCCCCGTGATCGCCGGGGAGATACCTGTGGACTTGGCGATAGCGGAGTTCAGCTGCGTGTACAAAGCCAGGAAGAAACTCGGGTTCCAACATGGAACCTATCAAGTGAGTCAGGCCGAATTGGCAGACGAAGTCGTCACCGAAGCCCAAGTTCGCAGAAGGCTGAGGGAGGCGACTTTAGAGATGTGGCAGCAGAGATGGTCGTCCTCGACGAAGAGTAGGGAAACCTTCCAATACTTCGGCGAGGTATCAGACCGACTCTCAGCGAGCTGGATCAGAGTCGACCATGATGTAGCGCAGTTCTTGAGCGGACACGGAGACTTCCGTGCGAAGCTCAAGACGTTCGCCCTGGTCGACGACGAGTTGTGCGAATGTGGGGAGGAGGAAACTCCAAACCATGTCCTCTACGATTGTCAGCGTTACGTAGAGGACAGGGAACACCTACGCCAGGCGGCGATTCGAGAAGGATTTCAGTGGCCAATCGACAAAGCCAGCCTGGTGTCAGAGCAGCTGTTTAAGGAGTTCCAGAAATTCGCACGATCCGTGAGAAAGACTAAGAAACGAACATAGAACGAAACTGCATACGGAGCGTGGACTCGTCCAGCTCCGTCGATGTACGGCATGCTGGGCGAACCCCTCGGGGTTCGTCCCCTCGGGCCAGGCTGAAGCCCCTCTTGCGGAGATAAAAGACTTTAACACTACTCCGTAAGAGTGCCTGGATTGGGTTGGACTCGAGGTGGCAGTGGGAGTAGCACGCTGTCTTCCCCTGATACGATAGTGAACGAGGGTAGAGCCCGAACATCAGGCATAAGTCGCAAGAGCGGCCGGTATGGTCCACCAAGGACTTAGGTACGGCCCGTCTCTCAGAGACCACAGTTTAGACGACAACACTAACTGGGTGTCCCCCTGCCGAGACCATCGCGGTTGGGATTCCCGCTCCCGGACGAAGCGGAGATCGCAAAAAGTTTCCGCAATCGTCCGACGCGGGATGTCGCGGCCGCGATATTGCAGAGCCTGGCCGAGGTGGCCTCGGGCCCGATAATTCAAGCCAATCTGAACTACTCGACCAGGGCGCAGAATATTCTGCTTGAATGCCTGGCCGAGCAGGGTGTCGGGTTGACCGTCGTGGCGGAGCCTTACGGGGTCCCCAAACATCCACACTGGATGGGGGACTCGATCGGCACTGCCGCGAGAATATGGGCAGGGAGGCCGGGGTCCCCGCCGTGCTCTCTCATCGAGCGCGGTGACGGATACCTGGACGTCGATTGGGGAGGTACCGCGGTTGTGGCGATATACGCACCTCCAAGGTGGTCCCTTAACGAGTTTGAACAGTACCTGGACGGGGTAGGGAGATGCGACTCCCGCTATCACCCCTGTCCGGTGCTGGTCCTGGGAGACTTCAATGCCCATGGCTTAGGGTTCCCCCGGGACTGACTCGAGGGGCCAGGAGGTGCTGAATTGAACGGCGGGATTCGAGCACCATCTCCTAAACACGGGCTCGGACCATACGTACGTTCGACATAACGGCGGGTCTATCGTTGACCTTTCGTGGACAACGCCCTCGGCAGCGCGCCGTATTACGGGGTGGAGGGTGGCGGAAGATGTCGAGACGCTATCTGACCACAGATATATAATTCTCGGCCTCTTCGCCACCCGACCAACGACACCCCGACGTCGCCCCGCCGATGAGGGTTCGCCTCAGCCGCGGTGGGTGCTGAAGCGCCTCGACCAGGACGCTCTGATGGTGGCAGCCCATGTCGTGGCCTGGCTAATAACACTGGCCGGGCCAGTCGACGGGACAGGGGAGGCCCATTGGCTCCGAGGCGCAATGATGTCGATTCGCATCGTCGCCATGTCCCGGGTCAGGGTCTTCCCAAGGAAGGCGGTGTACTGGTGGACGCTCCCGATAACGGAGTCACGCACCGATTGCGTCCGCGTGCGACGCCAGTACGCTCGCGCCCGTCGTCGACGATGAGCAGACGACGTGCTAGCTGCCCAGCTGTACAGGCGATACAGGGAGAAGGTGGTCGCCCTGCAGCTGGCCATCAGGCGGCAAAGGACCTGACCTGGCGCGATCTCCTTGGTTCTCTGAACCGAGATCAGTGGGGGCGCCCATACAAGATGGCAATGAGACGATTACGCCTCTGGGCGCCCGCTGTGACGGAGAGCCTAGATCCGGGGCTACTTGGGCGGGTTGTGGATGCGTTATTCCCCGTTAGCGGGCGGGCGTCCCGGCAGACCCCGGAGTCAGAAGACTTTGAGTGGTCCTCGGATGTTGAGGTCGCGCCGGAGGAAATGGCCGGGGTCGTCAAATGGCTCCAGGGCAAGAATACGGTATCCCCGGATGGGTCTGGTTGCTCGACCTCTGGAGAGGAAGTCGGATGTTCCTCTCGAGGAAGGATGGGAGGCCTGCGGATTTTCCCTCCGCGTACCGGTTCATTTGTCTTCTGGATGAGGCGGGCAAGATCTTCGAGAAGATCATTGTTGCCCGCCTCGCCAGGCACCTGTCCCCAATCTGGCGGACTGCCAGTTTGTCTTCCGGGAGGGGCGATCGACGGTCGACGCGATCGACCGTCTCAAGTCCCTGTAGGACAATGCCGTGGCAAGGGGCGGGGTGTGCTTGGCGGTGTCTATTGACATCGTCAACGCGTTCAACACCCTGCCCTGATCTGGTGCGCTGCCTGTACCTGGGCGTGGCACGGTCTATGGCCTGCTACGGCGCTCCGATATGGGCGCCGCACGTGATGGCCAGCCGGCGCGGCATGCACTTGTTGCGCCGGCTGCAGAGGCTGATGGCCATCTGCCTCATACGGGGATTCCGCACCACGTCTACCGTGGCGGCGCTTGCGCTGGCGGGGGAACTTCCCTTCGAGCTTCAGGCGGCGGTGCGTGCCTATGTTTATAGACGCACAAGCACCGCCAGCCGTACCCGAGGGGCCCCGCCGGAGCGAGAGACGGTCGAGGGCATCGAGCTACGGGCCCGACGACTAGCGTTCGCCAGATGGCGTGCCGAGCTTTGCTGCCACGCCGTCGAACACGTCCCCGGGGCTCTCCTGCCGCACTTCACCTCGTGGCGTGAGAGACGGTTTGGCAGGCCCTCCTACCGAGCGACGCAGGTGTTTACCGGACATGGCTGCTTCGGTGTCTACCTGTGTCGCATCGGACGAGAAACGACGACGGTGTGCCACCATTGTGGCGCGGAGGAGGACTCGGCGCAGCACACGCTAGAGGAATGTCCCGCCTTTTCAGCGCTGCGCCGAATCCTAAAACGGGAAGTCGGCCACGACCTCGCACTCTCCAGCCTAGTTGGAGCCATGCTGGAAAGCCCGAGGAAGTGGGCAGCAGCAATCTCTTTCTGCGAAGAGGTAATGTCGCGGAAGGAGGCTGCCGAGCGGGATCGGGAACGAACCGATTCCGTCCGACAGGCCCGGGGACGGCGTGTGCGCCCACGCCGAGAACCCGCGGGCAGCTGAGAGTAGACGGGCTGCGGGTGTACCACACCATGCTGGTTTCATTGCCTGCCGTCCGTCAACAGAGGACGTCTACCCCTGTTGAGAGTGGTGGTAATGATTCGCCTATGTGGGGTGACGGGTAGGGGCGGTGCGAGGGGTCACACCCCCCCAAACATTTGGTTTGAAGGCGGGAGGATTTATCTCCCCCCAGGACGCGGCCGGCCAGGCGAGGGGGAGTCGCGGTAGTGTTCTACAAGAGCTCCCGTGGCTCTCCCGTCGTATCGCCAGGTGTTATTCAGCGTCCTTAGGTCGCCGTGGAAGTTTTAGTGGGTCAAATACCACACTACCCACGTCCCGGTCCCCCGAGCGGGGCGGGGGTGTTTGTCGAGCAGATTTCCTCCACGATAAATAAAAAAAAGTTTGACATCATTAAGCACCTCTTCAAATACCAATGTCCTTATTAAATAATGTCTTTAATTATTTCACATTCTTTCAGTATGCACCGACGGTACCCTGCGTTCTTAGAACGTAATTAACCCCTTGCCGTGCTTTAACGAGTCTGACTCGTGATGAAAATTTTGGCCCAAACATGAATATGACGAGCCAGGCTCGTGAATAGATCGTCGGGCCAAACGTAAACATCACGAGCCGAGGCCGTGCAAAAGTGTCTATATCAGAGGCATTTACATTTCGGCTCGTATTGTGACCTTTCTCGCGCATCAGTCTGATCGGTTTACCACACGTTGACGCGTAACACTTGGGCCCGAGTTTCGTCGAGCTAAATGGCACGGCAAGGGGTTAGCGGTCGTTCGAAGAAAATGGTATCGGGTGTCAGTTCCTTGGACGGCCGAACGACGAACAACAAGGGCCCACGGTCAAGGCCTGGATTTTTCGGCAGTGAAACGTCGACTGCCGAACGAACGCGTCGAATAAATGATTATCCGCGAAAGAGTCTCAGAGATCTTTCGTAATATCCACAAGTGTTTCAGATTATCAGTGATTAATGAAGTGATTATCAGTGCTTGGTGATAGTGCAGTGAAAGATCAGCTGTACGTTGTACGAGGTCAGTGCCCTTCAACATCGTGAGCCGCAATTCCAGTCAGAAAATGCATCCTCAACTAAATGGGTGAGTTTTTTATTCATAATATTTTTCATATTTCTCTAATAAACAAATCCTTTACGTCCCTTAAAGCGATTATTTACTATTAAATCAGCTTTGCGAATCATTCGTCGAATTCTGTTCGGACACGGAATTATTTAAATTAAAGTATCATTTACGTACTTTGTAAATATTCACTGTACACCTTGTATAAAAATTTCATATGGTAAATATGAGATGTCATGCACATCAGAAAATTAAAACGACTGTTACGGTTAAACTACACATTATTTCGGGTCCGGAAAATTAGTAAATATTCTTCAGACGTTCTAAAATAAAGGTGAACAACGTTTTCTTAAAAATATCACTGTTACGTAGTAAAAAAAATCTGGAATGTTCTCGCTTCGTGACTTGTTCAATACTTCGAACGCGGCTCGAGTCCGTCCCGTCCTTCTGTCAAAGCCTCGTGCTGCGGGCTCTCGAACTTCACGCCGTCACCTCTCATTGGTCAGGGTTTTTCGTTAATAACTCCTAAACGAAGTCGCAGATTGTATTTTCGCAAAGAGAAAAGTTACTTCAAATGACCACAGCTACCCCTCATTTTCGGCTGTTAAAATAATTGCAGAACACCCTGTAGATATTCTAATGGTCTCAGAAGCACATTTTACTCACAAATGCTACATAAAAATACATCACTACACTATTTACGATACAGAACATCTGTCTGAGAAAGCACATGGAGCACCTGCTATAATTATCAAGAATAATATTAAACATTACATACATAGTAATATAAATGACGAGTAATACAAATTATCTGAAATCTACCACAACAACCATATTAATCCATAACAGCCTTGTTCAAATCAGCCATCCATACACCACCAGAATTAAAAATAACGACAAACAAATGGAACAAACTTTTCCAATCATTAGGGAACAAATTCATCGCTGCCGAAGACTATAACGCTAAGCTTTGAAACTAGGAATCGAAAACAACGTCACCAAGAAGTAGTATACCAAATGCATATCTCTACAGTGTTACGTCTCCCCGACATATTGAATTAGTTATATAAGTATACTTCTTATACTAGGTTAAAGACGCTATATTAACATTAGGGAACACAGACTATATCGAGAACTTATCATATGTTCTTGACACTTCTAAGTATCGATACATTACCGACTACAGATTACCGATACATTACGAACTACAGATATACTTACCGACCATAGATACAATTTCCAACATACATCTACATTACCGACCACAGTATCGACTAATGTAGATACATTACCAACCACAGAAATACTTACCGACGACACAGGTAATTATTTACGGACCATTAATACAGTTACCAACATAGACCTATTACTGACCACCGATGACTTACCTATAGGAATCAACACATTTAACAACATCGTCCTATTTTATATTAACTATTATATCCGTCCGTGAATTGTAAATCGTCGAGCGACGCGCACCTAGTATCCTCGAGGATGATCCACGGCATCCATACTTCTGCGTAATCTCTACTACACCAATCGGTCCACTCCAACGACCCCTGAGCAACAGCGCCACGAATCGAAAGAGATCCATGCAGCCACAAGATCCAGTAGCCTCGCGCCGAGCTCCAACGAGTAACGATCTCTTCAATTCAAACTCTATTCCAAGTTATAATTCTCGCGCTAGTTCTTATACGTTGTAATTGTAACTCAGTTAATCTTTAAAATATATCAGATTTTAGTATTAAACAAGCATTGGATTTACTACATCCTAACTCCTCGACTTCAGTGAAATTCAGCTATTCAAGAATTAGATACGCGATATTGCGAGTTTGTACTCGCTTTGTCCTGAGTTTACCCAGAGTGCACGGTACGAAATTGCAACATTCTTAACCATCACGCTTCCTCTGACGTGTGTGAAAAACTCACCCAGAATGTCCTACTCGTCTCAGAGGTTGTAAAGAAAAGACTCGTTTCAAATTCACACATACGGTCGCACTAAAACCGGAAACCGGTAACACCGTATATCGTGAACAAACGACTATCGTACGCGAGTACCGCTTTCCTCAACATTGACAATCTTCACGCTCCAAGAATCTCATTCGCCTCAGCCTTGCACCGGAAGCTTGCCAGATCGACGGAATCCCCGAGACGATCGGAGTACATCGAGACAAACGAGGAAGCTGCAGTCTAAGCAGCGAAGCAGTCAACATCCCATGCGTGCACTGTACCTTCGAATTTGTAAGTGCTAATTGTAAGCTGCGTACGCGTTGTCACTCGTGATCATCTAGCAATACCCGAACGTGACGAGTCGAGTGTGCTAAAGTTGCGATTTTGCGTCTAGAGCCGTGGTAGTGCGCGATATTATATATTTTTCGCGATTAAAATGCAATTTAGATTCGCGATTTAGATGCAATTGTCACTGGAGAACCAACATATTGGTCGATAGCTTATGACAAAACGCCAGACACATTAGATTTCGCCATTATAAAGGGTCTAAGTTTAAAACACCTGAAAATGAAATCATGTCTGGAACTTAGCTCTGTCCATTCACCTATAATAATTACATACCAAACAAAACCAATTTTTCATAAAAACCGACCAATTCTATACAACAAGACCACATCTTCAAAGAAAAAATTGAAAATAAACTTGACTGTAACATTCCTCTAAAGAACCCTATGTCACGGACATACAAGAAACTACATGGACCTCATCTGCACAAAATACTTTACCCAACCAGATTCCAAATTACCCAAACAGCATCCTACGGAAGTTAAAAGAAAAAAGACGAGTTGAAGCAAAGTGACAGAAAGATAAAACAAGTAACAATAAAAGAAAACTAAATAGACTAACTAAAGAACTAAAGCAAAGCCTACAAGAGTACAATAATACAGAATTTGCAAACTATTTAAAATCGCTTTCACCATATAAGGACAATAATTACTCTCTTTGGAAAGCAATTAAAAGGTTCAAAAGACCAATGATGTCGATCCAAGCTATTCGTAAACCAGACAGCATATGGGCAAGAAGTTCTCACGTACAAGCAGAAACTGTTGCTAATCACATAGAAAATACTTTTACACCTCATGACTTTGGAACTCAAATATCAACGAACACTAATGAACATATCACCCTAGATAATATAAGGCATGACGAAGAAATCATAAAAAATGCAACAGTAGCAAAAATAAAAGAACTAACATCGCGCATTAAAATAAACAAATCTCCAGGCTATGATCTAATATGTGGCAGAATAATTAAAGAATTACTACACCCAAGATGATTAGCATGCTCACAATTATATTTAATGCAATCTTACGAGTTCGGTACTTTCCAAGCAGCTGGAAACTAACACAAATTATAGTGCTTCCCAAACCAAACAAAGATCAGCATGACACTAACTCTTATAGGCCAATATCACATTTGTCAAACTATCGAAATTACTTGGAAAGATAATATACAACAGAATAAAGAATATCATAATTGAAAACAAATTGATTCCTGATCACCAGTTCGCATTTCAAAGTAAACACTCTACTGTTGAACAAGTACATAGACTAACTAATACAATAATATCAGCATTAGAAAACAAAGAATATTGTATAGCCGTGTTTATAAACGTTGAAAAAGCCTTTGATAAAGTTTAGCATTATGGACTGCTTCAAACGATTAAAAACCAATTTCTACAATCATATTACAAGCTTCTAGAATCTTACCCAAGTGATTGAACATTCTATGTAGAAATTAACGACACCTACTCTAACATTAAACAAATCAAAGTTGGAGTACCACAGGAGTAGGTATAGGAGTTGTGTTCTGCAATCAAGGGCGAGGGGAAGGCTGAGCCGGGGGGGGGTAAAGGGAAGGAAGCATCATCGTGAGCGGCACGCGTCGTGTGAAGGGGGGAAGTCACCGATAAGGAGTTTTGCGGTTTTGCATCCGGAGAGGCTCTCGGACGCCTTACCCGGAAGTTGCTTATCTTGCGAAGCGATATCGGGGATTTTGGTTTCGTTTATTAGATTTCTTAAAGTATGGTTTTTTTATCTCGATATAATATTGTAGAGAGCGAGAGAGAGAGGGGAGGATGCAGCGGTTGTTCTCTCTTGCAAATGATGTGGACAGAGAGAGAGAGAGAGAGAGAGAGATTTTTTCCACCTTGCAACGGTTTGTTGTCACATCCTTTCCATTATTAGTGATTTTGGAAGACTCCTTATCCCCGGTTTTTTCTTTGCAGTAACGATGTGGACAAAGAGAGAGATATTTTTTTTCTCTCTTGTTTACTGTTTTTGCATATTTGCTTTTCCCTCTGCAGCGAACATTTTATTCGCTACTGAATTGGGAATTGATATGGAATTTGAACGTGTCATTGTTGCAATCGTTCGCAACGTCGAAGAAGTTTGTGATTTTGTATCCGGAGAGGCTCTCGGACGCCTTACCCGGAAGTTGCCAATCTTGCGAAGCGATATCGGGGATTTTGGTTTCATTTATTAGATTTCTTAAAGTATGGTTTTTTTATCTTGGTATAATATTGTAGCGAGCGAGCGAGAGAGAGAGAGAGGGGAGGATGCAGCGGTTGTTCTCTCTCTTGCAAAAACGACGCATGATTTTTCTCGCGCGACGCATTTATAGAAGTTTGTGGTTTTGTATCCGGAGAGACTCGCGGATGCTTTACCCGTGATTTTGGTCTCGTTGAGATTTCTTAAAGTATGGTTTTTTATCTCGGTATAATATTGTAGCGAGCGAGCGAGATGGATGCATTGCAGCGGTTGTTCTCTTTTGCATCAGTTTTTCTCTTATGGACGATATGGACGGAGAGAGAGAGAGATGTATTTTTTGCCTTGCAACGGTTTGTTGCCACATCCTTTCCATGATTAGTGATTTTGGAAGTCTCCTTATCCGGTTTTTCTTTGCAGTAACGATGTGGATAGAGAGAGAGAGAGATGTATTTTTTCTGTTTTATCGTTTTTGGAGAGAGATGTATTATAACGATGTGAGAGAAGTGCATGTATGCATGCTAATAAATAGGTTGTCGAAACACGACGTGCGTTAAACGGCTACCATACTGTGTGCACATTGTGACGACCAAGTTTTTAAAGAGAAGTGTGTATATATCTTGAAAAATGTTCGGGATCGATTTCATTATAGACATGGATGGGTTTAGTTTTGAAAAAAAATTTATCTGCAAAGAACTTGCCATAATTAATGTTCATTCCGGGGAAAGTAATTTGTTTGAGTTTAAGTTAGATTACAATTATAATGATTTAACAATGGCAGATCGAAAAAGTGCATGGTATGTAACAAACTTCCTGCACGGAATACCATTTAAAAATTTTAGTAGCAAGATTAATTATCGGAACGAGGATATTGGAAACATCATAAAAAAATTCATACGGTCATATAAAGAACCCATAATTGGATACAAAGGGGGGAACATCGAACGGGACATTTTATTAAAAACTGGTATAAAATCTAGAAACCTGGAGGATTTCGGTTGCCCAAAGTACGATATTTTAATTACTGACCCGTCATATGGAAAATTCAATAGCCCGTGCAGGCTACATTGCTGGATACCAAAAAAAGGATTCAATAAAAAATATCATTGCTGTTTGGGTGAGGTTCGCGTTTTTAGGGAATGGCTGCTTAAATTAAAAGGTAATTTTTTCTTTTTATTTATTTACAAATGATTTTCATTGTCTTTCTACTACATCTTCTTTTAGAGAGGGAAGATGTATTATCGGCGTCGAGGGTGGTGACGCCAAACGACGAATAAAAAATGTAATACAAAGTTTAAGGAAGAGGCAGTTTGCGATCACCATGAGAAGAGGTATGTGGAATAATTGTTATTTAAAAAATTAAAAATTTATATTTAATAATGATTATTTTTTAATTAACAGCGTCTTCTTGAAGAGGAGGAGGAGGAGGAGGAGGAGGAGGAGGAGGAGGAGGAGGAGGAGGAGGAGGAGGAGGAGGAGGAGGAGGAGGAGGAGGAGGAGGAGGAGGAGGAGGAGGAGGAGGAGGAGGAGGCTTACGTTTGTCATCAACGGCTCAGTATTACTGTGCCCTCAGCGAGGAGCGCGTCTTTTGGAAGTAGTTCATGGAAAGTAACGTATTTTTTCCTTTTTAGTTACTATTATTTTTTCATTTCCATGGTACTTTTTGTAGAAAGAGATAATGATGGACTATCGACGCGAGGAGGATAGACTTCGAAGTTTCGAATTCTGGCCAATTGAATATATTCAACCGGAGGAACTTGCAGCCGCAGGATTTTACTATCTGGGACAGGACGATTTTGTCGCATGTTTTGCATGCGACATCGAATTGCATCGGTGGCAACACAACGACAGGGCTATGTCGGAGCATCACTTCTGGTCGAGGAATTGTCCATATGTACTGGGGGAAAATTGCGGCAACGTGCCGATCGATGCTCATCCCACAATCATTTCAATATCACCATCAAGAAGCGGTGTGGACGAGTGCGGAATCTACGATTATACCATGGATGAGAAGAGGTATGTATAACAAATGTTATTTTTAAAAGAAATTAAAATTTATTTTTTAATAATGATTTTTTTTTTAATTAAGAGCGTCATCCTGAAGAGGAGGAGGAGGAGGAGGAGAGGGGAGGAGGCTTGCGATTGTCATCAACGACGCGTTGGCGAAAGAAGAGGAAGATTATATATTGATGTCGATCATGTTTCAAAATTTTAGTAAAAAGGATTTTAATAAAAAGGATTTTAATAAAAAGGATTTATTTAACATACATTAATATACATTTTTTTAAAATACCCACAATCCTATCCAAAATTTCCCTAAAAATTATAGTTATTTCTTATTGTAGCTATTCGGTTAGCGGTTTGTTCAGGGGAAAGAGAGAACATCTTTTATGATAGGGCATGTACATTTTTCAAAAAATCATATTAGTTTACAATATTATTTTTCGCATTTATATAATTTTTCTAACAATGCTCGTCAACGGGTTGTATTCCACGATGCAGTCGTGTATCATCAAGCAGTATGCAGCCGTCGAAGGTAGGACATCCTTTCGACATTCGAATTCGATTCGCACGTCGATGGTCGCATTTTTCAGCGCTTCGTTTTGTCGCGAGCAATCGATGACTACGAACGGTCCATACAGTAGAAAGTCGATTGTATTCAGTAACACCTCACCGTCGTTTTCATAATAGGACTCTTGAAATTTCGCGTACATGTCATAGAGCAACGCGTATTTATCCTTTTCGAAATCGATGTTCAAATCGTCGTAGGGATACATTTCCGAGTTCAAGTAAAGTCGAATATTAGATAAGAAGCAGGAATCGAATTGGGTAGCGTTTTTCTTTAAATCATTTTTCCTTTCGGTTTGTAACGCGAATATCACGTATCGCGGTTTTTCCATTTGCGGAGCCGTTTTTATCGCCCACGTGTGCTTCGTGGTTGTTTGCAGCATCGGATATTCGTACAGTTCCCACGAACGGAAACTCATGCTGATCGATCTTTCGCTCTCAAGAATACGCAGCATCGACAACTTGTGTATTTCATCCAAAGCGACGTGTGGCATTCTCCATTGAATTTTATACAAATCCAGGACAGGTTTCACATTGTCGGACCAGCTTCGTAGCGCGTTAGCGTCGTTGCGCGCGCGAATCAAAATCAATTCGTGCCGAGCATTTATTACAACGCGTTTGTAATCTTCGCAGAAGCCTAGCAATGTGTTCATACGCACGCAAAAGTTGAAATTTCGAAAATTCGTAGGCGTTGCGATGAGATTTTCCCTCCGTTGATCATCGTTCCTGTACATCCAGCCTGCGTTGGACAGCGCGTTGTTCTTCGTAATGTTCAGACTCGCATAATTCTTCAAGGTCGTCGTTGTACCGGGATTTCTGGACCGATCGATTTCCACTCCGTTCAGTTCGTAACGTATTTCGTCGAACATAAACGCCACCGCATTGTTGTCTAGAGCTACCGTGTCGTTGGCCAATCCTCCTGGTAGGCTGAGTCTTCCCTCCACGTATAGGAAGCTTTTACACGGAAGAGTGTACAAGTCTTGATGTTGAATGGGTATTCTTATCTCATCGCTGTTTCCAAACGTAGTGTTGGCGTACGGATTGTAGGTGTGCAGTTCGATCTTAGTTATTCGATTGTCGAAGATCGGTGCTTCGGAGATGTTCAAAATGTCGTACGACATGATGCGGGGGCGTGCGATTACTTGTTAACGACAAATCCCAGAGATTGTAGATATTTAACGTTTCGTGCAGTTAATTTCCTCGTCTTCTTCTCCTTATTATTATTGTTATTATTATTATTTTGGAACGATACACCGTCTTTGAAGCTTGGCGTATTATTGTGAATTAGCATGACGTTTCTTTACCGAGGTTATGAGATGGTTGCAATCGTATCGTGATTTCTTCGTTTCGAAAATCAATTAAACGTCCCGACTGGTCCACAATGCGAATCGTTAAATCATCCATTGACCGTGTGACGATCGGAAGGTAAATGACTCGTGCAGGCGTTTCCGATATTTTATACCCTGGCGACACGTTGGGCGCGAATTCGTGTATCGTGTGAACCAGTTTCCCGTTATCGTACGAACCGGTGGTTACGTTGCATTCTATTCGAATAATATTCGTATTAATGATATTCACGGGGGTGTCCGATATATGCCATGTGTTTGGCGATAAAACACGATTCATAGAGAATCCTAGAATAGGACCCACGTTATTAGGCTTTGTAAAATTTATCCTATATGCGCTTTTAATTTCGCTTTTCATAGTATTGTTGTTCGCTCGCAAGATCAGCGGGTATTCCGGATCGTTCTTATCTTTGGCTGCAGGATACCGCATGCTTATCTCACGCCTCAAGTAAGCGTTGATCGCCTCCAGTTCATACGAACCATCTGGGATGCTTATCTCCTCATCTTTGTCGTCGAAATAAAATTTATTGTTTCCAATATTCGAACTGATGTTTGGTATTGTGTAATAAGTTTGCAAATCGAGCAGACCCAGTTCGTAGTTGGCATTGCTCAGATCTATAGGCGGGAAGTACTTGGACGATAAGACGCTACTTCTTCCCGATAACGTGAACGTGTAGGACATTCTTGCAGCGGCGGTAGAATGATTAAAAATGCTATGTCAGAGATTCTCGCAAAAATTTTACACACAATTGTCCACATACGCTTTCGTTGTAATTTTTATAATTCTTGCGATTGTATGAGATTACCACGTTCGGTCCGAAGTATCGAATTAATTCGATTGGTGGTTGAAGATTTCCAAAACTATCGAAGTAGCTGATTCGCGACTTCTGCTTTATATATGCGACCCAATGTGTTCCTGGACCATGACTGCTATCCAGATTGACTATTCCTCGTTCATTTATCCAGATTTTATTGGGCAATGCATCGAGCATGAAAACTCCGCGAAAATGTGGTAATTTTCTACAGACAATTTTCAATTCAAGATCCGTCGTTGAGTTATCTACTTTTTTCCTTTCGTCTTCCTTTTTTTTTTCTTTATTCCTTTCCCACGCTTGTATGGTGCAAGATACACTCCACGGCCCTCCATGGCACGATTGTGTCGTTCCAATTCTTCCAATTGTTTCTTCGCAGCTTTCGCCTCGTTTATCGTTTTAGCCACTGCAGCAGCACCGCCTGACAATGCCCCCAAAGCTCCCAAAGCAGGAAACAGCAGCGGTAGAAAACCACCTCGTTTGGCAATTGGTAGAATTCTTCCAATATTGTAGCTACTGTAGTTCTTCTTCTTCTTCTTTCCCTTAACCGCTCGTCGACCCTTCTTCCTTATCAGACCCATACCTAATCTTGTCAGGGAATGTCTTTTACCAGTCCGTAACGGTATACAGAGCTGTTTATACCAGTCTGTAGCAGTATACAGAGCTGTTTATACCAGTCTGTAGCGGTATACAGAGCTGTTTATACCAGTCTGTAGCAGTATACAGAGCTGTTTATACCAGTCTGTAGCGGTATACAGAGCTGTTTATACCAGTCTGTAGCGGTATACAGAGCTGTTTCTTACCAGTCTGTAGCGGTATACAGAGCTGTTTCTTGCCAGTCTGTAGCGGTATATGAAGCTGTTATGTCAAAAATTCTTTGATTGACAATGAACAAAAAAAAAATGTACGTGCGTTAGTTACATGGAGATATGCTCTATCATTTGAATACGAGAAGACTGATATCTATGATGCTTGAGTTCTCGTATAAATACCTTATCGTTCGAGAAGAAAATTTAGCATAACAAAAGACAGTCGAGAGAGAGCATGCGTTTCGTACGACAGTCCTTGAATATCCGGGTTCCGACCTACCGCACGTTCGACGACCATGATGAGATAATTCGGAAACATGGGCCATTGCTACCGAGTACTATACGATGCGTGATAAGCGGCCCGTCAGGATGTGGTAAAACGAACGACATGATTAGCCTGTTGGAAAGTCCGAATGGACTGCGATTCGCAAATGTGTATGTGTATTCGAAATCGTTACGTCAACCAAAATATCAATACTTGAACAACTTGTTCTCGCACGTGGGCAAGGACGTAGGTTACTTTGCCTATTCGGACAACGCGGACGTGATTCCCCCGGCGGATGCTCGACCGAATTCGATATTTATCTTCGACGACGTTGCTTGTGATGAACTGGACGTTATGAGAGAATATTTCGCGATGGGCAGACATTCGCACGTCGATTGTTTCTATCTGTCGTAATCATACGCGAGAATACCAAAACATTTGATTCGCGACAATGCCAATCTATTGATTCTATTCAATCAATCAATTCGAAAGTTTCAACGCAGTTTGTTCAAGGTGTTGGCGAAACAAGTATGAATTCCTTGTAATCGACAAAGACAGCCCTGTGAACCGAGGACGTTACAGACGCGGATTTAACGAATTCGTCGTGCTGTGATCCGACTCATTTGGACGGTAAGAGGTGTCGGTGTCACATCGTGCTCCCACTCGATATGCGTCCGTCAAAGAGAAACCTGCGAGCTGCTATCGTTAAGGAAATAGCTAAGACCAGTGACGACATACGTAAAAAGAGTTTAGCCTTGAAAGTTGGGAAAATGGATGTACAGTCTAACATTGAGACAAATTTACGTCCGATCGTGGAACCGTTGAAACAGCTAGTCCAAAATACAGCTACGGAAGCGAAAGATAATACATCAAATGCTGACCGATCGTTGGATTTGCAAACACAGCAGTCGCTGTTCTCTGTGAAGAAGAAGAAGAAAGTGGAGAGAGAATTTATTAAGAAAAAGAGGACACACGATGAAGCAGCATTAACTCCAAGGATGCATTTGAAAAAGAAGAAGAAGAAGAATAAAGTATATTCCCCCATCGGTGTCAGCGATGACGCCGACTATGTTGACGATGACGACGACGACGACGACGACGACGATGATGCGGACACCAATATGGTGCTCGAACCAACACCTTCAATGCATCGAGAGGTAGCTCTCGAATCATCTCCAACGGCTGCAACATCGTTGGAATCATCGGTGCGAAATATTTTGAGAAGTCCTGAAAAGCATCGCGACGAATACGAGCATTTGTTCTTTAGCGGGCCGCCGAAAAGTCAGGACAATGTGTACGGAGTGAATTTTCATAATAACAAACTGATGCTTGGAAACGTTGCGTTCGACGTGGAAAGCAACGATGATATTGTTATTAATAAAATTAGGTGCAGAGGAACTCCATGTCTCTACGAATTGATATTCAAAAGAATACCCAACGAGAACCTGTACACTGAGAATGATAAGGAAATTTATAGAAACATTCTCATCGCTACGCATGCGCACCGACGTGGTAATCAGATAATGGGAAACAAGGGCTACAAGTACAAAACTATTATAGGACCAATGTTCTCAGCGTTACGTGGAAAAGGTATAAATATTCCAACGACGATGATGCGTGTAACCAACAATCCGGTCGATTATGTGCATTGGGATGACCCAAATGAGCTGGTTGATCGTTTGAAATTGTTGATGGCATCGAAAAATGCTGGTCATACCAACCACGACAATGAAATAACATCCATAATCGAAGAACTTCGCGAAGCTGGATTGATTATAAATTAAATTCCTCGAATATTTATTACGTTAGTGACGAATGAAATGCCTGTTGGTAAATTTATCAAATGATTCGATAAAATGAGTATCCGTTGGAATTGCTCCGAAACCAATCAAACGTTATCCGTAGATGAAAATTGGGAGGACAGATTTAAAAATATTGAGTTCAGACTCGACGATATTTGTCGACAAATACAACAGATCGAGCAACAGCAAGATCTACTCGAGTTGTTGGTGTTAAAGAAGAAGAAGAAGAAGAAGAAAGGAGAAGAAAACAACTAAACCGAGAAACGAAAAAAATGTCTATTAATAAATTTGGTACGTTGTATAAACATAGTATGCCTGAGTCGAAAATATTGGCAGATATTTCAACTTTTTATTCGATATGTAAAAATTATGTACACGACAATGCCATATGCTCGATCGGCAATTTGTACGATGCGCGAGGCGCTAAGATCGCTCGTGTCGCAAATCCTACGACGAACGATGACGCGGCCATCAAACTGTACGTCGATCGCGTTTCAAAGATAGGCGACGATACAGTCACGTCATCGCTTCACGAGTACATGCAGAATAATGCGATGTGCTTCTCAACGGAATCGTACACAGCTCGAAACAAGAGGATCAAACATTTGGCGGAACCGCTTCAAAACGATGACGCGGCCACTAGATCGTACGTTGACGATGTATCGAAAAAAGGCGACGACGAGCTTCGTAGAAAAATAACAGCTAACGAAAAAATGACGAAGGGTGTCGAACAGGCCGGTGTAAAATACAAGTCCGAACTCATGGATAAAATAACAGCTAACGAAAAAATGACGAAGGGTGTCGAACAGGCCGGTGTAAAATAGAAGTCCGAACTCATGGATAAAATAACGGCTAATGAAAAAATGACGAAGGGTGTCGAACAGGCCGGTGTAAAATACAAGTCTGAACTCATGGATAAAATAACGGCTAACGAAAAGTTGGCGAAGGATGTCAAAGAGACTAGCCTAAAATGCAAGTCCGAATTCGTGGGTAAAATAACGGCTAATGAAAAGTTGGCGAAGGATGCCAAACAGACTAGCCTAAAATGCAAGTCCGAACTCGTGGGTAAAATAACGGCTAACGAAAAGTTGGCGAAGGATGCTAAACAGACTAGTGCGAAGTGGAAATCCGAACTCATGGGTAAAATAACGGCTAACGAAAAGTTGGCGAAGGATGCCAAAGAGACTAGTGCGAAATGGAAATCCGAACTCATGGATAAAATAACGGCTAACGAGAAACTAACGAAAGATATGGAGCAGACTAATGAAAAATGGAGGAATAAAGTGCTGGCTAAAATATATAATTTTCAATACGACAGTGATCAGAAAATTAAATCAATTGATTCAGATAACGATGAAATTAATGTGAAAATTGATAACGTATTTTCGGTATTGGAGCAAAAGGTTGAAGCGTTAAAACAGAATATGAAAGATGAAACGGACAGCTCAATCGGTAACCAACTACAAATCTTTGAGGAAAGTTTTCGTGGTAAAATGAAGAAATTAGTTGCCGAGGAATGCCTCAAGTTCTATAAATAACATGCTTTTGCAACGATTGCATCATTTTTGCTGGTGATTACGGTGGTAAAACATCGATTGTCGAAAGAAATTGGAGCAGCAGCAGCAGCAACGATGCGTAACAGCAGCAGCAGCAGCAGCAAGAAATCATCGTCTCGTGATTCGCTAAAGCAGACTATTCAAGACATCGTTGCGAATATAGACACGAAACATGAACATCACAAGGACAATTCAATCAACACGAAGAGTTTCAATAGATTTATGTTCGATCTGATAAATACGATAAGAAAATACGTTCTACACATATCGGACGAGAATGACGAGTTCGATGCATTGGGTCTACCTATAGAAAGTATAAAAGTTCCTATTAACACGAAGAAGTATGTCGACAACGTTATCAACGAGAGGGCGGTAATTTTGAACAGTGACAACGAATTTTTCGATGCAAAATCTCGAATTATTCGATATTTGGCAACTCCGGTTTTCGCCAGCGACTCGACAACAAAAAGTTACGTTGACGACGCGATCGATTCGTTGAAAAAAACATTTACGTATGACCTGTATGAAACTATTGACGACGTTCACTCGATGAAACGCGCGGTCGAAACTCTCCAAAAATTCGTGACAAACGACGAATCCAATCATGAGAATCTGAAGAAACATGTTGAGACGTGCATCGAGCAGAATAATAAAAGTATCAATGAAAAGCTATGTCAAAGATTCGTCGAGCTCGAGGATAAGTTGTTCGAAACAATGAAAGCTGAGGGTATCGTGGATCGAGAAAAATTGAATGCCGTTGTGAAATTTGCTGACAACATCGAGCACAAACTTGCAAGTGTGGAACACAAAGTTAACAGCAACTGGCCGAAAAAGATTGATAACCTTGAAAATCACATATTAAATAAAATCCACATCTTGGAGGAAATTACGAGCACTGGCAAAGCGAATCAGGGAAAGTTGGCGCAACTTGAATTACTCGTAGACGAACTGCAAAATAAATTTACAGTAGGCGGTTTTGAAACTGGCAAGGAATTGGATGAGAGGTTCGAAAGGCTTAATACTGCTATGTACAAGAGATTACTCGAGCTGACTGGAGAGGGGAACATAGTCGCGAAATTCGAACAGTTACATAAATCTTTATTAGAGAAATTTACCGAAATATACGGACAAATGCGACGTATCGAAGAACAGCAGCAACATAGTGTGCGCGTCGCTTTCGAGGAATTGGATTCTCGTATGAGACTTCGTTTCAGAGACTTGTTGACTGTAGCGGTAGCAGCAACCACAGAAGAGATTCCGATAACGCAAAAAGCGTCAATAGCTGAAAAGTCCATCGATAACGCAAAAGAGGACGCGACAGCGGTCGAAAAGACTCCGAGAACGCAAGGATAATTAAATTAGCGTATCTTAATTTCAAGCGACCGCAGATTCATCGATAACGCAAAAGAGAGCGCGGCAGCGATCAACGCAAGGATAATTAAATTAGCGTATCTTAATTTCGAGCGACCGCAGACTGACAAGGCGAAATCATGAGCGGCGATAAAGTGAACTTGGTGAATGAACTGCATGCTCCGGCGAGACGTTACTTCCGGCGGAGGCGAGTGGTTACTCGACGATCTCTGGCAAGCTGATATCGTTGAAGTTCAACCGTACGCAAGAGAGAATCGAGGACATCGATATATTCTTACGATAATCGATACATTCAGCAAGTATGCCTGGGCCGTTCCTTTGAAAAGCAAAAATGCTGACGATGTGTGCAAAGCTTTCGCGTCGGTGTTGAAAAAAGATGGCCGAATACCGAACAATTTGCAAACCGATATGGGGAAAGAATTCTACAATAAAGATTTTCAAGAATATCTGAAGAAACGTAACATCAACCACTATTCCACATTCAGCACTATGAAAGCGTCCATAGTCGAACGATTCAATCGTACATTGAAGAACAACATGTGGAAATTTTTCTCGTTGAGCGGAAAATATCGTTGGATCGACGAGCTACCCACGTTGATCAAGGACTACAATAATCAAAAACATCGCACCATTCGTATACGACCTGCAAACGTGAATCATAAAAATGAGAAGTATCTTTTATCTACCGTGTACAGCAACGTCAAGATCGCCGGTCCTGCGAAATTCAAAGTTGGCGACTATGTGCGCATCAGCAAGTTCAAAACCGTATTCGACAAAGGATACACGCCGAACTGGTCAACGGAAGTATTTAAGATCGCGACGGTGAAACGAACGAACCCCGTCACGTATCTTTTGGTTGATTTGCAGAACAAACCTATCGCTGGAGGATTTTACGAATACGAGATATGCGCTACCAAATATGCCGACGTGTATTTAGTAGAAAAAGTATTGCGTCGAAAAGGAAATGAAATATATGTGAAATGGTTGGGGCTGGATTCGTCACATAACTCTTGGATAAAGAAATCATCTGTACTTTAATTGTATAATGTAATGTTTATTTTTGTTTCTCTAATAAACATGAAAAAATACATAAATGCTTTTTACATTAATACTAATTAATTCCCCCACACGCACACAATTTCAACGATTCGCTTTCGATACGATTAGATCTAAACATAAAGCTAACAATTCGCAATCGATCAGACAATTTCGTTCGAACAATTCGTTTGTAAAAATTACGGTCGCATAATTCTGCTCGTTATTGGAGTTTTTTACAATGTCAACGAGCTTCGCGAATCTATCCTGAGTTTCTGGAATATTTTCTAATAACCATGAATACATATGATCCATACATAACTCTAATTTGTACAAATTATCCATCGTCTCTTTCGTAACATAAATCGATGCTTGAGAATCGAACAACTTGATTAGACTCATTCCATTAAAATTTACAATTTGTAACGATAAAGTCTCATCAATTTGTTTTTCCTTCTTGTCCGCGTCGAAGTAATTGTGAATATAATCTCTAGTTTTCACCAGCAGTTTCCACGTAGCCATTGAAAAAGAAATCTCTGTTCCACGATTGTCCCCCAAGACAAACTCGACGCGCAAATTTTCATCCACGCGTACACAAATTTCAAGGAACTTGAAATAATTGCCGGCTATGGAGTATCTTCTACCCAAGATTCGTGCGTTGCGCGGTATCTGCAACTGATTCTGCTGCGACTGGGGTTGCGACTGTTGAAACGACCGTTTCATCGAAATGGAGTATCTATAAAAGAAATAACATACAATATTTTTTTTCTTCTTTCATAAAAGGAACATTTTATTCCCTTCAAACTTTCTTTTACTTACCCATAATTTGTATAATCGTTGTGAGATCCATTTTTATGTAAAAAATTATTGGTTTGATTTGACATTGTGAATATTATAATACTGAAGAACAACTGCGCTATAAGAAAGTAATCTGTAGAACGCACTACTCGCTGTACGCAATGTCAAAAGCTTATATATATACAATTCCCCTACCATTTTTCCCCCTTCTTACACGCAAGATAACAATACAAGGAGCGTATACGCCCCTTTTCCGCTTACAAATAAAAGTGAACACGCGCGCGCAACACGGGATTCGAAACATCGATGAAATTATATAACCGCTTTTATTTTTTCTAACTCCCCCCACTCCCTCTCCCTCCTGCCCCCCTCTCCCCCTTTCGCGATTTTATAATGTCCCCAAGAAAGGGTTTCGATCGAATTGTTTAAAATGTATCGTTTATCATCGTATGGACTCAATGCTAATTTACTCTGTGATACTGAATACACTTGATGTTGTATAGACATTATCAATTTAACGCAAACTGATTTTTCTAAATGATCGTGAAGGCATGCTAAATAGTCGTCGAAAGTTATATTTTTAATCGTCACGTTAGTCTTAATTCCTTTAATCTTTTTTACATCGTCTTTGTCTTGTACCCGAATAGCATACATTTTCGAGCGAAGACCCACAAACTCTGTCATGATTTTACCTCCGTTCTCGTCCTTCATTAATCCTAATACTTTATTATTCGCGATCGGAACGCCGTACACGTTATTTCTGTCATAATTGGAAGTATCGTATCGGTGAATGTCACGTTTTATCATCTCGTACGCGTCGTCGCAAATAATCTGATAAATTAAACTGTCCGTGTCCGTGTACAAAATCCTGCATCTTTCTTGAAAATTTGGAAGCATGTAGCCATAATGAAAATCATACAAATGTAATTTTGATATGTCCAACACTGACATGCCTATGTAAATAGGTTTATAAAATTTAATAGAAAACTGGTTCATTTGAACTGCGACAAAATCCTCGGAGAATACGGTACAGCTATGGAAATTTGGACGAGCTATTAAATGCTTAGCACCGTGTCGACCGCTCCATCGCGAGAGCAACTTTACGTTTACATGATTTCGAACGTTTTCCATCGTTTTTCCAAACACTGCATTGTTCATCAGTTTGAACAGATTCTTCGAGAAGTCATTGTTTGCGTTGGCGCGCAACCTCGTATTTAAATCTATGTAACGACGTAACCAACATGATTCTTCAAACTTCAGTATCCGATGAATTTTCTTTAATTTTAAATTATACCTCAAACATTGCTGGAGGTATCGATAATGGAGTACGTAACGATTCTTATCGCTAAGCGTTGTCAACAGTTTCTTTTGCAACGTCACAACCTCGTGAATCAGGCAATAGGGAAGATCTGCATGAGCATCATGAATTTCCTGAGGATACTCTAAGTCAACTTCTAAAATGTACCCGACGGGACTGTCGATCGGCACGGAATCGATGTTGAAATTACTCGTATCGTCAACCCATTGGAAACCCCTGTGCGGCAAAGGCTGCGACATGGCCCAGCCATAGAAATTATTAACATCGAAATACATCAGATAGCTAGACGGTTCGGCCGAATCGTACGTCGACATATACTTGTTATTCGCGCGCGCGTAACGATGCGAACATTGACTCAACCCACCTCGTATTCCCCGTTCCACGAACAAAAACATGTCAACGTCGGTGAACAATTCCAACTCGATCTTCGTCAATTTTAGCATCGCGTCCCACTCGAAACCGGGCAACGTATAATAGTGCGCTGGATCGAGTTTATAATTCTCGAGCGACTTTTCGCGAAAATTTTCAAACACGTCGGCCAACAACAACACATCCAATTTCAAGTACAAGTCGCTGTACTGTCCTAACGTTTGTATACCGAAACGTGACCAACTTCGTTCGCGTGACAATAGTCGACGTCGGATATCTCGCTGTCGCATAACTGATTATAAAATGCTTCGCGCGGTGGTAAACAAGTGTCGCTTAATTTGTCATAGGTCGATACATAGTCGTATGGGAAAACGCCTTTCCTGGTTAGAAGATGAAAATCATCGTTCGAAAGACGATTGAATTGGCTCCTCACGATATGCAAGTCGCTCTTGTCCAAGTACGACGACAACTTGTCCAGACTCGAATTCAAGAACTTGAACGAATCGATGAATCGAAACTTTATGCACTTCTTCCACGATTTTTTGATCGCATCTTTATTCCTCTTACTGTGTTTCGTGAAAGAAATGTACTTCTCTTTCGTCAGCGGTAACGCGTCTATTTTACCTTCAAACGCGTTTGCCAATTCTTTGATGAAAAAGTGTGCGTCGTAGCCGGACAAATTGTGAAAAACCACCGGTATCACGTACGAGGATTGATAGCTCAGATTGCAACGGCTGTGCGCCGGACCCCGATACGCACCTGTGAAATGACAATGATCATGCACTCGCACGTCGTCATTACCGAGTGGTTCTTCGCACACGTGACAATACGTGGCGGTACGAAAAGTTGAGATTTGTGCGGCGGTCAACGGAGCCATTGGAACCGTTCGATCAAACACCGGCTGCAATTTACAGCTCAACTCGTGCAACTTCGATGCAAACCATGAGATACAACCTTTCTCATCACGATAAGCCTGATACTCGCTCAACGAACTGTCGTATCGGCAATGGAGGTAGTAGCCTACGCTGAAGGCATGGTGATGTTGATATCTACAGTAAGCTCCATGACCTTGATCTTCCTGTTTCTCCAGCAGGCATTCCAAGTCTGCGTAGATAACGAACGGTGCCGGTTCCTTGTACGCATAATTCTTGAACTTCAGCCATTTATCGTCTTCCGTCGGAAGTTTCAATGCACATTCGTTCATTCGACTGCAGTCGATCTCGTGAATGCTCAATTTTTCCTGCGATTTGAAATACTGTAGACACCTGACAAAAAAAAAACATAATTTTTTATTTTAGTTTTTCTCGCCCACCACCACCATCACCACCACCACCACCATCATCCAGAAGAAAGAAAAAAATTTACATGTGTGGATGTACCGAATCTTACATGGATCTTACCGATCGCAAATATGCTTATTGTGCTGCGTGCTGATCTGAGATGAAACCAGACGAGATAAATTCCTAATACACAGATAATGATTGCGCAAGTTTTCGGAGTCGTGTATGAGCAGCAAATTTACATGTTTCTCCCGCTTCCTTGAGGTCAAATGCAACGTCCGACATCTTTCTTGTTCCCCTCCCCACTCGAACACGTTCACGGAAACGTCATTCGCTTTTTCGAACTTTGGTATGTCCTTGAACAACATCGGCAATTGGAATCCCTCGGTGTGGAGCACATCGCTGTAATGCGGATAGGATGATGTGCGATTCAAATTATTTTTAGCTGGATATAGGCTTGCCACCACTGCCCAATAGAAACATGCATTATCGTCGTCACTGTACACATTGAGGACTGCTTTCTTTAATTGCACTGTTCGAGGCACGGATACCTGACAACCTGCTTGTAACGGTTGATATTTATTGGAATTCACCATCAAATGCAGGATCTTCGATAACGCCCATCCACTGTCTCATTCTTGAAACTCTTCTATCGATGTCAAAAGCGTTGGCACAACATCTTTCGCATACCAGCGACGTAGATTCGACGAATGAAAGAGCGCGACGTTTCGCGTGCTAAAACTTTTCACCGAAACCTCGTCGCGCAGCACAAATTCCGCCTCCAATACTACGTTCACTTTTAACGACAAATGAACGTTCAAAAGTTCTGTAATACGATTCGTAACTATTCGCTTCGCGTGTTGCAAGAAATGACGTGGATCGACATGCTCGACGTTGATCACAACGCCGGTCGATATACGATTCTTAAACGCCGACTCAATGTTCTCCAAACGAAGAGTCGATGCTCTCGCGCCAACGTTTCCATACAAACCGCTACCAACGCGTGATGAAAACCGATGATCTAACGAGACCTTCAAAGTTTTCATACGACACATGATCGACAGCAAACTCGATTTTACACCTATGGGTGCTTCGTTTTTCTTCACAATGATCATATATTTCCTACACCATTGTAAACATTCAATACATGATTTCGTCCATTCGCGATACTCGTCCACAGTTCGAATCATCCTTGACATATGTGTTAACGATTTCAACATGTCCTTGCAAACTTGCGTCATCTTGTGAAAATATTAATTCACATCAATTATTAAAAAGAAGTTTTTTCAATTTTGATTTCACGTCGTCGGTTAAGTTTCCAGTTCTCACGAACGTAACTACACTATACAACCAACCACGCGATGCTCTCCCATCTCGATGATATGTAGTATCGCGGACGGTGAATCGATCGCGGGCCATTTCACTATAATTTGGCTAAATCGTTTCGTGTAGATGAAACTCACGCGACTCGTCAAATCTTTTCACATTAGACGTTCCGTCGCTGTTTTCCACTCGAGCGGAAATTGATCGTTCAGGTATAAGTTTATGACGTATCCCCAAACCAAATTCTGTAATGTAGGAACCATCTCACGACGTATCTTCACCACTCGATGAAAAATACTTCGATATGAATTTCACGCGTGAAGCATTGAGTTTCTCGGTCGGTAAATTAATGTCCCATTTGATTTTACGAATATCCCAATCATCGTCGTCGTCGTGCAATGAATATTCCAATCTTCTCTTCACTTTGTTCAATGGAGGGAGGAAATCACCTCTGGTCATACTCCGTTCAAATTTTGATAATGGTATCAACACTGGTTCGACGCAAACATAATCAGTTTCTTTACGGTATTTAAAAATAATCCTCTTCAACCATCTCTTCGAACGACATTGCGTGCTCAAAGGAACGATTACTTTTAAAACATCAATACTATTGTATATCACGTAATTGAGCAAGTCTCGCGATTTGAACACGCGTGCACCCACGTATGAAAAACTAGCGTGCGGATATCTCCGACGAAAAACACAGTACACGTCGCACAAAATAACATCACAATATCGGATAAAAATCCGTCGAGCAATGCTCGAAAAATTATGAACACCGTGTTCAAATATCTTAGACGTTGCGAACGATTGCAACGATGGCACGTTCAACAAACCAACTTCCATACCAATACTCAACTCAGTAGCGAATAAAATGTTCGCTGCAAAGGGAAAAAGCAAAAAACAGTAAAAGAGAGAGAAAAAATATCTCTCTCTCTCTGTCCGCATCATTTGCAAGAGAGAACAACCGCTGCATCTTCCCCTCTCTCTCTCTCGCTCGCTACAATATTATACCGAGATAAAAAAAAAACTTAGTTTAAGAAATCTTAACGAGACCAAAATCCCCGATATCGCTTCGCAAGCGCGGGTAAAGCATCCGCGAGTCTCTCCGGATACAAAACCACAAACTTCTATAAATGCGTCGCGCGAGAAAAATCATGCATCGTTTTTGCAAGAGAGAGAACAACCGCTGCATCCTCCCCCCTCTCTCTCTCGCTCTCTACAATATTATACCGAGATAAAAAAAACTTACTTTAAGAAATCTCAACGAGTCCAAAATCACGGGTAAAGCATCCGCGAGTCTCTCCGGATACAAAACCACAAACTTCTATAAATGCGTCGCGCCTAACGCACGCGCGAGAAAAATCATGCATCGCTTTTGCAAGAGAGAGAACAACCGCTGCATCCTCCCCTCTCTCTCTCTCTCGCTCTCTACAATATTATACCGAGATAAAAAAACCATACTTTAAGAAATCTAATAAACGAAACCAAAATCCCCGATATCGCTTCGCAAGATAAGCAACTTCCGGGTAAGGCGTCCGAGAGCCTCTCCGGATGCAAAACCGCAAAACTCCTTATCGGTGACTTCCCCCCTCCACACGACGCGTGCCGCTCACGATGATGCTTCCTTCCCTTTACCCCCCCCCCCCCGGCTCAGCCTTCCCCTCGCCCTTGATTGCAGAACGCAACTCCTATACCTACTCACAGGGCAGCATACTAGGTCCAATACTGTACACTCTACACATCGGATATGCCCACAAACGTACGCAGCACAACTCTAAAATTTGTGAATGATACGGCAATGCTCACTGCAAGTAAAAATCCACAGCAAGCAACAAATGTTCTAGAAGAACAGATCGATGACTTTGAAAAATGGCTTTCCAAGAAAAGAATTAAAGTAAACACAGCTAAATGCAAACATCACATTTACATCAAGAAAAAATCTAATGCCAAATGTAAAACTAAACAACATAGAAATACCTTAAAAAAAAGTCAAATACTTGGGATTACATATGAAATGTGCCTACATCCTGGAACATGGATACAATATTACTGCAGAAATTGCACAAATTCGGCTAAAAAGGCGACAGATGTCTTGGCTTATAGGTAAAAAATCAAAACACAGCGTAAACAACTAACTACAAATTTATAAATCAATAATTAAAGCCATATGGACGTACGGTACTCTACTATAGGATACAGCGGTATTGAGCCAGATAACAAAAACTGAAACTCAACAATCAATAACCTTACGCACAATATTAAACGCACCATGGATCATCAAGAATGAAGATATAAGGAAGGATCTCAACATCGCTACAGTATTAGAAGAAATAATGAAAGCATCCAAAAAATATAACAGCAAATTTGAAACCCACAGCAATCCACTAGCGAACACCAACCGACTACGAAGAATTCATTCAGCAGACCTGATAGATTCTTAGAGCCCAGAGCACAGACACTTTCTCGGTGGTAAAATTTGTCTACGCTGTAACGATGACCCTTCCTCCCCCACTCTTAGTCTCTAAAAGAGATAAGACACAGGTATAAATAGGCCATTAATTACGCGTGTGATTGATCCGGAACATCGATCACAGTGGAAAAGTTTCCACTCCAAATGTAACAATTCTATAAAACTGTTGTAAAATAAACATACGCTGGAAAGCCATAGCATCCAGCTCCTTTTAAAAAGCGAAGTCATAGAGAGAAGAAGAAATAGCGAGCTTTCGACGCAGTGTTCCAACAATGCATTGCTACCGCCACCATCACGTCCCAGACGTCGACACCAGAAGACGAGATGGAGGTGCGAATTCGTTAGCGGATCCGACTACTATCTGTGGCTAGCACCACGCTGTGATGCAGGTCTCTAAGGTGCAGACGATCAGGTCAGTAACCGAGACACAAACTCCATAACCACCGCTCTCGCCGGAGTGTGTTACAATCGCGACGCCGGGCTACATCCTTCACGTATCCTGGGCTGCAATCCGGCATGGGCGACTCCGGCGAGTGACGAGTGAAGACTGATACAGCCTAACTTTCGACCGCCATGGCCGGCTCCGTACGTGGCAATTCATCAAAAGAAATTCATCAAACCCCACTATAGAGTGTCGAACCCACGGAGGAAGGGCGGGGGTGTAAGGTTTCTTTTCAGAAAACCAAATTCCAGTAAGTGCCGACCGACATAGCTATGGCTTCACCGGCGATGATAGTCTCCACTGCGTGAACGGCTTACGTCGTTCGGCCTTATGTCGCGAGTGAATTTTCTTCGAGATTAAAATATTGTTTGCCCTTCGCAGGCATTCTTTAATCCGTCTAGGTCAGTATAGCTATCTTCTTTTCAGTGTTCGCTACCGCTTTTGCTAGTTCCACGCTTCGATTAACTACCAATTCTTTCGCTAGCTGCGCCCCGAAGTGAGACCTTCGCCGCTGGCAACAAACACTCACTCTTTTCTTTTTCTTGTTTACTCAAGAACATCTTTGGTCTGGAGAAAGAAGGAAATCACCATTGCGCGAGTCGCACAAAGCCGCGAATAAGTCAAAAACAGCGGTTCGTAGCTGCCGTGTGTGTGCGCGCGATCTGGTACCAACTCAACACTTGTTCCTGAAATTTCGAATACGTGGTAGGCTCCGCAGAGCCGGAGGAGTGTTACGCCAGCGCCGAAAACTGCGAAAGATGAGCTGCACTCAATAGTCTCACTGAAAATTAGTCGAGTTATAGACGGCAAGCAAATCAGTCGGCCTGGCAAGTACTCCAGCGCCTCACGCTGTCGACATTTGGTTATCACACACTCGTGTTCTCTGTTGTTTCAAGCCTTCGTTTTAGTGAGAGAATTTCTAGATCCTCCGCGAACTAGTAGCTAGTAGCGGTCGAAGAATTACTCGAGATTCGGTTTCGGATCCACATCGGCGCGTGAGAGGCACTCCCGTCCGCCAGGTTCATCTGGGGGAGCATTGTCAGCTGTATTACCCCAGGTCCTTCTGGAGCGGAACGTCATGGTCCCTCACATCATGGTGTGCGTGGACCGGCGTACCGACTGTGGGTCCTTCTGAAGTGGCCGCGTCGAGTCGAACGGTGCAGAGAAGGAAGACGCCCGTTTCCAGGGACAAATAAATCCCTTTCTTCTCCTTCCACAATTCTCCTAAGCTAGACGTGACGCACGTTGTTGCTTCTAAAACACGCTTTCCTCGACGTGCCCAATCAAGCGAGGCCGGTGCAGTTGTTTGCAAGAAATAAAACTATCAGTGCTGTACCGTGCAGAAGGGAGGCAATACATGCGAGTAACCTTTCAACAGGACGCGCGTTTTAAACATACTTATAGCTTAGCTTAGCGTAGATTTATCCAAATGAATAATTTGTTTTGTTACTTTCGGAACGCAACCTCAAATTTGCTGTCCACTTTTCTTGCACTTCATATTTTGGCTTCCCTTCTTCCCGCATCAGACATATACGCAGATTAGTCGGTTCTTTAATATATTAAGAAAGGTAATGCAACACGTTGGACAATGTATTCAAAACTTCTAATGTAGAAAGAAATATTGATTTAAACGAGGACAGAATACTTTCAAAATTTTCTATAGCGTTCAAATCTTTGACAAAACGATGCATAAATTCATCTAAATTAATATGTATGCTTGCGAAAGATTACGCTGTTGAAAAGACATCACTTACATTATCAATCTAAAGAAACCTATAGAGGGTAAAGATTGGGAAAATTTAATGACACGTTTACGAAACAAAGATACAGCAGTTGAATAGGTTTGTCATTACTGTGTAACATATTTCCAAAAAAATTCGTTATTACCACTTTGTATTCTAAATAACCTTTTCATGGATAACCTACGTCCACTGTTTTTAACATTGAATGATTATGAAATAATATTAATAGAAGAGAACAAAAGCTTTACAATGTGTATAATTGCAAAGGAAAAGATACCGTATAAATAAATGTTGTCAAAGATAAAAGGAACATCATTCTATTTACTATTGCTGTTGGAAGAAACTTTAAGTAAGATATGTCCTGCAACTGTTGCAATTAATCCTCCTAACGATTAATTCGAGGAAACTCAACTACTAGAAACAGCGGTTCCGTGTGTGTGTGCGTGTGTACATGCCGGCAAATAATAAATGTACTGCTACCTTTTTTTAAATTTACCATTAAAAGATAATAACATTAATAATTCTCGTTTAAAGTGTCTGGGAGGATTATCAGTTGGCGCTCACTTGTTATCCCTCTCAGACATTGAAATGAATAGGAATAAAATACAATTTTCAGAAACATAAATGGTCACTGATTCCTTTGTGCGCGAAGAATCAGGGGACAAAAATGGCGAGATCGGGTTAAATGAAGATAAAAGTGATGAGTATTTCACCGCTGATGAGGATGATGATATTGATAAAGTATGTTCACCATTGTCCGACCTGTCGGCAGAAATGTCCTGCATCAGGCGAGACGTTATGGTGAGGAATGATAATGAAATTGAGAAACGAGTTCGCCATTGAATCCGACCTGCGGACTATGTCCAGGATCATAACGATCTGGCAATGGGGAATGATAGCGGAAGTAGAGAAAATAAATCAATCTTACCAATGATAAAAAGAGAAAATATTAAGGTAGTTTTAGCGATAAATAATTTAAGTTTAATGTCTTATGCAACAGATCATTTATTAATGCAGAAAAATAATGTTATTAATTTTATAAGTTCAGATCTCAAACCAATATCACAGATTAATGAAAACTTAATTGCTCAAGGTAAATTTAATTTAGAGAATTTAGAAGGGTCCAAATTTAATGTAGAAGAAGCGTTAACTAGTCATCGAGATAAATATTATATTTTCCATCTGGTAGTCAACAAAATTTCAAGTGAAAATACAGAAATTGAAATAGTAAAATCATCATTTTTGAATTTAAAACATCTTTTGTCTATATTAGATATGACATTTTCTCTTATAACATCTCAATTCATGAAACTACAGGTTTTTCACCACACGGGCTTATTTTTGGAAGTAAGGCAATGATTCCATCGGAATTTGTAAAGCAAAAAGTACCGAAAACTTTCATTGATTATTTACACAATCTAAGTCCTAAGTTCTAAGTCCTAATTCTAGTCTAAGTCCTAGTCCTAAGTTCTAATAAAGTAAAAAGAAAAAGTAAAGAATATTATGACAAACGTGCAAATACTTACCAGTTTGACGAAGGCGATATTTATTTATGAAAAGGACCGAAAATTTCTAAATTCGATTGTGAATGGTTAGGACCATATAAAATCACACGCATGTTAAATGATTTGACGGTTGAAATACTCATAGGAATAAGAAAATTCAAAGTTGTTCACGTAAACAGACTAAAATTAGCTTGCATAAGAGAGATTAGATTTAATTGAATATTTACATTCACTATAATTTGAGGATTTTACTGTAACATCCAAGTTATCTCCTTACTGTTATGACTAATGATATACAAAAATTTACTGATATGTATGGCTTAAATGGAATTATGAATGTAGAAAAGGTTGTTCTCAAATTTTTTGGAAACATCTTTTTAAAAGGCGGGAAGTGTGGTGGCTCCCATCTTGTAAGTGTGTGAACATGGTGAATTAGGCCTCCATCTTTGAATGTCATTTTTTTGGAGGGAGTTTTCAGGTTAGAGTGACCTCATGTAGCTACGTTGTTTTGTTTTATTATGGGACCAATAGCGTTCAAGGACTATGTGATGAGACGCCATTAGTCGATCGAACCTCTTTCTGGACAGACGGTCTGAATTATTAAATATACTTTTACTATGATTCAAGTTTCGATTTCGTCTGTACAAAAATTCACTAGAACCCTACGTTCCAAGTAACCCCACAGGTGTTCTATTGGGTTGATATCTCGAGATTGTGGGGGACTTTGTAGATAGGCTGGCGAATTATGTAGTATTTACTGTTAGAGAATAACGATATAGGATAAGGTGTGTGAGTGGGATGCGTGCAGCGAGCGTGTGTGTATGTTGCGCGTTGAGGCGACGAGACGATCTTCGTTTCATCTGGGGGACCACAACAATGTATCACGTGGCTCCGTGTTTTGCTTTCGGTTAGTGTTAGTTCTGTTTTAGCCATACAAAGGCCATGTATTCTTATTCTTTTCAAGAAGAAAAAGAAACACATAGGTTAGATCAAGGAAAAAAAGGTCCAAAATCCAATAATAATGAGAAACTCAAATATTTTCGGCGAGAAAACAAGATAAAATAGGGCAGACGAAAATATCCAGCCCAAATCCAAGGGGAAATAAAACAGGACGTAACTATTCACGAACCAACCCCCTCATCTAGCTGATGGAAACCAACCTGGAAGCTCTCCTTACATAACCTTTTATGGTCATCGGACTGGTCCAATTCGATTAAAAACCTGTGGCGGCGACAAGCCGGCGCCACGTCTCCGCCATGTGTTTAGTTTTAAGACGAAAGAATGTTTGGACGAATGGACCGAGCTGCATGCTGTGCGATAGCGTCGAGCGGATGTCTAGACGATTGGTTTGAGTGTCGCGTAGAATGAATGCGTCTAGTCAGTTTAGAGTGAAAGCGAACCGTGAGAATGAGATGCATCAGTGATACATCAGTGAGCGAATGAGACAGTGCGGTAAGAACCTTCGTTGGGAGCAGTACGCGGGCATCGCGAGTTTTGTACCAACGTCAGTGTAAATAAAATTAGTCCGATTGTAACCGGGTTCGATTTTCTCTTTCCGTCGTCGATCCCACCTCCTCAGCAGTATCGGTTTGCAAAAGGTAGCCGATATCGTCAAAATAGACAAATTGAGAAATAGCATCCAAATGAGGATTAGTGTGGACGCTGCAGTTCAGGAAGCGTATCTACATGAGGAGGTTACAATAGAAAAATATGTTAAATTTGTTGGTCTGCGCTGATCGGTGACCAGCGAATAGGTGACAAAGTCGAACAAGTGCACTGCTGGTTGGGAAGTCGGCTACACCTTCTGAGTAGCACAGGTTTAGCCAAATGTCTCATTATCTCATTAGTGGACATTATGCGCCCGGAGATAGGGACAGAAGTCTGTAGTGATTTTACGTGCGGCACCTGCCTAAAGGCTTATCCACACGGCCCCCATGGGCGCGGAATTGAGGTACGCTCAATAAGCGCGCTCCCACATGCCAAGCCATGCAGGAGCTACCAGTTACTACGAGGACGCGGACTCTCGTCAGCAGACAACTGGTGGTGCCGAGCCCTTTCTATGCTCTACCGGCTCAGCAGGTCGGTTCCCGAGCTGAATACCGCAGCTCACCCGTCGAGGCCCCCAACAACTTGAGGGAGGGACAGAACAAGGAGGGTGGGAAGAGGTAAGGAAAGGAATGGAGGGAGCCTCTGGCCAGCTTTAGCCATTTACCACTGCCCCCTCGATGGACCTACCCACTGCCGGCCCGAGGTATCCCGAGCCAGATGGCCGGAACCTCGTGGGCACGCCGACACCCGAGGTACCAGTATTTAGAAGGCCGACTGGTAGGACCTGTCGTAGCTACGCTACTACCATGTTCGGAGACACCGCGGAGATAGGGACATAGTCTCTAGTGATTTTACACACGTAGTCATATGGGTCAACTTTTCATGGCTGCTACTGATGTTGCTAAGGCTTTTGATTCAGTCTCCTTTAAGGCATTAGAAATTGTCATGAAAGCTAAGGGTATTCCATCTCCTATGAGGAAGTATATTATGTCAGTGTATGAAGGTAGTGTCACCAGGTTTGATTATGGTGGATGGACTTCAGATCCTATGCATCCTTCTTGTGGAGTTAAACAAGGGGATCCCTTGTCTCCCATGTTGTTCAATTTTATAATTGATGAAATGATCAAACAACTTCCTGAGGACATTGGTGTAAAAATTTCAAATATGTTGTTAAGTGCCTTAGCTTTTGCGGATGACCTTATATTATTGGCGATCATAAGTGTAGGGTTTCAACATCTGCTTGACTTTGTGGGGAAATTTTTAAGTGATGTCGGCCTCAATATTAATGCTCAAAAATCTTGCTCAATTTCTATCAGGTCTCTTGGTAAGCAGAAAAAGACCGCTGTAGATGCTTCTTGCGTATTTAGAATAATGGATCATGAAATCCCAGCTATGAAAAGATCTGATGATTTTCGGTATTTGGTGTTCCGTTTACATCTGAGGAACATATAACAACAAATGTGAGAGGAATGTTAAAGGATAAGCTGTGTAAGCTTACTGCTGCCCCATTAAAGCCGCAACTGCGAATGTGGATCCTTAGGACTTGCATTATTCCATCCCTATATTACCATCTTACTACATGATTTATTAAAGTGGGCTTATTACGGTCAATTGATAGGGATATTCGTGCGGTGGTTAGGAAGTGGGTACGTTTACCCTTGGATTTCCCAAATGCTTATTTCCATGCTCGTAAGCAAGATGGTGGTTTGAATATTTCCTCATTGAGGTATCAGGTTCCGCTAATGCGTCGAGCAAATATAAGAAGACTGAAGAACTCTGAATATGTTGTAGGAGATGTGGCTGACTTATTCTTGCAAAAGGAGGAGGATGGTTGTGACAGGAGGCTAAGGAGCGAGAATTACATCTTAGATCGCGCTGAAGACTTAAGGAAAATGTGGCGAGAGAAACTTATTGTATCCTTTGATGGTAGAGCTTTAGGTAACTCTAATAAAGTAAAAAACCAGCATGATTGGGTTACGGATGGGTCAAATTTTTTGAGTGGGAGTGATCATGTTAACTCTTGTAGGTTGAGGGTAAATGCTCTCCCTACTAAGTCTCGAACCTCGAGAGGCAGGGCACAAGATCGGTCTTGTCGCGGGGAATGTGGTGAAGTGAAAACACTTAATCATGTTCTTCAGCAGTGCCATCGAACGCATGATACAAGGATTAAGCGTCATGATGGTATAGCTCAATATGTTGAGAAGAGACTGCGAGAGAAGGATTTCGTTGTTGATATTGAGCCTAAGTTTAGAACACCGTTAGGTATGAGAAAGCCAGATATAATTGCCAGCAAGGAAGGGAGCTCCTTTGTGCTAGATACCCAGGTTATTAGTGATAAATATGAGGAAGATAGGGCTGATTCTGAAAAGATCGCCAAATATGCTAGTGATCGTGAATTAATGTAATCTATTCGAGATCGGTACCAAGCAAATAACATCAAAGTTGTCGGTATTACGCTAAATAATCGTGGAGTGTGGAGTGCTCAGTCAGCAAACAACTTGGTTGATAGTGGTCTTATTCGAAGAGATGATCTTAAAGTGTTATCATCAAGAGCCATCATTGGTGGTATTTTATCTTTCAACCGGTTCAATGAAAGAACTTATATTCGTCCTGGAGCTGCGAAGACATCTGCGGCCGAGAGAAGAGGAGTTGGATGAATTGTCTTTGCTAATTTTATTAAGGTGTACCCGTTCACCCTTCCATCTAAATCCACAACAGGTAATAAAGTGGTCCCCTCTTTGGGTGACAAGGTGGTTTTAGTGGGGGTAGCCATTCCGGTAGTCCCACATAACCTAGAGATAACATCTGCTCCAGGTGTGCATAAAGCATTTCCCCTCGTATATAAAAAAATAGCCAAATGCCTCGTCATCTAATTAGTGACGCGCATGAATGGATTAACGAGATTCCCTCTGTCCCTATCTACTCCCAGCCGAGCCGAAACCAGCCGTTGCTAATACTGGTTTGACAATTATTTAAACAATTGTTTAAACAATTTCTTTTCATTTTTTCGTTTTTCTTTTTCAGAAATTTTAAACAACCCGCCCCACCCCCGCCCGTCATCTTCCCTCGATAAGATGGATGCAGACACATCGAACACCTATGGCTACATCCAGGTCAGCGGCCGTCATCGCATAACCAAGCGCCGAGTCCGGTCGGACAACGACTCGGACACCCCCCTCGCGGCTATGCTCTCCCGAAAACCTACGAAGAGCAGGAAAAGGTCAGAAGCAGGGACGGGTAGTTACAGTGACGGTAATGTGCACAGGTACCTCCTTGTGGTCCCGGCCGGTAACGTGATGTGTTGTTTAGACCTGTCCATTCAATGTTTTGCGGCTAAATCTTGAGCGACCGGACGTGCTGCTTAGCAGTAATGGGCCGCTGTAAGGGTGCAGCCCTCCCAAATGGCCTGCCTTCACACTAATGTGGCGGCGGCTCTAGTCAATTCTGAGGGAGGCATGTTATGGGTCATGGGGTTGCCACACCCATGGCTCTATTGTCGTAGGCCCGAAAAATCGGCAAACATCAGATCCGATCGAGGTAACGAGGGGTGTACGACAGGGTGATCCCTTGTCGTCCTTGTTATCCTCTATCGTCATGGACCGAGTAATAAAATCTCTACCCGAGGAGGTCAGCTATACTCTCAAGGAGCAAAGGGCCATCATACTGGCATACGCAGATGACCTCGTCTCATTCGCGTCCTCCGTTGTGGGAATGCGGGGCATGCTTCGAACGGCTGAGGAAGAGGCACGTAAATACCGGTTGTTTTATAGCAAGATTCCCACTCAAGACCTTGAGGGCATTGGACAAGCAAACGCGGCTAGCCGTTCGTACGTGGTTGCGTCTGCCCAAAGATATTCCACTTGGATATTTACACGCAAGTTGCAAGGAGGGCGGACTTGGCATCCCCGCGTTTCGAACATCGATACCGGGTATGATGCACGCCAGACTAACATCCATGGCGAAATTCTCCTGTGCGGCTGCAAGAGATGCCTTCCAACATCCGGCAATTATGGCAGCGGTCCGACGAGCGGAGGATGCCCTGACTATCCAAGGTCGGGCACTCTTTCAACCTGAGGATCGCGCCAAATACTGGGCATCTTTACTCCATCAATCTAACGATGGAGGAGAATTGCGTGAGGCTGCTAAAGTCGCCGATAGCAGCTCTTGGGTCGACGCCTGTTCTGCAGAGATCCCCGGCAGTGATTACGTACAATACCATCACGTGCGTATTAATGCCCTGCCCACCAGAGTGAGAACAGTAAGAGGCCGCCGTGAGAATGAGGCCCCTGTGTTGTGTCGTGCTGGGTGCGACGTAACGGAGACGGCGGCACACATAGTGCAGGGATGTCACCGGACACATGGTGATCGAATACACAGACACGATGCCATATGCCGGATCGTGGCGTTCGGTCTCAGGCAGAGTGGGTGGAAGGTTAAGGAGAACCCGCATTATGTCCTGCAATCAGGTTTGCAGAAGCCTGATTTGGTCGCCTCTAGGGATGGAGCTGTCAACGTCATCGACAGCTAGGTCGTTAGCGGTGCGACTTCACTTAATGATGCACATGCGAGTAAGGTCGCCGAATACGACACCCCGCTGTTGAAGCATCGCGTCGCCCAGGAACGTGATGCTTTGACAGGAGCTGTCAAAGTAACATCGGTCACCGTCTCCTGGCGCGGCATGTTGTCGTCACTGTCGGCCGAATCGATCTCAGCACTGGAACTCAAGGATCGCATACGAACTGGACGCGATGGAACAAGCTGACAAACATCATCTGTCATCCGGGTAGTAGAGAGGGCGTTGGGTGAGCGCCCGATTCATGGCCATTGTAATCGGCAACCTGGGCCTCAACATCGTAATTCGGCACGAGAAAATAGGTGTGAAAATAGAAAGGTCTTTAGTGGGTATCAGGAGTCCCACACTACCACGACGAGACATACCGTGATGTCTATAAAAGATTTTCCTCTCTATAAAAAAATATAGCCAAATGCCCCGTCATCTAATTAGTGACGCGCATGAATGGATTAACGACATTTCCTCTGTCCCTATCTAATCCCCTCAGGGGCTGCAGCTGGTGAGAGCCAGTTGTGGTATGGGCTCAGCGAACCCAAGGTGCCCGAGCTCTAGCATACCGTAAGCCTGTGGTCATGTTTTACAGGCCCGGTGATCTTGCCTTAACCAGCCGGGCCGCGAGGAGTAGTAGGAGGAGTAAGTAGAGGTGCGCGGTGATGGGGTACGCACTGGTCGATGGCATCAGTGCGTGGTCAGCGGGTGTACTGGTCGCTAGCGGCGACCTGTTATATTTAGTCTTACCTGGGTGCAGGGGGCTCCGCCCAGGTAGACAGTTTATCCGCCACGCTCGTGGGAATTGATTATGGATTTTAAACGCGAAAGACCAATATCCTTGAAGGATATCATTAGGGAAGGGGAGGACGGCGAGCCGAAGACACACGGCTTGATCGGCGGAAGTAGTAGGGATCGAAGCAGAAGTTCTGTTAGATAACAGAGTAGTAGGAGTAGTAGTTCAAAGCGAAGAGAGATTGATGATAATACAAATGCGTCGGAAGAAGGGAATGGAAGGGTTTGATCGAATGTTAGTGTGAGTGGAATTGTGCGAGAAATGGATATAAGTATGACGGAAGCAGAAGGTAATGATATGTTATGTATGAGAAAGATTGGTGAAAAAGTGAAGAAATGTGTGTTTAATGAAGCAAATCGTGTGTCAAAAGGTGTGAGTGAGTATATGTTAAATTGTGTTAGTGAGTATGAGGAATGCATGATGAGATTAATATGTGAGAATGAGAGGTTGAAAGGTAGATTGGAAGAATGTGAGAAACAGGTACCACTTTGTGCGTGATTAGTATAAAAAAGGTGAAATTGATTTGATGTATATCACAAGTGAAGAACAAATAGCCGATATATTCACGAAAGCACTAGCGAAACCGAGATATATTAACTTAAGTAGGAAATTAGGCTTTATAAGTATAAGAGAGATTGTGGAATGAATTCTTTCATTATAAGATAAGGATGTAAAGCTTTAAGGGGAGTGTTGAAGCAAGAAGTAATTTCTTGAGTCTTGGAAAGCTTCCACATCCTGAAGTGCGGGGTTTCCATGTACTTGAGGAGAGTACACAGGTATAAAAACATGCGTTGTCGCCCAGGCCACTCAGGTTCTTCAGTACTCTCATACTGTGCGCTTCTTCACAGTGTTTCCTTCACTTCTTTCTTAAGGGCCCGGGTCGCCGCACACTATGACGAGCCACACATACAAGAAAACCATATACGTATATTAGTTTTAGAGGTTTCTATCGACCAAAACTGACGCTTTAATATCGAAGTATGCAGTTCACAAGTGGAAAATTTAGATTCCGGAAAGACTAAACGACTGGGCTTCGGTTGTAGAAATATCCGTTTTGCAGTTATTGCGGAGATATTTGCAATATTCGGCCAGAGTGGTGACAATCTCACGAGCATGACGTCACAAGATGGCCGCCGCTAACAGTTTTTCGTAAATATCGAGAGATATAGAGCTCGAATCGAAAATTCACAACCGAAGTCCAGTAGATAAGTCTAGTATAGTAATACTTTACTATCCACACTTTAATTATGCATGATTCGTACTCAAGCCGCTATATGCACTATTCAGACTTGACGAAGAGGTGACTATACTCAGTGCGGACACGTTCGTCGCAAAAGTCTTCTCGTTAGCTTTAAACTATACGTTAGTAGGAGTTATGAATTGTACATTAAACTTAATATAACAATTTGCGTTCAAATTTTTTCGAGCAAACTTATTATCATACATACAAATACACTGTATGTTATCGTGTTCTTTTGAACAGTTCAAACAGATATATGTATAATTCTTATAGTTCAATACTGTGCATAGTACAAACAGAATTAAGTCTTATTACGAATAATTTCTTTCACGAACCATCACTGAACGCGACATCGGGTCAAAAATGTGTACATTGTACATCCGATCGAAAAAATAGAGAAACTCGTCTCGATGACTTTCATTGTGCAACATATGTCCAAAATGATCTATTGGAAACAAAAAATACTCCATAAATACTGCAGAATTCATTTGAATTGATAGAATTAAGAATTAACTTTCCTACCTCGAGTATAATGATATAAAAAAATGATCACGTTTTCAGCTGGCATTTATGCATTACTATCCTACAAATGTAAGTTTCACAAATAACGCTAAATATTTAATAATAAAAATAAGATCAGATTAAATAAAACTAATTAAAACAAACACTATATGGTATTGCAACATAGTATAGTATAAAGAGTATTTTCCCGAAACTACAGAGATTTAAATTATTATATTATCATTAAAAAGAATTTTTTCAGCTACTTTTAAAGTAAACCTACGAGATGATTTATTATGTGTACAACATTATATATATATTTAAAAAACCAAAATTATGAAATCCTTTTTCGAAAATCATCGGTTAGTGTGAAATTGGTTTAGTCAAGTGTATATAAACCAGTGTATTACAAAAGATGAAAGGTAACATTCCCTATTATTCAGAAAATGTCTAGTCATATAAGTCAACATATTAAAAAACATGGAGAATACTTAGGCAAATATGCAAACTAATATTTTTGTAATTTCTATTGCGTGTTTTGTCCAAATTTTAATAGGAGTTTGTAGACAAATGTTTTATTTTATTTTCTTCTCATGGTTACTCTGGGGTTTTAATAATGTCAACTAGAAAGTTGAATGAAGTCATAAAAAATGCTCACTGGAAGTGTGTCATACGAAGAACATTCCTGACATATTTTTCATAGCTTATCTTTCACGTACTTTAAATTCGCTCAAGAATAATTATTCAGCCACAGGAAAAGAACGTCGAACATAACGTCGAAAACGTGGCAATTTAAGACAGCGTTAAATTCATTTAAGACATCCACAACCCACACTCTCGATAAGAGCCAAACGTCCAAATAGCCAAATAACCATATCGACGACCCAAGCATCTTTTGCAAACGCAATTCAATAGATGTAACTGTGATAACAGCGAAGCCAAGATTAGAAGAAACAATGATGCAAACACCACTCATCTACAATCTCCCAGGAGCCTCATCTACGCCATTACATCTACCAATAATCTCACCTGCCAAGATCAGTGAACCAAGTATAACTTAGTCTATACCTGATTGCGAATCTAAATCCCAGGAGAACAGCAGTTCAACTGATGGAGACGAACCAGATATTAGCCCAGTTTTGCCACAACCTACGAACACGAATAACATTGTCACACCAGCAGATGAAATTTGATGAAAATTAATAGAAGAAGCTCGCAGTAGATTAATCGCAGGTCACAAGGGTGTAACGGAAACCTTAAATCAATTAACCCTTTCGGTACTACCGCCGCCTATTGGCGGCATCCACGGAAAGTTTTGTGGGCACTTTATGTGGACACCGTTAACAGCACCAACGGAAAGTTATGTGGGTATGATTACTCTCTATAGTACACATTACTTTACTATTCTGTGTTTAAAATTCCCGGCTGTTCTAATCGTTCCATTATAATATATAATTAGTAACAGTCAACAGCGTGCCTTAATTATATATGTTTTATAATATATAGATAAGCTACGAAATGAATAAAGGAAATCATTGATTCCAAAAGAGATTCTGATGAAGAAAATCAATATAATTTAGCATTTCGCAAAAGGAGGAACAATCGAGCATGTGTACTTAGCACCTCGGTATCTGAAGAAGCAGAAGAGCCTGAAGTACGAATTGATACTCCTTCTAGCATCAAATGGACATCAAAGAAGCTTAGTCCAAAAATTCATGATTTTACGCCACATCCTTCGGGAGTAGTAGGGAACAATTTAAATCGTTCGTCGAGAATTTTGGATTACTTCAGACTGCTTTTTTCTAAAGATTTAGTTAAATTTATTGTGGAAAAAACAAACTATTACCGATGTCGACAGCTCAAAAGAGATCACTTGAACTCTTCAGAAGGGATGGAAGTGGATGAATTATATTGTTTTATTGCTGCGTTGTTATTAATGACGCGAACTAAAAAGCTATCTTTAAATGAATATTGGTCTAAAGATAAGATTCTCCGAAGCGATATTTTCAGTAAAATTATGAGTAGAGATCGCTACTTTTCATTATTGAAAATGTTGCATTTTACGGACGTAGCCGGACACACTGCCGATCGTTTAAACAATATATTCCCTCGAAAAGGAGTAGGTTTGGTATAAAATCATTCCTACTTTGTGACTGCAAGACGGATTATATCCAAGATATAATCATTTATTGTGGGGCTAGTGCTACTGTAGCTACCGAATATCAATATATTGGAAAGCCAGGGAACATTGTAATGTCGCTTTTGCAACCTTTTCTAAACAAAGGCCATACTATTTATCTGGACAACTGGTTTTCCAGTCCCATATTGTTCAACCTACTCCACGAAAAAAGTACGAACGCTTGTGGCACTGTGCAAAGAAGACGGAAAGAGATGCTTAAAATAATTGATAAATTGAAAAAAGAAGAGGCAGTGTTCCGCTCATCTGAAAATCTGTTTGCAATGAAATGGTTTGATAAAAAGAAATTTTATATGCTTTTCACACTATCCATACCGCAGAATTTGCAGAAGTACCTAAGAAGTCAAGAAAAAATGAAATTATTCTAAAGCCCAAATGCGTAATAGATTATAACTCTTCAATGGGTACAATCGATAAATCAGATGTAGCGACCAGTCGGCGCACATAAAAAAGATTTATTTCTCGTGCAAACGACTAGCGTATTTATTACTCTCCTTCGAAAAGGCTATTTTTGAATGAGCTGTTTTCTGTCCAGATGGCAATAAGTCAGTAGAGTTTTTTACCTATTTCTCGATAGTCAACGAGACCATCATAAATAACCGAAAATTCCGAAAGGCACGCAAAACGGACCCGAACTCCGGACGTCCGAGCGCAACAACCCTGAGGAAAACCCCGGCCGTTACATCACAAAAAACGCACCCACTCCGATCACCACGAAGGAAATGGACAACGCTGATTGGGAAAACCCATTCGCGGGTCAACCAATCAGGAGGTGTCCAGAGTCCTTGCCGGGGGCAAATATACTAGTATAAAAAGAGCGGTAGTTTGACGCTCGCGCTGATATATCTCGGACGGAAAAAGACTTGTAAGCTTGTGGTATACGCAACGCAGTTACTCTTACTACGACGTTACGCTGTCCGAGGTGACTCAGCGCGATTTGTCTAATAAAGTTAGTAGTTACACCGCACGCAACAATTATTTATCCGAACACCCCCAATAACCAAACAGATATGGGGATAATTACTATCGATGCAACTCAAAAAAGTTTAAAGTGGTATCGCAAATACCTTTTCCCCTTGATCGACATTTGCGTGTGGAACGCATACTGCCTATATAAGCACACTACAAAAAAACAAATCTCAATGGCGAAATTTCACCTTCAGTTGATTAAGGAAATATTAGAAAAATAACACAAGAATCATGAATATCATCGGTGCAGCAAGTCAAGAAGTAATTATCCCACAAGGCTCACAGGGGGACATTTTCCTTCGATATATAGTCGGTGGTGTGAGACGTGAAACCAAGTATCAGTGCGAACAATGTAATGTGGGCTTGCGCGTTTCCCCTTGTTTCGAAAACTATCACACCAAGTTACACTATTAATTTTGTCGTTGAGTATATTTCACTATTAGTTTTATTAATTATAATGTTACACTATTAGTTTTGTTATTTATTTTAATTTTGTGATATTGGACCATATTATTTATATCAATGCCATTTACTTTAATTAATGTACTGTAAAGAAAAAGATATGATTTTAAAACGTTAAGCGCCATGCCTGTTTTGTCTGTCCTTCCGTCTGATCCGCGAGATAAGATTCCGTCGAAATCGGTTTTCTGCCGAGGATTGGTTTAAGTTACGACAAAGCAGTATAAACATTTCAGAAATATTTTTCAAACACGTTAAATTCCGCGTCAGTCACCGATGTCGCGGTCCGAATGAAAAGTTTACTGTAAATCACGCTCGAGATTTCTATGAATGCCGCAAAACATGTTTTCGCGGCTTACGCTGTCGGACAGTGCAACCACTCTTTTTTTTTTATCGTGGGGGAAATCTGCTGGCCGGACACCCCCGCCCCGCCCGGGGGGGCGGGACGGGGGTAGTGCGAGGTTTGACCCGCTAAAACCCCCACGGCGGCCTAGGGCGCTGACGATTACTGGGGGAGCCACGGGAACCCTTAACGAACACAACCGCGGCTCCCCCTCGCCTGGCCGGCCACCAGGATGAAATGGCGGTGGCCGGCCGCGTCCCGGGGGGAGATTTATCCTCCCCCATGAATAATCTTGGTTCGGCGGTGCGGGGGACCGCTCCCCGCACCGCCTCGTCACGACGGCCGCTTTTCAATGAGGGTGCACGGCGGCCGTCGGGGGCGACGATGTTCGTCGCCCCACTCCCGGTATAGGGAGGACATCTTCGGGCGGCGGGCGGCGGGCAATTAAACCAGCATAATCTGGTACACCCGCCGCCCGCCTATTCTCAGCTGCTCGGGGGGGGGGGGGGCTCTAGGCGTGGGCGCACACGCCGCACCCCCCGCTCACGGCGACCCCGCTCGGCAGCCTCCTTCTGCAACATTACCTGTTCGCAGAAGGCGATGGCTGCCGCCCATTTTCTCGGGCTCTCCAGCATGGCCCCAGCTAAGCTGGAGAGAGCGAGGGCGCGACCAACTTCCCTTCTTAGGACTCGGCGCAGCACTGAAAAGGCGGAGCATACCTCCAGTGTATGCTGCGCCGAGTCCTCCTCCGCGCCACAGTGGTGGCACACCGTCGTCGCTTCCCGACCGATGCGACACAGGTAGACACCGAAGCAGCCATGCCCGGTGAATACCTGCGTCGCACGGTAGGAGAGCCTGCCAAACTGCTTCTCCCGCCACGAGGTGAAGTGCGGCAGGAGAGCCCCAGGGACGCGCTCGCCGGCATGGGAACAAAGCTCCGCATGCCATCTGGCGAGAGCAAGTCCCCGGGCCTGGAGCTCGAAGCACTGGACAGCCTCCCGCTCCGGCGGGTCCCCCCGAGCCCGGCCAGCGATGCATATGCGCCTATAAATATAGGCGCGCATCGCCGCCTGCAGCACGAAGGGAATTTCTCCCGCCAGAGCAAGCGCCGCCACGGTAGACGTGGTGCGGTAGCCTCTTATGAGGCGAAGGGCCATCTGCCTCTGAAGCCGGCGCAACATCAGTGTGTTGCGCCGGTTTGCCCTCACGGACGGCGCCCAAATCGGAGCGCCGTATAAGGTCATGGACCGCACCACGCCCAGGTATAGGCGGCGCACCATATCGCCCGGCCCCTCGAGATTGGGCAACAGGCGGCCTAGCGCAGCCGCCGCCCTCTCAACTCGGGGGAAGAGGTGGCCGAAATGCGCTCCGAACCTCCAGTGGCTGTCGAGGATCAGTCCGAGATACTTGATCTCAGACTTCACCCCGACGCAGGCTTCTCCAACCCGGATCCACGATCCGGCCGGTGGCCGCGACCGAGGCCGTCCAAACCAGACGGCCTCGGCCTTCTCCGGAGCCATCTTCAGCCCCAGATCGTGGATTCTCGCGACGACGGCTGCCACCGCAACCTCCGCTCGTCGGATGGTCCTCTCGAAGGTGTCCCCGACGGCGACCACCAACGTGTCGTCTGCATAGCAGACAAGGGTGGCACCGTCGGGCAGGGAGGCCTTCTCCAGGACCGCGTTATACCCCAGGTCCCACAGGAGTGGTCCTAGCACGGATCCCTGTGGGACCCCGCAGTCCACCTCCCTCCGAATCATCCCGTACCGGCCCGGGTATTCTACCCACCTGTCCCGCAGGTAGGCCCCGATCACCCGCCTCGGGAGGCACTTGATGCTCAACCAGGGCCTCCCTAATGGCGGACCAGGGCAGGGTGTTGAAGGCATTGACGATGTCAATGGACACCGCCAAGCACACCCCGCCCCGTGCCACGGCATTGTCCGAGAGGGACTTAAGACGATCGATTGCGTCGATCGTCGACCGTCCCTCCCGGAAGCCGAACTGGCAGTCCGCCAGATCGGGGCCATCGCGGGACAGGTGCCTGGCGAGGCGGGCGGCAATGATCTTCTCAAAGATCTTGCCCACCTCGTCCAGGAGACAAATGGGCCGGTACGCAGAGGGAGAATCCGCAGGCCTCCCATCCTTCCTTAAGAGGACCATCCGACTTCTCCGACATAACCTTGACATAACCTTGACATAACCCCGGGGTGTTCCCGGACCTAATTGCCAGCTCCGCAACGCCCACCCGGCTGTTCAGAGCCGCCGCACGCAGGGATCGGACCATGCTGGTTTTTAAACCCGTTGTTGCGGTAGAGATTATGGCCACATCGCTCAGGCTCTCCATAACCGCTGCCGCAACGTCCCGCGTCGGGCGGTTGCGGAAATCCGCAGCGACTTCCACTTCATCGGGAAGCAGGTCGCCAGATCTCGCGGGCCTCGGCCCCGGGGCAACCGGGTCGAAGATGTCCGCGATAAGGCTTTTTTCAGCCTCAGCCTGTTTACGTTTGGCCTCGTGGAGGCCAACGCATTCCCTGGTCGTTGGTGGCCGGCCTCGTTTCCTCGTAGAGGTGCCCGGGACGCTCTGCGTCGAGTGGTGGGAGGAGACAGAGAAGTCCGACTCCTCCCCCCCATCGCAATCGCCAACGCCCGCCGCAGGCCTCTTTGTGCCGCGTGTGGCAGAATGCCCCCGCGACACCGGCTCCACATATCTCTCGAGGCGCACGATAGCCTCGCACGCCCCCCCCCTCACGCTCGTTACCCCCCTCCACAGTTTTGTTTGTAAATGAATCCATAGCTGATCCCACGAGTGTGGCCGGAAAGGAGGTCACCCCGGGTAGAGCCGCCATACCCGGAGAAGGCTAATACGCCCGGGGGGTCGCCAGGTACCCCGGAGTTGTCCGCTAAGGATTGGTGCACCCACCAACCATAGCTGGCGCTTACTCCAGCTACGCCCTCTTCACCGCGCAACACTGCTTGGGGCTAGGGATTTTTTAGAGAGGTTGTCATCCTCGCGGCCCGGCCGGCTAAGGCAAGACCCCCGTTCCTGTAAAACATGACCACAGGTTTACGGTATGTGTCCGACTTTAGTAGGCCCCTCACCTCAAGCCACTCCAGCTAGGTAGAACCTGCCAGGGAATAAATTCCCCGCTGGCACAGCCTTGAGGATCATTAGGGCACGAAGCCCCCTCACCACGACAAGGTAGCGGACACGGGGGATTCGTTCCACGAATGTATAACCGCGGCCAGATCCTCCGTACTGAAAGGGTTAAAAGAAAAATATCACTGCCCCGAAATGAGAAAAGATTCACAAGAATTCATTCGTTCACTTATCAGAACAAAACCCGTCAACCCGTGATTATACGATACACTAATCCATATCTCAAGCAGATCTTCCGAATTACGACTGACCGTTGTTGTCTGTTAGGTTTGACTTTGTTTTAGGAAAGCGGAAGTGGGAGAATTATCCATCAGAAATATTATTGTATGATGCCAATGGATTCCAGTGGCTATCCATTGAAATTGTCCAATCCCATTCGTGAGGTCTCTTCTCCGCCACTTGGAACAGATTTCATGCAGAATCTCTGACATCATTGGACATACTAGATCACGACAAAATTGTTGTACATACACAAACACACGAATACATACATATAATTATCTCTGTGATTTTTTTAAGTGTGTACTGTCAAATAAATATTATCAAATATTTCAAGACTTAATGAAAAAGTATTTATTTAAATATAATGTTTTACAAGTACTATATAAACAATGATTCGGATCTGAACAAACTAATCTGGATCGTTGGTTTTCGAACAATACTTTGCAAATATTATCTTTCATTTCTTTTTTAATTTATACAGTCTTACAAGGTTCTACAATTACAAAGGCCATCGGATTACCGAATTAGATTATATTTTGTATACTATAGAGGCGAATATTCAATGCAGTTGTTTATAAGTCTTAAGTGGCCACGTGTCAGAGTTCCTACGCGGTGAACTCGAGCTCTGGGCCGGTCGTATAAAAAAGAAACTATTTTTCTTCTGTTTGCAATCTTTTTCAAATGTCCAATTATCATGAAATGTACTCAGATATACTGCAGGTAATTAATTTATACAAGCAGGAAAGTCATCGGATGTGAGCATTAATACTTTTGTAGAAATACTTCAATGTAGCAAGGAAAAAAATGTAGACCTTATATTTCATTGTGGAGATTTATTTCACGATGCGAAACCATCAACTTCTGATGAATTAAAATGTATGGAATTGTTAAATAAATACTATATGGGTCCCAGGTTAGCAAGATATGATAATATCAATATAAGATGATGTTTGAAGTACGACAAATATTAATTATTTTCTTTTCATCAAAGCAATTAACATCCAATTTTTGAGCGAGCCAGAATTAACATTCCCACACTGTACTTTTAAAACTGTAAATTTTTAGGATCCAAATTTTAATATTGACATGCCAATATTTTCCATTCACGGGAAAAATGACCATCCAAGTAAGAAATATAATATCAATAGTTTAAGTACAGTGATTTTTCAACATTGATTCAGCCATTAGTAATTATAATCAAAATTATAGGTTGTGGAATAAATGGGCCAAATGGACTTGTTGTCTGTATCTGGTTTCATAAATTATTTTGGAAAATGGACAGCCACCCCTAAAATGATCATTCCACCACTGATGATAAAAATGGGTAATACCCATGTTGCAAATTTTGATTTAAGCTGTATGAACTATGATAAATTAACACGGATGCTGAACGATTTTAAGGTGAACTTATGAGATCCATATATGTATTGAGAGATCTTTCCATTTTTTTTTAATGCAAATGATTTTCATTCATAGGTGAAATGCTTTAATTTGTTTGTTTTACTTAAAAAACGTGCACCATGTCTTAAACGTGGATATACTTCGGAAGCCCACCTTTCCACTTTTGTTGACTTTGTCGTGTGGGGAGGGGAACAGGAATGTCGTATCACACACATGTTTATCTCTCAAAGACAATACTACATTTCTCAAACAGGTATATTTTTAGATTTATTTATTAATTATGATGCATGAAAAATAAGAAACTACTGCTTAAGAAACACACTTACAGATTGCGATTTCTTTATGCGAAAGCGAATCGATGGCCAAACACATTGTCATACTTAGCGTAAACACGGTGACAAGTTTAAGTTGAAGAAATTGAAATTAAAAACCGTTAGACCATTTGTGTTTGACACTCTGATCCTTAGTGATACGAATATAAAAAGTAATAATGATAGACCGCTATCAGAAACAGTTTTTAATATCGTCGACCGACGCATAGAAAATGAATCGATTCCTAGTACCGCGGAAGAATTGTCAAATCACCAGAAGCAACCGGTCTTGCCATATATTCGATTGAAAGTAATTTACTTGAAAGATAAAGAACGGTTCGATTCGACCAAGTAAGATTCTATTAGTATATTAACGAATACAAGTAATAAACGGAAATAAATAATATGTGTGTTTTAGATTGGCACAGAAATATTGTGATAAAGTTGCTAATTCTCACGAATTAATTGTATTCTGTAAAACAAGAAGTTCCGGTAAGAAGCGATCGTCGTTTGATTTTGACGGTATTAGTGATTAACTCCAGGATACGGCTGACATTATGGGCTATACTGAGGTAAACAAAAATTGCGATATTCTACAAGGTGCTCGAAGGTAAAATTTGTTTGGTTTTTTAATTAGGAGAATTAAGGTTTTGTGGAAACCAGATACAAGCAAAACTAAAAAGACACTTCAGTTTGGATGAAAATAAAGACCTATGAACAATACTAACGGTGAATGATCTAAATAAAGCATTAGGTAAATTTGATAACAAAAATAAGACTAACGCTTTTAATAACCTACACAGGTAAAGCATATAGAATGTAATATTTCAAAATATTGATTTGCCATTATAAGCTCGATTGTATTGTTACTATTAATTCTTTACATATAGCCGTGAAATAAAAGAACTTGTGCCATGTTTGGAAACTAGTGGAACAACTGCAGATGTTGGAAATATCAGGAAAGAAATTAAAAATTATTGTGATAAGAGAAAGGAGGAAGCACAAAAACAAAAGACAGAAGTATATGTATACTTGCAAACAAACTCATTTAAAAATGATAATATACTATTAGATTAGACAGATTGGATAATCGCATACTATTTTATAGATGCAAACATTATTCGCTAATAGACCGGTAAAACCCTTTAATAATAACAAGATAATAGTTATTGACAGTAGTAGTAACGATGAACAAGAAGCGGAAAAAACAGATAAAGCTAATGGCAGTGGAGCATGTAACAAAAGCAAAGAAACCGATAAAAATAATGAAAATCATAAAACTTCTGTTGGTGTAACATCTGAGAGGTAATTTACTTCAACTAAAAAACAGACAACAGCGCAGGTACATCATCGAACTCTATTAAACGATTCACAGTTTATATGCATAGGTCTTTGATTTACTATTAACCATGACATTTTATCATTTGTTACAGGATGAAGCATCGGACGGTGATGTAATAGAGAAAATAAGTTGAGGAAAGCCTAATAAAATACGGTTCCTAAGCAATTTCGATTCCAATTTAGATTAGTTTGTCCAGGTCCGAATCCTTATTTATACAATACTTGTAAAACATTATATTAAACAATACTTTCCATTAAATCTTGAAATATTTGATAATATATAATATATATTATATATAATTCGGACATGCAAGTTGCAACAAAAAAAAATACATACTATAAACAAATCTTAAAATCGTATAAAATAGAGATTTCAAAACGACATCAATCTTAAATAAATACTAATGATAGAACAACTAGTACAAGAACTAGTAAAACACCGTTTATCTGGACTGTGTTTATCCAACATAGTAACCCGTTACCAACAATTGGATGTCAGGAACGATGCTCCTCTTACCCAACTCCAGTCTACGCTTCATACCCATTATACAACACACTGTTTTTGTTTCTTAGTTAGAAATTCTAGCATAGTCTTCCTGCATTGAATGTAAGATAAGTAACGATTTAATTCAGTTACTTGTATCTATGTGATTCGTCCAGAAACTATATTCTCATTACGTCTTCACACAAATCAAACGAAAAGAGAAAAAGAGTGGTGCTTTGTATTGAAGAAAAATTTGAAATTAATAGACGCTTCAGAAACAATTAATTCCTTGTCTCGTAAATATAACATTGGTAGATTTACTGCATATATCATAAAAAAATTATAAAGATAACATATTAAAATGCAAAGAAGATGATGCAGCAAACACGAATAGAGGAATAAAAATGAATAACAGCTTCTAAAAGTGGGTGAAAGTAATTCATCTTTGCATGAAAGATCAGATAGCGAACAAACCGTAATCACAAAGTTATATGTATAATGTCGCAAGGTGCATTTCGCACTGCGTAGAGTGCGCTATAGAAAATGTGATTAAAAATATGGAAATGATAAAGGATTTTATATTCTTAACGACAATAAAATAATATCTCAAGTTATAGAGGATCAACCTGAAGTGAATGTATAATCAGGTACGCTACACAGTATGTTATACAATACTTACGTTAAACAATTTAAGAAACAGTTTCAGATATCTAGAAATAAAGAAATAAATACAAGACATGCCCATAAAGCTACATTTTATTAGAAAATAAGCTTACATATTGCAAAGAAAATATATTAGAAACATCGTAAGAAAAGAGAGTGGAACGCAGTGTATAAAGAGGTGGGAAAAGGTGAGCACTTAAAATAAACGTACCAGTTACAAACTAAAAAACTCTCGTTTTTTAACTTTTCTAAGTCTATAACGAAAATTAAAAAAAATACGTATAGTAGATCTCGATAAGTTACATGCATGCCGAAAATTTCATCGAAATCAATTAACGCAAGGTCATAGTTACGAGCATTAAACAAATTTTAAAACAGCAACTTTCTCACAATTATTGGACTGAAATATTAAAAATCAGGACAAAACTGCGATTTTTGCGATCTTTAATTGTTTACCGCTTATACCAATGTCAACCGATTCCGCTGAAATTTTCAACATGCATATAAATCACCGAGATTTACGAAATGCATTTCTTAAATCTTCGTTATATATATTTCGTCATATATTATTTTCTTTAATCATTCTAAGCAATAACAAAATTCAAGTTGTTCAGTCCAGTTCTAAGCAAGTTATGGCGTTTTAAAAGAAGTCCGAATATTAATGGGTGTCGCTATAAAATATTCGAAACGGTCGCAAATAGTCCCTAAGATCGTGTCACAGTGATATTCTACCTAAAATATGGCCGCGACGCCATATATCCGCAAGAACCGAATGCCCATGTGGAAGACACGTGACGAATAATAAGGCCAGCCGAGAGAAGGTGTCCGAGCCATCGAAATGTAAATGAAGAAATTCTTACTGATAATGAGACTTACCGAAAAACCGATCAGAAATTCCCAGTTACGAATGCGGCTCCCGGCCGGTCACTAGTCTTGACATATCTTTAGAACGGTCGCTGCCAGTTGTTGCCAGCACTGTCCTTCATTATTTCGCCTGCTGCCCTATGGTCTTTAGCGGCTATCTTCATTCATCCCGTATGAATTAATCTCGGCTCGAATTATCACAGTTACAATTATTTCTTCCAAACACCCAATGCTACGGTCTACGCGACAATGATCCTCGATCTCGGCAGGTCGCTTCCTCAGCCAGAAGCGAGGCATTCCCCACTCCCCAGACTCACGGCTCGGCACGACGCACAAACCCTACGCGCACCCGCCGTTGCTCAGGGCCGCCACCATTCGACTCAGCCCACGCTCCGAGCGTCCTAGATCTCACGGCATAATTCAGTGAGTGTAGAGAATACCACAACATGTTACAATTTCAAGAAATTTCAGTTTATGCAAATACGATGAGCTCAATAAATGGAAAACCAAGAAAGGAATTGGTGGCCAGAACTTTAAAGGACAAACATCTCGAAAGTGAAAATATGTGACATGCAGTGTTTTTCTTCCAGCCGCAGAATTTCCTTCTTTCCTGATTTTGTTAAAAGACTTACGAATCACTTTGCAAATAAAGATAAAAAAATACAAAAATCATGCTTTCCACAAAACAAAAAAATAAATTATTATATTCAAAAAACTCTATCAAATTGCAGAAAAACTATCTAGACTGAGCCCTCTTATAGCAAACTACGTGTTACATTTAAGATTACTTTTTTTCTCCGTGAAATGTGTATACGCTATACGTGATTGTACTGAACATGTGTAATAAATTATGATACCCAAAGCTCATAAAATTTTCGAAGTTTAGTATTTACCTAGCACTCTTTACAGTGATTAGATCAGTGCACAAAGATTGACACATAGTAATTAGATGAGTGTGCAGATGATAACTAGAAAAGGCTCAGTAAATAGCACGCAGTAGTAAACTTTTCATTCTTACAAGGCACAGTAACTCGATCGAAAACTACTATTTATATTTTGTTAAATATTTTATGTTCCTTATATATTTCAATTATAATAAAATTAGTAGTTATGTAAAAGACATCAACATATATTTTAAATGTTTTTTACGAAGTGCACCATAGATAAAGAAAACCATATAATTTATCGAAAACTTCAGACGCCACTTTAATGGGCACAGTAAGTGACATACTAATCCTATCCGGCTATCATACAGAACTGAAAATTAACAGTTATGGACCTATATACGTAATATCGATTTCAAATGTCGGCATTCAACTATCACATTTCTCCTTGGTGCTCGAAGACATCGTCGCTACACGGCAGTTATTTTCTGTGCGTTGAGTTTTTTGTTCCAATTGATGGGTCAAGCAGCGCGTTCTAGTCAGCCTGTCGCAGTTACATAAACGGATATAAAGGACATAAAATAGCACGTGTGCATACTTCGAATAAAATATCATTATTTAATTGGATACGCGGTATTGCTTTTTGTTTATTTCCATCATTAAACAATGGAAACTGTTTGATGAGAATTTATGGATTCTCCATAATTCTTTCACGAACTGAAACCGATGTCATAATTGTCTTCAATTCCTGCTTTATGAAGGTATATTCAAGAATGTAAAAGTTTGGATCTTCAAAATTCTGGCAAAAGTTATCCGTAAATCTATTCGTAGCCTTCGTATAAAGATAAAGATAAAAGATGAAAATTATATTCAACGCCACGAATAAATACGCTTTGAATAAAAAATGTATGTATTGGAAATGGATATAAAATGAAATGTGCACTGATACTTTCTGGTAGAAAAATATCTTTACTTCGCGACATGTGAAGAAGCTCAAAGAAGAAGAAACTCAACGGGCTACAGTGCCGGACGAATAGATAGTACACTTTAAAATTAACGTAATTTAGGGTAATAACCAAGATTCTAATACTATACAGATTTGTAAATTACTGTTATGAACATACACAAATGAAATAAAATTACGTTACGCCAGTTTAAACAATTTTACTTAGAAAAAAATGATGGCATATTTCACTAAGAATTATGTTGCGGCACCATGTAATTCCGAATAAAAAAACATAAAAAAAGTGTAGAATAATATTTTTTTGATTAGAATTTAGTTTTCGAGAAAATCGAGATTGAAAATTTGCTAAGCGATGTACATCGCTTATAGCCGGACAAGCGTGTGTACAAAGCAAGATTTAAAACTTGATTTTCTCGAAAACGAAATCCTAAAGAAAAAAGAAGTCACTCTATATCTTTTTTATTTCTTTTTTATGAAGAATAACCCGGTACCCGCTTGTATATAGTTTCAGGAATATCCTGTACATATTTTTCAACAGGGTGATGCCGCGATTTTTGTTCTCGTGGATTGATCAGCAAGGTCACATCGTTGAAAATTGTTGCGAAAGTCATAACTTGGCATTATGCAAATGGCCGATAATGTGAAAATATTTCCGAATGACAAAAATGTATTTAAGATGAGAAGGAGCAATAAGAGCAAAAACTAATAAAGAAACTTCGTAGATAATGACGACTGTTTATAAATGGAAAGATGGAGCCACAAAACATTAGGCACTCAATATTATTCCTTGATTTATTGACATACATAACTTTTAGTTAAGTGTGCTAACATTTTGTCCAACTGTAGTTCCATAAAAATTCTCTTTTTTCAAATAAAATTGTTTACACTTGCGAAATGCAATTTTATTTCATTTTTGTTCCGGCCGAATCGCGGACCGCGGGTCAACGCACGCTCGACTTTCGATGTACGCCGTCTCGCCGTTTTTGTCAAATAAACGGCGAGGCGGCAAGACAATAACACGATCGACGTGCGTTGGCCCGACCGTCAAACGCTCGCCTCGGCCTAATGTATACATGCAGCGTTTTTGCCTTAGGAGGCAATGACCGGCCTTCGACACCTGACGATGCGTCACCTTGAGCATCGGCCAGGTGTCTATATATACTGCCGCAAATGTGATAACGAAAATTCTCCAAGATATCGATATAGCGAACAGTCAAGTTTAATTTAGCGCCCCTTGCGCCTATACGAAGCCGTGCTTCAGTTTTTATACTTCTTTCGTAGCCGTGCTACACTTCATACGTCAAACGGAGCCGTGCTCCAAAAGCTTGTAAACCAAAGGACTGTGGAGTCCGAATCCAATAAATCGCGTGTCGTCTCCTCCCGAATTCCGGCGCTTTAATTTTGTGCCGTGCGCAACAATTTGACTATGTTTATAGTGGTATTTTGCAAATTTATATAGAAACAGTATTTTAGTTGTAATGTTACATAAATAAAAATTACAATAGTTTTAAAGTATGCTATCTTTTTGTTAGATACTGTATTATCCCGAAATGAAAACTAGGAAGCATAATCGGAGACTTGAGACCAAGCATCCACATATTCGACACCTTCCTATCTTTATTTGAAAAACGATTCTATGAATATTGATTTGTTTTTATTCTGGAACAGTGTAATTACGTGTTGATAATTAAGTGGCAGTTTTATTTGTCGGACTAATTATCGACTAATAAAATTATTTATTTCAAACACGTCCAATGAAGATACTTATTTTATTAGGACCCACCAATATCGCATAAAGATGAAGTATCTTTTGTTCGTAACGTTTCTATAATTTATTATCTAAATAGTGTACAACTCTGCTAGGTTGCATTTGTTTCGCAATTACAAGATGCAAATGAATTTCAGCATAAATTATACTGCAAAAATATCGTACAGTATTTATGATGAAATAGTTGAAAATGTTAAATGCTAGATGTTTTTAATCGAGTAGTACATATATTTAATCGATACAAAAGTTTCAGTCATATTACTACGAGATCGATTAATATTGTATAAAAAAATAATGCACCGTCAGACATAATAAAATTCGCTTATTAGAAGTAAGTTAAAAAGATTAAATATTTAAATTATGGAAAAAATTATAACTTAAATTACATTGCACACACACACAGCAACTGCAGTAACTCGAAATTTTATATTATTTTCACGATTCCCTTAGTTTCGTTAATATCATTTAGTCCAAGTAGACTAACAAATATACGATCAAACCCTACCAGAAAATCTGACAAATTTAAAACACTGATTGCAATAGATTATGTATTGAGGAACAGTCTTTTCTCTATTCCTGCGAAAAAGAAACATATCAATTATTTTTCTTCCTCATTATTTTGAACCACAATTTTCAACAAAGAAGAAGCTGACAAAATTCTTTAATATATTAGGAAAGGTCTATGGTTTATTTAGAAATGGTTTCATAAGAAGGAAACGAAATACGTCAAGATACACCATATGCTGTGCAATGCTTCGAAATTCTCGTTTACGATAAGCATAGTTTCAGGACAGTCCTTCCGTCCTTGACAGCAATTGCAGGGAATACTATTTTATGGCACCTTCAAGTGGCTTTCTCGTTTAGGGTCTCCGACGAGAAGAATCAAGCCGTCAGAGGAATGACTTACAGACGACTCGAGACAATAGATACGAACATGTGTACGCTAGAGGCGAGCAGGACAAGGATGGCTCGCAACATCGAGATCCCACCGAATTAGGAAAGGACGAAAGAAATTGTATAAGCTTCTGATAGAATTGTTCGGTACCTATGAATGCATAGAAACATACGCCGCTTGAGTTATATAATCACTTTTAATGAAAAACAGCGATGTATCATTGACTGTAGTTTTCATAACAGTCTTACATTGTATGCTACCGCTGGTGTGCTCTAACGACACCGGCGATAATGGGTGTGTATCGCGGTGTGTATTTATAAGTTACAGTTTATATTACCGCCTGTGCGCGCTTAAGAAACCGGCGCAATGAAATCTGATAATTTCGAACTTCAGTCCCAAGTAAACTATAAATTAATTTTTGTCCGAGCCTACAGTTACTTTTTCAACAATGTTAGATTACAACTATTACTACTACTACTACTATTGGTAGTCCTTTTAATAAATATATGTACTATTAACTCTGAATACACTTGGTAATGATATAATGAGTAAAAGAAAAGTGATAATAATAGAGTACACCTATATCGGCCATGAATTGAATTGAAATCGAATCGATTATGAATTGGGTACGAGGTGTGAAATCCAATCGAATAAAAAAATGGATCGTATGCTACGAATTAGTTCACGGTCAATTAGTATAACAACAATCCACCACCGTCCCTGATAGATCCGCATTTTTTAATAACTGCTACGCAATACATAGTTCTTTTCTAGCACATGTTTATATATTTTGCGTGTTTGTATTTTTTCAGAAGTAAACAAGCTGTAGGAACAAAAATGATGCGCAACGCAGGAGTCGACGAAATGAAGATTATGCAAGAAATGCCCGAAAAATCTCAAACCCATATTCATTGTCAGAAAGCATTTCATCATCGAGGCAGGGATGCAGAAGAAATCACGTGCACGATCCATCATCGCCGAAGGATTCAACATTGTGGACTTACGGTCCGTGGTCGAACAAGCTTAGTGATAGGATATTACTCAAGAACGTTTGCGTGTACCACCGGTTTAAGGAGCTCAGGATTAAAAGCAACAATGTGCGACCCGACATTTCACCGGGACGCTCGAGTGACTCAAATGAGTCGCGAGCTAAGATATCTTGACACAGTATTGGTACCTAATACTTTAGAAGAGACATTGTCAATTAAACAATATCAAGACCATACGATTCGTGGATTAAGAAATAGATTGGAAACAAGCGAGGAAAACCATTATGAACTAAGGGACGGTTAGTTTATACGAAAATGGAAAAATTAATAATGATAAATTGTTATTTTACGTACCCGCGTGTTTAGAAAATAATATTATTAGGCTACGTCATGACAATTTCGATAAGAAGATTGTTTAATACATTACGATGTTTATTCGAGCCGAGCCTTTGTGAAATAAACAATTTAAAACTTCGACTCAGAATAATAAATTTGCCGATTCATTTCCTACAGTATCATGATACAAATGTAGAGCGACCAGATCTGGGATGAGATCCTGACTACAGGAATCCTTCCCAACTCCCTAATAGTCCAAGAAACCGAGCCAACAACAAAACTATATCAGTCACCTCCTACGAAAATGCCAAACGAGAATACGCCCCAACCAAGGACCAAGCCATAATACTGCATGCTGTAGATGGTATTACCGTCAGGGACTATGCATTAGCCATAGGAAAGATAATAGGCCCCAGATCTATCAAATACATATCGAGAATTTCAAACGGTAGGGTATGCACATACCTAGATAACAAAGAAACTGTCAGCAACATAACAGCAAAATTCAAATCAATTACCATCAGCAACACAAATATTGAAATCCGTCCTATGATATCGCTGACCCAACGTATCGAGCTGTCAAATGTAGCATCGATCATCCCAAATTCAGTAATTGAAAATGCATTTAGAACCAATAACATCAAACTCTGCTCTAGAATAACCGACCTGAGAGCAGAGACATCTGACCCTGAATTTGTGCAACTTCAGACGTCAAGTATACGTCGATATCGACGTCCTGAACAAATTTCCAAGCACATTCTTAATTAATTTTGACGATACCCTACACAGAATTTTTGCCTCTACTGACAAACAGATTTGCTTAGTATACAAAAGAATATGCGCAATAAGTAAACAAAATTTATGTTTCTACTTACTATAAGAAGTGCTTTATTATATGAGAAAGCTATTGATTCAATAATACTATCATAAATAATAAAAGAGAGTAATAATTTTTCTAATAATATCGTGTCCGAATATTAATGCGAGTCACTGTACTTGAAAGCAGTAATCACAGACCCAGATTTTGCACACATATTAAGTTTCAGAAGAAGACAAGTCTACGAACTTGTTTATAACAAGTCTCTGAATATTCACCACTTCAGAGAAACAGATCTGCTTCAATTGTAATCAATCAAGCTATAAGCAATGTCCTAACAATACAAACACGAACGAAAACGGTTCCCAAACCGATCTGAATATAATGCCCCCCCCCCTCCCCCGCGCATTAACGTATCAATCATCAATGATATATTCATATCGGTCAACGTATTGTCGAATATCAAGAAGGCAGGACAAATACAATGGAAATAGAGACAGAAGAATTCAACACAAACAAAGAGGAGAATAAGAGACCGCTATCTATAACATCAGAAGGAAGTCATATCAACCCAATAAAATTAGCGACTTAAATTTCAAGATCCCTGCTCCAATAACATTAAAAAAGTAATAATCAAACTGTTGCGACGGCAACACCGAAGGTCGAACGTCCCTGGTCATCCCTTGAGCAATTAAGCAATATACCTGCGACAGTAAAAAATGCATCCGAACGAAAATACCCTTCGACCCGACGAACGGACAACACGACACATAAATTCCATATTTCACAAAACGGAAAAATTACAACCCGAACTTTCGAACAGTTTCCCACTCCTCATTTCAAGTTCCTTCCGACACACCCATCTCCAATCAAAAACGCTTCATTTCCTCCACCAAAACCCACCATCCACCAATCAACAAAAAACCGAGGTGACAAGCGGAAGGGCACCTAGATCGTTAGTCAGAACTGTTAGAACTCCCGAAACTCGTAGAACTCTAAGAACGCAGATAGAACGCAAATAACGCATCGCTAACACCATAGCTGTACTGTAATGTTATTAAAGTGTACATAAAAGCAATCAGCGACTTCGTTCAACTTAATTCCATTTGGAAACAACGCGCATATACAATATCAGATTATTGCTATCTTCGACTACTCTTACGTGTCTCGCATTGATTATTCTATTGTTTAACAACACTCTATAACAATTTTCTTCGTATCCTACGAGTACACCAATTTTGACTTTATCATACCATTTGCTTTTTCTTCGCTCATCTGGAATTTTTACAAAGACTCGACTGCCGTAAATTCTCAAGTGCTTAACATTAGGTTTCTTTCCAAAAAAGATCTCGAAAGGAGTTTTATTTTCGCTTGTATTTGCTATTGTTCGATTCTTTAAATAAGCGACTGTCTTCATAATTTCAGGCCAGTATCTATGGTTAACTTTAGCTTCTCTTGCAAGGCATCTACCTACGTCCATTGCAGAGCGATTAAATCTTTCTGCCACTCCATTTAGTTCATGTACATACGGAGGGCATGGCAAAATTTGTATGCCTTTCTCTTTAGCAAAGTTATAAATTTCTTTATTTAGGTATTCTCTACCATTATCACATCTTAATTTTTTAATTCTTTTGCCAAATCTATTTTCAACTAAATTAGAAAATTCAATAAAACAACTTGCCGTTTCAGCTTTACTTCTTATGCAATAAATTTTGTTACATCTGCTATAATCATCGATAAAAGTTAAAAAATACTTCTCACCGCCATAACCAGTGGTTGGATGCGGACCATTTAAGTTTGTGTGAACTAGCTCTAAAATTTCGCTTGTTTTTGAACGATTATTTGCAAATGGTACTTTTGGCATTTTACTTTGGATACAATTTGCACATGTAAGAAAATCATTCTCTAAATTTTCTGGCATACCGTCAACTAACTTATGCTTTACAAGTTTGTTCAAATATTGGAAGTTAACATGCCCTAAGACTCGATGCCATTTTTCCTTTTCTGTTATTTTAACTGTGTTTACTTCCACATCATTTTTTACATTTTTACAAAGAAGACTTTTCATAGTATACAATCCATCAATTTTGTTAGCAACTGCTATTAATTTTCTATTTTGATTATAAATCTTAGCATTGTCGTCTCTAGCTACTATTGTGTTTCCTTTTGTGATTTTAGAAAAACTTAACAAATTCCTTTTTATACCTTTTGCATAATAGACATTATTTAAACTAACATTTACCTCATCATAGTAGTTTTTAAATACGACATTCACTGTGCCAACTTTAGTGGCTTTTAAACTTTTACCATCTGGCAGTTTTACATCAATTGGTATTCTTAAATCTACATACTTGCTGAAGTATTGATCGCTATTTACGATGTGGTCTGTACACCCACTATCCAATAACTATTCTATTTCACTTGGATTTACCTTCACTTTATTAGCGCTTATTTTTAGTGTCTTTGTTCTCTTGCAACCACTCACTTTCATCACGTCCGTGGCCCAAGCCTCATGTGCGTCTTGGCTGGATGAACCATGCTGAAGTCCTGATGATCTTCTTTGACCTCGACCTCGCTGGGAAGTACCTCGTCCTCGGTTCCATCTGCGCGATGATCCTTGTTGACCTCGGTTCCAGTAGCTTCCTCTGCTCTGGTGCTGATTTCCTCTTGACTGAGGTTGGAGTTTCCAGCAGTTTCTCTGTAGGTGGTCGGCTTCTCCGCATTCGTAGCACTCGCCCTTTGTGTCGGCGTTGAACGTGCTCACGTTTGCTCTCCTGCCACTGTCATTCTTTGATAAACTCTTCTGTTTAATTTTTGATTTCACGTACTCCACTGTACGTTGATTCTCGTGTACTAAATCAATAAAATCTCCAATGTGGCTATAGCTTGGAGGTAGCGCTTTGATTAGGTGCCTCAGCTTCTCGTCTTCTGCCAACTAGCCTCCTGCAGACTTGAATTCATTGCAGGCCTTCTCAAAGTCGACAAAGAAATCTTCAACCGTACTATAGTTTTTTAACTTGACATCCTCGAGCTTACCTCTATTTATTATCTGGAGCGATGTTGACTTCTTTGAATAAATACTTTACAATTTTGATAACATCTCAAATGTTGTTTTGCACTCGCTTATATACTCTGATTGCTTGTCTGACACAGCGCTTATGAGTATAGACTTTGCTTTTCTATCACTTTTCTTCCAAACGATTTGATTTTCTTTGTCAGGACTTGCTCTTCTAGCTTGCTCGTCGCATTCTTTATACTCCAATAACGTTAATAGTCTGAACTTCCAGCTTTTGAAGATTACTCCGTCGAACACGGGAATGCAGATGTCGTCGATCTTAGCTTGTTTAGCCATGTTTTCTTCCCGACTATTATTTTCCGTTTTGATTTCTTTTGCTTTACTTATTTCTTCACTTCTTATGAATCGGCCACGTGGCTTAACCTCAAAATTTACTACGTGTTTTCTGTGCGCTGCCATGCGCTCTCATCTTAGTCCATTTGCATCAATGTTTGTTTTAGTTTTAATTATAATTACGTAACCTGTTTAACCACGCTCTGCTACCATGTTATAATGAATCGAGGTTCGTGGTATCCGTTTTGATAATTATTTAATAAGATATGATGAATACAATTAGGTTATGTCTCTCCGTTGACATTTCTAGTTACTTAATCTAGCAGGAGTACGCTCCCTCGACGACGACTGCTCTTACACTGTCTTTGTGTAGTGCTCCGACGGAAGCAGGAGGAGCCCTACTTCACGGTGCATACATGTTATATGGCGCGTGATTCAAAACATGATTGTGGGTGATATTGTAATATCCATTATTTACAACAATAATATCACCGATTTTTAAATTGGGTCAAAACATCGAAAGAATATCATAGAATTGAAATCATTATACAAATGTTGTGACACTGTAGAATGCCAAAAGACATTGAGACCTAATAAATGTATAATTAATATGATTAAACATTTAAAAATTCTAATAGTTGAAAGTATATGTAATGATCTAGAAGATATGTAGTGCTTGAGATTAGTAATTGAGATTTGAAACGGATATCGTTACTTTCGTGAAATATTAAGTAAGTAGTGATACGCTAATAGCAGAAAGCATCAAATTAATTTAAAAATTAATCGTAACAGATTTTCAGCTGTTCTCGATGGTTGAAAAGATACGGGTTTTAAACAATTAATGAAGTACGTACCTTGACTCTAAAAACTTTATAGAAACTTTTGTATGAAAAATATGAAAAACAAAAGAAGGATGTGAAGAAGTAATTACTAAAAGTTAAGGATGTATGTATAACTACGGACGAACATAAAAATGAAAATGATTATACTAGTTTAATATTATTGCTATTATTATTTTAATAATTTTTAATCTCAAATAGGTATCAATACTTTTGTGAGGTATCAAACGGGTATCGATACTTTTGTCAGATTTCCTATTGAGTACTTTGGTACCAAATTGATTAAATATCGTCAATGGTATCGGCATCGATCCGATCACTAGGCACAGTATGCAGCGGCTAGGCACTCCTTAATTTCTGCTCCTTGTAGTAATCTAGTGGCGTTCCTGTAATTAGTTTGCCTTTTCTTGGCTCGCCATAACTAAAGACCCTTTCTATTGCGAACTGAGACGCGGTGGATAATTTCTGAGATGGATCCCGTTCAATTTTCTTTTTCTTCTTTTAGTAAAACGGCCAGCGGTTTGAAAATTTCCGAAAAATTTTCTATAAAACAGCGATAGTAATCCGCGAGTCATAAAAAACTTTTTATGTTTTTGGGTCGCGAAAAACTTTCACAGGGCATACTTTATCTTGTCTTCTTCTATTACATGCCCAAACATGCTACTTCGCAGTGTTGGCAATCACGTTTTCAAGTTTGTAACTTCTGCTTTCCAGAAACGTTCTGTTAATTTCTTCAATTTTTCTAAATGTCCTGAAGGACTGCGCGAGTAAATAATTACACTATATGAGTAGCACTTTTCCTTGAAGACCGGATAGCATTGAATTAATTTAACCTTTGAAATATGGCTATGGCGTTCCTTTGTCCGAAGGGCATTCTATTAAATTAATAATGATCACACGGGGTGGAAAACGCTGTCATGACACTATCGCGCAGTGGTGGTCTGAAGAGAGGTAACATTTGGCAAAAAACAATTTTTCAAATTTAATTTACGAAAAAAATGAGTCTTCCTATGAACATCCGATGAACTATAATCAAATATAAGGTTATAAAATTAATATTTTGAAATTGAAGTTTAAAATCTTTGATTTAATTATACGGTTAGGAGCATTAAGATATACTAGTTTGTTCTACACCTTGACGTTTAATAGTACTCATCTTGTAGTTATTTAATTGCGGTTTAAGCAGGCTTTAATTAACATGCAAGGAATACAAAAATGATTTCAATTTAGACTTCAAGAAGGATTAAAAAAACGATAGAACTGCAGAAACAATTCGAAATTCGCAGCCACATTGTAAATATCGATACCCTCACTTCGCGGCGATGATTACCACTCCGCCACGCTGGTATCTTCAATACGAATGGTTTCTGATAAAAGATCGCCTCAAATATTTTTCGAAGACTTAAACCTGCCATAAGTTTCATCAAAATCAGCTTATGTAACTTGAATGGTATTCTACAGATTTCGATGAAATTTTCAGCATGCTAATCAGTTATCGACAAAATGAGACAAAATTTAAAAACGCAATTTTACAATTATTCTCGGTCGTTTTAACCGGCTGTAATTCCTACAAAATTTCTTTTTGGTACTTAGTTCAATTTTTAAAAAATAATTTCTTCTTAAATGGATTTTATCGAACAATTCTATAAAAAGCATATACTATTTCTCTCGTCCTTTGCTAATTCGATGGGATCTCGATGTTGCGAGCCATCTTTGTCCTGCTCGCCTCTAGCGTGAACAGGTTCGTATCTATTGCCTAGAGTCGTCTGTTAGTCATTCCTCTGACGGCTTGATAAACGAGAAAGCCACTTGAGGGTGTCATAAAATAGTATTCTCTGGAATTGCTGTCGAGGACGAGAGGTCTGTCCCAAAACTATGCTGCAGCACGCAGTTTCTTTTTACCATTGTTATCGTAAACGAGCATTTCGAAGCATTGCACAGCATATGGTGTATCTCGACGTATTTCGTTTCTTTTTTATGAAACCATTTCTAAATAAACCCTAGATCTTTTCTAATATATTAAAGAATTTTGTCAGCTTCTTCTTTGTTGAAAATTGTGGTTCACAATAATGAGGAAGAAAAATAATTGATATGTTTCTTTTTCGCAGGAATAGAGAAAAGACTGTTCCTCAATACATAATCTATTGCAATCAGTGTTTTAAATTTGTCAGATTTTCTGGTAGGGTTTGATCGTATATTTGTTAGTCTACTTGGACTAAATGATATTAACGAAACTAAGGGAATCGTGAAAATAATATAAAATTTCGAGTTACTGCAGTAGCTGTGTGTGTAATGTAATTTAAGTTATAATTTTTTCCATAATTTAAATATTTGATCTTTTTAACTTACTTCTAATAAACGAATTTTATATTATGTCTGACGATGTTATGTTTTTTATAGAATATTAATCGATCTCGTAGTAATATGACTGAAACTTTTCCATCGGTTAAATATATATACTACTCGATTAAAAACATCTAGCATTTTACATTTTCGACTATTTCATCATGTATACTGTACGATATTTTTGCAGGATAATTTATGCTGACATTCATTTGCATCTTCCGAATAGTATGCTGTATAATTTGCTGTATAAAAAAAAGATATTAAAAATTGCAGGTGATTGTAATTGTGAAACAAATGATAACCCCGCAAAGTTGTACATTATTTAGATAATAAATTATAAAAACGTTTCGAACAAAAGATACTTCATCTTTATTGGATATTGGAGAGTCCGAATAAAATAAGTATCTTTATTCGACGAGTACGAAATAAATAATTTTATTCGTCGAGAATTTGTCGGACAAATAAAAGTACCATTTAATTATCAACACGCAGCTACATGGTTCAAGAACAAAAACAAATCAATATTCATAAAATTGTTTTTATAAAATAAATAAAGATAGGAAGGTGTGGCTGCTTGGTCTCAAGTCTCCGATTATGCGTCCTAGGCACCCCCGTTTTCGTTTCGGGGTAGTACAGTGTGGGAGTCGGGAGGAATAATCGAGAGCCGTTCGTGATAAACCGTTTATTCATGATCGCTCGAGAGTCAACGTTCGACTGACTTTTAACACCCGGGTCTCGTCATTCGTAGTTCGACTGTTCGAACAAATGATGGACAAAAGACCGTTGTCGCCAACGGGTCGCCCGCCGTTTTCGTCCCCGCGGTACCCGCTCGCCAAGCGCGGTGCGGTGCCCGTCGCCGTGGCCGTCACACACAGTATCCGACAAAAAATTGGCATACGTTAAAACTAATTACAAACAAAATCCTGTTTCTATATAAATTTGCAACATACCATTGTTTAAAACCGATATTACATGGGTTCCATGACTGTTAATTTCCAGTTCAGTGTGATAGTCCGATAGGATAAGTTAGTGTTAATTACTGTCCCCCCCGTGTCCGCTACCTTGTCGTGGTGGGGGGGCTTCGTGCCCTAATGATCCTCAAGGCTGTGTCGGCGGGGAATTTATTCCTTGGCAGGTTCAACCATGCCGGAGTGGCTTGAGGTGAGGGGCCAACTAAAGTCGGACACATACCGTAAACCTGTGGTCATGTTTTACAGGAACGGGGGTCTTGCCTTAACCGTCCGGGCCGCGAGGATGACAACCTCTCTAAAAAATCCCTAGCCCCAAGCAGTGTTGCGCGGTGATGAGGGTGTAGCTGGAGCAAGCGCCAGCTATGGTTGGTGGGTGCACCAATCTTTAGCGGACAACCCCAGGGTACCTGGCGACCCCCGGGTGTATTAGCCTTCCCCGGGTATGGCGGCTCTGCCCGGGGTGACCTTCTTTCCGACCACACTCGTGGGACCAATTATGGATTCTTCTTTACAAATAACCAGGATGGGGGGGAACGAGCGTGAGGGGGAGGTGCGCGGGCCTATCGTGCGCCTCAAAAGATGTATAGTGCCGGTGTCGCGGAGGCATTCGGCAACACGCGGCACAAAGAGGACCGCAGCGGGCCTTGGTGAGTGCGATGAGGGAGAGGAATCAGATTTCTCTGTCTCCTCCCACCACTCATCGCAGAGCGTCCCGGGCACGTCGTCGGGGAGAAAGAGAGGCCGGCCGCCGACGACTGGCGACTATGATGGCCTCGCAGAGGCCAAACTTATGCTGGCCGAGGCCTCGCAGTTGGAGGCCGAGGCAAGGGAGGTGGCGGCAATCTTTGACCCGGGTGCCCCCGTGCCGAGACCGTCGCGGTCAAGCATCCCGCTACCGGACGAGACGGATATTGCGCAAGATTTCCGCAACCGTCCGACGGGGCAAGTAGCGGCCGCTATATTGGAGAGCCTGGATGAGGTGGCCAGGATCTCCGGCGTGTCAAGGGGGCTGGAGGGCAACTTGGCCCGCGCCCCGAGGGTGGTCGCCTTAAACGGCAGGGTGGGGGTGTCCGAGCTGGCAGTGAGGTCAGCTACCGACGCCACGCGTGTCCTGGAGGCCGAAAATGCCGTCCTCAGGGGGCAAATGACGGAGCTGCGGACGGAGGTGGCCCGGCTCCGGCAGGTGGTGGAGGCGAGAACGGCTGCTGCCGCAATGCCTCCGCCGCCGCGCCCAGGAGAGGGCTCAGTGTCGCCGCCGATCGTCGGCGCCCGGGATTGCCATCGCTCCGGGCAAGAAAAGTCCTCGCCCCCACCTGCGGCTGCGCCCGCAGATTTTCTGGCGCAAATAGGCGCCCTGATAGACGCCAAATTGGCGTCATTCAGGAGGGAGCTCGCGCCGCGAGCGGACACGGCCCTGCGATCGATGGCACCTGGGCCGTCCGTCCCCTCACAGTCTTCGGACAGGGTGGGGCGGAGGGCGAAGAAGGAAAAGAAAGGTGGGAAACCTGGGGCGGCTAAAGCGGCCCAGACGGAGCCCGCACGCACGCGAGCAGAACTGGCGCCACCCTCCGCCGCGCCTCCACCCCAGGAGGCGTGGTCTCAGGTGGTTGGCCGGAAGGCCAAAAAGGCGGCTGCCAAAGCCACTGCGGCTACGAATAAAAAAGGACGGGTGGTCCCGGCGGCCGCCAGGAAGACACCCCTGCCTCCACGTCCGCCACGCACAGCTGCGGTTACCATAACGGTTCCGTCTGGCGTGGAGATGACCTACGCGCAGGCAATGGCCACTGCCAGGTCCAAGGTGGACCTGTCAGAAATTGGCATCGTCCCGCTGAGGTCGCGAAGGGCGGTGACTGGGGGGATAATTTTGGAGGTCCCTGGCACCAATGGGGCCGCCAAGGCCACCGTCCTCGCCACAAAAGTGGCGGAAGCGCTGGCGGGAACCGGCGTAAAGGTCGCGCGCCCGGTCCAAGAAGTCGACCTTAGGGTGTGCGGCATGGTCGATGCGACCACGCCGGCGGAGGTCGCTGCGGCTGTTGCCCGCGTGGGCGGGTGCAGCGAAGGGGACATCAATACCGGCGAAATCCGGTCTTCCCCCTCGGGATTGGGCACCCTCTGGGTCCGATGTCCTGCCGCGGCCGCTCGCAAGGTTGCTGTCGCGGGCCGGATAACCGTCGGCTGGACACAGGCAGCCGTGGAGGCCCTGAGTGCCTGGCCTCTGCAGTGTTACCGTTGCCTTGGTGTTGGTCACACCAGTCAGCGGTGCACTTCTGCCGAGGATAGGTCCGACTGCTGTTATAGATGCGGCACTCGGGACCATAAGGTGGCAGCCTGTACGGCCACGCTAAATTGTCCGCTTTGTGAGGGCGCGGACAAGCCGTCTGGTCACCGCCTCGGCAGCCGGGCATGTCCTACCAGTGCGAGGCGAGGCAAGGGAGGCGGCCAAAGGCCGTCTGCCAGGATAAATAATAAAGGGAGGAAAACCACGATGGCCAAGGCAGCGACCACCGTGGCCAGCAACGGAAAGGCAGCATCGCCTGATGCTGCCGCCGCGCCCGCGAGGGCGGATGGGGCCATTAAAGTCCCAGACGCCACCGCATCCGCGGCCGTGACGGCGATGGACACGGCTGTGTAATGGGGCCCCCGGGCCCGATAATACAAGCCAACCTCAACTGCTCGGCCTGACCGCAGGATCTCCTGTTTCAATGCCTGGCCGAGCGGGGTGCCGGGTTGGCAATCGTGGCGGCACAGGGTCCGCACAGGGTCCCCAAACATCCACACTGGATGGGGGACTCGATTGGCTCCGCCGCGATTATTTGGGCTGGGAGGCCGGGGTCCCCGCCGTGCTCGCTTATCGAGCGCGGCCTGGGATACGTGGCCGTCGATTGGGGCGGCACCACGGTTGTGGCGATATACGCACCTCCGAGGTGGTCCCTCGAGGAGTTTGAGCAGTATCTGGGCGGGGTAGGGAGATGCGTCTCCCGCTGCCATCCCCGGCGGTGCTGGTCCTGGGGGACTTCAATGCCAAGTCCACGGCTTGGGGTTCCCCCGGGACTGACTCGAGGGGCCGGGAGGTGCTGGATGCGGCGGCGGGACTGGAGCTCTGCCTCCTGAACACGGGCTCGGCCCATACGTGCGTGCGGCATAACGGGGGGTCCATCGTTGACCTTTCGTGGGCAACGCCCTCGGCCGCGCGCCGTATTACGGGGTGGAGGGTGGCGGAAGGGGTCGAGACGCTGTCTGACCACAGATACATAGTTCTCGGCCTCTCCGCCGCCCCACCACCGACACCCCGACGTCGCCCCGCCGATGAGAGTTCGCCTCAACCGTGGTGGGCACTGAAGCGCCTCAACCAGGACGCTCGGATGGCGGCAGCCCACGTCGTGGCCTGGCCAGCAACAACGGCCGGGCCAGTCGACGGGAATGGGGAGGCCCATTGGTTCCGGGGCGCAATGACGTCGGTTTGCGACGTCGCCATGCCTCGGGCCAGGGTCTTCCAGAGGAAGGCGGTGTACTGGTGGTGGCGCGCGATAGCGGATTTACGCACCGAGTGCGTCCGCGAGCGATAGCGGATTTACGCACCGAGTGCGTCCGCGCGCGACGCCAGTACGCTCGCGCCCGTCGACGAAGACGAACGGACGACGTGCTGGCTGCCCAGCTGTACGGGCTATACAGAGAGAAGGTGGTCGCTCTGCAGCTGGCCATCAGGCGAGCGAAGGACCAGGCCTGGCGCGATCTCATCGGTTCTCTGAACCGAGATCCGTGGGGGCGCCCATACAAGATGGCATTGGGACGATTGCGTCCCTGGGCGCCCCCCGTGACGGAGAGCCTGGATCCGGGGCTGCACGGGCGGGTCGTGGACGCGTTATTCCCCGTTAGCGGGGAGGCGTCCCGGCCCGTCCCTGAGCCAGAGGAACATGAGTGATCCCCGGATCTTGAGGTCGTGCCGGAGGAGTTGGCCGGGGTCGTCAAATGGCTCCGGGGCAAGAATACCGCCCCGGGGCCGTGCGGTATCCCCGGCTGGGTCTGGTTGCTCGCCACGAGCATCCTGGGGGGGAGGCTGAGAAGCCTCTACTCTGGGCTCCTGAGGTCGGGGACATTCACCGACCTATGGAGAGAAAGTCGGATGGTCCTGTCGAGGAAGGATGGGAGGCCAGGGGATTCTCCCTCCGCGTACCGGCCCATTTGTCTCCTGGATGAGGCGGGCAAGATCTTCGAGAAGATCATTGTTGCCCGCCTCTCCAGGCACCTGTCCCGCAACGGCCCCGATCTGGCGGACTGCCAGTTTGGCTTCCGGGAGGGGCGATCGACGGTCGACGCTATCGACCGTCTCAAGTCCCTCTCGGACAATGCCGTGGCAAGGGGCGCGGTGTGCTTGGCGGTGTCCATTGACATTGACAATGCGTTCAACACCCTGCCCTGTTCCGCCATTAGGGAGGCCCTCGTCGATCACCAGGTGCCTCCCTATCTGAGGCGGGTGATCGGGGCCTACCTGCGGGGCAGGTGGGTTGAATACCCGGGCCGGTACGGGATGATACGGAGGGAAGTGGACCGCGGGGTCCCGCAGGGGTCCGTTTTAGGACCGATCCTGTGGGACCTGGGTTACAACGCGGTCCTGGAAAAGGCCTCCCTGCCCGACGGTGCCACCCTCGTCTGCTACGCGGACGACACGTTGGTGGTCGCCATCGGGAGTACCTTCGAGAGGACCATTCGACGAGCAGAGGTTGCGGTGGCAGCCGTCGTCGCGAGGATCCGCGATCTGGGGCTGAAAATAGCCCCGGAGAAGGCCGGGGCTGTCTGGTTCCACGGACGGCCTCGGTCTCGGCCACAGGCCAGATCGTGGGTCCGGGTTGGAGAAGCCTGCGTCGAGGTGAAGTCCGAGTTGAAATATCTCGGACTGATCCTCGACAGCCGCTGGAGCTTCGGTGCGCATCTCGGCCGTCTCGTCCCCCGAGTCGAAAAGGCGGCGGCCTCTTTGGGCCGTCTGCTGCCCAACCTCGGGGGACCGGGAGATTTGGTGCGCCGCCTATACCTGGGCGTGGTGCGGTCTATGGCTTTATAGGGTGCCCCAATATGAGCGCCGTACGTGATGGCCAGCCGGCGCAACACGCTGTTGTTGCGCCGGCTGCAGAGGCGGATGGCCATCTGCCTCATAAGAGGTTACCGCACCACGTCAACCGTGGCGGCGCTTGCTTTGGCGGGAGAACTTCCCTTCGAGCTTCAGGCGCTGGTGCGCGCCTACGTTTATGGGCGCACTAGCATCGCCAGCCATGCTCGAGGGGCCTCGCCGGAGCGAGAGACGGTCGAGGGCTTCGAGCTCCAGGCCCGGCGACTAGCGCTCGCCAGATGGCGTGCCGAGCTTCGCTCCCACGCCGGCGAGCGTGTCCCCGGGGCTCTCCTGCCGCACTTCACCTCGTGGCGGGAGAGACGGCATGGTAGGCTCTCCTACCGAGCGACGCAGGTGTTCACCGGGCATGGCTGCTTCGGTGTCTACCTGTGTCGCATCGGGCGGGAAGCGACGACTGTGTGCCACCATTGTGGCGCGGAGGAAGACTCGGCGCAGCACACGCTGGAGGATTGTCCCGCCTTTTCAGCGCTGCGCCGAGTCCTAAAACGAGAAGTCGGCCACGACCTCACACTCTCCAGCCTAGTTGGGGCCATGCTGGTGGGCCCGGGGAAGTGGGCGGCAGCAATCTCTTTCTGCAAGGAGGTTATGTCGTGGAAGGAGGCTGCCGAGCGGGATCGGGAGCTTACAGATCCCGCCCGATGTGCCCGGGGACGGCGTGCGCGCCCACGCCGAGAAACCCCGGGCAGCTGAGAGTAGGCGGGCGGCGGGTGTACCAGAACATGCTGGTTTCATTGCCCGCCGCCCGCCAACAGAGGAGGACCTCCACTGTTGGGAGTGGGGGATGACGAGTCGCCTGAAGGAGGCGAGGGTTAACTGTGATCCTCCTCCAATATACTCGTCGTCCCCCCGGCGGCCGCTGTGTTCAGGGCGGGGGCCCTGGTCACCTATCGCGCGGTCGCCGTGTCGGGGTGGTGCGGGGTGCGACCCCTCGCGCCGCCGAATTTAAATGGATTTTAGGGGGGTGGATTTATCTCCCCCCGGGACGCGGCCGGCCATCTTTACCATCTTGATGGCCGGCCAGGCGAGGGGGAGCCGCGGTAGTGTTCTTCAAGAGTTCCCGTGGCTCCCCCGTTGAATCGCCAGAGATCGGTCCTGCGTCCTCAGGTCGCCGTGGAGGTTTTAGTGGGTCAATCCCCACACTACCTTCGTCCCGCTCCCCCGGGCGGGGCGGGGGTATCTGGCGAGCAAATTTCCTCCACGTTAAATAAAAAAAAAAAAGTGTTAATTACTGTGCCCATTAAAGTGGCGTCCTAAGTTTTCGACAAGTTACATGGTTTTTTTTATCTATGGTGCACTTCGTAAAAAACATTTAATATATATGTTGATGTCTTTTACATAAATACGAATTTTATTAGAATTAAAATATATAAGGAACACAAAATATTTAACAAAATATAAATAGTAGTTTTCGATCGAGTTATTGTGCCTTGTAAGAATGAAAAGTTAACTACTGCGTGCTTGTTACTGAGTCTTTTCTAGTTATCATCTGTATCTAAATTTCTGTACACACTAAAATATTGAACATCAAAATAATCTTTAAAATATTCTTAGTATTTATTTTGTATAAACTTTAATTTCTGTATATTTAATTGTCAATAGTACTTGATATGTATTCTCCTGCTTCCGTCGGAGCACTACACAAAGACAGTGTAAGAGCAGTCGTCGTCGTGGGAGCGTACTCCTGCTAGATTAAGTAACTAGAAATGTCCACGGAGAGACATAACCTAATTGTATTCATCATATCTTATTAAATAATTATCAAAACGGATACCACGAGCCTCGATTCATTATAACAATTATATTTGATAATTCTGTCCAAGAATCAAATTATTCAGAGCAAGTGAAAAATTGAAGCGGTTCAAATTACGCCGACGACGAGTGTCGAGCGTTGAAGTTCGAATTACATCAATTACTCACATGATTTTCAATACAATATTTCACTCAATCGTAGCCCGTCTCACTCACCGTGTCAACTGTAAACAAATGGACGAGACGAAACAAAAGACGCTACAACGAGACGAGACAAAACTGTATTCAGGTACAGTTAGAAAATCATTTAAGAGAACCATTTAAGAAAGCTAGATCCATTCATCTTTTGGAAAGATACTGTAAAAAAATACAGCAAAATATTTGCGTGTCCAAAAAATATTTTTGAATAATGCCTACTTTTTTTTTTTTTTTTTTTTTTTTTTTGTTTAACGTGGGGGAAATCTGCTGGTCAGACACCCCCGTCCCGCCCGAAGGGCGGGGCGGGGGTACTGCGGGTTTCGACCCGCTAAAACCCCCACGGCGGCCTAGGGCGCTGGCGAGTAGCGGGGGAGCCACGGGAACTCTCAAAGAACACAACCGCGGCTCCCCCTCGCCTGGCCGGCCACCAGGATGGAATGGCGGTGGCCGGCCGCGTCCCGGGGGGGAGATTTATACTCCCCCCATGAATCATCTTGCTTCGGCGGTGCGGGGGACCGCATCCCACACCGCCTCGTCACTCCCACTATGGGGAGGACAGCTTCAGTTGGGGGGGGGGGTGGCGGGCGGCGGGCAATTAAACCAGTAATCTGGTACACCCGCCGCCCGCCTATTCTCATCTGCTCGGGGAGGGGGGCTCTAGGCGTGGGCGCACACGCCGCACCCCCCGCTCACGGCGACCCCGCTCGGCAGCCTCCTTCTGCAGCATCACCTCTTCGCAGAAGGCGATGGCTGCCGCCCATTTTCTCGGGCTCTCCAGCATGGCCCCAACTAAGCTGGAGAGAGCGAGGTCGCGACCAACTTCCCGTCTTAGGACTCGGCGCAGCACTGAAAAGGCGGGGCATACCTCCAGTGTATGCTGCGCCGAGTCCTCCTCCGCGCCACAGTGGTGGCACACCGTCGTCGCTTCCCGACCGATGCGACACAGGTAGACACCGAAGCAGCCATGCCCGGTGAATACCTGCGTCGCACGGTAGGTGAGCCTGCCAAACCGCCTCTCCCGCCACGAGGTGAAGTGCGGCAGGAGAGCCCCAGGGACGCGCTCGCCGGCATGGGAACAGAGCTCCGCATGCCATCTGGCGAGCGCAAGTCCCCGAGCCTGGAGCTCGAAGCACTGGACCGCCTCCTGCTCCGGCGGGTCCCCCCGAGCCCGGCCAGCGATGCATATGCGCCTATAAACATAGGCGCGCATCGCCGCCTGCAGCTCGAAGGGAATTTCTCCCGCCAGAGCAAGCGCCGCCACGGTAGACGTGGTGCGGTAACCCCGTATGAGGCGAAGGGCCATTTGCCTCTGAAGCCGGCGCAACAACAAAGTGATGCGCCGGCTTGCCCTCGCGGACGGCGCCCAGATCGGGGCGCCTTACAAGGCCATGGACCGCACCACGCCTAGGTATAGGCGACGCACCATGTTATCCGGTCCCCCGAGATTGGGCAACAGGCGGCCGAGCGAGGCCGCCGCCCTCTCAACTCGGGGGACGAGGCGGCTGAAATGCGCCCCGAATCTCCAGTGGCTGTCGAGGATCAGTCCGAGATACTTGATCTCGGACTTCACCTCGACGCAGGCTCCTCCAACCCAGATCCACGATCCGGCCGGTGGCCGCGACCGAGGCCGTCCAAACCAGACGGCCTCGGCCTTCTCCGGGGCCATCTTCAGCCCCAGATCGTGGATCTTCGCGACGACGGCTGCCACCGCAACCTCCGCTCGTCGGACGGTCCTCTCGAAGGTGTCCCCGACGGCGACCACCAACGTGTCGTCCGCATAGCAGACAAGGGTGGCACCGCCGGGCAGGGAGGCCTTCTCCAGGACTGCGTTATATCCCAGGTCCCACAGGAGTGGTCCTAACACGGACCCCTGTGGGACCCCGCAGTCCACTTCCCTCCGTATCGTCCCGTACCGGCCCGGGTATTCCACCCACCTGTCCCGCAGGTAGGCCCCGATCACCCGCCTCAGATAGGGAGGCACCTGGTGTTCAACCAGGGCCTCCCTAATGGCGGACCACGGCAGGGTGTTGAACGCATTGACGATGTCGATCGACACCGCCAAGCACACCCCGCCCCGTGCCACGGCATTGTCCGAGAGGGACTTTAGACGGTCGATTGCGTCGACCGTCGATCGCCCCTCCCGGAAGCCGAACTGGCAGTCCGCCAGATCGGGGCCTACGCGGGACAGGTGCCTGGCGAGGCGGGCAGCAATGATCTTTTCAAAGATCTTGCCCACCTCGTCCAGGAGGCAAATGGGCCGGTACGCGGAGGGAGAATCCGCAGGCCTCCCATCCTTCTTTAAGAGGACCATCCGACTTCTCCTCCAGAGGTCCGGGAACACCCCGGACCTCAGGAGCCCGGAGAAGAGGCTTCTGAGCCTCCCGCCCAGGACGCTCATGGCAAGCAACCAGACCCGGCCGGGGATACCGTCCGGCCCCGGGGCAGTATTCTTGCCCCGAAGCCATTTGACTACCCCGGCCATTTCCTCCGGCGCGACCTCCAGATCCGGGGACCACTCATGTCCCTCTAGCTGAGGGACGGGCCGGGACGCCTCCCCGCTGACGGGGAATAGCGCGTCCACGACCCGTCCGAGCATCCCCGGATCCAGGCTTTCCGTCAGAGGGGGCGCCCAGGGACGTAAACGTCCCATCGCCATTTTGTATGGGCGCCCCCACGGATCTCGGTTCAGAGACCCGAGAAAGTCGCGCCAGGCCTGGTTCTTCGCCTGCCTGATGGCCAGCTGCAGGGCGACCACCTTCTCCCTGTATCGCCCATACAGCTGGATAGCCAGCTCCACGTCGGAACGTCGTCGTCGACGGGCGCGGGCGTACTGGCGTCGCGCGCGGACGCACTCTGTGCGTAAATCCGCTATCGCGCGCGACCACCAGTACACCGCCTTCCTCGGGAAGACCCTGGCCCGGGGCATGGCGACGTCGCAAATCGACGTCATTGCGCCCCGGAACCAATGGGCCTCCCTTGTCCCGTCGACTGGCCCGGCCGGTGTTGCCGGCCAGGCCACGACGTGGGCTGCCGCCATCAGAGCGTCCTGGTCGAGGCGCTTCAGCGCCCACCGTGGCTGAGGCGATCCCTCATCAGCGGGGCGACGTCGGGGCGTCGATGGGGCGGCGGAGAGGCGGAGAACAATGTATCTGTGGTCGGACAGCGTCTCGACCCCTTCCGCCACCCTCCACCCCGTAATACGGCGCGCGGCCGAGGGCGTTGCCCACGAAAGGTCAACGATGGACCCCCCGTTATGCCGCACGCACGTATGGGCCGAGCCCGTGTTCAGGAGGCAGAGCTCCAGTCCCGCCACCGCATCCAGCACCTCCCGGCCCCTCGAGTCAGTCCCGGGGGAACCCCAAGCCGTGGACTTGGCATTGAAGTCCCCCAGGACCAGCACCGCCGGGGATGGCAGCGGGAGACGCATCTCCCTACCCCGCCCAGATACTGCTCAAACTCCACGAGGGACCACCTCGGAGGTGCGTAGATCGCCACAACCACGGTGCCGCCCCAGTCAACGGCCAGGTATCCCCGGCCGCGCTCGATAACGGAGCACGCCGGGGACCCCGGCCGGCCTGCCCATATGAATAATGCCTACTTCAGTGTCGGCAAAACGCGTGTTCTCTAAGACTGATTTATAAAAAGAGAAATGGACTAAAAGAAAATAGAGTTAATAAAATATTATTTTTTAGTAGTTGTATTAATATCTACTTTATATATCTTTGTTTTTAATAAACAAATCAAAATTATTAAATAAGTCATGTGTTATTGAATACTACTACCTCATAGATATAGATAATTACCATACAGAAATATGGTTTTATGGTGAATATAAAACAAAATTTTATTATAGTAGGACATATTCTTCCGATCATCAATAACAGATTCCAATTCAATAAAAATTGTAATCTGAATTAGTTGTATAGTTTAAAGATGAAAATGAGAACTTTAGTTTAATATTATTACAATTATTATTTTAATAATTTTTAATATCTGAGATATATAAATATTTCAGTGAATTATGAAATGGATATTGAACATTTCGAAAGATATATAAGGGGGATAAAATTTCTCACAGATTGTCTCAAACAAGTACCGTTACCTTTGTAAGATATGAAACAGGTATCGATACTTCTGTAAGGTATTAAACAGGTGTCGATACTTTATTTACCTACATCTTTGATACTATTTGGACTGGTATCGATACGTATCGATTTGGTATCGATTCGATTACAAATGTGTCCAACATTCCAGGACACAATATACAGGGTGTTCCACAATTATTTTAACAGCCGAAAATGAGGGGTAGCTGAGGTCATTTAAAGTAACTTTTTCCTTTGCGAAAATGCAATCTGCGGCTTCGTTTACGAGTTATTAACGAAAAACACTGGCCAGTGAGAGGTAACAGCGCGAGAGAGAGGATCCGCGTGAGAGTCCGCAGCACGAGGCTTTGACAGAAGGTCGGGACGGACTCGAGCCGCGTTCGAAGTATTGAACAAGTCACGAAGCGAGAAATTTCCGGATTTTTTTTACTACGTAAAAGTGATATTTTAAAAAAAAACGCTGTTCACCTCTACTTTAGAACGTCTGAAAAATATTTACTAATTTTTCGGACTCGAAATAATATGTAGTTTAACCGTGACAGCCGTTTTAATTTTCTGGTGTGCATGACACCTTCCGTGTACCATATGAAATTTTTATGCAAGGTGTGCAGTGAAGATTAACAAAGTTCGTAAATGATATTTTAATTTAAATAATTCCGTGTACGAACAGAATTCAACGAATGATTCGCAAAGCTGATTTAATAATAAATAATCGTGTTAAGGCATGTAAAGGATTTGTTTTTTAGAGAAATATGAAAAATATTATCGATAAAAGAAACTCACCCATTTAGTTGAGGATGCATTTGCTGACTCGTACGTGCTGACCTCGTACAACGAGCAGCTGATCCCAGGTCGATGACCGCAACATTCGAGGGATACTGTCGGTGGAATCTCTGGTATGGTTATTTACGAAGTTCACTTACACTGCACTGTCACCAAACACTGATCAGTTAATTAATCACTGATAATCCGAATCACTTGTGGATATTAAGAAAGATCACTGAGACTCGTTCGCGGATAATCGTTTATTCGACGCGTTCGTTCGGAAGTCGACGTTTCACTGCCGAAAAATTCAGGCCTTGACTGTGGGCCTTTGTTGTTCGTCGTTCGGCCGTCCGAGGAAATGACACCCGATACCATTTTCTTCGCACGGCCATTAATTACGTTCTAAGAGCGCAGGGTACCGTCGGTGACAGCGGGTCGGACACAGTTTACGTTTCGGTATATCTTGTTTATTTGATATGGCGGTACCCTGCGCTTCGAAGAAAATGGTATCGGGCGTTATTTCCTCGGACGACCGAACGACAAGGGCCCACGGTCGAGGCCTCGATTTTTTGGCAGTTAAACGTCGACTGCCGAACGAACGCGTCGAATAAAAGATTATCCGCGAACGCGTCGTATAAATGATTATCTGCAAACGCGTCTCAGTCATCTTTCGTAATATCCACGAGTGTTTCGGATTATCAGTGATTAATTAAGTGATCAGTGTTTGGTGACAGTGCAGTGAAAGATCAGCTGTACGTTGTACGAGGTCAGTGTCCTTCGACATAGTGAATTTCAGCCAGCAAATGCATCCTCAACTACATGGGTTACTGATAATATTTTTCATATCTCTCTAATAAACAAATCCTTTACGTCCCTTAACGCGATTATTTATTATTAAATCAGCTTTGCAAATCATTCGCCTTGCATAAAAATTTCATATGGTACACACGAGGTGTCATGCACACCAGAAAATTAAAACGGCTGTCACGGTTAAACTTCATATTATTTCGGGTCCGAAAAATTAGTAAATATTTTTCAGACGTTCTAAAGTAGAGGTGAACAGCGTTTTTCTTAAAAATATCACTGTTATGTAGTAAAAAAAATCCGGAAATTTCTCGCTTCGTGACTTGTTCAATACTTCTAACGCAGCTCGAGTCCGTCCCGACCTTCTGTCAAAGCCTCGTGCTGCGGACTCTCTCGCGGACCCTCTCCCTCGCACCGTCACCTCTCATTGGCCAGTATTTTTCGTTAATAACTCGTAAACAAAGCCCCAGATTGCATTTTCGCAAAGGAAAAAGTTACTTCAAATGACCTCAGCTACCCCCCATTTTCGGCTGTTAAAATAATTGTGGAACACCCTGTAGTTTCTGGATGAATCAAACAGATACGAATAACTTAATTAAATCGTTACTTATTTCACATTCTTCGCAGGAAGACTATGCTAGAATTTTTAAGTAAGAAGCAAAAACAGTGCGTCCTATAATCGGTATGTCGCGTAGACTAGAGTCGGATAAGAGGGGCATCGTTCCTGACATCCACTTGTCGGTAAACATGTTACTATGTCGGATAAACGGAGGTCTACTGTAATAGCAAAATTGTATCAAAGTAATTTAGTTATTGTTTAGTATAGTAGTCTTTCTATCATCTAGAAAAAATTTTTAAGAAGTTGCAGTAGTTTCTCTCGTCCTGCCATAAGTTTAGTGTGTCATCACTGATGCCGTGATATTGCTATGTCCTTGTAATTTATCAATTTTCTCGCTACGCGAATACTAAGGTTCGACGGAGTCTGCGAATACGTGTGTTGCGGCACGCGCTGCGCCTCCTTATCTGATTAAAATGACACCAAACATGATATAGTTTGGACAAATATTTCTGTTTACAATAAAATCAAAGACGACATAATTTCGATCACATTTATTTATCAAATACTTAACGTGTAATTCATTTTATTTTATTATCATTCTAGTTATCTAAGTAAAATACATTGTTATACTTATTTTTAAAAACTGTACTTGAAAAGTTGCATTGATATCATGCATAATTAGATGAATGCAAAATTATATTCTACGTTAAATTGTTTTGTTGCATATCGTCCTTGGAATTGTCAAGTATCGTGGCTAAAGGTGATGGTTTCCCTCTATTCTTTAATAACACATAATGTAACAGAAAATTAATTTGTAAATAATTCATATTCAAATTGGCTGCGAATTTTTACTATTTTATGAATACGTATGTATTTACTTATTTGATGCTCCTTGCTGAAGAGATATGATTTTAATGCCTGCACGAGATATTTTATTTAAGATGGTGTAGCTGCAGTTTCAAATGTTATTCTCTCGATTAGAATACGTAATTTCTGTTCACAATTTCGTTACTGTGAAAGATCATTTCTTGCGGTTCTTCTTGAAGTTCTTACGTTTCTTCATTTACGTTTCTTCTTTCTTCCTCCTGAGAGCCTAATAAAAATTGTGTGACAGGTGTCGGGGTGCATCATTCTCCTGTAATCGTACTTATAATGTCTAGTTAATCATGTTCAAGCTTTCTCGTGTCTGATTGAATGGGATGAGCATTTTTATATAATGATCCTTCCATTCCGAAAAGCGATGAAACCTATAAAAGGGCCTTAGAAATAGTAAGGAATTTAAAATTAGTTAATGACAGTGTAAGACGAGGCTTGAAGTTTATCACGGAATGTAATAACTTATTAACGAAAAATGAATATAATAAACAATTTATTTTACAAGTATTAGAAGATTATCGGTGACGTCATCCAGATGCCAGCAAATCAATCTGAATAAAAGCCGTATAATGACCAGTATGTAACATTTTATAAGATATTTCAATTGATTTTATTATAACGTATAATTTTTTAAATTATAAGTCTCGATAATATTATATACATGTAAGATTATAGTTTCATTAAAAAATATTTAGTACTGCCTCTAAAACAGTGGTACACATTTATATTAAAATTAACGTAAATAATAGAAATTTGGAATCTTTGATCCCGATGAGACACGGGTTACCGTTGTTCAGTCGCTTTGAAATTTTGCGCACATTATTTTTTCACCTCCAGAAATCATTTTTTACACCTGTAACTAAGGTAACCACACACCTGTAACCACCCTTGTGGTTACTTTTTCTTGTACCTCTGCCCTGTTTGGCAGGGGAAATGGCCATCGCCTTACCATATTTTTCTAATGCTAATTTTTGGGATTTTACGAGGCCGCGCTGACCGTGCGGCCGGGCAGCTCCGTAGCGGTACGCGGTTGGCGATGTTTTCATCAGCGAAATCTGCCGTGTATGTGAAAGTAGTAAAGGAATAAAATCATTTCCGGACTTGCAAACATTAATCCATTCCCGTGCCATTTAGCTCGACAAAGCTCGACTACCCAAGCGGTAGCCGTTAAAGCGCGCTAAACAGACCAGACCAGAATACGAGCCGAAATGTAAATACTAGTAGTAGTATTGATGTAGATACTAGAAGTAAACTCTAATCCTTTTACTTTTATAGATATCATAATTTCATTATATTTTGTAATAGATAGCAGTTTCAAAATTATATTGCATAAATAAACAATACTTCAATGGAAATTCAAGCGTCTTCAAATGTAATTTCGTCCTGAGGAATGTGATAATACTACGCCTAAAAATGAATAGCATATTATAAACAAAAAGAAATCAATCATAAAAATGTTTACCTTGAATGAATAACTAATAAGAAAATACGTACAACTCTAAAAATCCTCCACGGTGTGATATTTCTTAAAACATTCCGGCAGAAGCTACTTTACCTTTCGCGTATTCTCACTTCGTTTCGCTTCGTATTTTATGTTTATAACAAACTTTACACGTCCTTGTCGGATGCTTATTCCGAGGCGTCGGATCGATATTTTTTGTGAAATGAGCCCAATATTGAGCTTGGTGTCGAAGAGGTGTTTCAACTGATCTAGATTTTCCACGCATTTTGTAATCCGGTAATTCGACAATTTGTAAAATTGCTTCTGCTATATTTATACCGCAATCAACATAAGTCTCCCTTTTTCAACTGTGAATAGGTTTATGCATAATGTAGGTATTAAACAGAGCCATATCTGACATGTAAAAGAAAAGTTTTCGGTATCCATCGATGACTTTTTTCATGATACATTTAGGCTTCATTAGATTCTGTAATTCTTTGTTTGATTGCTCGACCATCTCTGCAGTTTCGTGTTTCATTGATATCATATACACGTCGCGCTTGTCGGATTGAATAGTTTGTACGCTAAACATTCATTAACATTCATTCATTTCATTAAGGATTCGTCTATACTGACATATTCATTGGGTGTGCAAATTTCTTTAAATTTTTCATTCCAAAGGTTGATGACAGCTTTTATCTTTCGAAGTCGGTCATTACTATCAGCAATTTCATTATCAGAGAAATGTATAAATCTCGAAATTTGCCGAAATCTCTTAAAAGGCATCGTTTGTCTAAATATTAGCGTTTCTACTACAGCTCTTCTAGTCCAATACAGTTGAATATTTGATTTTTTTCACTTGACCCATCAAAATACACAGTGCATAATGGGCCTTTATTTCATCTAAGATAACAGGATACCAAGTGTCGTCCACATGCCGTCTTTTCGCTCGTCGTGAATTGTCTGATGTGCGAAGCGATTTGTTTTCATGGCCAGCATTTCCCAAAACTTGTTATCAAATGTAATAAAAAATAGGTCTAACATTGTTGGATTCTCGCTTAAATTATTTAAAATAGACGCTTTTATTCCATGATGTTCAGAATAATTCCAAACTACTGGTGTGTTTTTTACTTTCTGCCAAATCCATGATTGTCGTACCTTTCCCTTCACTACTCCCAACTATAATCATACGCTTTACACGCTTTGTGATTGGCGCCAACACGTTACTATCACTGGATTCGTTATCATTGCTTTTATCTAACACTTTTGTATTTTGCATTTTGTAGGGATTTCTTAAATGTTAATAACTAAACTGCTTTGTAACAACAATTATAAGAATCGCGACTAACTCTCGTGGCATACTGATAGGAACTAACATTCATTTACTATCTGTTCGCGAGCCTGGCTCGTGATATTCATTTTTGATAAGCGATGGTAATATACAACGAATTTGTACAAGAAAACTTGTGAAAAAGACCAAGAATCTTTTTTTTCAGGTTTAACGTCGCATCGACCTTCATGTCATTAGCGACGGTTTATTGTCCTATTTCTTGTTTTTATTTCCTGGTAGATGTTAGTTTCCTTTAGGAATTTTACGACGGGTAGTATCATGTATTTCTGTCTTGATATTTCGTATTTTCTGCATTCGAAAAGGATGTGGTTGGTCGACATAGTTTGGTTGCACGTGTTGCAAAAGGGTGGTTCTATTCGTTTGTGTATATGCGCGATGTTTCCAAATGGAATTAAGTTGAACGAAGTCGCTGGTTGTTTTTATGTACACTTTAATATTACAGTACAGCTATGGTCTTAGCGATGCGTTATTTGCGTTCTATCTGCGTTCTTAGAGTTCTAACAGTTCTGACTAACGATCTAGGTGCCCTTCCGCTTGTCACCTCGGTTTTTTGTTGATTGGTGGATGGTGGGTTTTGGTGGAGGAAATGAAGCGTTTTTGATTGGAGATGGGTGTGTCGGAAGGAACTTGAAATGAGGAGTGGGAAACTGTTCGAAAGTTCGGGTTGTAATTTTTCCGTTTTGTGAAATATGGAATTTATGTGTCGTGTTGTCCGTTCGTCGGGTCGAAGGGTATTTTCGTTCGGATGCATTTTTTACTGTCGCAGGTATATTGCTTAATTGCTCAAGGGATGACCAGGGACGTTCGACCTTCGGTGTTGCCGTCGCAACAGTTTGATTATTACTTTTTTAATGTTATTGGAGCAGGGATCTTGAAATTTAAGTCGCTAATTTTATTGGGTTGATATGACTTCCTTCTGATGTTATAGATAGCGGTCTCTTATTCTCCTCTTTGTTTGTGTTGAATTCTTCTGTCTCTATTTCCATTGTATTTGTCCTGCCTTCTTGATATTCGACAATACGTTGACCGATATGAATATATCATTGATGATTGATACGTTAATGCGCGGGGGAGGGGGGGGGCATTATATTCAGATCGGTTTGGGAACCGTTTTCGTTCGTGTTTGTATTGTTAGGACATTGCTTATAGCTTGATTGATTACAATTGAAGCAGATCTGTTTCTCTGAAGTGGTGAATATTCAGAGACTTGTTATAAACAAGTTCGTAGACTTGTCTTCTTCTGAAACTTAATATGTGTGCAAAATCTGGGTCTGTGATTACTGCTTTCAAGTACAGTGACTCGCATTAATATTCGGACACGATATTATTAGAAAAATTATTACTCTCTTTTATTATTTATGATAGTATTATTGAATCAATAGCTTTCTCATATAATAAAGCACTTCTTATAGTAAGTAGAAACATAAATTTTGTTTACTTATTGCGCATATTCTTTTGTATACTAAGCAAATCTGTTTGTCAGTAGAGGCAAAAATTCTGTGTAGGGTATCGTCAAGATTAATTAAGAATGTGCTTGGAAATTTGTTCAGGACGTCGATATCGACGTATACTTGACGTCTGAAGTTGCACAAATTCAGGGTCAGATGTCTCTGCTCTCAGGTCGGTTATTCTAGAGCAGTGTTTGATGTTATTGGTTCTAAATGCATTTTCAATTACTGAATTTGGGATGATCGATGCTACATTTGACAGCTCGATACGTTGGGTCGGCGATATCATAGGACAGATTTCAATATTTGTGTTGCTGATGGTAATTGATTTGAATTTTACTGTTATGTTGCTGACAGTTTCTTTGTTATCTAGGTATGTGCATACCCTACCGTTTGAAATTCTCGATATGTATTTGATAGATCTGGGGCCTATTATCTTTCCTATGGCTAATGCATAGTCCCTGACGGTAATACCATCTACAGCATGCAGTATTATGGCTTGGTCCTTGGTTGGGGCGTATTCTCGTTTGGCATTTTCGTAGGAGGTGACTGATATAGTTTTGTTGTTGGCTCGGTTTCTTGGACTATTAGGGAGTTGGGAAGGATTCCTGTAGTCAGGATCTCATCCCAGATCTGGTCGCTCTACATTTGTATCATGATACTGTAGGAAATGAATCGGCAAATTTATTATTCTGAGTCGAAGTTTTAAATTGTTTATTTCACAAAGGCTCGGCTCGAATAAACATCGTAATGTATTAAACAATCTTCTTATCGAAATTGTCATGACGTAGCCTAATAATATTATTTTCTAAACACGCGGGTACGTAAAATAACAATTTATCATTATTAATTTTTCCATTTTCCTATAAACTAACCGTCCCTTAGTTCATAATGGTTTTCCTCGCTTGTTTCCAATCTATTTCTTAATCCACGAATCGTATGGTCTTGATATTGTTTAATTGACAATGTCTCTTCTAAAGTATTAGGTACCAATACTGAGTCAAGATATCTTAGCTCGCGACTCATTTGAGTCACTCGAGCGTCCCGGTGAAATGTCGGGTCGCACATTGTTGCTTTTAATCCTGAGCTCCTTAAACCGGTGGTACACGCAAACGTTCTTGAGTAATATCCTATCACTAAGCTTGTTCGACCACGGACCGTAAGTCCACAATGTTGAATCCTTCGGCGATGATGGATCGTGCACGTGATTTCTTCTGCATCCCTGCCTCGATGATGAAATGCTTTCTGACAATGAATATGGGTTTGAGATTTTTCGGGCATTTCTTGCATAATCTTCATTTCGTCGACTCCTGCGTTGCGCATCATTTTTGTTCCTACAGCTTGTTTACTTCTGAAAAAATACAAACATGCAAAATATATAAACATGTGCTAGAAAAGAACTATGTATTGCGTAGCAGTTTTTAAAAAATGCGGATCTATCAGGGACGGTGGTAGATTGTTGTTATACTAATTGACCGTGAACTAATTCGTAGCATACGATCCATTTTTTTATTCGATTGGATTTCACACCTCGTGCCCAATTCATAATCGATTCGATTTCATCAAAATTCAATTCATGGCCGATATAGGTGTACTCTATTATTATCACTTTTCTTTTACTCATTATATCATTACGAAGTGTATTCAGAGTTAATAGTACATATATTTATTAAAAGGACTACCAATAGTAGTAGTAGTAGTAATAGTTGTAATCTAACATTGTTGAAAAAGTAACTGTAGGCTCGGACAAAAATTAATTTATAGTTTACTTGGGACTGAAGTTCGAAATTATCAGATTTCATTGCGCTGGTGTCTTAAGCGCGCACAGGCGGTAATATAAACTGTAACTTATAAATACACACCGCGATACACGCATTATCGCCGGTGGTCGCTCAGTTGTTCGTGCATAACGTACATATATCTTCTTTAAAATAAAAATTATAATAAAAGTTTTAGTAAAATTTGTACAGTTTACTTTGTACGTTGTACAATTTATTTGATAAATAATCCAAGCCATAATCCCAATAAAAATAAATAATTAAATAATGAATTTTTAAAAACAAAGTTACAATTTTCTTCCTCTGTCATAATTCTTCGTCATCCTTGTTATACAATAAATAATCATCTTTTCAAAAAATTTGTGTTTCCTCCTCTAACATAACCCTGCTTCATCCCTTCCATGTGTTATTCATTTCTGTTCGGGGCTGGAACTATCCCAGAATGGGAGACTGTTAGTCGGAATGGTTGAACCTAAATAAACGATTAAATACATGTAAACACGTCGAGTCTTTATTACAGAATCGCAGACGCGATCAACAAATAAATGGTTTTAAGTATACTTGATGAGAAAAATTCTCGGTCTACGTGGATGGCACAAGGCGGAAAAAAACAATTGGTCCCACATGGTAGTCGCTACTTTAGCATAAACGAAGTACATATAGGGGAGGGGGAGGATACTGGCCTAATTATTGGCACACGTGTATTGTGCTGTGATCAGCGAATTATGCCTCGTATTTGCATGTCACTTGCGCGGTTTTATTCAGTAATTTACGTATATTAGCCGTGGCGTAATAATACAGAGCTAATAAGTAAGGTAAGAAATGTATTATGCTTGATTACCAATGAACGACTGTTTTATTACTCTTTTATACCTTTTGTCATTGTGGCGTACGTGATCGAATGCATGTACAATTATAACGGCGTACATGATAGCGCAGGTAAAAGGGATCGGATGTCCGAAAGATAGGCTGATCGAATGCGTCTCAGGTGGTCTCGCCTGGCACTCTACCCGACCGAATTTTCCTGCGTCATGAACCGAATTCCCGAATATCATGCATTATGTCGGGTGGTCTGCCTAGGAGCCTGTAAAATACCGGAGTTGGCCTCATTTTCCAGCTTAACCACCGGTCAAAACGGGGACAACGTCAAAGCATTTTTGTTTCATATTTAAAGTGCCTTATCATTTCGTCCACACAAAATTTCACTTTTTTGCATAAATAACAAATGAATCGAACGATTTATTTCATTTCATCATGTATTACGTCAAAAATACTACCATATTGTGACGTGTATTCATTTTCCATGTATATGAACAAATAGGTGTTCATGCTCAGAAATATTGAGGTTCCTTATCATTTTGTCCGCCAGAGTATTTGTAGGATTGGGATGGGCGTATTCGAAGTATAACTTTAATGACGAAATAATTTAATAAAAATGTAAAAATGTAAAGATATAAAAATGGTACAATGGTCATGTGTACATTCACGATCGAAACTGATACATATCTGCGGTGTCTCCGCGATCTTCTTTTATTTCTTCCTGGACACGTTCCTGGAATGCTGGAGAATGATCGCGACGTTCTGTTTCTTTCGGTTCAATATTTCGGAAGCTCTCGATCCTCCGGGATGCTTCGTTGCAGCATCGGTATCGCCGGTCTCGTTAGCCAATAACAGCCGATTACGATGCATCTGAAACAATAGTGTAAGAATGCCCGTAAGGATGCCAAATGAAAGGTAACGTAACGACCTTTGAGGTCCATTTATACAAACGTCACCGCGGGTACATCGTAAAACTCACACCAACAGATCAGTACGGTCCACAGACATGGCCTCACCGTAAGACGGCCGGGCTGACGGAAAAGTGTTGTTCTGAACTACATCTGACCGTTACCAGACCGGATGACGAGGTCCTAACCTCGCTATTAAACTAAAAGAAGAATGGATTCTACTCAGCTACATCGGAAGCTAGGCTAATCCTCACGACTTGTTTTTATAGTTGTTGACAATCGACGACTATAATTCCGTATCGGTACACGGCTGGCGACGTTTTCATCGGCGAAGTTTGCTGTACACGTGAAAATAGTAAAAGAATAAAGTCATTTCCAGGCTTATAAACATCAGGGAAGATATTTCTCACCTAATCCATGACATCTGAAAGCAGACAGTTCGAATGGATATTTGATCGCCGACCGTGTGTCGCTGCAAGGCATTCCTGTTTCTTATAAGTTTCTTGATAAACTATTTTTCGCTTGTAGACATTTAAATTACAGACAGGCTGTGGATATTATTTCTCACAAACCAGGTATGTATTGTGAAAGGGATGACTGATATGCTATTTTTGAATGTATTACTTTACGAATGGAATGGAGCCGTTCTTCATTGAATAAGAATTTCATTGGCAGAAGTTGACGTTCCCATTACGACAGTTCTAGGTACTAAGTATTTTTTTACAATAGCAGTTAATGGTTGCTGTATCATATGATTCTAGGTAACTCATATTTAACAGACAGTTATTTTTATATTTTTACGTCAATAACTCGCAGGGTACCTTATCACTTTAACAGCTATCCTAACAGCTACCTGCGATGAATGCTCAGTCAAGTGTTTCAGTGCATTGTATAATAATTAAATGTAGAGCTCGAAATGTCGACTAAAAAGTCGCTTACATGTTAAGTGGCCGCGACATTTTGAAGTCGGAAACGATTGTCCTCGTTACTGCAACATGGCTACTTTGGGGTACTGCCGATCTTACGATAATTTCTTATGTTTATTCTCAATTGATCTAATATATTCAAGATATATAACAGAATGCTTCAGGAAACATAGTGTCACAGAACGAAAACCATTTTATTTGACTAGTTCCCTTCACCTGTAATTTTCACAACCGAATCAAAATTTTAACATCCTAAGATTTATGAAATGCGGAAACTAGATTCTTAAATTTCTAATAATGGTTTGACGTCATTTTGCCCTATGAATCAGGTTGCAAATAAAGACGAAAAAGATACAAAAATCATGCTTTCCAAAACAAAAGAATAAACTATTATATCTATAAAACTCGACAAAATTACAGAAAAATAATAAATAATCCACTGCCTAGATACATTTACGTCTTGTTTTAAGTTTTCATGTCTTTTTTTATGCGTGCGTTGTGATTACAGAGCCCTCTTATGACAAACTGCGTATTGCATTTAACGTTAATTTCTTGGTCTGTGAAATGTATGGACACTGCACGTAATTTTCTTTCCTTTTTTAAAATAATATTGCAAGTACTGAAACATGTATAATAAGTTATGATACCTAAAGCTCATACAATTTTCGAAGTTTAGTATTTACCTAGAACTGATTACATCAAATTAGATCTAATTAGATCAGTGCACAGAAATCGACACACGGTAACTAGATGAGTGATCAGAAATTGGCACATGGTAATTAGAAAAGGCTCAGTTACTGACACATAGTAATTATCTTTTCATTTTTTAAGAGCGCAGTAATTCGATCGAAAACTGATTTTTATATTAGATTTTGTTAATTATTTTGTGTTCTTTATATATTTCGGTTATCATAAAATTTGTGTATTTATATTATATAATAGACATCAATGTTAGAGGTGTGCGAGTACGGATCAGGACGGGATCTTGAAACTTTCGAGTTTTCTGAAAATGTTTAGGACTTCTTAAAATACTGGGAGAGCGTCTTTTTTTAATACGGTCCTAGTTAAAAATTTTTGATTTCCATTGTTGCAGTTTATTTTGCAAAATTTTATATTTTTTATCAAACCAGAAAAGTAAGATATGTATAGTTTGATTTAAAATTCTCTACGTATGACAGTATGTAATAGCTTGGTTCTCTCGATTGCAACGATATTTCCAATTGTTGAAAACATCTTTTCGCTAGTCAATTTTGTACTAGGTACGGCGATGTGTCGTTTTGTAATAATTGGTAGCATAGGAAATCGAATGTTTTCAGGAATCTTGAATATTGTCGTCCCGATCTCGTCCCGACCCGATACACATCTTCTCATCCCGTTCCAAGCATCGGGTTTCGGGAAATCCCGAGTTCACGCACACCACTAATCAACATATATTTTAAATATTTTAAGAATTGCGATAAGGGTTAAGAAAACCATTTAATTTGTCGAAAACTTAGGACGACACTTTAATGAACACTGTTGCGCACGGCACAAAATAACCGCCGGAAGTCGTGAGGAGACGACAACGATTTATTTGTTGGACTCCGCAGTCCTCGTTTACAATTCTTGGAGCACGGCTCCGTTCGACGTATAAATTGCAGCACGGCTACGAATTTGTTACGAAGTGAAGCACGGCTTCACTGAGACTATGAAATGGAAGCACGGCTTCGTATGGGCGCATGGGCGCTGAATAATACTGGTCTATAAGCGATAACGTTGTCTACCAAAAATCCCCCGTTATCAAATTTGCGGCAGTATATATAGACACCTGGCCGATGTTCAAGGAGAAGCATCGTCAGGCGTCGAAGGCCGGGTCATTGCCTCCTAAGGCAAAACGCCGCGTGTTTACAACGGCCGAGGCGAGCGTTTGACGGTCGGGCCAACGCACGTCGATCGTGTTATTGTCTTGCCGCCTCGCCGTTTATTCGACAAAAACGGCGAGACGGCGTACATCGTATGTCGAACGTGCGTTGACCCGCGGTCCGCGATTCGGCCGGAACAAACACAGTAAATAACCCACTTACCCTAGTAAATAAATATAGAAAAGAAAGAATATTGCACCGAGTGGCAGACCAAAAAAATTAACAGTACAAAAACATGAAATTCTTAGGATTATTAAAAAGAAGCCAGATATAAGTGCGTCTGAGATTGTATCAAAAGTCCAGGAACGAAATAAAAATCAAATGCATACAAGAACGATTCAGATTACATTGGGCAGAATTTAAAAGCAAAATTGTGAGGAAGCAACCGTACATCAGTGAAGTGAATAATACAAAGAGAGTGGAATTTGCGAAGCAAATCTCTCTCTGAGTCGGAGAATTAGTGTTTATAGACGAAATAATGGGTAAACACTTGAATTTTGACATATGAAAGGAAAATTAGCAAAAAAGTGCGGGTTAATTAGGAATGGGAATGACATACTATTTTTAATGGGATAACGATTCGAAACTTGCGGCTGATATGGTACGTCAATGACTTTTATGTAATACTATATGACTCCTATCGAGATCCATCCATGTAAATCGGGGATTGAAATTATCGAGCATGCAGCATTGTTAGTAGGCGTAGCCTCGCGCTACACTTGCGTCTACTTGAACATACTCGAACGACAGTGCTCGACAAGACATTCTGCAAGTCAGACGTTTGTTTCATGTCACCACACTCCTATATATGTATTTGTTGTTTGTAAGGAATTTATATGTTACGACCAACCTGTTCACGAAAAAGGCTACGCAAGGAGTGAGGACAAGCGACGCATGTGCGAGAGTCCCGCACAGCGACGTGGCGCGTCTAGCGGGTGAAAGAGTTATAATGTTCAAAATTATAACGTTCACGCGGTGGACACGCCACACCGCTGTGCGGGACTCTCTTTCTTCGTCACGACCTTTACAGCGTAATTGTATAGCTTTGGAAGTTGAGTTGAGAAAGTTGAGGAACCAACCTACAGTGGATTTTCCTTAGTTGGAAAAGTACTTGAGCGATTTATGGAATGCTTTTTAGAAATTGCGGTCTTTTGCGGACAATTCATCAAATCCTTATCGGTTAAGGATAAGGATCTGGCGAACATTTGAATTTCTCAAGGAATTATAATTACAAAGTAATTCAATTACAATGTAATTCGATATTGAGATCGCCATTTAATTAAAATACAAGGTGATTTGTAATTAAGTAGGAGTATAATTACAAAATACTAAGTATTTCAATTACATTAATTACGAATTACAATGTACTTAATAAATAAATTAAAATATTATTAATAACTACGACGTAATTATTATTTATTGGACACGGTATACCGCATGAATAATAAATACTTAACAATTAAATGATAATTAATAAGTAACAATTGAAATCGTATTCGTAATTAATAAACAAATTTTATTATTTCAGATAATTAATAAGTAATTGTTTTCTCTTTCATTTAAACTTTCAAACAACAAATAATTATACATACATATATATTATATTGTATTTCAATTACACTCGTGATTAAAATAATTCGTAATTGAATCAACATTCTAAATACATTCGAGAGGCCAATCATTCCCACGTTATCGCGACTGTGAACACTCTCCACTCATACAGGATTGTATACGCCTATCTTGAAATGTGATTGGTTTCTTGAAAATTCGTTCAATTCCTTCTTGAGTGGTACCACTTATTACGTTTGCATAGGTCATTTTGCTTAGAACACGTAATTTTTGTTTGCATAAGTGCATGGTAGTTCTAGGTAGTTTTTCACTTACTACTGAGGGGGGTTGGGGGCTCCCCTTGACATGCCGAAAAAATTCAAAGTCGAACGAGTCACATGGATCGTAATCTAACCCGGGCTTGAATATGGGACAACAGGTACAAAATACATAATGCAAAGATGAAACATCCTTCTTTTTGTTTATTTTTAAATAAAATTTGCATAAATGTGTTTGTAAGATTTTTCTGATTGAAATAAGAACAAACATAGTATGTATAAATCGGCTCATCTCAATACTAATTTTTTACCTTTAATTACAAAAACAAAAATGTTTATGTTGTCGTTTTATTGGTTGGAATAAAAAAAATTAAGTAAATATTAATATGAAAAGTATATTTATATTTTTTATAAAATTTGTAATTTTATAAGATATAATCTTACAAAAATTATATTGTATTTGATCTTAATTTAATCACAAAAATCTCACAATTACAGTGGGAAAAATCTTACAATTACCGTTAAGAAAAAATAAGAAATAAAAAAGTGTCGTATTACATAATAATTATATCCATCCTTTATTTGCTGTCTACTTTTGCGTTTGTCGAAGTTGTATTAATATTTTTATTAATAATAAGGTAAAATAACTGGAAAATGATTAAATTAATCGATTAATCATAAACACGTCATTCAGTGCAAACCGAGCCGCATTAGAGAGCAGACGAAAAATACGTCGACGTAGTATGCAGTGATTTAATCTAAAAATTTTTAACTTCTTAATAACAGATTGCTAACCTCAAAATATGTAATTAAATAATGATTACTTAGAACAGTTTCAAAGTTTTGTTCATACTTACCAACTGATGAACGATGGCATTTTAAAATTTTGAGAATGATTTGATCCATTTTGTATAACAGGCCACATGTTAGAGAATTTTTTCAGATTTTTTGATCGTAAAATGTGATCACAAAAAAATAGAGAACGAAAAAACAAAACGGAAAGTTGCAAATTTTTCGGAAATGACAAATCTTGTCTTCGCCATTTTAATTCTATCGGAGGATATTGCCAAAAGCAGCAGTCTCTGATGTTGTTAACTTGGTTAAGTATAATATTGTCCACTTAATAAGTATATTATGCAGTATTAAACGGTTTTACATTTAAAGAAACGATTATTTAACTAGGAACACGAAATTCAAGATATGAAACTATGATATGCGTGATATACAAAATCTTCGTTATGATTACAACGTCGATGGTTGATGGAGCGAGCGAGATTACGAGTCTTTTGAACGTTGTGCGAGCGCCGATGAGGCTAATTTTTTCATAAGTATTGCTCTTTCTCAATTTTTTTCAAAATTGAGTTCTTAATGTTTTAAATATATTTCGGATAAAGATATAGGCAAAAGTAATTTTTGAGCATTTTTTATTCCATCGTTTACCCGAATGTATATACTTCTTATTACAGTTTTATTTCACATTCTTTATATTAAATAGATACACGTGACTCCCATTAATATTCGGACACGATATTATTAGAAAAATTATTGCTCCCTTTTATTGTTTATGGTAGTATTATTGAATCGTTTTCTCATATAATAAAGCACTTCTTAAAGTAAGTAGAAAAATAAATTTTCCTTATTTATTGCAAATGTTCTTTTGTATAATAAGCGATAAACAAGATTGTGACAAAACTTAACGTCGCAAAAATATTCGGACACAACATCTTAGATGCCAGCGTAAAATATTGTATTACATTGACGACGCCGCTAACACATATTGTATATAAATAAATAAAAATTCGTTGTAAGAACTCGGTACCACAGAAATTATTGGTGATATCATACGCTTTACTTGGGAAAATGGGATGAAAAGGAAGAAATACGTCTTTTGAAATCCGACAATTGGTTATTCATCACAAGGGAATGGGATCTTTTAACAATAAAGCAAAATTAATGGAAACAATCACGAAAATATGGTCAGAAATTCCGACTGAGTTTTGTGTTCGATTAATTGAATTTATGCCACACAGATGCAATGCAGTCCTCAAATCCAAGGGTTATCCAACATCTTATTAGACTGTTATGAAAACTACAGTCAATGATACATCGCCGTTTTTCAATAAAAGTGATTATATAACTTAAGCGGCGTATGTTTCTATGCATTCGTAGGTACCCATCAATTCTATCAGAAGCTTATACTATTTCTTTCGTCCTTTCCTAATTCGGTGGGATCTCGATGTTGCGAGCCATCCTTGTCCTGCTCGCCTCTAGCGTACACATGTTCGTATCTATTGTCTCGAGTCGTCTGTAAGTCATTCCTCTGACGGCTTGATTCTTCTCGTCGGAGACCCTAAACGAGAAAGCCACTTGAAGGTGTCATAAAATAGTATTCCCTGCAATCGTTGTCAAGGACGGAAGGACTGTCCTGAAACTATGCTTATCGTAAACGAGAATTTCGAAGCATTGCACAGCATATGGTGTATCTTGACGTATTTCGTTCCTTTTTTATGAAACCATTTCTAAATAAACCATAGACCTTTCCTAATATATTAAAGAATTTTGTCAGCTTCTTCTTTGTTGAAAATTGTGGTTCAAAATAATGAGGAAGAAAAATAATTGATATGTTTCTTTTTCGCAGGAATAGAGAAAAGACTGTTCCTCAATACATAATCTATTGCAATCAGTGTTTTAAATTTGTCAGATTTTCTGGTAGGGTTTGATCGTATATTTGTTAGTCTACTTGGACTAAATGATATTAACGAAACTAAGGGAATCGTGAAAATAATATAAAATTTCGAGTTACTGCAGTAGCTGTGTGTGTGTGCAATGTAATTTAAGTTATAATTTTTTCCATAATTTAAATATTTAATCTTTTTAACTTACTTCTAATAAACTAATTTTTATCGTAGGGGAAATCTGCTGGTCAGACACCCCCGTCCCGCCCGGATGGCGGGGCGGGGGTAGTGCGGGGTTCGACCCGCTAAAACCCCCACGGCGGCCTAGGGCGCTGGCGATTAACGGGGGAGCCACGGGAACTCCTAAGAACACGACCGCGGCTCCCCCTCACCTGGCCGGCCACCAGGATGGAGCGGTGGCTGGCCGCGTCCCGGGGGGAGATTAATCCTCCCCCCATAAATCATCTTGATTCGGCGGTGCGGGGGACCGCACCCCACACCGCCTCGTCACGACGGCCGCACCGGCGGCCGTCGGGGGCGACGACAAGTTGTCGTCGCCCCCACTCCTGATAGGACATCCTCGGTTGGCGGGCGGCGGGTAATTAAACCAGCATGATCTGGTACACCCGCCGCCCGCCTATTATCAGCTGCTCGGGGGGGGGGGGGCTCTAGGCGTGGGCGCACACGCCGCACCCCCCGCTCGCGGCGACCCCGCTCGGCACCCTCCTTCTGCAACATTACCTGTTCGCAGAAGGCTATGGCTGCCGCCCATTTTGTCGGGCTCTCCAGCATGGCCCCAACTAAGCTGGAGAGAGCGAGGTCGCGACCAACTTCCCTACTTAGGACTCGGCGCAGCACTGAAAAGGCGGGGCACACCTCCAGTGTATGCTGCGCCGAGTCCTCCTCCGCGCCACAGTGGTGGCACACCGTCGTCGCTTCCCGACCGATGCGACACAGGTAGACACCGAAGCAGCCATGCCCGGTGAATACCTGCGTCGCACGGTAGGAGAGCCTGCCAAACCGCCTCTCCCGCCACGAGGTGAAGTGCGGCAGGAGAGCCCCGGGGACGCGCTCGGCGGCATGGGAGCAAAGCTCCGCATGCCATCTGGCGAGCGCTAGTCCCCGGGCCTGGAGCTCGAAGCCCTCGACCGCCTCCTGCTCCGGCGGGTCCCCCCGAGCCCGGCCAGCGATGCATATGCGCCTATAGACATAGGCGCGCATCGCCGCCTGCAGCTCGAAGGGAATTTCTCCCGCCAGAGCAAGCGCCGCCACGGTAGACGTGGTGCGGTAACCCCTTACGAGGCGAAGGGCCATTTGCCTCTGAATCCGGCGCAACAACAATGTGTTGCGCCGGTTTGCCCTCACGGACGGCGCCCAAATCGGGGCGCCGTATAATGCCATGGACCGCACCACGCCTAGGTATAGGCGACGCACCATATCGATCGGTCCCCCGATATTGGGCAACAGGCGGCCTAACGCGGCCGCCGCCCTCTCAACTCGGGGGACGAAACGGCCGAAATGTGCTCCGAACCTCCAGTGGCTGTCGAGGATCAGTCCGAGATACTTGATCTCGGACTTCACCTCGACGCAGGCTTCTCCAACCCAGATCCACGATCTGGCCCGTGGCCGAGACCAAGGCCGTCCAAACCAGACGGCCTCGGCCTTCTCCGGGGCCACCTTCAGCCCCAGATCGCAGATCCTCGCGACGACGGCTGCCACCGCAACCTCCGCTCGTCGGATGGTCCTCTCGAAGGTGTCCCCGACGGCGACCACTAATGTGTCGTCTGCATAGCAGACGAGAGTGGCACCGTCGGGCAGGGGGGCCTTCAGGACTGCGTTATATCCCAGGTCCCACAGGAGTGGTCCTAACACGGACCCCTGTGGGACCCCGCAGTCCACTTCCCTCCGTATCGTCTCATACCGGCCCGGGTATTCCACCCACCTGCCCCGCAGGTAGGCCCCGATCACCCGCCTCAGATAGGGAGGCACCTGGTGTTCAACCAGGGCCTCCCTAATGGCGGACCAGGGCAGGGTGTTAAATGCATTGACGATGTCGATCGACACCGCCACGCACACACCGCCCCGTGCCACGGCATTGTCCGAGAGGGACTTTAGACGGTCAATTGCATCGACCGTCGATCGCCCCTCCCGGAAGCCGAACTGGCAGTCCGCCAGATCGGGGCCAACGCGGGACAGGTGCCTGGCGAGGCGGGCAGCAATGATCTTTTCAAAGATCTTGCCCACCTCGTCCAGGAGGCAAATGGGCCGGTACGCGGAGGGAGAATCCGCAGGCCCCCCATCCTTCCTTAAGAGGACCATCCGACTTCTCCTCCAGAGGTCCGGGAACGCCCCGGACCTCAGGAGCCCGGAGTAGAGGCCTCTCAGCCTCTCGCCCAGGACGCTCATGGCAAGCAGCCAGACCCGGCCGGGGATACCGTCCGTCCCCGGGGCAGTATTCTTGCCCCGGAGCCATTTGACTACCCCGGCCATTTCCTCCGGCGCGACCTCCAGATCCGGGGACCACTCATGTCCCTCTAGCTGAGGGACGGGCCGGGACGCCTCCCCGCTGACGGGGAATAGCGCGTCCACGACCCGTCCGAGCATCCCCGGATCCAGGCTCTCCGTCACAGGGGGCGCCCAGGGACGCAATCGTCCCATCGCCATTTTGTATGGGCGCCCCCATGGGTCTCGGTTAATAGTGCCGAGAAGGTCGCGCCAGGCCTGGCTCTTTGCCTGCCTGATGGCCAGCTGCAGGGCGACCACCTTCTCTCTGTATCGCCCATACAGCTGGATAGCCAGCTCCACGTCGGAACGTCGTCGTCGACGGGCGCGGGCGCACTGGCGTCGCGCGCGAACGCACTCTGTGCGCAAATCCGCTATCGCGCGCGACCACCAGTACACCGCCTTCCTCGGGAAAACCCTGGCCCGGGGCATGGCGACGTCGCAAATGGACGTCATTGCGCCCCGGAACCAATGGGCCTCCCTTGTCCCGCCGACTGGCCCGGCCGGTGTTGCCGGCCAGGCCACGACGTGGGCTGCCGCCATCAGAGCGTCCTGGTCGAGGCGCTTTAGCGCCCACCGCGGCTGAGGCGATCCCTCATCAGCGGGGCGACGTCGGGGTGTCGATGGGGCGGCGGAAAGGCCGAGAACAATGTACCTGTGGTCTGATAGTGTCTCGACCTCCTCCGCCACCCTCCACCCCGTAATACGGCGCGCGGCGGGGGGCGTTGCCCATGAAAGGTCAGCGATGGACCCCTCATTGTGCCGCACGCACGTATGGACCGAGCCCGTGTTTAAAAGACGGAGCTCGAGTCCCGCCGCCCAATCAAGCACCTCCCGGCCCCTCGGGTTTGTCCCGGGGGAACCCCAAGCCGGCGACTTGGCGTTGAAGTCCCCCAGGACCAGCACCGGACGGGGCTGGCAGCGGGAGACGCATCTCCCCACCCCGTCCAGATACTGCTCGAATTCCTCGATGGACCACCTTGGAGGTGCGTAGATCGCCACAACCGTGGTGCCGCCCCAGTCAACGTCCAGGTATCCCCGGCCGCGCTCGATAACGGAGCACGCCGGGGACCCCGGCCGGCCTGCCCATATTATAATTGCGGAGCCGCTCAGGTCCCCCATCCAATGTGGATGGTCGGGAATCCTGTACGGCTCCGCCGCTACGGCCAACCCGGCACCCCGCTCGGCCAGGAATTGCACCAGAAGGTCCTGTGCCCTGGCCGAGCGGTTCAGGTTGGCCTGTATTATGGGGCCCTTGGGCCCCATTATGGGCAGGCCTCTACATCCATCGCCGCCGCGGGCGCGACGGTGACACCTTTTGGTGCCACCTTCGGCTTAGTTGCCACGGTGGCCGCCGCCTTGGCCACCGCGGTTTTCCTCCTCTTGCTTCCCCTGCGGCGTTTCGCGCTGGCAGGGCACGCCCGGCCACCGAGGCGGTGGCCGGCCGGCTTGCCTGCTCCCGCACAGAGCGGGCAGTTAGGCTTCGCCGTGCAGCCAGCCACCTTGTGGTCCAGACTGCCGCATCCGAAGCAGCATTCGGACCGGTCCTCGGCCGCAGTGCATCGCTGCCTAGTGTGGCCTAGGCCAAGGCAGCGATAGCACTGCAGGGGCCGGGCGCTGAGTGCCTCGACCGTCGCCTGGGTCCAGCCCACAGTAAGCCTTCCCGCAACCGCAACTTTGCGTGCAGCCGCAGTAGGGCACTGGACCCAAAGGGTGCCAAGTCCCGAGGGGGAAGACCGGATTTCGCCGGTCCTCACCTCCCCCTCGTCGCACCCTCCCACACGGGCAACTGCCGCGGCAACCTCAGCCGGCGTGGTCGAATCGACCAGGCCGCGCACCCTAAGGTCGGTCTTCTTTACCGGGCGCGCGAACTTCACGCCGGTGCCTGCCAGCGCTTCGGCCACTTTCGTGGCAAGGGCGGTGGCTTTGGCAGCCCCGTCGGCGCCGGGGATCTCCAAAATTAGAGCCCCCGTCACCGCCCTCCTCGGCTTCATCGAGACAATGCCAATCTCTGCCAGGTCAACTTTTGACCTGGCAGTGGCCATTGCCTCGGCATACGTCATAGCCCCGCCGGCCGGTACCGTTATCGTGACGGCAGCCGTGCGGGGCGGTCGCGGCGGCAGGGGAGCCCTCTTGGGGGCAGCCGGTGCCACCCGTCTCGCCGCCCTCCCGGTCGAAGAGGCCTTGGCAGCCGCCGCAGGTTTAACTGCGGCAGCCGCCTTTTTGGCCTTTCGGCCAACAACCTTCGACCACACCTCAGTTGGAGGTGCGGTGGAGGGCGGCGCAACAGCAGAGGCAGCCCTCTGCTGTGGGGGCTGCATCTGTGCCGCCGTAGCGGCCGCAGCCCCTCCTCTATTGCCACCCTTTTTCCCCTCTTTCCTGTCTATCGACAGGCTGGGGGTGGACGGCACGGGTGGCACCGACCGCGGATCCTGCACCCGCGGGATCAGCTCCCTCCTGAACGATGCCAGCTTGGCATCGATCAGGGAGCCGATCTGTGCCAGCAAATTTGCTGGCACCGCTGCGGACGCCGGCAAGAGCTTCCCTCGCCCAGGGCGTTGGGGCCCTCGGGCGCCGGCGCTCAGCAGCGGCCCTGTGCCCCCCTCAGGTGCCGGCGGCGGAGGCATCTCGACTGCTGCCGGCCTCGTTTCCACCGCCTGACGGAGTCGGGCCACCTCGGTCCGCAACTCCGCCATCTGCTCCCTAAGGAGAGCGTTTTCCGCTTCTAACAGCCGGGTGGCGTCGGAAGCTGACCTCATTGTCAGCTCCGCAACGCCCGCCCGGCTGTTCAGGGCCGCCGCTTGCAGGATCCGCACCGTGACTGGCCGCAACTCCCTTGTCGCATTAGAGATCTTGGCCACTTCGGCCAGGCTCTCCATTATCGACGCCGCTATCTCCCGCGTCGGAGGGCTGCGAAGATTCGCAGCGATTTCCACCTCGTCCGGAAGCGGGTCGACCGATCTCTCGGGCTGCGGCCCCGGGGCCACCGGGTCAAAAATTGCCGCGATGAGGCCCCTGTTGGCCTCCGTCAGCTTACGTTTCGCCTCATAGAGGCCAACGTACTGACCAGTAGTCGGCGGTCTTCCCCTCTTCCTCCCTGTTGAGGAGCCAGGGGCGCTCTGCGAAGAGCGGTGAGAGGAGACCGAGTGGTCGGACTCCTCTCCCCCATCGCACTCGCCAAGGTCCACAGCGGACCTCTCTCTGCCGCGTGTTGCGGGAAGTTCCCGCAACACCGACCCATCCATGCGCTCGAGGCGCACACTAGCCACGCGCGCCTCCTTCTCCCTCTCGTTTCCCCCCTCCCCGGTTTTTTTAATTTGTGAACAATCCATAGTTGATCCCACGAGAATGGTCGGAAAAGAGGTCACCCCGGGTAGAGCCGCCATACCCGGGGAAGGCTAATACGCCCGGGGGGTCGCCAGGTACCCCGGGGTTGTCCGCTAACGATTGGTGCACCCACCAACCATAGCTGGCGCTTACTCCAGCTACGCCCTCTTCACCGCGCAACACTGCTTGGGGCTAGGGATTTTTTAGAGAGGTTGTCATCCTCGCGGTCCGGCCGGTTAAGGCAAGACCCCCGTTCCTGTAAAACATGACCACAGGTTTACGGTATGTGTCCGACTTTAGTTGGCCCCTCACCTCAAGCCACTCCGGCTAGGTACAACCTGCCAGGGAATAAAATCCCCGCCGGCACAGCCTTGAGGATCATTAGGGCACGAAGCCCCCCCACCACGACAAGGTAGCGGACACGGGGGGGGGGATTAAAAACATCTAGCATTTAACATTTTCAACTATTTCATCATAAATACTGTACGATATTTTTGCAGTATAATTTATGCTGAAATTCATTTGCATCTTGTAATTGCGAAACAAATGCAACCTAGCAGAGTTGTACACTATTTAGATAATAAATTATAGAAACGTTACGAACAAAAGATACTTCATCTTTATGCGATATTGGTGGGTCCTAATAAAATAAGTATCTTCATTGGACGTGTTTGAAATAAATAATTTTATTAGTCGATAATTAGTCCGACAAATAAAACTGCCACTTAATTATCAACACGTAATTACACTGTTCCAGAATAAAAACAAATCAATATTCATAGAATCGTTTTTCAAATAAAGATAGGAAGGTGTCGAATATGTGGATGCTTGGTCTCAAGTCTCCGATTATGCTTCCTAGTTTTCATTTCGGGATAATACAGTATCTAACAAAAAGATAGCATACTTTAAAACTATTGTAATTTTTATTTATGTAACATTACAACTAAAATACTGTTTCTATATAAATTTGCAAAATACCACTATAAACATAGTCAAATGAAATAAAATTGCATTTCGCAAGTGTAAACAATTTTATTTGAAAAAAGAGAATTTTTATGGAACTACAGTTGGACAAAATGTTAGCACACTTAACTAAAAGTTATGTATGTCAATAAATCAAGGAATAATATTGAGTGCCTAATGTTTTGTGGCTCCATCTTTCCATTTATTAACAGTCGTCATTATCTACGAAGTTTCTTTATTAGTTTTTGCTCTTATTGCTCCTTCTCATCTTAAATACATTTTTGTCATTCGGAAATGTTTTCACATTATCGGCCATTTGCATAATGCCAGGTTATGACTTTCGCAACAATTTTCAACGATGTGACCTTGCTGATCAATCCACGAGAGCAAAAATCGCGGCATCACCCTGTTGAAAAATATGTACAGGATATTCCTGAAACTATATACAAGCGGGTACCGGGTTATTCTTCATAAAAAAGAAATAAAAAAGATATAGAGTGACTTCTTTTTTCTTTAGGATTTCGTTTTCGAGAAAATCAAGTTTTAAATCTTGCTTTGTACACACGCTTGTCCGGCTATAAGCGATGTACATCGCTTAACAAATTTTCAATCTCGATTTTCTCGAAAACTAAATTCTAATCAAAAAAATATTATTCTACACTTTTTTCATGTTTTTTTATTCGGAATTACATGGTGCCGCAACATAATTCTTAGTGAAATATGCCATCATTTTTTTCTAAGTAAAATTGTTTAAACTGGCGTAACGTAATTTTATTTCATTTGTGTATGTTCATAACAGTAATTTACAAATCTGTATAGTATTAGAATCTTGGTTATTACCCTAAATTACGTTAATTTTAAAGTGTACTATCTGTTCGTCCGGCACTGTAGCCCGTTGAGTTTCTTCTTCTTTGAGCTTCTTCACATGTCGCGAAGTAAAGATATTTTTCTACCAGAAAGTATCAGTGCACATTTCTTTTTACATCCATTTCCAATACATATATTTTTTATTCAAAGCGTATTTATTCGTGGCGTTGAATATAATTTTCATCTTTTATCTTTATCTTTATATGAAGGCTACGAATAGATTTGCGGATAACTTTTGCCAGAATTTTGAAGATCCAAACTTTTACATTCTTGAATATACCTTCATAAAGCAGGAATTGAAGACAATTATGACATCGGTTTCAGTTCGTGAAAGAATTATGGAGAATCCATAAATTCTCATCAAACAGTTTCCATTGTTTAATGATGGAAATAAACAAAAAGCAATACCGCGTATCCAATTAAATAATGATATTTTATTCGAAGTATGCACACGTGCTATTTTATGTCCTTTATATCCGTTTATGTAACTGCGACAGGCTGACTAGAACGCGCTGCTTGACCCATCAATTGGAACAAAAAACTCAACGCACAGAAAATAACTGCCGTGTAGCGGCGATGTCTTCGAGCACCAAGGAGAAATGTGATAGTTGAATGCCGACATTTGAAATCGATATTATGTATATAGGTCCATAACTGTTAATTTTCAGTTCTGTATGATAGCCGGATAGGATTAGTATGTCACTTACTGTGCCCATTAAAGTGGCGTCTGAAGTTTTCGATAAATTATATGGTTTTCTTTATCTATGGTGCACTTCGTAAAAAACATTTAAAATATATGTTGATGTCTTTTACATAACTACTAATTTTATTATAATTGAAATATATAAGGAACATAAAATATTTAACAAAATATAAGTAGTAGTTTTCGATCGAGTTACTGTGCCTTGTAAGAATGAAAAGTTTACTACTGCGTGCTATTTACTGAGCCTTTTCTAGTTATCATCTGCACACTCATCTAATTACTATGTGTCAATCTTTGTGCACTGATCTAATCACTGTAAAGAGTGCTAGGTAAATACTAAACTTCGAAAATTTTATGAGCTTTGGGTATCGTAATTTATTACACATGTTCAGTACAATCACGTATAGCGTATACACATTTCACGGAGAAAAAAAGTAATCTTAAATGTAACACGTAGTTTGCTATAAGAGGGCTCAGTCTAGATAGTTTTTCTGCAATTTGATAGAGTTTTTTGAATATAATAATTTATTTTTTTGTTTTGTGGAAAGCATGATTTTTGTATTTTTTTTATCTTTATTTGCAAAGTGATTCGTAAGTCTTTTAACAAAATCAGGAAAGAAGGAAATTCTGCGGCTGGAAGAAAAAACACTGCATGTCACATGTTTTCACTTTCGAGATGTTTGTCCTTTAAAGTTCTGGCCACCAATTCCTTTCTTGGTTTTCCATTTATTGAGCTCATCGTATTTGCATAAACTGAAATTTCTTGAAATTGTAACATGTTGCGGTATTCTCTACAGTCACTGAATTATGCCGCGAGATCTAGGACGCTCGGAGCGTGGGCTTAGTCGAATGGTGGCGGCCCTGAGCAACGGCGGGTGCGCGTAGGGTTTGTGCGTCGTGCCGAGCCGTGAGTCTGGGGAGTGGGGAATGCCTCGTTTCTGGCCGAGGAAGCGATCTGCCGAGAACGAGGATCATTGTCGCGTAGACCGTAGCGTTGGGTGTTTGGAAGAAATAAGTATAACTGTGACAATTCGAGCCGAGATTAATTCATACGGAATGAAGGAAGATAGCCGCTAAATACCATAGGGCAGCAGGCGAAATAATAAAGGACAGTGCTGGCAACAACTGGCAGCGACCGTTCTAAAGATATGTCAAGACTAGTGACCGGCCAGAAGCCGCATTCGTAACTGGGAATATCTGATCGGTTTTTCGGTAAGTCTCATTATCAGTTCGAATTTCTTCATTTACATTTCGATGGCTCGGACACCTTCTCTCGGCTGGCCTAATTATTCGTCACGTGTCTTCCACATGGGCATTCGGTTCTTGCGGATATATGGCGTCGCGGCCATATTTTAGGTAGAATATCACTGTGACACGATCTTAGGGACTATTTGCGACCGTTTCGAATATTTTATAGCGACACCCATTAATATTCGGACTACTTTTAAAACGCCATAACTTGCTTAGAACTGGACTGAACAACTTGAATTTTGTTATTGCTTAGAATGATTAAAGAAAATAATATATGACGAAATATATATAACGAAGATTTAAGAAATGCATTTCGTAAATCTCGGTGATTTATATGCATGTTGAAAATTTCTGCGGAATCGGTTGATTTTGGTATAAGCGGTAAACAATTAAAGATCGCAAAAATCGCAGTTTTGTCCTGATTTTTAATATTTCAGTCCAATAATTGTGAGAAAGTTGCTGTTTTAAAATTTGTTTAATGCTCGTAACTATGACCTTGCGTTAACTGATTTCGATGAAATTTTCTGCATGCATTTAACTTATCGAGATCTACTATACGTATTTTTTTTAAATTTTCGTTATAGACTTAGAAAAGTTAAAAAACGAGAGTTTTTTAGTTTGTAACTGGTACGTTTATTTTAAGTGCTCACCTTTTCCCACCTCTTTATACACTGCGTTCCACTCTCTTTTCTTACGATGTTTCTAATATATTTTCTTTGCAATATGTAAGCTTATTTTCTAATAAAATGTAGCTTTATGGGCATGTCTTGTATTTATTTCTTTATTTCTAGATATCTGAAACTGTTTCTTAAATTGTTTAACGTAAGTATTGTATAACATACTGTGTAGCGTACCTGATTATACATTCACTTCAGGTTGATCCTCTATAACTTGAGATATTATTTTATTGTCGTTAAGAATATAAAATCCTTTATCATTTCCATATTTTTAATCACATTTTCTATAGCGCACTCTACGCAGTGCGAAATGCACCTTGCGACATTATACATATAACTTTGTGATTACGGTTTGTTCGCTATCTGATCTTTCATGCAAAGATGAATTACTTTCACCCACTTTTAGAAGCTGTTATTCATTTTTATTCCTCTATTCGTGTTTGCTGCATCATCTTCTTTGCATTTTAATATGTTATCTTTATAATTTTTTTATGATATATGCAGTAAATCTACCAATGTTATATTTACGAGACAAGGAATTAATTGTTTCAGAAGCGTCTATTAATTTCAAATTTTTCTTCAATACAAAGCACCACTCTTTTTCTCTTTTCGTTTGATTTGTGTGAAGACGTAATGAGAATATAGTTTCTGGACGAATCACATAGATACAAGTAACTGAATTAAATCGTTACTTATCTTACATTCAATGCAGGAAGACTATGCTAGAATTTCTAACTAAGAAACAAAAACAGTGTGTTGTATAATGGGTATGAAGCGTAGACTGGAGTTGGGTAAGAGGAGCATCGTTCCTGACATCCAATTGTTGGTAACGGGTTACTATGTTGGATAAACACAGTCCAGATAAACGGTGTTTTACTAGTTCTTGTACTAGTTGTTCTATCATTAGTATTTATTTAAGATTGATGTCGTTTTGAAATCTCTATTTTATACGATTTTAAGATTTGTTTATAGTATGTATTTTTTTGTGTTGCAACTTGCATGTCCGAATTATATATAATATATATTATATATTATCAAATATTTCAAGATTTAATGGAAAGTATTGTTTAATATAATGTTTTACAAGTATTGTATAAATAAGGATTCGGACCTGGACAAACTAATCTAAATTGGAATCGAAATTGCTTAGGAACCGTATTTTATTAGGCTTTCCTCAACTTATTTTCTCTATTACATCACCGTCCGATGCTTCATCCTGTAACAAATGATAAAATGTCATGGTTAATAGTAAATCAAAGACCTATGCATATAAACTGTGAATCGTTTAATAGAGTTCGATGATGTACCTGCGCTGTTGTCTGTTTTTTAGTTGAAGTAAATTACCTCTCAGATGTTACACCAACAGAAGTTTTATGATTTTCATTATTTTTATCGGTTTCTTTGCTTTTGTTACATGCTCCACTGCCATTAGCTTTATCTGTTTTTTCCGCTTCTTGTTCATCGTTACTACTACTGTCAATAACTATTATCTTGTTATTATTAAAGGGTTTTACCGGTTATTAGCGAATAATGTTTGCATCTATAAAATAGTATGCGATTATCCAATCTGTCTAATCTAATAGTATATTATCATTTTTAAATGAGTTTGTTTGCAAGTATACATATACTTCTGTCTTTTGTTTTTGTGCTTCCTCCTTTCTCTTATCACAATAATTTTTAATTTCTTTCCTGATATTTCCAACATCTGCAGTTGTTCCACTAGTTTCCAAACATGGCACAAGTTCTTTTATTTCACGGCTATATGTAAAGAATTAATAGTAACAATACAATCGAGCTTATAATGTGTTTCGGCCGAATCGCGGACCGCGGGTCAACGCACGCTCGACTTTCGATGTACGCCGTCTCGCCGTTTTTGTCGAATAAACGGCGAGGCGGCAAGACAATAACACGATCGACGTGCGTTGGCCCGACCGTCAAACGCTCGCCTCGGCCGAATGTATACATGCAGCGTTTTTGCCTTAGGAGGCAATGACCGGCTTTCGACACCTGACGATGCGTCACCTTGAGCATCGGCCAGGTGTCTATATATACTGCCGCAAATGTGATAACGGAAAAATTCTCCGAGATTCTCCAAGTATCGTTATCGCTTACAGACAGTTTAATTTAGCGCCCCTTGCGCCTATTCGAAGCCGTGCTTCAATTGTTATACTTCTATCGTAGCCGTGCTACACTGCATACGCCGAACGGAGCCGTGCTCCAAAGGCTTGTAATTCAAAGGACTGTGGAGTCCAAAACAATAAATCGCGTGTCGTCTCCTCCCGAATTCCGGCGTTTTTAATTTTGTGCCGTGCGCAACATTTCTGGTCCTTCGAGCCGGATTCCGGAGACGACACAGGAGAGATAAAACATCTCCATCAACAGCGTCGATCACGCAGTCGATCGACGCATACGAGTCTCTATATCACTGCTGGTCAACATGGAGCAAATCATCAAGGAGCAAGAGCTCACCATCGGGGGCCTTTGCCGGATCCTGCCCAACTTCAAGCGCCTGGGAAAGGCGAAATTCACCGAAGCCGCCGCCGAAGAACGCCTTCGCCGCCTGCGGACCGAGTGGGACGCGTGCCGACGCCTCCACCTCCAGTTGGAACTGAAGGCCACTGCCGAAGAACGGGAAACCCGCGACTACTTCAAACAGGGGTACTTCGAGCGGGCCGAAGCAGAATTCGAACAGGCGAGTGATTTCTTCGTTGAACTGATCGCTTCATTTAGGAGCGGAGCGTCGGCGCTGGCCGACGCGAGCCAAACCAGGGAGCCCGACTCCTGTAGCGCGCCCGTGGCGCAGCTACCGCGACTCCCGTTGCCGAGGTTCGCCGGCTGCTACACGGAGTGGCCGAGCTTCTCGGACCAGTTTGAGTCGCTGGTCGTGAAGAACCGGACTCTTCACGACGTCCAGCGACTGCAGTACCTCAAGGGTGCTTTAGAGGGAGAAGCAGCGTCCGAGATTGCTCACTACTCCGTGACAGCGGCGAACTTCGGCATCGCATGGGCGGCCTTGGTCAGGAGGTATGACCGGAAGCGACTGGTCGTCAGTGCGCTCCTGTCGAGCTTCCTGACCCTTGCGCCGCTCACCCGCGATCGCGACGGCAGCGGTCTCGCCTTGCTGCGTCGTCGCACTAACGAGGTGTTGGCCCAGCTGCGAAACTTGGGGCGGCCGGTGGACCATTGGGACGACCTGCTGGTCCACCTAACGGTGGAAAAACTTGACCCGAAGTCGAGGGAGGCGTGGGTCCACGAAATCCGCGCCGCCGTGGATCCACCCACGTATGCCTGTCTCGACGAATTCCTGGAGTATCGGGCCGGGTCCTTCGCGGAGCTTAGGATGGCTCCGGAGCCCTCGGCTACCTCCGCGGAGCGTAGGCCGGCCCGACCTCCACCACCGGTACGCTCCCACGCGATGGCGACGACGACGACGGCGAGCCGTTGCCGGAAGTGCGGCGACAACCACCCGCTGTTCCGGTGCCCTGCGTTCAGGGGCATGGCGACCAACCTGCGCCGGGATTTTGTTAGGGCGCGCGGTTGCTGCTTCAACTGCCTCCGTTCGGGACACCCCGCGACATCGTGTCCTTCCGCGTCGCGCTGCTCCGTTTGCAACGGCTCGCACCACACCCTGATTCACCAGGATTCCGGGGTTGGTGGCGGGCCAGAGTCAACCGCGGTAGAACCCGGGCGGGAAACAGCGACGAATATCTCCGCATCGTCCGTGGTCCACAACTGCGTCGCACGCTGGAGCGGGAGCAGGGCCGTACTGCTCGCGACCGCTCTAGTATGGGTAGAGACACGCGACGGGGGGGTAAGGCCGGTGAGAGCCCTGTTGGACCAGGGATCGGAGGCGACCTTCGTCTCCGAATCCCTCGTCCAGGCCCTCCGCCTTCCGAAGCGGCCTGCGGCTATCACCGTGACTGGTGCGGGGGACGCGCCGGTGGGTCGCGTGACTTCGCGGGTCGATCTGGTGTTACGGTTGACCGGGCGCGGGAACGCTCCTATGCCGCTTTCCGCGTTCGTCCTCCGGAGACTTACCGGGTACGCGCCCAAGACGACCGTCGACCTTCGCGTATACCCGCATCTGCAGGACCTCATTTTAGCGGACCCTGATCCGACAAGAGATCTCCCTGTAGATCTCTTAATCGGGGCCGATCGTTACGGGGATGTGATCGGTCCCGGCCTGCGCCGCGGAACACCCGGCCAGCCAATCGCGCAAAATACGATATTCGGTTGGGTCGTCTCGGGCGCCGCGTCGACACCCGCGAACGATCCCGATCCCTCCGCGGCGTCCCTGCACTGTCGCGCGGAGGAAAGGTTGCAGCAGCAATTGCGTTGTTCTGGGAGCCCGAGGAGGCGAGTCCCAAATCTGTTCCACCCCCTGACGAGTCGAGGTGCGGCGAACATTCCGTCAACACCGTCTCACGGCGGGCGGACGGGCAGTGCGTGGTTCGGTTGCCCCTTGCGTACCGAACCACCCCTCGCTCTCGGCTCGTCAAAGGGCCGTGCCCTAGCCATGCTCCACGGAGTCGAGCGGCGACTCAAGGGCGACAGAAATCAGAGCAAAAATATTGCTGCAGGAGTTATGGTAGGGGGGTGCGGATTGGGACGCTCCGCTCCCGGACGAGCTCAACCAGACGTGGTGCGAACTCGTCGCAGAGTTACCGCTCTTAAGCGCCGCACGAGTGCCACGCTGGTTTGGCATCTTTCAATCCCCGCGCAGGGGGGAGCAATACGAGTTGCACGGTGCCGCGGACGCGTCTTCGCGCGCGCATGGTGCGGTGGTGTATCTGCTAGCGCGACCGTTCCCGAGCGAACCCTCGGGAACCCAGGTGACCCTCGTCGCCTCGCGGGCCAGGGTCGCTCCCGTCAACATGCTACAGATCTCTCGCGGCCCTTCGTCGAAGGAGGAATAGTCCCTCGGATTACAAAACGCCGATGCGGCGGGCGAGGATCTTGTGGCTCCGTTGGCTGCAGGGTGGCGCCTTCGCATCGGAGATACGCGCCGTCCGAAAATCCCAATTCGTCGGGCGATCGTCGCCCTTGCGACGGTTGAACCCATTTCTCGACGAGGCAGGATTGCTCCGCGTGGGGGGACGTCTAGAAAACTCGTCCCGCGCGTACGACGAGAAACACCCCATCCTCCTCCCGAAGCACCCAGTGGTGGATTTGCTGGTGGAGGCTGTGCACCTCACGGCCCTCCACAGTGGACCCCAGCTCACCTTGAGCGTGCTGAGGAGGACGTATTGGCTTCTGGGCGCCCGAGATACGGTTAGAAGAGTGACCTGGAGGTGCGTAGCTTGCGCAAGGCATCGCGCATCTCCAGCGTCCCAACTCATGGGCACGTTGCCCTTATCGCGGGTCAACCCTTCGCGGCCCTTCTCGCACGTGGGCGTCGACTATGCGGGCCCCCTCTGGACCCGCATGGGGAAGGGCCGGGGTTATCGGGCCCAGAAGTCATACATCGGGGTGTTCGTGTGCTTCGCGACCCGCGCGATCCACCTCGAGCTGGTGAGCGACTGCACCACGGCGGGCTTCTTGGCTGCGCTGCGGAGGTTCGTCTCCCGTCGGGGTAGGCCCGCTGCCATTTATTCCGACAACGGAACGAGCTTCCGCGGTGCCGCACGGGAGCTCGCAGCGATGGTTCGGGCGGTCCGCGACTCAGCCGAGGTATCGGCCTTTCTCGGAGAGGCCGACATCGTGTGGCATTTCTCCCCACCCGGAGCTCCGCATTTCGGCGGTTTATGGGAAGCGGGGGTTAAGGCAGTAAAACGCCACTTAGCACGGGTGGTTGGCCAGCACACCCTCACCTTTGAGGAGATGTGCACCCTATTGTGCACAGTCGAGGCATGCCTTAATTCCCGCCCCCTAACACCGATGTCGAGCGATCCGACGGACTACGCGGCCCTTACACCGGGGCATTTCTTGACGGGGGCACCCTTGCTTACGCTTCCGGGAGACCGTTCGCCGGACACCGCCGCCTCCCCCTTGTCCCGATGGCAAGGGGTCGAAACCATGCGTGCCAATTTTTGGAAACAATGGAACCACGAGTATCTCCACACGCTGCAGGAGCGCAGCAAATGGTGGCGTGCCGAGAGGAACCTGCAGGTGGGAGATCTCGTGGTTCTTCGCGACGCAAATTGCCCACCGGCGTGTTGGCGTCTCGCACGCGTGCAGACGCTGCACCCCGGTGAGGACGGCCGAGTTCGAGTCGTAACCATTCGCACCGCCGGCGGATGCTACACTCGGCCGATCACGCAGCTCGTACGCTTGCCGGTGGACATGCCCGCTGGACCCTCCTCAGGACCGGAGCAGTAGCGAGGGAAGGCGAGCGTACATGGCGGGCGGAGCGTGCTCGCCATTTAGTCAATAAGATCAGCGGAGCTGAGGCGGGCGGTATGTTTCGGCCGAATCGCGGACCGCGGGTCAACGCACGCTCGACTTTCGATGTACGCCGTCTCGCCGTTTTTGTCGAATAAACGGCGAGGCGGCAAGACAATAACACGATCGACGTGCGTTGGCCCGACCGTCAAACGCTCGCCTCGGCCGAATGTATACATGCAGCGTTTTTGCCTTAGGAGGCAATGACCGGCTTTCGACACCTGACGATGCGTCACCTTGAGCATCGGCCAGGTGTCTATATATACTGCCGCAAATGTGATAACGGAAAAATTCTCCGAGATTCTCCAAGTATCGTTATCGCTTACAGGCAGTTTAATTTAGCGCCCCTTGCGCCTATTCGAAGCCGTGCTTCAATTGTTATACTTCTATCGTAGCCGTGCTACACTGCATACGCCGAACGGAGCCGTGCTCCAAAGGCTTGTAATTCAAAGGACTGTGGAGTCCAAAACAATAAATCGCGTGTCGTCTCCTCCCGAATTCCGGCGTTTTTAATTTTGTGCCGTGCGCAACATAATGGCAAATCAATATTTTGAAATATTACATTCTATATGCTTTACCTGTGTAGGTTATTAAAAGCGTTAGTCTTATTTTTGTTAACAAATTTACCTAATGCTTTATTTAGATCATTCACCGTTAGTATTGTTCATAGGTCTTTATTTTCATCCAAACTGAAGTGTCTTTTTAGTTTTGCTTGTATCTGGTTTCCACAAAACCTTAATTCTCCTAATTAAAAAACCAAACAAATTTTACCTTCGAGCACCTTGTAGAATATCGCAATTTTTGTTTACCTCAGTATAGCCCATAATGTCAGCCGTATCCTGGAGTTAATCACTAATACCGTCAAAATCAAACGACGATCGCTTCTTACCGGAACTTCTTGTTTTACAGAATACAATTAATTCGTGAGAATTAGCAACTTTATCACAATATTTCTGTGCCAATCTAAAACACACATATTATTTATTTCCGTTTATTACTTGTATTCGTTAATATACTAATAGAATCTTACTTGGTCGAATCGAACCGTTCTTTATCTTTCAAGTAAATTACTTTCAATCGAATATATGGCAAGACCGGTTGCTTCTGGTGATTTGACAATTCTTCCGCGGTACTAGGAATCGATTCATTTTCTATGCGTCGGTCGACGATATTAAAAACTGTTTCTGATAGCGGTCTATCATTATTACTTTTTATATTCGTATCACTAAGGATCAGAGTGTCAAACACAAATGGTCTAACGGTTTTTAATTTCAATTTCTTCAACTTAAACTTATCACCGTGTTTACGCTAAGTATGACAATGTGTTTGGCCATCGATTCGCCTTCGCATAAAGAAATCGCAATCTGTAAGTGTGTTTCTTAAGCAGTAGTTTCTTATTTTTCATGCATCATAATTAATAAATAAATCTAAAAATATACCTGTTTGAGAAATGTAGTATTGTCTTTGAGAGATAAACATGTGTGATACGACATTCCTGTTCCCCTCCCCACACGACAAAGTCAACAAAAGTGGAAAGGTGGGCTTCCGAAGTATATCCACGTTTAAGACATGGTGCACGTTTTTTAAGTAAAACAAACAAATTAAAGCATTTCACCTATGAATGAAAATCATTTGCATTAAAAAAAAATGGAAAGATCTCTCAATACATATATGGATCTCATAAGTTCACCTTAAAATCGTTCAGCATCCGTGTTAATTTATCATAGTTCATACAGCTTAAATCAAAATTTGCAACATGGGTATTACCCATTTTTACCATCAGTGGTGGAATGATCATTTTAGGGGTGGCTGTCCATTTTCCAAAATAATTTATGAAACCAGACACAGACAACAAGTCCATTTGGCCCATTTATTCCACAACCTATAATTTTGATTATAATTACTAATGGCTGAATCAATGTTGAAAAATCACTGTACTTAAACTATTGATATTATATTTCTTACTTGGATGGTCATTTTTCCCGTGAATGGAAAATATTGGCATGTCAATATTAAAATTTGGATCCTAAAAATTTACAGTTTTAAAAGTACAGTGTGGGAATGTTAATTCTGGCTCGCTCAAAAATTGGATGTTAATTGCTTTGATGAAAAGAAAATAATTAATATTTGTCGTACTTCAAACATCATCTTATATTGATATTATCATATCTTGCTAACCTGGGACCCATATAGTATTTATTTAACAATTCCATACATTTTAATTCATCAGAAGTTGATGGTTTCGCATCGTGAAATAAATCTCCACAATGAAATATAAGGTCTACATTTTTTTCCTTGCTACATTGAAGTATTTCTACAAAAGTATTAATGCTCACATCCGATGACTTTCCTGCTTGTATAAATTAATTACCTGCAGTATATCTGAGTACATTTCATGATAATTGGACATTTGAAAAAGATTGCAAACAGAAGAAAAATAGTTTCTTTTTTATACGACCGGCCCAGAGCTCGAGTTCACCGCGTAGGAACTCTGACACGTGGCCACTTAAGACTTATAAACAACTGCATTGAATATTCGCCTCTATAGTATACAAAATATAATCTAATTCGGTAATCCGATGGCCTTTGTAATTGTAGAACCTTGTAAGACTGTATAAATTAAAAAAGAAATGAAAGATAATATTTGCAAAGTATTGTTCGAAAACCAACGATCCAGATTAGTTTGTTCAGATCCGAATCATTGTTTATATAGTACTTGTAAAACATTATATTTAAATAAATACTTTTTCATTAAGTCTTGAAATATTTGATAATATTTATTTGACAGTACACACTTAAAAAAATCACAGAGATAATTATATGTATGTATTCGTGTGTTTGTGTATGTACAACAATTTTGTCGTGATCTAGTATGTTCAATGATGTCAGAGATTCTGCATGAAATCTGTTCCAAGTGGCGGAGAAGAGACCTCACGAATGGGATTGGACAATTTCAATGGATAGCCACTGGAATCCATTGGCATCATACAATAATATTTCTGATGGATAATTCTCCCACTTCCGCTTTCCTAAAACAAAGTCAAACCTAACAGACAACAACGGTCAGTCGTAATTCGGAAGATCTGCTTGAGATATGGATTAGTGTATCGTATAATCACGGGTTGACGGGTTTTGTTCTGATAAGTGAACGAATGAATTCTTGTGAATCTTTTCTCATTTCGGGGCAGTGATATTTTTCTTTTAACCCTTTCAGTACGGAGGATCTGGCCGCGGTTATACATTCGTGGAACGAGGAAGTTTTCCGCGAGAGTGGTTGCACCCCCCCCCCCCCCCGCGACCGCTACCTTGTCGTGGTGAGGGGGCTTCGTGCCCTAATGATCCTCAAGGCTGTGCCAGCGGGGAATTTATTCCCTGGCATGTTCTACCTAGCTGGAGTGGCTTGAGGTGAGGGGCCTACTAAAGTCGGACACATACCGTAAACCTGTGGTCATGTTTTACAGGAACGGGGGTCTTGCCTTAGCCGGCCGGGCCGCGAGGATGACAACCTCTCTAAAAAATCCCTAGCCCCAAGCAGTGTTGCGCGGTGAAGAGGGCGTAGCTGGAGTAAGCGCCAGATATGGTTGGTGGATGCACCAATCGTTAGCGGACAACCCCGGGGTACCTGGCGACCCCCCGGGCGTATTAGCCTTCCCCGGGTATGGCGGCTCTACCCGGGGTGACCTCCTTTCCAACCACACTCGTGGGATCAGCTATGGATTCATTTACAAACAAAACTGTGGAGGGGGGTAACGAGCGTGAGGGGGGGGGGCGTGCGAGGCTATCGTGCGCCTCGAGAGATATGTGGAGCCGGTGTCGCGGGGGCATTCTGCCACACGCGGCACAAAGAGGCCTGCGGCGGGCCTTGGCGATTGCGATGGGGAGGAGGAGTCGGACTTCTCTGTCTCCTCCCACCACTCGACGCAGAGCGTCCCGGGCCTCCACGAGGCCAAACGTAAACAGGCTGAGGCTGAAAAAAGCCTTATCGCGGACATCTTCGACCCGGTTGTCCCGGGGCCGAGGCCCGCGAGATCTGGCGACCCGCTTCCCGATGAAGTGGAAGTCGCTGCGGATTTCCGCAACCGCCCGACGCGGGACGTTGCGGCAGCGGTTATGGAGAGCCTGGGCGATGTGGCCGTGATCTCTACCGCAACAACGGGTTTAAAGACCAGCATGGTCCGATCCCTGCGTGCGGCGGCTCTGAACAGCCGGGTGGGCGTTGCGGAGCTGGCAATTAGGTCAGCTCCCAACGCTACCCGGCTGTTGGAAGCGGAAAACGCCCACCTGAGAGAACAGATGGCGGAGTTACGGGCGGAGGTTGCCCGACTCCGTCATGCGGTGGAGGCGGGGCCGGCTGTGGCCGGGATGCCCCCGCCGCTGGCCCCTGGGAGGGACCCGGGGCAGCTGCCGGTTGCCGATGTCCGAGGGCCCAAATGCCCTGGACGAGAAGGTCCTTCCCCTCGCCCGCGGCTGCGCCAGCAGACTTGCTGGCGCAGATCGGCTCTCTGATTGATGCCAAACTGGCATCATTCAGGAGGGAGCTGGTTCCGCGGGTGCGGGGCCCGCAGTCGGTGGCACCCGTGCCATCTGCCCCCCCACTGCCGACGAACAGGAAGGGGGGAAAATGGTGGCGGTAAGGGGGGGCCGCTAAGGCGGACCAGAGTCAGCCCGCTCAGCCGCGGGCCGCCCCTGCGGTTGCGCTGCCTTCCACCACACCTCCAACTGAGGTGTGGTCCCAGGTAGTTGGCCGGAAGGCCAAAAAGGCGGCTGCCGCAGGTAAATCTGCGGCAGCTGCCAAGGCCGCTCCGAACGGGAGGGCGGCCAAACGGGTGGCACCGGCTGCCCCCAGGAGGGCTCCTCTGCCGCCGCGTCCGCCCCGCACGACAGCCGTTACAATAACGGTACCGGCCGGCGGGGCGATGAGTTATGCCGAGGCGATGACCACTGCCAGGTCCAAAATAGACCTGGCGGAAATTGGCATCGCCTCATTGAAGCCCAGGAGGGCGGAGACGGGGGGGATTATTTTGGAGGTTCCCGGAGCAGATGGGGCTGCCAAGGCCACTGTCCTTGCCGCAAAGATGGCGGACGCGCTGGCGGGAACCGGCGTGAAGGTCGCGCGCCCAATAAAGAAGGCCGACCTTAGGGTGCGCGGCCTGGTCGACTCGACCACGCCGGCGGAGGTTGCCACAGCTGTCGCCCGTGTGGGAGGGTGCGACCAGGGGGATGTGAGGACCGGCGAAATCCGGCCTTCCCCCTCTGGTTTGGGCACCCTCTGGGTCCAGTGCCCTGCTGCGGCCGCACGCAAAGTTGCGGTCGCGGGCAAAATCACGGTGGGCTGGACTCAGGCGACGGTGGAGGCCCTCAGCGCCCGGCCCTTGCAGTGCTATCGCTGCCTTGGCCTGGGCCACACTAGGCAGCGGTGCACTGCGGTCGAGGATCGATCCGACTGCTGCTTTGGGTGCGGCAGTCGGGACCACAAAGTGACCGGCTGTATGGCAAAGCCAAATTGCCCGCTTTGTGCGGGCGTAGCCAAGCCAGCCGGTCACCGCCTCGGTAGCCGGGCGTGCCCTGCCAGCGCGAGACGCGGCAGAGGGAGCAGGGGAAGAAAGACCACGGTGGCTAAGGCGGCGGCCACCGTGGTCAACAAACCGAAGGAGGCACCAAAAGGTGCCATCGTCGCGCCCGCGGGGGCGGATGGGGCCAAAGAGACCCCAGACGCCATCGCTCCCGCGGCGGCGATGGATGTTGAGGCCTGTCTATAATGGGTCCCAAGGGCCCTATAATACAGGCCAACCTGAACCGCTCGGCCAGGGCACAGGATCTTCTTGAGCAATTCATGGCCGAGCGGGGTGCCGGGTTGGCCATAGCGGCGGAGCCGTACAGGATTCCCGACCATCCACATTGGATGGGGGACCTGAGCGACTCCGCCGTTATAATATGGGGAGGCCGGCCGGGGTCCCCGGCGTGCTCCGTTATCGAGCGCGGCCGGGGATACCTGGCCGTTAACTGGGGCGGCACCGCGGTTGTGGCAATCTACGCACCTCCGAGATGGTCCCTCGAGGAATTCGAGCAGTGTCTGGACGTGGTGGGGAGATGCATCTCCCGCTGCCAGCCACGTCCGGTGCTGGTCCTGGGGGATTTCAACGCCAAGTCTACAGCTTGGGGTTCCCCCAGGACAGACCCGAGGAGCCGGGACGTGCTTGATTGGGCGGCGGGACTCGAGCTCCGTCTTTTAAACTCGGGCTCGGTCCATACGTGCGTGCGGCACAATGGGGGGTCCATCGTTGACCTTTCATGGGCAACGCCCCCAGCCGCGCGCCTTATTACGGGGTGGAGGGTGGCGGAGGAGGTCGAGACGCTGTCCGACCACAGGTACATTGTTCTCGGCCTCTCCGCCGCCCCATCGAAGCCCCGACGTCGCCCCGCTGATGAGGGATCGCCTCAGCCGCGGTGGGCGCTGAAGCGCCTCGACCAGGACGCTCTGATGGCGGCAGCCCACGTCGTGGCCTGGCCGGCAACACCGGCCGGGCCAGTCGACGCGACAAGGGAGGCCCATTGGTTCCGGGGCGCAATGACGACGATTTGCGACATCGCCATGCCCCGGGCCAGAGTCTTCCCGAGCAAGGCGGTGTACTGGTGGACGCGCGCGATAGCGGATTTGCGCACAGAGTGCGTCCGCGCGCGACGCCAGTACGCCCGCGGCCGTCGACGACGACGTTCCGACGTGGAGCTGGCTATCCGGCTGTATGGGCGATACAGGGAGAAGGTGGTCGCCCTGCAGCTGGCCATCAGGCAGGCGAAGAGCCAGGCCTGGCGCGACCTTCTCGGTACCTTAAACCGAGACCCATTGGGGCGCCCATACAAAATGGCGATGGGACGATTACGTCCCTGGGCGCCCCCTGTGACGGAGAGCCTGGATCCGGGGATGCTCGGACGGGTCGTGGACGCGCTATTCCCCGTCAGCGGGGAGGCGTCCCGGCCCGTCCCTCAGCTAGAGGGACATGAATGGTCCCCGGATCTGGAGGTCGCGCCGGAGGAAATGGCCGGGGTAGTCAAATGGCTCCGGGGCAAGAATACTGCCCCGGGGCCGGACGGTATCCCCGGCCGGGTCTGGTTGCTTGCCATGAGCGTCCTGGGCGAGAGACTGAGAAGCCTCTACTTCGGGCTCCTGAGGTCCGGGAACACCCCGGGGAGCACCTCTGGAGGAGAAGTCGGATGGTCCTCTTAAGGAAGGATGGGAGGCCTGCGGATTCTCCCTCCGCGTACCGGCCCATTTGTCTCCTGGACGAGGTGGGCAAGATCTTTGAGAAGATCATTGCCGCCCGCCCCGCCAGGCACCTGTCCCGCGATGGCCCCGATCTGGCGGACTGCCAGTTCGGCTTCCGGGAGGGACGGTCGACGATCGACGCAATCGATCGTCTTAAGTCCCTCTCGGACAATGCCGTGGCACGGGGCGGGGTGTGCTTGGCGGTGTCCATTGACATCGTCAATGCCTTCAACACCCTGCCCTGGTCCGCCATTAGGGAGGCCCTGGTTGAGCATCAAGTGCCTCCCGAGGCGGGTGATCGGGGCCTACCTGCGGGACAGGTGGGTAGAATACCCGGGCCGGTACGGGATGATTCGGAGGGAGGTGGACTGCGGGGTCCCACAGGGATCCGTGCTAGGACCACTCCTGTGGGACCTGGGGTATAACGCGGTCCTGGAGAAGGCCTCCCTGCCCGACGGTGCCACCCTTGTCTGCTATGCAGACGACACGTTGGTGGTCGCCATCGGGGACACCTTCGAGAGGACCATCCGACGAGCGGAGGTTGCGGTGGCAGCCGTCGTCGCGAGGATCCACGATCTGGGGCTGAAGATGGCCCCGGAGAAGGCCGAGGCCGTCTGGTTTGGACGGCCTCGGTCGCGGCCACCGGCCGGATCGTGGATCCGGGTGGGAGAAGCCTGCGTCGGGGTGAAGTCTGAGATCAAGTATCTCGGACTGATCCTCGACAGCCACTGGAGGTTCGGAGCGCATTTCGGCCACCTCGTCCCCCGAGTTGAGAGGGCGGCGGCTGCGCTAGGCCGCCTGTTGCCCAATCTCGGGGGGCCGGGCGATATGGTGCGCCGCCTATACCTGGGCGTGGTGCGGTCCATGACCTTATACGGCGCTCCGATTTGGGCGCCGTCCGTGAGGGCAAACCGGCGCAACACACTGTTGTTGCGCCGGCTTCAGAGGCAGATGGCCCTTCGCCTCATAAGAGGCTACCGCACCACGTCTACCGTGGCTGCGCTTGCTCTGGCGGGAGAAATTCCCTTCGAGCTGCAGGCGGCGATGCGCGCCTATATTTATAGGCGCATATGCATCGCTGGCCGGGCTCGGGGGGACCCGCCGGAGCGGGAGGCGGTCCAGTGCTTCGAGCTCCAGGCCCGGGGACTTGCGCTCGCCAGATGGCATGCGGAGCTTTGTTCCCATGCCGGCGAGCGCGTCCCAGGGGCTCTCCTGCCGCACTTCACCTCGTGGCGGGAGAGGCGGTTTGGCAGGCTCTCCTACCGTGCGACGCAGGTATTCACCGGGCATGGCTGCTTCGGTGTCTACCTGTGTCGCATCGGTCGGGAAGCGACGACGGTGTGCCACCAGCATACACTGGAGGTATGCTCCGCCTTTTCAGTGCTGCGCCGAGTCCTAAGAAGGGAAGTGTGTCGCGACCTCGCTCTCTCCAGCTTAGCTGGGGCCATGCTGGAGAGCCCGAGAAAATGGGCGGCAGCCAACGCCTTCTGCGAACAGGTAATGTTGCAGAAGGAGGCTGCCGAGCGGGGTCGCCGTGAGCGGGGGGTGCGGCGTGTGCGCCCACGCCTAGAGCCCCCCCCCCCCCCCGAGCAGCCGAGAATAGGCGGGCGGCGGGTGTACCAGATTATGCTGGTTTAATTGCCCGCCGCCCGCCACCCGCCAACTGAAGATGTCCTCCCCATATTGGGAGTGACGTGGCGGTGTGGGGTGCGGTCCCCCGCACCGCCGAAGCAAGATGATTCATGGGGGGAGTATAATTCTCCCCCCCCCCCGGGACGCGACCGGCCACCGCCATTCCATCCTGGTGGCCGGCCAGGCGAGGGGGAGCCGCGGTTGTGTTCTTTGAGAGTTCCCGTGACTCCCCCGCTAATCGCCAGCGCCCTAGGCCGCCGTGGGGGTTTTAGCGGGTCAAACCTGGCACTACCCCCGTTCCGCCCCCCTGTCTGGCCAGCAGATTTCCCCCACGTTAAAAAAAAAAGGTCTGTATGCCTCCTCCCGGTCCTTAGCAAGGTTCTGGAGAGGCCAATAGCAGGAAGACTAAAAGGCATCTTTGAGAATCACCCACATACCTCTGACTAGCAATTCGGCTTCCGTGCAGCCAGATCCACGGAGGAAGCAATTGTGAGAGTCAGGCGGATCACTTCACAAAGCTGAGAGAGATACGTGATTGGAATACTATTCGACATAGCTGGCGTATTCGACAATGTCTGGTGGCCCTCAACCCTCGACAACCTGAAGAAGCGCAACTATCCGGCGAATCTGTACAGGCTTATCCAGAGTTATCTCTCGGGGAGGTCTGTGCAGATCAAGAACAATAATAACATTGCAGAAAAAGGGGTGACAAAGGGTTGCCCGCAGGGCTCAGTCCTGGGTCCGAGGTTTTGGAACCTGGTGTTTGACGGTCTTCTAAACACTCTGGCTCGCTGCAACATAATTACCATAGCATATGCCGACGACCTCCTGGTCCTGATCCCTGGCGACTCCAGGAGGGAACTCGAGGTCAGAGGCAATGCTACCACGAAGACCATAGCCGACTGGTGCAAGCAACACAAGCTGCATCTGTCGGACTCTAAAACGGAAATGATCCTTCTCAAGGGACTCCTTGACATCAGACGCCCTCCCACGATCAAGATCGGGAATGGATCAATAGCAATGAAGAAGACCGTCAGATACCTAGGCGTCAACTTCGGCCCCAGATTTAACCCTTTCGCGGCGAACAGCGCCTTTAGGCGCTCAGCTATAGATGCCCACTCTCAGCGAACAGCGCGTGATGGCACTCAGGCAAATTTTCCCGCTGCGAACGAACAGCGTCAGATGGCGCCCATCCGGAGCCGCTCTCTTCGAACGAAGGCACCGTTCGTTTGTTATCAACAACTGCCCAATAATGTCCATTAAGTCGTTTGTTTTTGACGTGCTAGCAGCATACGCTTCTTGTGCAAAGGTTTTTTTTACATAATCAAATATAATTATCCACAAATTTTGCCCTAATCATGGACAAATGGACGACGAATATGAGCTACGATGATATGGAATTTTCATCGGATTCTGACCTGTCTGAAATGTTTGGAGAAATTGGATACAAAGGTAGAATTCCAAATGCATATAATAAAAAGCGCCTACTGCCAAGTAGTTCGGAATCTGATTCTGAGAACATTGAGGAATTACCAGACATCGATCCGCGGCAATTTCTTTGGAGCGCACAAAATTTGGCTTTCCGAAAATATGGTTGAACATATTGTAAGAGAAAGCAATGCTTATTATACTACGAAAACTGTACGCAGTAGGCACTCACGATTGTTGACATGGAAAAATACAACAGTTACCGAAATGTATCGATTTTTTGCTCTGTCGATGTTAATGTCAAGAGTAAGAAAAGTATCAATAGAAGAATATTGGTCAACCGACGAGTTATTACGAACGGAAAGTTTTCCAAGAATAATGACAAAAGACAGGTATAAATCTCTATTACAAATGCTGCACTTTCATGATAACAATGAAACAACAAATCAAGACGTGCTAATAAAAATTCGGAGCATCATCGACAGACTGCGAAATTCTTTTTCACGAGCATTTTAGCCGTACAAGTATTTATGCATCGACGAAAGCTTGCTGCTTTTCAAAGGACGATGTTTCTTCAAGCAGTATATACCTTCGAAACGAAACAGATTTGGCATCATGTCGTATGTTATTTGTGACTGTTATACTGGATATATCCAAGATTTTATTGTCTATTGTGGAGCGCGCACGGATATAACAAACAATAATTTAGCAGAAATTTGAAAATCAGGAAATATTGTCATGACGTTGATGGAACCGTATCTAAATAAGGGTCATGTTTTGGTCACCGATAACTGGTATTCAAGCCCGGCATTATTTTCTCCCTTACATCACAATAGGACACATGCATTTGGAACCGTGAAGAAAACCAGACGTGGAATGCCTAATATATCCAATAAATTATGCAAAGGCGAAGTTGCATTTCAATCTACGGATAAATTATTAGCACTAAAATGGATGGACAAAAGAGAAGTGCTAATGTTATCAAGTTATCATTCTGCTGAGTATACAGAAACAAAAAGAAATGATATTAAAACGGGAAGACCAATTCTAAAACCAACTGTCGTAGTAGACTATAATCGCGTTATGGGAGCAGTTGATAAAACGGATATGATTTTAAATTCCATTAATACTATTCGTAAAACTCTAAAATGGTATAAGAAACTATTTTTCCATATGGTGGACCTTTCGATTTACAATACTTACATACTTTACAAAATTACGTCAAAAAAGAATATAACATTTGCGAAATTTCATTTACGTCTCATTCGAGAAATTCTACTCAAATATTCAAATAAAAATATATGTAACAATAAGTCTGGAGGCCAAACTGCATCCAAAGATAATCTGTTACGTTTGGTTCAAACACATTTTCCATCCAAATATATCAATCCCACAGGAAAGCGGCAGAACGGTCGGCGGAAATGTGTGGTTTGCAGCAAACACAAAAAGCGAACCGAAACACGATTTGAATGTAAAGACTGTAAAGTTGGTTTATGTATTGAATCCTGCTTTAGATTGTACCACACAAAGGAATATTATTAAAAATTATCTAAGATTATTAAAGATTGTTAAACATTACTAAAATTGTTATTATTATTTGTAATAAGAAACACTTCGAACGACCCGCGGGCTGCTAGCTCGTCACCCTATATCCTGGCTCCTAGCGTGCCACCTATATCCTGTTTTCCGCTTCCGCCCTTTGATCGTTTCAGGTATCGCAACTTTCACTTCACGACGTGCCTCTACCCAGTTTACACGTGCTTCTTCTCCATCACGGACAGTACATCATTCACGCTCGCCATTACCAAGGATCAGATCTCACATAATCTCTGCCAACAGGTTATGGGCCCAGATTGACCGAATATCGAGTGGAAATAAAATTCGAAATTGTATTGTGTCGGAAGTTAACTGAGAGTAGAATCATGCGGCTCGATCGTTAGAGAACAAAAATGTACGCGTCCAGCATGTCGAGAATTGAAACCCTCAACAAAGAAAATTATGACACGTGGAAGATGCAAATGGAAGCGTTACTGGTAAGAAACGACGCGTGGTCATACGTGAGTGGTGAATTTATACAACCGACTGCCGAGTCAACCGACGCGGAACGAGCCGCGAAGAGCGCGTGGATAACGAACGATAAGAAAGCCAAATCCGATATTATCTTATCGATCAGCCCTTCTGAGCTGAAACAGGTAAAAGGGTGCACGACGTCTCGCGAAGTCTGGCTGAAATTAGAGGGCATACATCAATCGAAGGGGCCAGCGAGAAAAGCGACGCTCTTAAAACAATTGACCCTCCAGCGCATGGAAGATGGCGGAGACGTGCACGAACACGTGAATAGGTTCTTCGACGCGGTCGACAAAGTAAGTGAAATGGAGGTCGATATTAGCCCGGACTTGCTCGTGATTATGCTTTTATACAGCTTACCACCGAGTTTCGAGAATTTTAGATGCGCGATCGAATCACGCGACGAATTGCCGACCCCCGATGTTCTTCGCATAAAAATAATAGAAGAGAGCGACGCTCGAAAAGGTGACGTGCTAAACGGTGCACAAAACGCCATGTGGGCTAGCAGGGATGTAAAATATCGCTCGAATTTCAAAATGACAAAGGAATTGCCAAAATCAGAAAAAAAATTCAGATTCCAATGCCACCGATGTGGGAAAATCGGACACAAGGCTGCTGATTGCTGGAGCAAGGACAAGCAAACTCCTCATGACGCGAAGAACGCTGAAGAAAACGTAAGTCTGCGAGCATCGGAGGAGTCGGCCATGGGCGACGCGGCCATGTTAGCGAGAAGATGACACAACGAACACGCCGAGCGGAAGTGGTGCTTGGACAGCGGCGCCACCTCGCATTTCTGTAAGCAACTTGACGATTTCTCGAAAATACTAAGCATGGAAAACCGTAAGTTGAATTTAGCTAATCACGATTCCACTGAGATTAAAGCCAGAGGAACCGTTACGTTTTCAACCGACGTCGCCGGTAAACGGAATAAAATTCAATTGAATGACACATTGCATGTACCCGACTTACGTTCGAATTTGCTGTCTGTGAGCAAAATTACCGAGAATAATCACGATGTAATTTTTAAGAAAAACAAAGCGCTCATAACGGATTTCAACGGAAACATCAAGATCAACGGGCTCTACTTTGTACAACAGCACGAGGATCAAGAGTGTAGAGTCTCAACGGAATCTTCGCAGAAGTCGTCAAATACCGTTACGACCTGGCATCGTCGACTCGGACATCTGAATTTCGGGGACCTCGCCAAAGCCAAAAACAGCGGAACCCTCAAAGGACTCGATTTCGAGCAAACCGACGCTAAACTCGAGTGCGACGTCTGTGTACGGGGTAAGATGACTAGAACACCGTTCCCGAAGAACTCGCATAGGAAAACTGGCCTGCTCGACATCATACATTCTGACGTTTGCGGGCCTATGCGAGTGGAGTCACTCAACAAGGCCAGGTACTTCGTGACATTCATCGACGACTCCACAAGGTGGTGCAAGGTATATTTCTTAAGGTCAAAAAACGAGGTTTTCGAAAAGTTCAAAGAATTCCATAGGAAGGTCGAGAATCACAAGGATAAAAGGATTAAGTATCTGCAGTCGGACAATGGAAAGGAATACCTCAATAATGAATTCGACTCTTATATGAGGAAACACGGAATAACCAGGAGACTCACAGTCGCTCACAATCCCGAGCAGAATGGGACTGCAGAGAGAAAAAATCGCAGCTTACTCGACATGGCTCGATGCCTTCTCATACAGTCTGGACTTCCCTCCAACTTCTGGGCCGAAGCAATATCAACTGCAAACTACATCCGCAACCGATGTCCTACGAGGAGCCTAAACGGAAAATCGCCATATGAAGCGTGGACTGGAAATGTACCGGATGTGAGCGGCTTCAAAGAGTTCGGCTGCCGGGTCTTCTTCCTGAACTCAAAACCCAAAAAGGGAAAGCTTGATGAACGGAGCAAAAAGGGAATCTTCCTCGGTTATTCGGACCACTCCAAGGCCTATAGAGTGTGGGTACCTGACGAGAAGAAGGTCGTCATCGCTCGAGACGTCGTCTTTAGGGAGGACTTCGACACCCCACCAGGTAAGTACTGCAGGTTCGTCCCCGAAGACCTCGACGTGGGGGAAGAAAAGGAAACTCGGAATTCGGAGCCGATTCCTCGGGAGGTCTTCATCGAAACAACCCGCTCGAAGAATCCCGCCGAAACGATACGCTCGGAGAATCCCGCCGTCGACGACGACGGAACTTCGCCTGCGGAAAATCGACAAGAGAGCGAGGACGAAGAGGAAGATGGGGGGAACTTACAACCGACCGACTTGATGCGAGCACGAAAGGAGACCTCGAAAGGAGTATCGGACTGTCGACCCCAACGCCGGATATGCCAGATTCCCATAAGCGAGGCCGTAAGCGGACCGGAGTCCGACGAATGGCTCGATGCCATGGCCGCCGAACTGAAGTCGATAATAAAAAATAAAACCTGGGAAATCGTGGATCGGCCCGCTAACGTACAGGTCATCGGAAGCCGCATGGTGCTGCGGAACAAATACAGGTCCGATGGAACGATCGACAAGAGGAAGGCGCGTTTAGTCGCGCAAGGCTTCGCTCAACGTCCAGGAGTGCATTTCAACGAGACGTTCGCTCCAGTCGCGCGCATAAGCTCCGTTCGGCTGATCGCCGCACTGGCAGCGAAACTGGGGATGAAGATGCATCAACTGGACATTACGACTGCCTATCTGAATGGAGTTCTCGAGGAAGAAATTTTTATGGAACCTCCGAAACTCGTCATCGAAGCGCTGGAATCCCTCATCCACAAAGAAGGGAAAGACAGCGAGATATGTAAACAGGCCAAGTCCTTAGTTAAAAATCTCAAATCTGGCGATAAAGTGTGCCTACTGAAAAAGGCATTGTACGGACTGCGCCAAGCTGGGAGAACATGGCACGCGACACTCGACAAATCCCACCGAAGGCTGGGCGCCGCGCCCACCAATGCAGATCCGTGCACTTATCGACTGGGGAAGGGTGAGGACTTGACCTTGATCGCAGTTTACGTCGATGACATAATAATCGCCTCAAGAGACTCAACAAGAATCGAGGAAATAAGGGCGAGTCTCGGCCAGGAATTCGACGTCAATGACCTGGGTGAGATCGGCTATTGCCTGGGGATTGAATTCTCTCGATGCAAAAACACCATCCGCTTGACTCAAACGAGCTATATTAAAGAAATTCTGGACCGCTTCGGGATGACGGATTCAAAAGCGGCAAAGACCCCGATGGATCCCAGCATCAAGCTCGTGAAGTCAAGCATTCCTTCGGATCCAGAAGCATCGAAAAGACCATACAGGGAACTCATCGGAGCTCTCATGTATTTCGCCGTCTCTACCAGGCCGGACATCGCTTTCGCCGTCAGCTCACTGAGCCAATTTAATGACTGTCACGATAGTACTCATTGGATGGCGGCAAAAAGAGTTCTGCGTTACCTCAGAGGGGCCATAGGGATGGGAATAACATTCAAACCGTCAGGTAACCCCCTCAGGTGCTTCGTCGACTCCGATTGGGCGTCTTGTCTGAGTGATCGTCGATCATACACGGGATACACGACGATCCTAAGCTCCGGACCAATATCTTGGGAATCCAGGAAGCAGAGAACCGTCGCGCTCTCCTCGACCGAGGCGGAGTACATGGCGCTTACCGAGGGTGTGAAGGAATGCCTCTATTTCCGGCGGTTTCTCGTCGAATTAGGATTCGATGATCTGACCGATGCGGTGGTGTTCAACGATAATCTTGGTGCGCAGAAGCTTGCCGAGAATCCGGCCTTCCACGCCAGAAGTAAACACATCGACGTGAGGCATCACTTTGTACGGGAGGTCTTGCGGGACGGGAAGGCAAGAGTTCAGCACATCTCTACGGGAGAGATGCCCGCCGATATCCTAACCAAGGGACTATTAGGACTAAAGCACGAAAAGTGCGTCAAGTTCTTAGGAATGAACTGGGGTGTCGACGTTACTCGCCCTCGGCTCGAGGGGGAGTGTAAGAAGAAACACTTCGAACGACCCGCGGGCTGCTAGCTCGTCACCCTATATCATGGCTCCTAGCGCGCCACCTATATCCTGTTTTCCGCTTCCGCCCTTTGATCGTTTCAGGTATCGCAACTTTCACTTCACGACGTGCCTCTACCCAGTTTACACGTGCTTCTTCTCCATCACGGACAGTACATCATTCACGCTCGCCATTACCAAGGATCAGATCTCACATAATCTCTGCCAACATTATTAATATTATTGTTTGATCGGCGTGCCGGTCAGCCGCGTTAGAGAAATGACCAGCAAAATCAGCTCCGCACATCGCGTTCGGAACGACTCGAGTATTTTGTCCGCGTGGTCGATCTGGCATCGGCTGCTTAGAGCGCAACTCATTTCAGAGCGCTCCGCCCCGAAAGGGTTAAACAGTCTGGCCGTCCTTCAACAAGTCGTTCAACACAAAACATTGAAGCAGTTCGAGAGAGTGTTGCTGAGAGTCCAGGAACATCAATTCGGCGCCGTGGTCAAGAATTGCATCTTCATGCTTACAAAGTTCAATTGACTCAAGAACTGAAGCCTACTGACCACGCACAGCGAAGAGAGTTCGTTGAATGGATTATGGAACAACAAAAAGTGGATGCTGATTTTTCGAACAAAATCATCTTCAGCGATGAGGCTCATTTTCATCTGGATGGCTTTGTTAATTGACAAAATTGTCGAATTTGGGGTTCAGAAAATCCACAAGTGATTGTTGAGAAACAAATGTATCCACAACGTGTCACTGTTTGGTGCGGATTTTGGGTTGGAGGCATCTTCGGACCATTCTTCTTCGAAAATGCAGCTGGTCAGACAATAACGATTAATGGTGCTCGCTATCGCGACATGATAATCCAGTTTTTTGTGCCAAAATTGCAAGACATGGATGTGGTTTCAGACGGCATGTGGTTTCAACAAGACGGTGCCACATGCCATACAGCCCGAGAAACAATTCAATTACTGCATGAGTCATTTCCTGGTCGTGTAATTTCCCGTTTTGGTGATCAGAATTGGCCGCCCAGATCATGCGATTTAACGCCGTTGGATTTTTTTTCTTTGGGGTTTTTTGAAGTCTAAGGTTTATGTCAACAAGCCCACGACCACCCACGCCTTGAAGGAGGAAATTGAGCGCTGCATCGACGAAATTCAGCCACATTTATGCAAAACAATCATGGAAAATTTCAACAAAAGAGTGCGAATGTGCCAGCAAAGTCGTGCAGGCCATTTACCAGATATGCTATTCCATACATAACCCTACACTGTATATTATATAAATCAATAAAAAATTTACAATTTTTAATTATAAACCTGTGTTTTCTATCAAAATTATTTCTTGCGTGAATTTTGGGACACCCTTTACAATCTCCTCGCGGCAGAGTGCGCTGAGAACAAAGAAACGAAGGGGACTCCCGAAAATGTCACCACACCAAAAGGGAAGGGCAGAATGCCACCAATATATATAACAAAATCAAAGATAAAAACTATAATAGCATTGATTTCAGAAAATAAACTTAACACAGAGTCATTTATGGTAAAACAAGTAGACGAAGATACTGTGAGGCTCAACGCCAGTGATGAGTCTGCTCACTTTAAAAGCATGGAAATGCTGAAGGAAAATAACCTCCAATTCCACTCCTTCACCCCAAGCCATCTTAAAAACAAATCATTCGTCCTTAAGGGCATTCGAGGGGGCTTCAATGAAGCTGAGGTAATGGCTGCATTAGAAGAACTCAAAATCAATAACATAAGCATAACCAAAATTAACAAACTACAATTTGACCGCACAAATAGCAATAAATACCATTTTATAGTGCAAATAGACAAAAATAGCAATCATCCGGAGCTACTCAAAATCAAAAAACTGCTAAGCCAATCAATAAGATGGGAAAGGCTTAGAAAGCCTAAAATTTTCCAATGCAAAAACTGCCAAAGAGTAGGTCACGCCAGCTCTAACTGCAACATGGGGTACAGGTGCGCCAAATGCGCACAAAGCCATAAACCGGGAAAATGCAACATCGAGAAATCAGGTAATAAAAACGTGCTAAAATGTGCTAACTGCGGGGAAAATGGGCACCCGGCCTCTTACCTGAGCTGCCCATATATGTCTATGATAATGAACATGAAGAAGCAAGAACACGAAAACAAAAACAGAAAAGCTTTCGAAAAAACACAAAAAATTCACAGACAAATTGACCCCAGTATTTCATACGCAAACATCACAAAAAACAATAGAATTCCATACACACAACATATGGCACAACCCGAAACACACACCAGAAACGAAAGGCTCCCCCCCCCTCCCACCACCCCCAAGAATGCTGACCAACAGCAACGAAAGAACACAATTTCAAGTAACGGACAATAATAACCACAACAACATAAATATAAGCCAAATACTTGATATATTCAGAAGTAGCTTAGACGAAATCAAAGAGCAACTAGTCGATTTCAATAATAAAATCACCTAAAATACACTGAGAATCGATTACTTAGCACAATGGTCAATCGAGTAATGGCTCACACAACCACCAGCAACCCAATCAAAATATCAGCGATAAATGTAAATTCACTGTGCACAATTAAGAAAAGACTAGACTTACAAAAATATATTGAAGCTTACAAACACGACATTATACTGATCTCAGAAGCCAAACTTAACAACAAACACAAACTGAAATTAAACAACTACGACATAATTAGGACAGACAGAGCTCCAAACTCGAGAGGCGGAGGTACTGTAATAGTTATAAAAAACAACATCAATTACACCATGGTCCCATACCCAAATTCAAAGAAAAATAGAATCATAGAATACACAGTGATAAAAATAATAGTAAACTCAAAAAAAAACATTACTCATCTTCAGCATATACGTCCCACAATCCACAAAAAACACATTCATAATCGAGTTCGAACAACTTTACAAAGACTTTCATCTGGACAACGAAAACAGTTTCTTCATCATAGCCGGCGACATAAACGCCAGAAATACACAATGGGGTGATTCAAACACGAATGACAGACGATTACTACAATGGGAGGTCGACAACAGTATATCACATAAAACAACAATCTACGCAGCTGCCAACCCTACGTACACCAAAGCAAACTCTTTCCTGGATTACTGCATAACAGACAGCAGATTATAAATACTGAACCTCAACAACAACAAAATAAGGACAAACCCATACGATAGCGATCATAATGCTCTAACATTCGCAATAGAACCAACCACACTGTTCCAAGGAATAACACCAACTCCTCCAAAACCCCACTCATTCAACTATAAAAAAACTAATTGGCGAAAATTCGCCAAACGGGCCGATAAGCACCTACAAAATAAACTACCGGATAATAGGAATCTCGCGATAAATGAAATAGACGAAGGTATCAGCTACCTCGAACTGCTTATCACAAAAACAATTAAAGAAATAGTCCCAACAAATAAACCTAGCAATAAAAATTATTATCAAAAATACATTAGCAATAACACTAAAAAACTACACGCGGCAAAGTCATGCCTAATATCAAGGTTGTATTTCATCAGGTACCAAAGCTCGATCAAGCACAGCAGACAAGAGACGAACAGAATTAAACGGACAATAAAAATACTCAATAAAAAACTCCACATTGAAATCTCTAAAGCTGTAACCGCATACTGGGCCTCCATCATTAAAAATATAAACTTCAAGAACGCCAATGAATTTTTCCCGACCATTAACAGGATACTGAGACCACAAAAACACATTAGCATCGAAAACCTCAGACTTGATATTAACAAAAACGAATTTAACAAAGAAGTAGCGAAAAGTTTACCAGACAGGACCGACAACAACGAACTTTACATTACAGATCCGATTACTAAACTCGAGATAATAGGAAAGTATCTGGAAAGAATAAATTCACCAAGATACACTAACACCAATACAACCACCAAAAGACTGGCAGACGAAACAACAGACAAATACAGCAAAATAGCAAAAAGAATGACAGATACAAAGGCAACTTTTAAAACATTCACAGACGCTAACCCAGCATACAGGCCAGTACACCTGGATGAAGAAACCAATCATTTCATTTCTTGCAGTGAAGTAAGCGAAATTATCAAAAAGCTAAATAATAAGACTTCGTCAGGGCTGGACAACATCCCATCAATTGCCATCAAAAATCTACCGACAACCATCATAATAGAATACACGATACTCTTTAATAATGCAATTAACCACGCCTATTACCCAAACAGATGGAAACAAGCTAAAATCCTCTACCGATACTAAAAAAAGGTAAAAACCCAGAAGAGCCACAAAGCTACAGACCCATTAGTCTCACTACGAACATTAGTAAAATTTTTGAACACAATATTATACCAGATAACCAATTCGGATTTAAGAATAAACTTTCTACCACACACGCAATTCACAAATTAACTTCTGACCTCAACAATTACCTACACAACGGACTGACAGTGGGGGCAATATTGCTAGACCTTGAAAAAGCATTCGATTCAGTTTGGCATAATGGTCTAATTCATAAACTAGACAAATACCAATTTCCAGCAGGACTAATCCTACTAATAGCAAATATGACCAAAGGAAAAACGTTCCGCATATGGGACGGAACGAAAATGTCTACCACCACATTCAAAATCTCAGAAGGCCTACAACAAGGAACAGTAACATCACCAATACTCTTCAACATTTATAATAGCGAAGATATAAACGAATTCGGACTCAACACCGTAGACAGACTATACTCGATTGCTTACGCGGACGACTTAATAATCTACAAAGCTGACACGGACGTAGGACAAATCAAAAACTCACTACAAATGACATTAAACTACATCACTGACTACTATAAAAACTGGAACTTGAAAATTAATCCCACCAAAAGTGAGCTAATATTCTTCCGCAGACCGGTAAAACAAATCAAATACTCAAACGTAGTAAAGATAGAAAAAGCAACAATCACAGCTAAAAACATTCACACTAACGAAACTGTTGAAATCCCCCCAAAAAAGCTAGTAAAATATCTGGGAGTACAACTGGATCATCTACTAAGACTGAACAAACACCACATTACGCAACTGGACAAAGCCAGAAGAACCTTCAAAGCTAACTCTAGACTTTTCTACAACAAAAATCTTTCCACCAAAGCCAAACTTATTTGCTACCAGCTATTAGTTAGACCTATATTAACGTATGCCGCACCCATATTCTGGAACACCGGGCCAACAATTATAGAAAAAATAAGAAGATTTGAAAGATCATGCTTAAGAACATGCCTCGGCCGATATAGAACAGCTGAATCAAATTACACCAAAAGAATCAGTAACATTAAAATATACACAAAAGCTGATATACCAAGAATAGACTGCTTCAACTTAAAACTCACCCGAAATTACTTCAGCAGGATTGGCCACACCAAAAAACAAATAATAATAGACACAATGAAAACGGAAGAAGAGACGACCCCCAACAAGTTAAGCTCAGGTTACATACCCCTAGAGCTGTTCCTCTTCTGTGACCATAATGGAATAATCCAAGATCAACATAACTTACCCATAATCTACCATAGGAATAGACACTCCGCTAATAAGAAAATCAATCCAGACGACAACAAATACATACGAGAACAATCCAACTACTCAACAGCACTCTCTATCAAGGACAAAATGGACAGGGATAGACTAAACAAAGATTACTCCTGGCTAGCTAACGACGCCAGGCACATTGACGAACTCCGCAGAAGAACCCGTAAAAAGTGAAAAAATAGACTAAGTTCCGGAAAAACAAAGGTCATTAGTTATTATCAGTGATTGTTTTAAGACCTGTATACAATCCTTAAATAGCGCAAAATGCTTAACAGCAACATTAGTTTTAAGTTCCCTTGTAAATAGATCCTCCGAACCCTAACCTACCCATTCCAACTCCTCACCCCACACCTACTGCCTTATTTATTTATATTTTAATTAGCCTAAGTCATATTTAAGATAGATGGTAAAAGTTTTTTTAAGACTCTTCCTTTTCTTTTACTAACAACTAACGATACAAGACTGATAGCATATAAATCTCTCGCCCTAATAACGTGCCTAAAACATATCATATTACCATAGCTAGCTATAGAGTTTATCCAAGTTGATAACTAATAGCTATCAAAATTTTTATTATTAATGTTAAAAGTATTTTTAAGTAGGATTATTCTCTGTATATTATGACTGAAATGAGAAAAATAAACTTACTTTAAAAAAAAAAAAAAGACAAAATCTGATATAATACTGTCGATCAATCCGTCGGAATTAAAACAAATAAAGGATTGTAGAACATCGAACGAGGTATGGCGGAAACTCGAGCAGATCTACCAATCACGGGGGCCTGCGCGTAAAGCTACGCGCATGAACGAGGGCGAAGATGTTCGCGAACACCTCAGGAAATTCTTTGATGCTGTCGACAAACTACACGAAATGGACGTGGATATCAACGCAGATTTGCTGGAAATTTTGTTGCTGTATAGTTTGCCACAGAGTTTCGAAATTTTACGCTGTGCAATTGAGTCGCGTGATGAGTTGCCACCTCCCGATACTCTTCGAATTAAGATCATCGAAGAAAGCGACGCACGCAAAAATGAATCGTGTGACACGGTGCCTAACGCTATGGTTGCCGGAAGACGTGTAAGACCAAATTATGGGAAAAATAATTATAACAGAGCTGCGGAAAATACCGATGACGACCGCTCAAAACCGAAATGTTTTCGATGTCGGAAATTCGGCCATATATCATCCGAGTGCCGCAAGGGTAGAAACACGAGACACTCGGCTAAAGGTGCTAGCAGCGATATCTCCTTCTACACAACGTCGGAATTCGGGCAAAAATGCGAAATAACACGAGTGAATAACGGGGTGAGCGACGGACAGTGGTGCTTGGACAGTGGCAGCACGTCTCACCTGTGCAAGGATCTAAATAGCTTCGAATATATCGACAAAAGGCTGCATGGAAAATTAAATCTTGCGAACAATGCGTCGATAAACATTAACGCGAGTGGAACTTTGCGCGTAGTTATCGATGAAAGGGGTTCAGAAAAGAACTTGACGCTAGAAGACGCTCTGCACGTACCGGACCTAAGAACAAACCTGTTATCGGTCGGGAAAATAACGGATCGTGGATACAGAGTGCTTTTCACAAAAGATCAAGCCAAAGTCATCGATGAGAAAGGCAATAACAAGTTGACGGCCATTCGTAAAAATGGCCTATATTACGTGACGTAAAAGGGGTCCACACACAGGGCCATGGCAGCAGACGAGGACGCAGCGAAGTCGCAACGGAACAACGAGCTCGAGATATGGCACAGGCGGCTTGGACATTTAAATCAACAGGATCTACTGGAAGCGAGGCGGAAGTGCATCTTACCGAGTGGCAACGTTGAAGATTTTAAACGGACATTGTGTTGCGAAATTTGTATCGAAAATAAGATGACGCGAACACCGTTTCCGGAACAATCGAAGCGTGCGACGGAAGTCTTAGAAATAATTCACAGCGATGTCTGCGGCCCCATGCGAACGCACTCACACGCAGGTAACAGATATTTCGTCACGTTCATTGACGTTTATTCTAGGTGGTGCGAAGTTCGGTTTATAAGGTCAAAGGACCAAGTATTTGATGCGTTCCGAGAATTCAAGAACTATATATAAAATCAGACCGGTCGCAAGATTAAATTCCTACAATCGGATAATGGGAAGGAGTATATAAATTCGCGGTTTGATAAGTTCTTAAGCGATAACGTGATTAAACGTAGGTTATCGGTCGCATACAATCCACAGCAAAACGGGGTAGCCGAGTGGAAGAATCGGACAATAGTAGAAACGGCGAGATGTCTAATCGCGCAATCCGGTCTACCGCGATCTTTTTGGGCAGAAGCCGTATCGACGGCGAATCGTATTCGTAATCGATGTCCGTCAAGAGCTATAGCCAGAAAATCTCCTCTTGAGAGGCTTTACGGGAAGCTGCCCGTTGTTAAACACTTTCGCGATTTCGGATGTGACGTCTATTTTCTAAATAACGATCCGTATAAAGGGAAGTTTGAACCACGTTCGCGAAAAGGGACTTTCGTCAGGTATTCCGAATGTTCGAAGGGATATCGAATATGGAATAAGGATGCAAAACGGGTAGAAATCACGCGCGATGTGAGGTTCCTCGAAAATTTCAGCGCGAACGACATTCAAAAGTCTGCCGTAAAGAACGTTCCCTCCGAAAATATCCCGCAAAATGATTTAGGCCGCGACGAACACAATAGCGAACCATTAACTTTCGATGTCGATCTGTCTTCTCAAGATTATCAAAACGATAATATTGAGAATGGGGGCGATACAGATGAATCGAGCGATAGCGCGAATGAATTAAACGCGGATGATGGCAGTCGCGGAGACGAACCGTCTCGGAGAGGTAGAGGGAGACCGAGAAAAATACTTACGGGCATGAGGGGTAGACCCCGGAAAGAATATAATACGGTGCAGGTAGCAAGTACCGCGGTCGAACAGACTTTTATGACCGAAGTCCCTCTAGAGCACGCCATCGCAGGTCCGGACGCAGATGAATGGCACCAGGCCATTGCCATCGAATTAGGATCGATACTGTAGCGACCAGTCGGCGCACATAAAAAAGATTTATTTCTCGTGCAAACGACTAGCGTATTTATGACTCTCCTTCGAAAAGGCTATTTTTGAGTGAGCTGTATACTGTCCAGATGGCAATAAGTCAGTAGAGTTTTTTACCTAATTCTCGATAGTCAACGAGACCGTCATAAATAACCGGAAATTCCGAAGGGCACGCAAAACGCACCCGAACGCCGGACGTCCGAGCGCAACAGCCCGAGGAAAACCCCGGCCGTTACATCACAAAAAACGCACCCACTCCGATCACCACGCGGTCCCAAAACAGGACGCGCTCAGGGCGTAAGGGACAAGGCGGTGAGAAGGAAATGGACAACGCTGATTGGGAAAACCCATTCGCGGGTCAACCAATCAGGAGGTGTACAGAGCCCCTGCCGGGGGAAAACATACTAGTATAAAAAGAGCGGTAGTTAGACGCTCGCACTGATATATCTCGGACGGAAAAAGACTTGTAAGCTTGTGGTACACGCAACGCCGTTACTCTTACTACGACGATACGCTGCCCGAAGTGACTCTGCGCGATTTGTCTAATAAAGTTAGTAGTTACACCGCACGCAACAATTATTTATCCAAACACCCCCAACGACTAAAATACTAAAAAATAATACATGCGAAGTCGTCGATCGTCCAAAGAACACAAAAGTGGTAGGAAATCGTGTCGTCCTATGCAATAAATACGAGCCTAACGGTAAAATCGACCGTCGGAAGGCCAGGATAGTAGCGCGTGGATTTTCGCAATGTTACGGGGTCAACTTTAACGAAACTTTCGCTCCGGTTGCACGTTTACAATCAATTAGAATTGTGGCTGCTCTTGCAGCCGAATATAATATGAAAATCCATCAAATAGATGTGACGTCAGCCTACTTGAACGGCAAACTAGAAGAAGAAATTCTTATAGAAGTTCCCCGTTGCGTCGATAAGGCCCTAGATATTTTATCCGAAACCGAGAGTGGCGATTATAGTATAAAAACGAAAGCTATCGAAATGAAGCGAAATTTAAGAAATGGAGCTAAGGTTTGCCTATTGCGAAAAGCTTTATACGGTTTAAAACAAGCTCGTCGTAGCTGGCATTGTCGCTTGGATGAGGAGTTGAGAGCATTCGGGTTAATTCCGAGCGGGGCTGATCCGTGTTTGTATTATCAGGGGCGATAACCCCCTCATCCTTCTCATCGACGACTACATGGACCTAGAGACAACGAACGATGGATATTCAAGATACAACCCGTTATTAGGAAAATGGTAAGCATCTTCTGTCTCGTCAGAGGTCTCGCCGATATTCGATCCAGTACGAAAAAGGACAAGGATAGAAGAAACGTCCTTGTTTCAAAGAGAAGATAATCTACGCATCCCAACTCCCGAAGCTCAAGAAGCACCGTCACAACCTGAAATCCCTGTCGAACAATTATCGACGAACGATATAATAAATTCTAGTCCTAAAAATTATGGTGAAATGTTAAATAGAAAACGACGACAAAATTCAAATTTGCTAATTAAAGAAGTTTATGAACCATTAGATTTAATTTAACTTATGAAAGAGTCTAAAATAGGAAAATTTTGTAGCCAATATAGTGGTCCACACAAAGTTGTAGAAATCTTGTCGAATAGAAATACTAATTGGAGGTAATCTACGTATAGTACACACTAACAAATTGAAAATTGCACATGTAAGATCTAAATTTAATTAACAAATAATGGTACAATTAACAATAATGCCACATATGTATTACGTATCAACGAATGTTCATTAGACTTTAAAATTCCAATACCAAGACAAGGTAAATTCTCAGAAATTTCTTGGAATTCAACGAACCAATGGATGATGTCATTCTACCAAATCACGACGAACCACGCTGAAGCCTACCACAATCAAAACCGTTATCTGTATCCGATGAGACGACTCGACAACTTCCGTGATGGTAGAAGATAGTTGTTGAGTGTCATGAAAACATCAGAACCACATTTCGAAACGTACCAGTAGAAAAGAGTATCCTATATAGCAACGATAAAAATAGCATCTATATAATACGATATAATAGAGAAGTAAAATTCGCCCCAGGAGTTCATTCGCATTAACTTGATTAATTATATCAAAGATAATTTATTATTTTTGATTAAAGAGAAATAAGATTTTTGAATATTCTAACTATTTAAATTACTGTCCTATATAAAATATAATGTTTTAAATAATCTATGAGGTTCACAAAATTCGAAAATGTCAAAATTACTTAAAAAATATTGTCATTCCGAAACTAGTCTCCAACGCATTTCTGAAACTCGATCAAGCCCAAATTATGCAAATAACTTCATTTCACATAGAAACAATGTTAGCGAGAAGGATTTTTTGAAATTGGAATGTTACGACCCAAAATATTCCGAGAAATCTATTGCACTGTTATGTAAACAATAAACATTTACCATTTCTGTCTTTTTTAAAAACGTTTACAAAACCTCCAATAAAAATGAAAAATTACTTTCCTGACCGAGTCTTTTCCATACTTCAACCTAAACCAATGCAGTGTCTCACAATCAGTGATAGTACCAAATTGCAGGTTCGAAATACACAGCGTTCGTATTCAAGCACATAATATACAACGCGATTTCATTTCACAAGAATAACTGCGATAAATACTGTACGATATAAATCACAGACCTGTTTAAACCAATAACACTACTATGAAAAACCTCAGAAATAAGTTTATTAATTGCATTAACTCTGTAATACTATAAATGCTTGAGTTTGCTCGAAAAGATTCGACATACCTACTTTTTAACTTTGCAGCTTACTTAATACACAACAACAAGGTTATATCCTCGCAAAATTTGCTACAACTAGAAAATCTGCATTATCAATTTCATCGAATGAATATTCCAAATTGATCATATAAACATGGATTTTTATAAATCTAGAGTATTTGATTTAATCGTGTCAGAATCGGAAGCAGACAGTAAATTGATCAACGTACTCAAGAAAGCAATATCTCTAGTGGCAGTAGGATTTGAATGTAGAAATAAGTAGCAAGGCAATCAATCCTCTGAAGCTGTATTGCTTGTTATCCAAATATGGTTGCAAGTTTTTAACTAATGGAAAGCAACAGCAAATAATGACGTGTAAATAAAAATTACCGATTCAGATTTCAAGTTTGCTTCTACATGACTTTTAGTGCCATTACTGCACAATTTGATTCATAGATAATATACACGACTTCGCACAATCACTTCCGATCCTGTTCACCCCGAGAAGTAAATGTTTCAGACTGTTAACCAAATCCAGGAAAGTTCGGTATGAAAGATCCAATATCAAATCTGAAATCCTTGCTCCAAAAGTACATCGAAATTCAGATCAATGTAGTCTTCCTTTTCTTGTTGATTACTTCCGCAATCGCGCCATACAAAGTCTCAAGCAGAAGAACCAGTCTTCGAGATATCTGCTAAACACTGACGTGAATCTTGGCATGAAAACTGCATCACTCAATCTCCATATTGATCCAATCGGTTTTTGCTGATGATTAAAGCCGTAAATCTTCAAGCAAACAAATTCCTGCTTTCTATATTTCCACTTGAATGTTTAGTAGGAATCGTGCAATCTTGGTATTTTTCATTATGTGATTAATATTTGTTGCCGGTTTATTGAGAATGTATCCACTGCAGGTTACATTTCTGGTTATGTATATCACACTATTTGAAATTTTGGAACCAAATTTCGAAATACTTTGGAAATTGAGGTTGATAGTTGTGACCATGCTTTAAGAAAATGGCTATATTTACCTATAATTAATATCGAAAGATATGAGTTAATTAATAGCCCAGCCATAGTTGTCTTCGACTACTGAAACCAAGCTGCAGTAGTAACATTAATGCATTTCGAATAATTTGGTTTCGATGAATAACGTAAGAGTGGGTGTTGTACTGCTTTTCTTCCTCCATATATTATAACCACTACAGAAACACATTTAGTTATTTCGGGCGCGTAGAGTACAAGAAATCTCCTGCAAACTACCAAGAATGCACAGCTCTGCAGTAATAAAAAATGGAGTATTCTCAATCTGAATGTTCCGTTTAATGCAACTCTTCATTTGTGGTGAAATTAGATGTTGGCGATTCCGTTGCTGATTCCGAATATTGGAAATTTGTCAAGCAACAACCCGACCCATCTATAAATTTTCCAATACAGATCCAGTACGCTGAAACAAATAGCCCCGTGTGTCTAAAATCAAATCGATCAATTTTAAATCGCCAGTCGATTACCTCCTCTTTACTGGTATCACTTGGATCGATGCATAAGAATTCTAGGGCGACAATTATTTATTTTCCGTCGTTTCCCATACAACGTTGTTCGTTAGGACATTGCTCTCGTGCACTGTAACGAACATTCAGTGCTGCTTAGTTTTCAATATTCACAACGAAATAAATAGGCCCTCACACCGCGACCGTGGCTAGTTTTCATTTGTCATCTCAGTTATCAGCTACTGTTACGTAGATACATATAGTTACGCTTGAAATTCTTCTCTGCTCTTGTGCGCGCAATTCACATTACGCTTGTAATACTTTTGCGCTTGCAGCCTAGCTTCGCTACAATCGATTGCGCTTGCAAATTTCGATACAGCTTTATAGCCATAAATTGATCGCTTAATCGTATCATTCATTACCTTCACGACACATCATCACATTTCATCATTCTATTGTATATCATCTATAACCTCCTCTGTACGAATCTTATTGGTTAAAACATATTTAGCGTTATTACACCAGCGTTTTTTACCATACAGTCCACTATCCAATTCATCCTTCCAATCCTTCCTCCAATTCATCCTTCCCAACGAAAAGATACATTTGCAACATATTTGGAAATTTGAGAAGAATAACAAACTAGTAATTTTGGAAATTGTCGAACATTTAACTTATTTCTGCACTTTATGAGCCTTCCCGGGTACTACATATTTCCAAAACTTCATCCTCCGGTTACGTAAATACATACAACTGTGAGATGTAGATGGTTCATTCTATTATATAATATTTCACATAAAACATTATGATTCAGATTCTGATAATACTCTACATTGATGTTTAAACCCACGATTTAAAAAAGTGATGTCAATTTTGCAGGTTGTCTTCGCTATAGTAAGCATGAAAGTAGTATAATAATACTTTACTATCCACACTTTAATTATGCATGATTCGTACTCAAGCCGCTATATGCACTATTCAGATTTGACGAGGAGATGACTATAAACAGTGCGGGCATGTTCGTCGCAAAAGTCTTCTCGTTAGCTTTAAACTATACGATAGTAGGAGTTATGAATTGTACATTAAACTTAATATAACAATTTGCGTTCAAATTTTTTCGAGCAAACTTATTATAATACATACAAATATACTGTATGTTACCGTGTTCGTTTGAACAGTTCAAACAGATATATGTATAATTCTTATAGTTCAATACTGTGCATAGTACAAACAGAATTAAGTCTCATTATGAATTGATAGAATTAAGAATTAGCTTTCCTACCTCGAGTATAATGATATAAAAAAATGATCACGTTTTCAACTGGCATTTATGCATTACTATCCTACAAATGTAAGTTTTATAAATAACGCTAAATATTTATTACTAAAAATAAGATCAGATTAAATAAAACTAATGAAAACAAACACTATGTGGCATTACAACATAGTATAATATAAAGAGTATTTTCCCGAAACTACAGAGATTTAAATTATTATATTATCATTAAAAAGAATTTTCTCAGCTACTTTTAAAGTACACCTATGAGATTTATTATGTGTACAACATTATTTAAAATACCATAATTATGAAATCCTTTTTCGAAAATCATCGGTTAGTGTGAAATTGGTTTAGTCAAGTGTATATAAACCAGTGTATTACAAAAGATGAAAGGTAACATTCCCTATTATTCAGAAAATGTCCAGTCATATAAGTCAACATATTAAAAAACATGGAGAATACTTAGGCAAATATATAAACTAATATTTTTGTAATTTCTATTGCGTGTTTCGTCCAAATTTTAATAGGAGTATGTAGACAAATGTTTTATTTTATTTTCTTCTCATGGTTACTCTGGGGTTTTAATAATGTCAACTAGAAAGTTGATTGAAGTCATAGAAAATGCTCACTGGAAGTGTGTCATAGGAAGAACATTCCTGACATATTTTTCATAGCTTATCTTTCACGTACTTTAAATTCGCTCAAGAATAATTATTCAGCCACAGGAAAAGACCGTCGAACATAACGTCGAAAACGTGGGAATTTAAGACAGCGTTAAATTCATTTAAGACATCCACAACCCATACTCTCGATGAGAGCCAAACGCCCAAATAGCCAAATAACCAAATCGACGACCCAAGCATCTTTTGCAAACGCAATTCAATAGATGAAACTGTGATAACAGCGAAGCCAAGATTAGAAGAAACAATGATGCAAACACCACTCATCTACAATCTCCCAGGAGCCTCATCTACGCCATTACATCTACCAATAATCTCACCTGCCAAGATCAGTGAACCAAGTATAACTTAGTCTATACCTGATTGCGAATCTAAATCCCAGGAGAACAGCAGTTCAACTGATGGAGACGAACCAGATATTAGCCCAGTTTTGCCACAACCTACGAACACGAATAACATTGTCACACCAGCAGATGAAATTTGATGAAAATTAATAGAAGAAGCTCGCAGTAGATTAATCGCAGGTCACAAGGGTGTAACGGAAACCTTAAATCAATTAACCCTTTCGGTACTACCGCCGCCTATTGGCGGCATCCACGGAAAGTTTTGTGGGCACTTTATGTGGACACCGTTAACAGCACCAACGGAAAGTTATGTGGGTATGATTACTCTCTATAGTACACATTACTTTACTATTCTGTGTTTAAAATTCCCGGCTGTTCTAATCGTTCCATTATAATATATAATTAGTAACAGTCAACAGCGTGCCTTAATTATATATGTTTTATAATATATAGATAAGCTACGAAATGGATAAAGGAAATCATTGATTCCAAAAGAGATTCTGATGAAGAAAATCAATATAATTTAGCATTTCGCAAAAGGAGGAACAATCGAGCATGTGTACTTAGCACCTCGGTATCTGAAGAAGCAGAAGAGCCTGAAGTACGAATTGATACTCCTTCTAGCATCAAATGGACATCAAAGAAGCTTAGTCCAAAAATTCATGATTTTACGCCACATCCTTCGGGAGTAGTAGGGAACAATTTAAATCGTTCGTCGAGAATTTTGGATTACTTCAGACTGCTTTTTTCTAAAGATTTAGTTAAATTTATTGTGGAAGATATCACTTGAACGCTTCAGAAGGGATGGAAGTGGATGAATTATATTGTTTTATTGCTGCGTCGTTATTAATGACGCGAACCAAAAAGTTATCCTTAAATGAATATTGGTCTAAAGATAAGATTCTCCGAAGCGATATTTTCAGTAAAATTATGAGTAGAGATCGCTACTTTTCATTATTGAAAATGTTGCATTTTATGGACATAGTCGGCCACACTGCCGATCGTTTACACAAAATAAAGGAAGTAGTGGAAATGCTACGAACATCTTTTTATCAATGCATTTCAGCCATACCAGCGGTTATGTATAGACGAAAGTCTACTCCTCTACAAAGGCCGTCTCTCGTTTAAACAATATATTCCCTCGAAAAGGAGTAGGTTTGGTATAAAATCATTCCTACTTTGTGACTGCTAGACGGATTATATCCAAGATATAATCATTTATTGTGGGGCTAGTGCTACTGTAGCTACCGAATATCAATAAATTGGAAAGCCAGGGAACATTGTAATGTCGCTTATGCAACCTTTTCTAAACAAAGGCCATACTATTTATCTGGACAACTGGTTTTCCAGTCCCATATTGTTCAACCTACTCCACGAAAAAAGTACGAACGCTTGTGGCACTGTGCAAAGAAGACGGAAAGAGATGCTTAAAATAAATGATAAATTGCAAAAAGAAGAGGCAGTGTTCCGCTCATCTGAAAATTTGTTTGCAATGAAATGGTTTGATAAAAAGAAATTTTATATGCTTTTCACACTATCCATACCGCAGAATTCGCAGAAGTACCTAAGAAGTCAAGAAAAAATGAAATTATTCTAAAGCCCAAAATGCGTAATAGATTATAACTCTTCAATGGGTACAATCGATAAATCAGATATGGTGATAATTACTATCGATGCAACTCGCAAAAGTTTATGGTGGTATCGCAAATACTTTTTTCACTTGATCGACATTTGCGTGTGGAACGCATACTGCCTATATAAGCACACCACAAAAAAACAAATCTCAATGGCGAAATTTCACCTTCAGTTGATTAAGGAAATATTAGAAAAATAACACAAGAATCATGAATATCATCGGTGCAGCAAGTCAAGAAGTAATTATCCCACAAGGCTCACAGGGGGACATTTTCCTTCGATATATCAGTCGGTGGTGTGAGACGTGAATCCAAGTATCAGTGCGAACAATGTAATGTGGGCTTGCGCGTTTCCCCTTGTTTCGAAAACTATCACACCAAGTTACACTATTAATTTTGTCGTTGATTATATTTCACTATTAGTTTTTTATTATTTATTATGATACACTATTAGTTTTGTTCTTTATTTTAATTTTGTGATATTGGACCATATTATTTATATCAATGCCATTTACCTTAATTAATGTACTGTAAAGAAAAAAATATGATTTTAAAACATTAAGCGCCATGCCTGTTTTGTCTGTCCTTCCGTCTAACCGCGAGATAAGATTCCGTCGAAATCGGTTTTCTGCCGAGGATTGGTTTAGGTTACGACAAAGCAGTATAAACATTTTAGAAATGTTTTTCAAACACGTTGAATTCCGCGTCAGTCACCGATGTCGCGGTCCGAATGAAAAGTTTAGTGTCAATCACGCTCGAGATTTCTATGAATGCCGCAAAACATGTTTTCGCGGCTTACGCTGTCGGACAGTGCAACCACTCTCGCGGGAAACTTCCTCGTTCCACGAATGTATAACCGCGGCCAGGTCCTCCGTACCGAAAGGGTTAAAAGAAAAATATCAATATCTCTGGAACCTTTTGACGAACTTGCCATCGACACATTTGGACTACTTCCAAAAACAATCAATGGAAATCGCTACATTTTAACTATGCGAGACAATTTAAAAAAGTATTGGTTAGTAGTTGCTTTATCAGATATTAAAGCCATGATAATAGCTGACGCGTCCGCGAGTCATTTCATTGCAATACGTGGGACAGCAAAATCCATTTCGATAGATGTAAGCATTAGTTTCTTGGGAAACTAATGCTACATGTTGTCGAGATGGATCGTTAAAAAGGAGCCATATATTGTATTAACAGAATATCTAAAACAACACATCGAGTCATATGAAGAATGGGACCTCTACTTACCATTTGCCATGATTTCATATAAATACCTCCGTTCACGAAGCTACGAATTTCACACCCCACGAATTAATCTTCGGGAAAACCACGAAAGAGCCAGTAGTGCGTTCCCCTCAGAAAAGAATAGGCTGACTTTTGGATCTTATTTGATTACGTAACAAGCTATATTACGATAAGTGAGCTAATCCGACATAGCTTATGGTGGAGTAATACGTCCATGTGTAAAAAGAATCTGAAACAAGTAAATTCGATCCACGTTACATCGGGCCATACGAGATAGTAGATGTCGGATATAAATAATGCAATCTTAAAAACAGATGCGACTGGACACCTAATCGCGAAACATCAGAATAAATTAAAACACTCCTTCGTCTTCGATAGTTCGTCCGACACAAATTAAAAATTGGAATCACTTTCAGGATGAAGTAAATCCCGCTGATTACACTGCCCGACAAAATCAAACTTTTTTTCTGGGTTCCTATAGTCACTATGAAATTCTTGTAGAGCTTCACTCCCTGAACAAGAATCCAAAAACCGAATTGCTCCATCACCCTCAGTTTTTTAAATAAACGAACTTTTGTAAAAACCCAAAATTTTCGACAAAAATGAGGTATTGCATGGAAAGTACAAACGTTAGAAAGTTCTAATTGGTGTTAAAAGATAAAGGAGAGCTTCCCGAATATAGTGGCATGCAATTTATTAATTGTTTCTGGTCCTAAACAGCAATAGATTAATGTCAAAGTTTAAAAAAGTGTCGACGTGCGCAGTTTCTGCGCAATATTTTTGTATTTTTACGAAAAGCTCTTTGTTCAGCACGAAAACTCTACCCAGGTTCGGATTCTGTAGGCATTTCTGAAGAAGATACGGCCCGATAGAAGTGTCGGAACGATGTACACTTTGAGTAGATCGAGAAAATGTTCGTCGGCAACATGTACACGATATTTTGCCGCCAAGTGCTTCGCTGCTCGCTTCTCTCTGTCCGACAGGGCCGAGGCTATGGGTAATCAGCACCGATGGAGGGATCCAATGGGGCACCCACGTAGCGTGTGGGGCGTGCCATTTTGTTTAGTATTTCAATGTGCTGTCTTCTTTTACATATTTTTATGGATAATAATCACCAATCTGTGAATCATAAATTAAAAATGGAGAAATAATAAAAGAAAAATAATGAACAAAAAATATTCATTTTATTCTGAATTTGTTCGAATTAC